>NW_027507790.1:275753097-276953097 GCF_037356315.1 Lithobates pipiens | reverse complement strand
AGGAGGGGGTGGGGAATTGAAGGGTGAAACCTGAAGGTAAAACAAAACAATCAACTGTGTGAACTTCTCTTTTTTCCGCATGGGGTCACTGTGTAGGTCAGCTCCCAATACGAGACACTGTTAGTGTGGCATATGAGCGTCCAATTTTTAGAGAGAAGAGATCTAGTTTGCGTGGTTGCCTCAGGTCATATATGGGGGAAGACAAAAATGGGCGGTGGTACACAGTGAGGCCAGGTGAAGAGGTAGAGTGTAATAAAAGCATTTTATACCAGAAAGAGTATCATTAGCTTAACCACTACAATACAGGGCACTTTCGCCCCCTTCCTTCCCAGCCCAATTTTCAGCTTTCATCGCTCTCGCACTTTCAATGACAATTGCGCGGTCATGCTACACTGTACCCAAATGAAATCTTTATCATTTTGTTCGCACAAATAGAGCTTTATTTTGGTGGTATTTATTCAGGACTCCGTTTTTTATTTTTTGCGATATAAGCGCAAAAAAAGCGGAAATTTGGAAAAAAAACAATATTTTCTTTTTTCTATTTAAAAAGAAATCCAATAAAATCAAATGTTGTCATAAATTTAAGCCAAAATGTATTCTGCTACATGTTTTTGGTAAAAAAAATTCCGTTAGTGTATAATAATTGGTTTGTGTGATCACGGACATATGTACGCAAATGATCATGTACAGATGTGTGCAGGTGATCACGTACATATGTGTGCAGATAATCATTGGAACATGTGATTTTAGTGGGACATATGTGGGGGACATGTGTTTTTTTATTTGGGGACATGTCTTTTTATTATTTGGGGACATGTGTGTTTTGGGGACATGTGTGGTGACGTGTATTGTGGTGACATGTGTGTTTACACTGTGTGGTGATGTGTGTATTACACTAGACTGGTGATCAGTTAGTAAAAAGCTGTAAAAACAGCTCATACTCACTGATCACCAGCCGGCTGCAGCGATCTGCTCTCCTCTCCTCAGCGATGACTTCTGTGTGAGGAGAGGAGGAGCCGATTGCCTAGCAACCGGCTGTTTGTTTACATCACATGACGGCCGTGATTGGACACGGCCGTCATGTGATCAGGAGGGCCAATCACAGAGCCCTCGTGCCGATCCGAGATGCGCCGTGTCCGGGTGACACGAGCACATCGTAATTGCGCCGCTGCGCGGGCACGCGCGCGCGCGATCCCCTTCCTTCTGAAGGACGTTCCTGAATGTCCTATCAGAAGTAGACGGCTCCCACCCAGCCGTATATGTGCATTGGCCGGGTGGGAAGTGGTTAACATCATAACATAAAACATATTAGTCAATATATGGCCACCTAGAAAAAATGGTGGTTACAACAGGTAGAGCTAGTGGAGAAAAAAAAAGATAAAAAAGGAGTAACTTTGAGATGTAAGATAAAGAGTCAGACCTGAGGTGATGCATTGTATGCGCCCTTGAGGGAGTGAGTATCGGAAACATGGTATGTGACTCCCTTTCAGCGAGGTGTGACACAGAGGTAATCCAGGAGCCGAGGGCCTGAAACTTTTAGGGGAATCTTTTTGCGGGCTTCTTTGGTCCAGGGAGCAGTTGAGTGGAGCGGCTTTGGAAGGGGTGTGGGGATGTGGGTCTGTACGCAGAGACCGTAAGAAGGCTTCCGCTTCAGAGGGGTCTTGGAAAGATAATTGTTGTTTGGGGTCTTGAGGTGGAGGGTGGCCGGAAACGCCAGCGTGAATTTTATTTGCTGTTTATAGAGTTCTGTGCAGACCTGTTGGAATGCTTTTCTGTTCTTAGAGCAAATATCAGCAAATATCAGGACCCTTATTCCGTCAATTTGGAGAGAGCAGGTTTGTTTGAACTTTTGTAGAATAAGGGCTTTGTCAAAATAGTTCAGATATTTGGAGATTATTGGCTAGGGTGAGTTGCGTTCAGTGTTAAAAGATCCCATGCAGTGGGCCCGTTCCACTGTGCAGGGGCCAGGAAGGCCTAGTGCTTCAGGAAGGTGCCTGGTGCAAAATTCAGAGAGAGCCTGTGTTTAAAGTGATTCTGGGACACCCACGAATCGCAGGTTTCTCCTTCTGGACCTATTCTCTAAATCGTCCAATTTTTGGATGATGTTTTGATTAGTCTTGTCCTGAGCTTGTTCTGTGGCCTGCGCCTGGTACAGCTCCTCTTCCACACCAGATAAGCGATGCTCTAAGTCATTCAGTCTGGTGGTGTGCTCCCCTAGCTGGGTCTTGATTTGTTTCATCCCTGCGTTCACTGCTTTCTCCACAGAAGTAGCAATCATGTGCTCCGTGCTGTTGTCTCCAGTGAGTTGTGGGATAGAGTCATGTGGAGAGATGGCCTGTGGAGCGGAAGTATATGGAGAAGAGGCATGTGAGGGTGAGCTTACCTCCATTTCGGCCGTCTGTGTGGCAGCATGAGGCTCTGTTTTTTGCGGCTGGGCCTGCGGCGGCGTCAGGGCCGTTTGTGATAGGGAGTCGGTTTTCTTCCACAAATCGGTCCATTGTGAAGGCGGTAGTCACCCGGAGGGGGCTGTGGGTGTATGGGTTGGCTCAGGCTGTTTTTCTATGCCGATTCGGGATTGTGTTGCAGGAGCCGAGGAGAGGAGCAGCTACTCCATGCGGTGCCGGAACCAGAAGGGTGTGCTGCTTTTATGTTGGGTGTGATTCCTTTTTTAATGTGAGAGAGATAAAACGGTGTTTCATTTTATGATTGGGTTTGTAAAATGACAATACATTTTATGACTCTGACTCTGATTCTGATTTTTCCGTGAACATTAGGAAGCAGATCTAAACATGTTACCAGCAATGTGGCAGATTTGTGCAGTGTGACCTTTTTCAACATCTCTGCATTTGCGGAAAGTCTTCTTGTCTTTGCAAATAAGTCATGGCAAGAAGGGCAGAAACGTGGAAACTTTTTACAAAAGTACATAGAGATTCATACCAGACATTAAAGAGGAAGTAAACCCTGATGAGTTTACTTCCTCTTTGATTCCCTGCAAAGGTAAAGCATAATGGACTACTATGCCACTTACCTGACACAGGAGCCAGAGAAGTCACTGCTGTCCCCTGTAGTCTGGAGCCTCCATCTTCTTGGTGGGTCTCGCTGCTCCGGTGCTTTCATTCATCGGAGCCGCGATGATGTCATTCCCGCGCATGCGCACGGGAGCCACCACCCGCGGCATATCGCCGATAACTGCGGCGCGCTCAGTGTGTCTGCGCGCCACTGTCTACAGCGCATGTGCCGTAGACAGTGATGCCTGTCTTTCAGCAAATATCTCCTAGACCGTGTAGGTTTAGGAGATATTTCTTGGACCTATGGGTAAGCCTTAATCTAGGCTTACCTGTAGGTCAAAGTTGGTTGTAAGGGTTTACAACCACTTTAACAAAGGTACATGTTGGAGTGCAAGGCAAGGGAGGCTGATGGTTTTAGAAATATGTTCCTTACTACCTCAAGCAGTAAATAGAATCATAGGACTAGATAGAAGACCTTAATGCATAGTATGGAATCTCACGCTTCCTCTGACCCACTTCTTCAACAGCATCCACATCACCTAAAAAAAACAAAAAAAAAACACACCTTGTATTATAAAAATGCAGGCATACATTTATTACCTGAAGCTGTGGTCTCAGACACTCATCTGTTGTGGTGACAATTTTCGCCAATTTCTACAATCTCTCCTTCCTCCTCCTCCTCTGCTTCTGGTGTTGGTATTCCCCCTTCTTTGGGAGGTGGGGGGTCCCTGGTGTCCTCAGACATCCCGAGTCTTCTCTCCCCTATGAGAATAGAGTACAAAGCTGAAAACATTATTTTTTACACTTTCTAAAGCTGGAATACTTACCTGTTTTGTGTAAGTTTCACAGATGGAGACACCCCTATAGAATCCACTGGAGCATGTGTAAGGGACACCCTAATAAAAAGGGTGTTCTGGTGTCACACACTATTGCTCCTGAGTCTAGATGCATAAACAGCTGCTGAGTGTCCTCTCCTTTACACCGAATCAAGTTTGCATTTCATTCTAGTTACAAACCTCTCTAGACAACAAACTTCCTTTGACCAGAAATAGGCCTGAACAAATGTAGTTAACTGCAACTTCCCAAAACATTGTAGTTTAGTGGGCGAACTAACAATGTTTACTACGACTGATTGAACCCATTAACAATAAAGTGGCCATTATAAACTGTACAACACTAAAGAAAAGCACATGGAGCAGTATGCAAGCAATAATAATAATATGAACACAGGAAAACTACTTACTTTTTTGAAGAACTCGCTTGATCTTTCTGTACTGATCGTGCTCCCTCAGTTTCAGGTCTCAACAGCGTTTCCTCAGTTTATCCTTGGATCATCGTACCCCAAAATTCTTCTGCAGACTCTTCACAACTTTAGTCATGATCTTGGCCTTTCTCAAATTTGAGTTTGGGTAAGGTCCATACTTCCCATCATAGTCGGCCCTCTTCAAGATCTCCACCATCTCCACCATCTCTACAAAGGACATATTTGAGGCCTTCTTCTCCTCCGGGAATGGGACATTTCTGGCTCTGGGCTTTCCTCGTCCTCCTCGTTACTGTTATTTGCATGCACCTTCTGTGTCTCCACCATGTCCTCTCCCCACTGTGCCGAACGACAAGGGGCGGGGAATAGACTAGAAAGAACAGCAGGGGTGGGCGGGGTTTCATGCATGTGCAGTGTATATAAAACGTAACACATGTGCATCGTATGTACGATCTGTGAGGGGAGGAAGGAGTAATGGAAGCGCTGATCGTTCGAGCGAAGGTACAATTTTAACTTGGTACATCACTGACCTATACTGCTTCTAGATTGAAGTTTATATTGGGACAAGGTTAGAAGAGTTTAGCCTGACATTAGGGTTTGTCTTTTGTTGTGTCTTGCAGAGAATATGGATCCATTCAAAGACAGGGAATTTATCCCCATCTTCATTGATATGTTCAGGGAGCTGCCCTGCCTGTGGCAGGTGATCCACCCCTTTATAAGAACCTAAGAAAGAGGAAAGCAGCGCTGGGGCAACTGCTTGCATTTGTGAAGCCGGTGGTCCCCACGTCAGACATCACCTATTTAAAGGCCAAAATTGGTATCACGAGGAGTACATATCTGAGGGAGTGCAAGAAGGTCCATATTTCCCTGAGATCAGGAGCTGCAGATGATGTTTATGTCCCCGGGCTGTGGTACTATGACAGGCTGAATTTTCTGGCAGACCAGAGGGAACCCAGGCCAGCACTCTCCAGTCTTCCTTCAAGGCTTTCTTCCCCCCAGCTAAGGCTTCCAATGTCCAACCTGGGCCTTCCAGGCAGCAACATGTGGAGGAGCCCAGCTTGAGTCAGGTAGAGCATTGTTCAACATATTTATTGTCATAAATTTAATGATGTTAACTAGATGTTCTTATTGATCAGTAAGTTCTGATTTAACAAAGTGTTTTACATATCAATAGACAGTAGTGACCAAAAATGATTGGGACAAGAATGAAAAATGCTGGGCTCAGAATGATAGTCTGTTCTATTTATAAACATTGAATTTGCAACAATCATGAGCTCAAAATTGTGTGATTGATGAACAAAAAACTAAAATGATGTCACATTTTCATACACAGGAAGACCTCAGCCGGGAGGAGGCTGTGGCAAGTGGCAGCCAGGACATCGACCATCGCCCTCCTCCTCCTCCACCTCCTGCCACAACTACAACAGCAGAGCCACAGCCTGGAAGTAAGCCTGGAAGGAAGTACCTAAAGAAGACAAGAGTATGATGGCCTGGGCTCAGTCTGGTCTGACAAAAGATGCAGGCTGTTATATGACCACAGCCTGAGGACATAGATGTCATCTGTTACTGTTCCTGATCTCTTGGACTTCTGGGCAAGACTGTACTCCCTTTATATAAGGACTCCACAGGCCACCAATTTTGCCTTTAAATAGTTGATGTGTGCCCTGGGGTACAAAGGCTTTCCCAACTTCAACAGTTTCTCCAGCGTTGCCTTCCTCTTTATTTTCTTATGACCCCTAATAAAGGTGCAATTACTTTCTTCGGAAATACTTGCCTTTGTGTTTTACTTCAAAAAGCACAGTTTATTTGTGAGTAGGCCGGTACATTTCCTAAATACAATGTGAAATTAACAAGGGACACCAACCAACCTCCTTGAGGTTTCAAAATACAAGATAATAATGGTGTTGTGGAAACTTGACACACAAAACCCACAAAAAAATTATGGAGATAACAAAAAAATTGAGATCTTGAATAAAAAACAAGCACAAAATACTTAAAAATATTAAAAACTTACAAATAAAATAATTATTCAATGATTCATGAAATCAGGAGAAAGAATAAAGAAAGAAGTTTGTGAGAAGTCTGAATATGAGCAGCAAAACAACTTCATTCTTCTAGCATTATAAAGAAAAAGAGAATGTGCTGCATTAAACAATTTTTAACATTGCAGCGTGACGAATGTGCTATATTCACTACGAACGCTAGTTTTACCTGACCGAGCGCTTCCGTCTCATAATTTATTCTGAGCATGTGTGGCACTTTGTGCGTCAGACTTGTCTACACACTATCACAGTTTACACAATCGGATTTTGTTGTCGGAAAATTTTAGATCCAGCTCTCAAACTTTGTGCATCTGAAATTCTGCCGGAAAAAGTCTGATGGAGCCCACACACGATCGGATTTTCAGACAACATCACCGATCGCACATTTTCCGTCTGAAAATCCAACCGCGTGTACGAGGCATAAGACTTTTTCTCAGTGATGACAACTTGGCACTAATTTGAGGGGAGGGATTATGTTTATTTAGGATTCTATAGAGGAGATTTCAGAAATCATAGTATTAAACTGCTATTGTCTCTTCCTCCTATTCTGTGCCCCCAATTTTATGAAAACACCTCTAATAATAGCCTTATGGGCATTCCATAAAGTAAATGAACTGGTTACAGACATTGCATTGGTATGGAAAAAACTTAGACTTAGGTTCTCCTCTATGGTTTTCCTTGTCTGTGGGGATTGTATAGTTTTAGAGTTAGCCTCCATACAAACACAGAATTAGAGGGAAACAGGTCACTTATGGTAAATTAAATGGAGGCGTGATCAGACCATGTTATTGTGTTAATAAAGAATTTCAGAGCATTTTGCAACAGCCACGTATTATCAAAAAATTGTCTATGTGTCTATGTCTATGTGAGAGTATGAACAGTGGCTTACAGAAAAGTAGGAATAATCTCTTTCACTGGCATGGTGGCAACAACAAACGTCGATTAGGTCATTGCCCAAGAGGGTTTTGCTCAATGTAGGCGTATGTCTTTAGGTTGAGGAAGTCAAATCCACTTGAGGGTTAGCTGTAGCATTAAAGTCCCCAGAAAGCAAAAATAATCCTTTCTGCACTTTTTTACTTTCCAGAGAAGGGAGTTTACAAATTGAATCTGGTGGGAGTTTGGGGTGTAGGCATTTACTAGAGTGAATTTTGTGAAGTTGATGTCACAAATCAGGATAAGGTACCGACTTGCTGTGTCAATAACCTCTTCATGGAGTGTAAAAGCAACCGTGTCCTTTATGACTATCATCACTCCCCTCTTCTTATCTGGGATACTTAACTTGTGTTATATATATAACTTGTGTGTATATATATATATATATATGTGGAAAGTTCCTATGTGTGCACAGAGGGGGATGGTACAGGTGAATGTGGGTCTCTTGCACACACAAGGCATCATTCTTGTGGAGATTGGCTTCCTTCCATGGAGAAGCCCGTTTAGCAGGGTGATTCAGGCCCCTGACGTTTATGAAGAGGAAATGTATTCCCATGGTGAGGCTGGTGTTGTATGTAGAAGATGACATGTATAGAAGTTATGTTCTTACAGCTAGAAGGATTCACTTGCAGTGGATACACAGGTGGGTAGGTTGGAGAATGTGCTGAGCCTATAGCGACATCTGTTGATTCAAAGACTGTATGACCGCTCAAAATATCTTCCTACAACTAAGATAGTAGACCGTAAGGAAATAAAAAGGAAGAAAAAAATATAAACACAGCAAAAAGTCAATCAAACAAGTGGTAAAAGGAGGGTCTAGTCGACCAGTGTGCAGCAATGAACTGCTCATAAATTGGTGGTATAAAGAACTAGGTAAAATTTTCTCCGTACTGTGGAGACAGCGGGATCTGCATAGAAACAAAGTGAAGATACAAGTATATTTAGCCAAATATTTAGGTGTCATTGTGGTGGTTGCGGCTTGAGTAGGACCTCTTCAGGCCTGCTCAGGGACTCGTCTCTCTTTGGGCTGGACACTGGTGATCGAGAGGGGATAATATCTAAAAATGTAAGTAGATTCAGGTGTTTCTCTAGGGAAGTGACAGTGTAGGAGCTGCCTTTCTAATGCATTAGAAGCTTGGTGGGGAATTTCCACTGATAAGGAATGTCATTGTTCCTCAATGTTTTGGTGACAGTATTAAGATTATTCCATAGCTGCATGGTGTATTGCGGTTCTGGGTTTTCATCCTGCGAGATTTTTGCATAATTTGCTCCTTCACATGAAAGAAGTGCATCCTAAGAAGTTCATCACGAGGAGCTTTGGCGGGGATGAATGAGGGTTTCTGGAAGCGATGGATACGATTAATGATAACTTCAGTAGGTGAAAGGTCAGACAAAAAAGAGGAGAATATTGATTCAGCATAAGGATTTAGCTCCCCCATATGAACAGACTCAGGAATACCACGGATCTTGAAATTTTTTTCACCTGGATCTGTACTCCAGGTCTGCGAGCTTTGCCTTAACCCATTGATGGTCAGAATCTTGATCATTATATGCATTGACCAGATCATTGATGGTGTCAGCAAATTCTCCCATCTTAGTTTTCACATTTGTCACTCTACTTTCCCCTGTTGTTAATTCAGTGTTGAATTTCTACATACATGACAGCATATCTGAATGTAGTGTACTCCTAAGGGAGATAATCATATCTTTCAATATGGTATCTAATACTGGTTGATTGCTAGTAAGGAAGGATGTTATGGATTTAGGCAGTTCCCTGGTATCATCTTGAGATTCATGGTTAGAGCTCACCTCTGAGTGCTGCTACGAGTGTTCACTCATCTTGAACCTGGCTTTCTCTGGTCTCCCCAATAAGGGGCTTGCAGGCTGAGAAACATCCAGATGGCGAGGATGGTTGTTGTTTGCTGGGCCTTCAGTCCCCGTGGAAGGTCATGTGACTGTCTGCACCACCTTGTCCATGCCGCGGCTGGGAGAAGAAAGCCGTTAGCTTTTTCAGCTTGTAAGTGTCCTTACGCTTGCAGGACATGGTGGGATCAGGAGCTCTTCGGGAGCCCGCGCTATGTTTTTCAAAGTTAAAACTTTACCCAAACGACAGTTTGGTTTGGGTCTATTTACCTAAATTAGACTTCGGTGTCAGTCTGACTGGGCTGTGAGATGTTCAGCCTGGCCATAGGGGAGCACTGTCTCTGGTGGCAGGCGTGGAACTATGGTCTGGTTGGGCTTTTAATTTACTCTCTCTCAGAGTCAGGTCAGTGGGAGTGACCCTCTCGCTGTGCCCTCTGGGAGAGGGTATTTAAGATGCGGACCTCACGTGGTTCGGGGGTTCTGGTCCAGTATGAAATGTTGAGTACTTGGTCCTGGTCCTCCTGAACAGCCCCCAGGAAGGGGTGCGGATCCAAAATGGATTCTGAGGTGGTTGGGTGCCGTCTTCGGTTTGGGAGAGACCCATTGAACTTCAAGCATTCCAGGGGAGGACTCTTTAGAAGATTACCACGTGTGAGTTTGGAAGGGCTGAAGTAACCGAGAGAATCCGGTCTTGTGGATATCACCAAGCTGGCTGGAAAGATCCAGGTATCCTACAAGTGTTCTACAGCTTAGTTTCCCTACATGTTCTGCAACAACGTCTGTGACAAAGACTTTGTTCCTGAGTAAACACATTGTTGGCTGCCAGGCCTTGTGAGAGAGGGACTGTCCAACCTGAGTGTTCGTCCAGCTGCGAATGGGTATTCTCTGGATGCAGTCAAAGTATGCAAGTTCTTTAACGTTTTTGACTTTGACTTTGAGAGTACCCGAACCCTCCTTTCCAACCCTCTGATCACAAGTTAAAAGACTGTTCAAAGGTTGAAGTTTGCAAATAAAATCCATTCAACTGGTTCCATTGTCAGTCTCAAGTTATTGGGTCACCTACCACGGGACATCCCCTAGACATGCAACAAGAAGAAGTGGAAGGTAATGGTAAGCCCAAAAATAACCAGCAGCTCCTTCGGGGTTAGTGCTACACAAGTATTGCATATTTGTCGACTGAGTAATGAAAAATTGTCATAGGGTTCAGGCAGGGTTTTTATGCTGCAAGATGTTTGCATAATTTGCTCCTTCACACGTAAGAAGTGCATCCTAAGAAGTTCATCATGAGAAGCTTGAGCAGGGATCAATGAGGGTTTTGGCAAGTGATGGATACCATCAATTATAACTTCAGTAAGTGTAAGGTCAGATCGTGGACATGGTGCATCCTCTGCAGGTGGCATGAGGCACGCCTGTCCTTTTTTGCTGATGTGTGTCATTGAGCCACAACATGCAGAAGAGTTAGTGGAGTGGATAATGAATTTGTCCTCATCCTCCTCCTCATCTGTCACCCAGACTCAAAGTAGTTTGCCTCCCAATGCAGCTGCCAAAGGGGCGCATTCCACTGGCTCCACAGTCACTTCTTCCGTGGCCCCACCATCATGCACAGAGGAGTCCCCAGAATTATTCGACCCCAGTGTCGGTTATATGCTGCTTGAGTATGCGCAGTAATATAAAGGCTCAGATGTTGGTTCCCAGTTTTTTGACGAAGGGAGTAACGTGAGTCTAAAGTGAGGGGGTGCCCTGGGGCAGGACCCGGATCCCCAAACACTTTTTATGGCAATAACTTGCATATAAGCCTTTAAAATTAGCACTTTCGATTTTTCACATTTGTGTCTCATAGACGTTAACGGTGTCCGCGTGTTTGCACAAATTTTTTGCCTGTTCGCATGTTCTGCTGCAAACCAAACTGGGGGGGTGTTCGGCTTATCCCTACTGTCCTTGGTAACCATGGCTGCTTATCCATGATACCGTGGTCAGTTTATGTGCCTCCATCATTCCACAGTCTCTCCCTCAACCCCTCCCTCCCTGCCTGTTAGCTATTGAGTCAGTTATGTGAGAGTAGGGATGAGCCGAACACCCCCCTGTTCGGTTCGCACCAGAACCTGCGAACAGACCTAAACTTCGTGTGAACTTTAGAACCCTATTAAAGTCTATGGGACTCGAACGTTCACAATCTAAAGTGCTCATTTTAAAGGGTAATATGCAGGTTACTGTCCTAAAAAGTGTTTGGGGACCCGGGTCCTACCCCAGGGGACATGGATCAATGCAAAAAAAAGTTTTAAAAACTGCAGTTTTTTCAGGAGCAGTGATTTTAATAATGATTAAAGTGAAACAATAAAAGTGTAATATTCCTTTAAATTTCGTAGCTGGGGGTATCTATAGTATGCCTGTGAAGGGGCGCATGTTTCTGGTGCTTAGAACTGTCCCTGCACAAAGTGTCATTTGTGCAGGAAAAAAAGTCTTTTAAAATCACTTGCGGCTATCGTCGGGTCCCGTAATACAGAGAACACTCAATGAGTGTTCTCTGCATTAGCCGACAATTCATTCATTCATTGATAAAAAAAAAAAAAAAAAAAAAAGCGTGGGGGTTCCCCTAAATTCAATTACCAGGCCCTTCAGGTCTGACATGGATATTAAGGGGAACCCCGTGTCAAATAAAAAAAAAAATTGACGTGGGGGTCCCCCTAAATATCCATAACCAGACCCTTCAGGTCTGATATGGATATTAAGGGGAACCCCGCATCAAATTTAAAAAAAATTGACGTGGGGGTCCCCCTAAAAATCCATATCAGACCCTTTATCCGAGCACGCAACCTGGCAGGCCGCAGGAAAAGAGGGGGGGACAAGAGAGCGGCCCCCCCTCCCTCCTGAACCGTACCAGACCACATACCCTCAACATTGGGAGGATGCTTTGGGGGTCTGTGACCCCTCAAAGCACCTTGTCCCCATGTTGATGAGGACAAGGGCCTCATCCTCACAACCCTGGCCGTTGGTTGTGAGGGTCTGCGGGCGGGGGGCTTATCAGAATCTGGAAGCCCCCTTTGACAAGGGGACCCCCAGATCCCGGCCCCCCCTGTTTGAAATGGTAAGGGGGTACAAAAGTACCCCTACCATTTCACAAAGAAAGTGTCAAAATGGTTAAATAAGACAAACACACTTTTGAAAAATTCCTTTATTAAAAATAAAAAAAAGATTCCAGCGGTGCTAATCTACTCTTGCTATCCAGCGACGGGTCTCCGGGGTCCAGCGATGGATGATCATATCCAGCGACGGGGATCTCTCAGTCCAGCGCTGTCCATACATCCTTCTTCTGTCTCCACTCCGGAGACACTGCAGAGAGCCCAGCGCTGACGTTTCTTATATTAGGAGGGCGGGGCCACCCGTCACCTGATCCCGCCCCTCTGACGCTGGAGAGGAAAACCAGGGGTTCCCCAGTGACGTGTGGGTGACCCCGCCCCCTCTGATGTAACGGAAACCTGCCAATCTGCTCCTAGCCCCTCTCCTTCTGCTGCTTATAAGTGTAAAGTCCTTTTGCATAATTACTAGAATCCCCTCTGGTATAACCAGCTTTATTGCACAGTGTATCTCAGCCCCTCCCGCTGTAGTCATCAGATCGGGGAAGGAGAGTGGAGTGAGTTCACCTGACTGCACAGCGGCACTGTGAATTAGGGTATTGATCAGCATCATTTTAAAAATATACACTGTGCAATATAGCTGGATATAACAGAGGAGATTTCAGTAATTATGCACATTGACTTTACAACCACTTTAAGGAAATTTTGAAACTATGTCAAAAGTCCATCAACTCTTTAGTCATACGTGGATACTTATATGTATGGAATTACAGTCATGGATGTTATTTATAATTGACTTCTTCACTATGGTTTTAAGTTTTTCCTCTGCTTATAGTTTTATACTATTATGACCTGTGAGAGTAGTTAACACTATGTGACTTAGCCCTTGTACATACGGTCGGATATTCTGACGGAAAATGTCAGATTGGACCGTGTTGTCGGATAATCCGACCGTGTGTGGGCTCCATCAGACTGTTTCCGTCGGAATATCCGACGGACCAAGTTTTCCAGCTTGGCTATAAAATTTTCCGACAACATGATCCGTTCGGACCTTGTCCGATCATGTGTAGAGAATTCCGATCGGACAAAGTGCCACGCATGCTCAGATCAAATTCCTAAACCGAAGCTATTGGCTACTAGCCTGAAATAACGTCACCACATTCTGTTTCCAACAACTTTGTCCGACCGTGTGTATGCAACAGTTTTGGACAAAATCCGTCGGACAAAATCCGACAGATTTTGTTGTCGGAATGTCCGACCGTGTGTACAAGGGCTTACACTCTACCCCACCTAGGCCTTTCAATGCCATACTTTGCATTGCAGGTAATATGTTGCCTATGTCAGTAATTTTCTTGGTATTACTTAGATTACTTGGATTAGTCACTAGATCACAATGTTTCTTTAGTTACCATCGCTTATTCCAAACTGTGATTATGGTTTTTACAATGGTTCAATATTTACCTGTCTTCTCATAGTTAATGTTATCACCTCCTCTTTTTCTGTTTCTTTTTACTTCTTGTGTCCTCTTTTAGGTCCTGGTCTGGAACCTTGCATTTTGGGACTTAAGTTCCCTATTTTTTCACTCAACTGCAGAGGATGTTTATGTTCCTGAAAAATTTCATCAAATACTTAATCATTCTCACAAAGCCAACAAAAAAATTCTACTTTTGCAACAAATACATTTTCATACAGATTGTATACCTCCTACTAATAATAGGCATTTCAACAAATGATTTCCTAGTACCAAAAGTAACTAAATCAAGAGGAGTAGCTGTGACTTTTCACATATCTTTTCACCTAGAGATACGTCTGATCATTATACCTTTCTATAACTTAAAATGTATAACTTGGTATATACAGTAGATAATGTGTAATCTCACAGTCAGGAACAAGCATACTTTTCCCCTCTGTTGCCTCCAAATCTAGAAACATTTGGAACTCATAACCTGATTGTAGGGGGTGACTTCAACCCAGACCTGGTTCCACTACTGGATACATCATCTGGTAAGTCCACTTTATCTCCAGATTCTCTAAATAAAATAGCTACTACTTATGCTCTTTTATATCTTTATACAGCAAATTGATTACTGTCTACGTTCCCAGTCACTACTTGAGTTGACCCCTAAAGCTACTATAGGTTTTAGAATGGGGTATGATAACACCCTTTTATATATTTTTTTCAGGTCGATTGCCACTGCCGGCCTTTAACAACTTATTATCTTTTCCTCTTTGTTCTATAGACATTAAGCAAGTGATAAGGGTTTTTTTTTTTTTTTTCCATGCACATCTCCAATCTGTCTCTGATCCCACACACCCTCTTGTTAAATGGAATGTTCTGAAGTGTGTCCTTAGGGGCGTATGTATTCAATATGGCTCTAGAATTAAAAAGGAAAGGACTCTTGATATTCACAGACTTTCGTCTAAAATATCTCTTCTTGAATCTTCTAATAAGAAAGACTTTAGCCTGATCACTTTAATCAAGATTTTGAATGCCAGGAGAGACCATTTGAGACTGCATGAATTGCACTCTTGATGCTCGTTATAATATGCTGAAGACTCATTATTCACTAGCTAACTAACATGTGTGTCAGGATTCAGCAGATAAGTAGAGCAGATAGATGTAGGTACATGTGGAAACTGAGATCAAACAACGTCAATATCCTTAAAGTGAGATTTATTTACAGTGAGACACACAAACAAGCATACACAGTAAACAATTAACATAGGAAACCCCAGCAAACAAGAACAAACCCCAAAGACAAAAATAACTAATGAGCCTAACAACTGACTATATACAAAATATATGTAATATGAAGGACAAGGATAACAGGGAATATAGGGATGCAAGGGAGAGCGAATCAAGACTGGGTACTAGGGCAGAGAGCAGGAGCAAGGCCACAGGGTACAGAGTGCAAGATAGTTTAGGATACCAGGAACCACAAGAACAAAGCTCTGTGTCACGTACCTTTAAGCAGAGCCCGGAGTGCAGGGAGTGGCCTCTCGTAGACCTCTGACTCGAGAGACCCTGGTAGTGGTGACAGGGGCTCAGGAGCACAGAGGGGCACAAGTGCCTGACTGGATAGCAGATGGTAGAGGCAGAAGACCGTTGAAGGAGGAGGTGTATTGTAGTCCGGTGTCTGAATGCAGGCAAAGGTGAGATAAGGTCCAGCAGACAGCAGAAGGGTTCCTGTAGTCCAGCAACGGCATACAAGTGATTGCAGGAGGTGACAAACAACGGAGGGGTATTGTAGTCCAACAACGGATGCAGGTGCAATGGATAAGCGGAAGCGGAAGAGTCCAGTAGTCTGTGGCCAAAGGTAGAAGGCTACAAACGCAGAAGGAGTACAGCCAAATATTGCGGAGGACTGGGAGGTGTCCTGTAGTACAACAGCAAGCAACTTACAGTTGACGGATGGTGTAACAGTCCAGGTCAGGCACAGGCGGGCAGATCAGGTACAGAAACGGAATCCAGAAGAGTAGTCGGGTACAAGCCAAAGTCGGGGGGCAGACAGCAAACAGCAGAATCGGGAACAAGCCGGGTTCGATACGGATCAAGGTACAGGTACAGGTACAGGTTCAGGTTCAGATTCAGATACGGATCACCAGGATGCACAGGAACGCTGTTGATCAGGCAGCAAGGCAGTGAGGCATGGATCCAGTTTAAATAGCGCTATTGGCGCCAATTTGCGTCAAACGGCCGCACGCGCGCGCGCACGTGCACGCGCACGCGCGCACCGCCGATCGCGGTAACGCTCCTGGAACTGGGCAAGAGATCTTCTGCGACTTTCGCCGCTCGGACGTCCGTGAGGAGGATCTTCCTGACACTCTGGCAGCAAGGAGGCAATCAAAATAGTGACACACTGTAGAAAGGCAGGAGCAGCCCTATATAGCCACCTGGCAGCTGAAAACAGGTGTGGCTGATCATTAAAGCCTGCTGGCTTCTGAGAGACACCTGCTGGTGGACACTGGAACTGCAGAATCAGCCCAGAGCCCCACAGTGCCACCAGCATGTACATTTAATCTTAACATTTTGAAACACTTGTCACAGATTTTACATCACAGACCCCCTAGCAGTCCTATAAATGTTATTACATCAGCAAACAACTTTAAATCCACAACAGGACTTTCATGGTACAATATGACTCTAAGTTATTATTAAAATCCTACACTCGCCCTGGAGACTGCCATTTTGGTGCTGCTGCCCCTTTGGTTTGCTGGGGAGAGCTGCATGGTGAGTATGGCGGTATACTGTATTTTCCTGATTGATCAGTACAGACTGGGGAATGCTAAAGTAAATTTTTGTTCAGATTTATGCAGTGTGTATGATGTTCCATCAACTCTCTACTGTTTGATTGCATTGTGTTATTATTTTTGCAAACGCTCATGCATGTGTAGTTATATTTGAGTATAAATATTCTTGGTTCCTGCATAGTATGTTTGGGTTTATTTCTTTGCAGATCAATATTCCTCCTTCATTAGACTCCTGAAGAAACGGGTATTCTGCGAAAAATGTAGAGTGAGAGACCAGATTATTGTTGATATCGATCCCCTATGGTTGGGAGGATACTATTTCAAAAATATTAGGATTTTTATAACAGCTTACCTGTAAAATCCTTTTCTTGGAGTACATCACGGGACACAGAGCAGCCATAGTAATTACTATGTGGGTTATACACCACCTATAGGTGAATGGACACTGGTGCACTCAAAAGACAGGATTTCCCCCTTTATATAACCCCTCCTATACTTGGAGCACACAGATTTGTAGCCAAGCAATATACCCATATCCCAACAAGAGGGGAGGGACCTATGTGTCCTGTGATGTACTCCAAGAAAAAGATTTTACAAGTGAGCTGTTATAAAAATCCTAATTTCTTTATCGTATATCACAGGACACAGAGCAGCCATAGTGATTACTATGTGGGATGTCCCAAAGCAATGCCAACTGAGGGGAGGGAGACACAAATAATGCAGGTTGCCATCAGACTTGAGGATCTAAACTGCTGCCTGCAGTACAAAGGCGGCATCCTCCTGCCATCTTACATCTATCTGAAAGAATTTTGTAAATGTATGCTTCCTTCCCTGGTCCCGGCTACCTGGAGCCACGCTCAAAATGAACAGACTTTCCTCCATGTGTGTGGGCAAGTCCCTTCATTTCAAAAGTACGGCGGATAATCCGGTGGACATCCGCCAGATTAGTCCGCCGGAAAAGTCACGTGTGTGGGCAGGTCCGCTTGTTCGGACAGTGTGGCAGACTTTACAGTGGTTTGTCCGCCAGACTAAGTCCGCTGGATAGTCTGATCGTGTGTATGCGGCATTAGAAATTACCCCCCATACTCCCCAAACTTCCAAGGAAAAAAATCATTGCATTCCTGGAAAAAATAAAACTACCAAAACTATCAGAAGCACAGCTCACACATTTAAACTCTCCCATTACTCCCGGCAAAATAGGGAAGATCATAGCATCTCTCCCCAATGGTAAGTCATCAGGTCCTGATGGCCTGTCAAATGAATATTGAAAAACTTTTAGCACAACGCTAATACCACACTTGACCAATGTATATTCATCAGTGATTCACACTCCCTCTTTTCCCCAGGAAATGCTAAAGGCATACTTAGTAACTATACCCAAACCAGGAAAAGATCCAACCACTCTGGCAAACTTTAGACCCATATCACTCCTGAATTCAGATTTCAAAATCGACTCCAAATTACTAGTACAACGCCTATCCACAACGCCTATCCACAACACCTATCCACAACGCCTATACACTATTATACCCCCCAGATGGGGCTTGTGAAAGGGAGACAACCTTCCGATACAACTTGGAGAATACTAAACATTATACACTTTGCAGAAAAAACTCAAATGCCTTCCCTGCTGTTATCTTTAGATGCAGAGAAGGCATTCAATAGAATTCACTGGTAATATATGACCAGCGCATATACTGGCAGCAATTCTGGCCTTGTACTCTTGCCCTACAGCTCAAGTATATACCTCTGACCTTCTTTCAAAAACATTTACCATATCAAATGGCACATGACACATTGTGAACTCAATTGGGTAGGTAGACTAGCTGCCTTCAAAATGATGATCCTGCCACAAATACTATACCTATTTAGAGTATTCCCCATCCCAGTTCCAACATCGTATATCAAACCTCTAGCTACCCTCTTAAATAATTTGATATGGAAAGGCAAACAACCCAGATGCGCCCGAGTGAACTTGCTTAAGCACAGATCAGCTGGAGGAATGGGGATGGTAGACATTGAAGATTACCAAATGGCAGCAGTATTAGACCAAATCAAATACTGGTTTAGGAAAAAAGGAGGAACCAATTTGCCCTGTCTAATGCATACGACCTGACCTCTATATTAAACTATGACACATGGCGGTCGTGGAACATCTCCTCACTCTCTTCCCTTATAACGACATCAATACAAGCATGGCAAATTTTACTGAAGCAGTCACAACAGTCCACTCAGGCAATGCTACCTGACCTTCCAATCCATGCATTACATTCAATTATCCCTTTTTTGTATACTAAACCTCTATACAAGTATGGTCTAACTAAAATAAAACATTTCTTCTCTAATACTAAACCTAAAACATGGGAATGTCTGAGTGAACCATACACAGTTTGTCTGGGGGCGTGGCTTGGACTCCGACGGGAATGGGTGCTGCTTAGCTGAGCTCTGCCGGACCGTGACACAAGCTTCCCCTTCCAGCCACACCGAATGTGCGATGGGCAGACAAGACAGACTGCCTGATTGTCCCGGATCGCAGAGCTCCTACTCTACCCCCGGGGCTCGCCGTATAGCGGACATTTTCGATCTCCAGGCACAGAGGACCAGGGGCCGCTCTGCTAGCAAGATGGCGCTGAGAAGCCACGAGGCAGAGCATAGCGAGGACTCCATGTCGGCTTCAGAGGACAGGGTAAGGGAGCAGGACTGCTCAGATCACCCCCTCAAGCTCTCGGAAATGACAAAAATAGCAGCAGACATTAAAAGTACTTTGTTTTCTGCAATCACTGATTTAAAAGCTGACTTCATGGCTCTGTCGGATCGGCTGTCCCACACTGAAAGAGCAGAGGCCAAAAGGGATAGAGCGGTGGAGAGGCTGTCTTCCACTGTCTCATCCCACACCACCCATCTTATTCAGATGAATAGGCACCTCGAGGACCTCGACAATCGGGGCCGCAGACAGAACATTAGAGTGAGGGGGATACCCGAGAAGATTGAACCTGCTCAGATTAAATGGAGTGCTGGAGAGACATAAGGATACTGACGTTGAGTTTATAAGAGCGCACAGAGCGTTGGCCCCAAAGCCAAGTGATACAGCTCCTCCAAGGGATATCATATGTTGCCTGCAAAGCTTCCCATTGAAGGAAGAGATACTGGGGAAAGCAAGGAAGAATGACCAGATCCTTTTTAATGAGCATGCCGTGGCACTATATCAGGACCTTTCCCATATCACATTACAGAACAGACGAGCTCTGCGACCCATGACTAACGCTCTGAGAGAGAGGGGTATCCCTTATCGCTGGCGCTTTCCCTTTGCGTTGAACGCCAGGTTTATGGGAAAACAATATCACCTGCGCATGCCTGAGGACATACCAAGCTTTTGTGCACAGCTACAAATCCCACTGATTGATGTGCCGGAATGGTACAGGGAATTTCGTTGTCCCCCGCTGGGGACCTCCCCACCACACACCCCACAGTCGTCCCCGTTGAAGCCATCAGCCAACAAGAAATCTCACCCGGACAGACTTCAGAGCTTGGACAGGGGCAGATCCCCACATCCTGTGACTGAGTACTGGCCACAGTCACACGCTTGAGTCTAGTGTGGGAGTCTGTCTTCCTCGGTTCCACTTTCTTTGGGCTGGATAGCAACCGGCTTCACTTATTTCACACCCGGACACGGATATGCTGGATTGCCACTTTCCCAACTGATGATACTTGCTCGGGGTCTACCGAGCTGTTTCTAGAGCCCCCCCTTAAGAAAGCAATTTTGATGGAAAGACACCCCCCCCTTTTTATTTTTTTTATTTTTATTTTTTTTCATACTGACTTTATTGCAGCTGAACTGAACATGTTTCTACCAGGGGAATAACCTTGGTGGTGCAAGGACACACTGTTTTCTGCACATGCAATGATGGGGGGTGGGGGACGGGGGGTATTAATCTTATTCTTATTATTGTTGTTATTGTTGTGTCTATACATTGGAGGGGGAGCGGGTACCTGGCCCTTTGTTGTGCGGGCGGGGGGTGGCTGGGCCGGCCTCCCGTGTGGCCTAGTCGGATGGGTCATACGGGGGGTCGGTCCAGAGGGGGTCCCGGCCTCGTGCCAAATGGTGCGGGGTCGGGGCGTAGCTGTGATCCGATTGTTCACTCTTAGAGACTGCCACCCAGGGAGCGGTTCACAGACCGCCATAAGGGGATTGCGTGGGTGTCAAGTGCGGCAGCTGGGGGCATGTTGAGCTCCTGGACCCGTCAGAGTTATCCTGGGTGGTTTGGCAGTTGCTGCCTACAGCAGTTTTCATTTTAGTTGTTGTTTATTGGATGCGCCCATCGCGCAGTAGTAAAGCAATTTCCATGTTCATATTTTTGTTCATGATCTCATCCTTCTGGCTGGAAGGGTATATATGTGGCTTTAATATGTATTTGATTTCTGAGTCACGGTAGGCTTGGAGCAGTTTTCTTTATATTAATTTAAATCGTAAAAGATAATCAACCGTTTTTGTACTTTGGTTTTTTTTTTTTGTTTTTTGTTTTTTCCTTTTGCTGAAGGAAAGTCCTCCCACTGCTCCCACCTGTGCATCGCTGTCTGGCTTTAACCAGACAGGGATTCACAACGTTTTTTTTTTCTCCTCTCCTACAGTTGATAGGAGGAGACGTTTTACCTATTCACTCCATTCGGGTGTCTATCCACCTAAGTGACTGATCTTTTCCTCCTGTTCTTTTCTAGTCTTTCTTTACCCCTCCCCCCCCTTTTTTTCCCTTAGTCTGACAACTCAGGTGCTCGTAATCAAGGTGCGAGGGTGGTGGCGAATAGTAGCTATTGTACTTACCATGGCGTACTCTATGTTAGATGAACATGCTTTCGTGATCTCCCATAATGTTAGGGGTCTAAATACGTCGGAGAAGCGAACGGCGTTACTTAGGGAACTCCACAAGCAGAAACCGGCAGTGGTGTTTCTTCAGGAGACCCACTTCCGGTCTGGCAGGACTCCTAAATTGCATGATAAACACTACCCACATGCTTTCCACGCAACGAATCCCGAGGCCAAATCTAAGGGGGTGACCATCTTGCTACATAAAAATACTGACTTCACTTTATACCAGCAGGTGGCGGACACTGACGGAAGGTATTTATTTTTGAAAGGGCTCTGGGCGGGAACCCCGGTTACCTTGGCTAACGTTTACTTCCCCAACACTGCACAGGTCACTTTTTGTCAACATGTGGTAGATGAATTGAAGGGCTTTGCATCTGGCTGTGTGGTGCTGGGGGGAGATTTCAATTTAGCGCTAAATCCTCTGCAGGATACATCGGATGGCAGGTCCAGCATCCCGTATAAAAAGCTGCGTAAAATCAAGACACTTTTAGCTTCCCTTACTTTAGTAGATACTTGGCGTTTGACAAACCCTTCGGGTAGGGACTACACTTACTTTTCTTCCTTGCATAACAAATTTACACGCATAGATTACATTTTTGTCACTCAAAGGGATATATCCCGTATAAAATCTGCCAAAATAGGTGTGCAGACCCTCTCCGATCACGCCCCTATATCGCTGCAATTCCACAGACCGAACACACACCGTCGCTCCCACTCGTGGAGACTAAATCCCTCCCTACTTACGGACAAGGACAACATTGACAAAATAGCGGACATAATTAAACTGTATTTTACAGAAAATGTCACCGAGGAATTGTCGCCCCTTACAATTTGGGCGGCTCATAAATGCGTGGTTCAGGGGGAGCTCATACGGTTGGGGGCGGCGAGAAAAAGGGTTGCAGAGAGGGAGACCAACAACCTTATACAGACCATTAGAGACCTAGAGGGGAAACACAAACAATCCTTAGCAACTGATACAGCAGTAACTTTATTAGATTTGAGGAAAAAACTACAAGCTCACCTGAACCTTAAAGCACAGAAGATCCTTTTCTTTCGGAAGGGGTTCTTCTACGAACACAGTGATAAAACAGGCAAATTTTTAGCGAAGGCCCTTAAAGAAACACTTTTATCGACGAACATTGCTGCAATTAAAACCAGTGCTGGTCAGACGACACAGGATGCCGCAAAGATCGCACAAAGATTTCAGGAATATTATTCCAACTTGTATAATTTACCACAGCTACATAAACCTAGCGACTTAAGGGGGACATCGGCAGAGATTACTTCCAAATTTCTTGCTGATAGCGGACTTCCCAAACTTACTGAGGAGGACGCGCTGTCGCTGGAAGAACCGATAACTGAAGGTGAACTCACCGCAGCTATTAAGGAATTAAAAAAGGGGAAAAGCCCCGGACCGGACGGTTTGACAGCCCACTACTATAGAACTTTCGCGGAATTACTGGTACCACACATGACGAAGACGTTTAACCACTTTCGAGACCCGCAAGCGTTACCAGAAGATTTTCTGAGAGCGCATGTTACAGTACTGCCTAAACCCAACAAGGATCCTCTAGACTGTGCCAGCTATAGGCCGATTTCTTTATTGAATGTGGACCTAAAACTTTATACGAAAATACTAGCGAACAGATTGCACCCACTATTGCACAAACTTATAGGCCCCGAACAGGTAGGTTTTATGCCTGGTAGGGAGGCGAAAGATAATGTGATTAAGGCCCTTAACCTTATACACAAAGCCCAAACAGAACAATTTGAAGGCATGCTTTTATCCACAGATGCAGAGAAGGCCTTCGACCGCGTGTCGTGGGACTTCCTGTATGCGACCTGCTCCCACATAGGCCTGAGAGCACATATGCTATCTTGGATTAAAACCATTTATTGCAAACCGACGGCACAAATTAAGGTGAATGGGACACTGTCAGACAAGGTGCGGATACGGAATGGGACTAGGCAAGGGTGCCCTCTTTCACCCTTGCTGTTTATACTCACCTTGGAACCATTAATCCGCACAGTTAACTTATCAACCTCTATACATGGCTTTCATGTAGGCGATAAGGAATACAAGTGTGCTGCTTATGCGGACGATTTATTGTTTTTTATAACTCAGCCGCACGTTACTATGCCCAACTTGTGCACTATATTTACGCATTATAGCTATATAGCGAATTTCAAAATTAATTATAAAAAATCTGAAGCCCTCAATTTGACGCTGCACGAGGCCACGCGGGAGGCCGTTCTACGCAATTGCAAATTTAAGTGGGAATCCCACTCCCTTAAATATTTAGGAGTTCTTTTGACCCCTAGTTTGAACGAGATATACAGCCAAAATTTCTTGCCACTGTTACAAAACGTAAAAAAAGATCTGGAGAGATGGTCACTTAAACACTTCTCCTGGTTCGGCAGGGCAGCTATTATTAAGATGACAATCCTGCCCAGATTTCTGTATTATTTCCAGACTTTGCCCATATGGTTACCTGCAAATTTCTTTCGGTCACTGAATGCCATTCTTAGACACTTTCTTTGGGCGTCCAAAAAGCCACGCATAAGCCTTGCAATACTCACTAGAGATAAAGGCAGTGGGGGAATGGGATTCCCCAATTTCAAAAATTATTATAAGGCTACCCATCTTACTA
This sequence comes from Lithobates pipiens, assembly GCF_037356315.1. Taxonomy (NCBI): domain Eukaryota; kingdom Metazoa; phylum Chordata; class Amphibia; order Anura; family Ranidae; genus Lithobates; species Lithobates pipiens. The sequence goes on along the minus strand of NW_027507790.1, from coordinate 276,929,150 downwards.
GAATGATTGACTGGACCTGCCATGCGGACAATAAAGATTGGGTGACACTTGAGAACGGTGTAGGCTCTACTCCAGTGACACATTCCCCTTGGATTCCGTGGGACCTATGCCCTAAACAGCTTAAGCAACATCCCCTCATAGGGACCACATTAAGGCTACTACAAACAGTGACTCAAACGACGGGTTTGACTACTTCACCTGGCCCTTTAACACCGCTAGTAGATAATCCTGACTTTACACCGGGCATGCACAAACCTATCCGGCACTTCACATGTGGGAATTCGCCACTATTGGCCACTCATTGCTTCGAGGGTAACAAAATTAAATCAATGTCGAACCTACAACATACTCTGGGCTTAACCTTTCTGGGCCACTGGACGTATAGACAAATACATGACTATATTTTGAGCCCACGGAGGCTCAAACATTTTATACGACCACTAACGCCATTTGAGGCGGTTTGCTTTCAAGCCACCGCCTCTACGAAAAATATCTCCCTTACATATGCTTGGTTGCAATCCGCAGCACGTCTGGAACCCAATAACCATAAGCTTTTCTGGGAAGCAGCATTAAATGCATCATTTAAAAACGATCAATGGTTACAGGCATGTGTATTTGCCCATAAGTGTGCAATTAGCACTCGATTACAGGAAACTTCTTTTAAACTTTTGACGAATTGGTATAATACGCCAATTAAACTGCATAAGTGGTTCCCCGCCGTTCCAGACTTATGTTGGCGCTGTAACCAAGCTAAGGGCACCTTACAACATATATGGTGGGAATGCGACCTAATTCGACCATATTGGGCTCAAGTGATTAGCATTATACAACAAATAACCGATACACGGATCCCCCTAGATGCTAAATGTTGTCTATTACACATTACTGACCTTTCAATGAGAAAATATAAAAAATCGCTGATCAGATTCCTACTTACGGCCGCAAAGGCGGTGGTACCGAGATATTGGAGAAACACTACGACCCCCTCAATCACGGAATGGCTGGGAGAGATCAGATATCTGCACAAAATGGAAGAAATTAGGGCCATAGCTCACGAAAACACGGACAAGTATATGGCTACCTGGCGACCTTGGGTCGTGTTTATTTACTCTTCTGCATATGCCTCCCTGACACGAGCCTGAGGAGGAGGTGTAGCTGAGTGTCTGGGCTGACAATGCCCGCTTTTTCCCTAGGGATAACCGCATCTTTTCCCTTTCTTTCTTTCTCTTTTTCCAAGGTGCCAGCCTTGAGACAGGCTGTCACCTCTTTTCTATCTTCATTTGCCACATTTGGCTCTTGGATTATGAGTAGTAGGGTGTAACCTGATTGGCATAAAGTTACAATGCAGTTATATCGGGACAGGCTTTTACCATACATTATTGTTTATGTTTAGGTCCTATTGATGCACTAGGAATGGCAATGTACCTATCCTTCTATTAAGAGGTTTTTTCTACATTTGGAGGGGCTCCCTAGCTTAATGGGATCTTTGTCAATCCGCTTTTACGCAACCTAGATGCCTAAATGTATGAGTCTGTAACGCTGTTGCTACCCTATTGTTCACTCAGGCAGTTGCATCTGCGATCATTATGCTCTGTTATGTTGTATTGTAAGGCCGCGTACACACGCGCGGACTGTTCGCCCAACCTTGTTCGGCAAACAGTTTGTCAAACAGTCCGCTCAAAATTTGCATGAGCGGACTTGCCCACACACGAGCGGACTGTTTGACGAACAAGGTTGGGCAAACAGTTCGCTCAACTTTTGAAATGAGCGGACTCGCCCACGTAAGGAGGAGGCAAATCCGCCCATTTCGAGCGCGTGTACAGGTAGGCGGGGCCCGCGAAGGAGACGTCGCGGGCTCCGCCGCCTGGAATGGGCTTAAAGGGGAACCCCAACGCCGAAAAAAATCGGCGTGGGGGTTCCCCCCAAGTCCACACCAGACCCTTGTCCGAGCACGCTACCCGGCCGGCCAGGAAAGGGGGGCGAGCGAGCGCGCCCCCCCTCCTGAGCCGTACCAGGCCGCGTGCCCTCAACATGGGGGGTGCCTTGGGGAAGGGGGGGGCCGCGCGGCCCCCCCACCCCAAAGCACCTTGTCCCCATGTTGATGAGGACAAGGGCCTCTTCCCGACAACCCTGGCCGTTGGTTGTCGGGGTCTGCGGGCGGGGGGCTTATCGGAATCCGGGAGCCCCCTTTAAGAAGGGGGCCCCCGGATACCGGCCCCCCACCCTATGTGAATGAGTATGGGGTACAATGTACCCCTACCCATTCACCTGTGAAATAAAGTACAAATAAAAACACAACACAGGGGGAAAAAATATTTTATTGCACAGCCGGGGGTCTTCCGTCTTCGGGGGTCTTCTCGCCGGACTCCTCCGCTATGTGTGTGTAGCTCTTTTGCCAGCGGAGGAGTCCGGCTTTCTTCCTCCCCGCCGCCGGCCTCTTCTCCCGACTTCGGGGGTCTTGTCCCCCTCTTCGGTTCTTCTGCCGGGCCACCGCGCCTGGTCCGGTGGCCCGGTCTTCTGTCGCCGTCTTCCGTTCTTCTGTCGCCGCCTTCGGTTCTTCTGCCGGGCCACCGCGCCTTCTTGTAGCTCTTTTACAGGCGGTGGCCCGGTCTTCTGTCGCCGTCGCCGCCTTCCGTTCGTGTTCTTCTTCTTGTTCTTCTTGTTCTTCTCCAGGCGATGTTGACACGTCGCTCCCTCCGGCCGGAATGCCAGAGCCGCCCTGCGCTGTGACTTATATAGTGACAATGGGGCGGGGTCACATGGTATATGTCACATGGGTTGATGTCACGTGGTGACCCCGCCCCCTTACGATGTCATAGTCCCCATGTGACATCAACCCATGTGGCCAACCCATGTGACATATACCATGTGACCCCGCCCCATTGTCACTATATAAGTGACCGCACAGCGCGTCCCCGGCATTCCGGCCGGAGAGCTCGTCGAGTCAACATCTCCAGGAGAAGAACAAGAAGAACAAGAAGAAGAACACGAACGGAAGGCGGCGACGGCGACAGAAGACCGGGCCACCGCCTGTAAAAGAGCTACAAGAAGGCGCGGTGGCCCGGCAGAAGAACCGAAGGCGGCGACAGAAGAACGGAAGACGGCGACAGAAGACCGGGCCACCGGACCAGGCGCGGTGGCCCGGCAGAAGAACCGAAGAGGGGGACAAGACCCCCGAAGTCGGGAGAAGAGGCCGGCGGCGGGGAGGAAGAAAGCCGGACTCCTCCGCTGGCAAAAGAGCTACACACACATAGCGGAGGAGTCCGGCGAGAAGACCCCCGAAGACGGAAGACCCCCGGCTGTGCAATAAAATATTTTTTCCCCCTGTGTTGTGTTTTTATTTGTACTTTATTTCACAGGTGAATGGGTAGGGGTACATTGTACCCCATACTCATTCACATAGGGTGGGGGGCCGGTATCCGGGGGCCCCCTTCTTAAAGGGGGCTCCCGGATTCCGATAAGCCCCCCGCCCGCAGACCCCGACAACCAACGGCCAGGGTTGTCGGGAAGAGGCCCTTGTCCTCATCAACATGGGGACAAGGTGCTTTGGGGTGGGGGGGCCGCGCGGCCCCCCCCTTCCCCAAGGCACCCCCCATGTTGAGGGCACGCGGCCTGGTACGGCTCAGGAGGGGGGGCGCGCTCGCTCGCCCCCCTTTCCTGGCCGGCCGGGTAGCGTGCTCGGACAAGGGTCTGGTGTGGACTTGGGGGGAACCCCCACGCCGATTTTTTTCGGCGTTGGGGTTCCCCTTTAAGCCCATTCCAGGCGGCGGAGCCCGCGACGTCTCCTTCGCGGGCCCCGCCTACCTGTACACGCGCTCGAAATGGGCGGACTTTCCGAGCGGGAACAGTCCGCTCATTTCGAAAGTACAGCGGACAGGCCCACACACGGGCGGACTGTTCGCTCAAACACAGTTTCAGCGGACAGTTTTTCGGAATTTCCGAAAGACTTTGTCCGTCCAACTGTCCGCTGAAACTGTCCGCTGAAAGCCCACACACGAGCGGACTGTCCGCCCAAACACTGTTCAGCGGACAAGGTTGGGCGAACAGTCCGCCCGTGTGTACGCGGCCTAACTGGCTATTTCTTTAATAAACTTTAACTGATAAAAAAAAAAAAATACACAGTTTGTCTGTCTCCATATCTTACACTTCCTATAAAAACATCCCCTGCCCACAATAAAAGTCTCCCCTCATATTTGGAAACTCTTCTCATCATACACATCCCAGGAAAAGGGCATCTCGCTTATTTACAACACACTGCATGATAAAACCTTACTCCAAAAAATCCCCTCCTAACAAAAATAAGAAAAATATTTGAATGAATCATATTCTCTTAAACCAGGGGTCTCCAAACTGCGGTCCGAGGCTCAGATGTGGCCCTTTGCTAACCTTTATCTGGCCCTTTGGGCACTATTCCTCCAAAAGGGGACACTATTTCTTCCACTGACACCAATAATGTGATACTTTTCCTTTTACTAGTAGTGGCACTCCTATTCTTCCTACTGACCACCAACCTTGAGGCCCTAATTATTCTCATTGATGCTGGGTTCAGGACATTTTCTGTCCCCAATCTCTGTCCCCAATCCAGCCCTCCTAATGTCTGAAGGACAATAAACTGGCCCTTGGTTTATAAAGTTTGGAGACCCCTGTCTTAAACAATGGCAAGCCGCCTTCCAATCATCATATACATTCTCTAAATGTAGCAACCACTGGGAAATGACACTAAAAAAACACCCATAGATTGTACTTCACACCCTATAGGTTAGCCAAATTCTACCCAAACAGATCCCCCAAATGCTGGCGCAATTATTGACAAACAGGTAGTCTGTTACACGTTCTTTGGGAATGCCCAAGCCTCACTAGCTTCCGGAGGTAGATATTTTGCCTATTATCCACAGAAATCCTCAAACCTCCCAACCCGGGACTCACCATTCTTAACATAGGAATAGATACATACGCAAAATCCATGAGACCCCCAGTGACACATATACTACTAGCTGCTCACAAGACCACCCTCAAAAAGTGTAACTCTCAAGTTTCCCCAAATCTCTTGAAACCATAAACCTAGTACACATCAGTGACACTTATGAAAGAATGTTGGCTATTAATTTGATGAATTGCTGTAAATTTTATATAAATTGGTCTTCCTAGGTAGATAAATATGTTACCACAAACTGAACTATAATCTGGTTACAGTTATACATATACTGTACATGTTCTTAATACTGTACATGCTACCATTGTATATCCCTACTTTTTCATCTTTCTCTGTGTTGTGTACCATTTTTGTCATATCAGTTACATTTTCAATAAAATTTATGAAAAAAAAAAAAAGAACCAAATTCCAAATAACAGTGGTATCAGACACTGGACAGTGATCAGGCTCCAACACCTTAAGCAGTAAAGTGGACCCGGTTTTTCAATGGACGAAGGAATCACAATATCTTTGAAAAAGCTTATATCCAATCTGGTAGCTCAAGGATAAATCCCAGATCATAAAGGAAGAAGAGGATAGCCTCGTAGTGCAATATGTTTCAACAAAAGGGTTTATTAAAACAGCACACTAAAAACTTACATCAAGGCAACCAGACATCAGCAAAAATAAGTGCACATAAAAAACAGAGTGGTGGTTTGCACCAACCAGCTCAAACAGTTATGCCTTGTACACACGTTTGGAAATTCCGACGGAAAAGGTCCTACTGGATTATATTGTTGGAAAATCCAATCGTGTGTGGGCTCTATTGGACTTTTTCGGTCGGAAATTCAGACGAAACAATTTTGAGAGCAGGATCTCAAATTTTCCGACAAAAAAATCTGATCTGACTTTTTCCGATCGTTTGTAGAGAATTCCGATCAGACAAAGTGCCACGCATGCTCAGATCAAATTACGAGACCAAAGCTCTTGGCTACTAGCCTCAACGTAGTCCCATCGTAATGAACCAACGTCACCTTGTTCCAAACGATCGGATTTTCCAACAACTTTGTCCGACCGTGTATATGCAACATCAGTTTAGGACGAAATCCGTCTGAAAAAATCAGATGGAATTTTGTAGTCGGAATGTCCGACCGTGTGTACAAGGCAATAGACATCTCACAATGGGCTCCACCCACTATGTTACATACTACAGGGAAATAGGAGACCATCTGGGAACCCTAGGCCCAATATATGCAGATAGAGCTCACCCTTGATCTGTTTTTTATATACTTGAGTTTGTTCGGGGCTATTCAGGTCACTACTTCTTCTTCTTCTCTATCTTCTCTCTCCTTCTGTCTTTGATTTTCTTGCTTTTATACCTTACTCTTGATCTCATGTTGCTTCATCCCTGACTTTGGGATTCCTCAATGGGACCACAAGCAATTCTCATGATCATCTCCAACGTCTTGGGTACCTATTGGAAATAGTCAAGCTAGGTATAAGGAAATGGGATCCATAAGATCCTCCCTATAAAAAAATTCTACTACTACCCTTGTCTGTCAGGGAACTGATATGGGTGTTACATATTTCTATCTATCGTAGGGTTTTTTTTTGTTTTTTTAACATTATAAGTTGTACGACAATGGTATTAAGATATTGAGATTGTGCTACTAATCTGTCATGCTTTTTCTCTCCTTGTATAAATTTCCATTCTGTGTGCTCTAGGAGATGGACCTAAGGTCTTTGGAGTTATTAAAGGTACTCTTTGGATGTACTCCCTATGTCTAGCATTCATTGGTGCCCCCTTATCTAGACATTCTACTCTTAGACCTCATTCCCGCCTCCAATTTTAGGAGATTGCTTACCCTCTCTTCGATTCTGGTTGGTTAAGCTCAGGCCTGCTCTGAGCATTGTAAGGTCCCTCACACTGTTATTTCACTATCGCTGATACTTTCATGCTTGACTCAATTGGCGTTCCAAGTTTTTAGTTCATAGCTACATTGATTTCATGTCTAAATGTATGTTAGTATTTACCTTTGCTTTGCTTCTATCCTAACATAGGATATCTCTTACGGATTTTTTCTGGATCCAATGCTATGAACACATGAGTTTAACTTTGGGAGGCCTTTGATGGTGGCCTGGGCGACCCTTCACCTCACAACACAATTTGAGCCCAGTAGGGGTGTCTTGAGGGGGAGGGTGGTTCACCTACCTCTTTACCTATTGATATGGCATAACCACGGACCCTCGGTAGATATATTTCATGTTACATCGGAGTACCTATATATGATCCTTTGTTTCAGATTGTATGTTACCATGTACTACTGTTTGCACCAAGTTTTCCTTTTCCTTATGTGAAACTCACAATAAAAATGTATTAAAAGAAAATACTATGATTTTAATAATAGTTTAGCATTTGTACCATGAAAGTTCTGAGTGCCTTAATCCATTTCTCTACACAGTATTTGGAATTATAGCACGTAGGTACTATTATTAGCTTATATCTGTGTAGCACATATCACTTTAAATCCACAACAACCTACAGATTTCTTGCTCAAATATTTTATTGGTGAAAGGGAAGAAACAACCTAAAAGTTCCAACCAAATTTCACAGATACTACTCAGAACTTTATAATTTAAAGAGTCACTAAATTTTTGGACTTATTTCCTCAGTTACGGGCTGCATCCAAAGGCCCACTCCAGCCATGGTGCTATTGAGTATAGATGTGATTATTATCCCCCTGAGTTCAGATCTCTAAGCATGCACATTTTCTTTGCAAGATGATTGTCTATTCTTAGGGAATGGAAAGCCAACTTAGTATCCCAAATGTTTCTGATGGTGTAAAACAGCTTGATTTAATTTTTCTGTATGAAAGTTCATATTGTCTGAGAGGACAAAACCAGTTCCATGCAGCATGAGGTTTTTTAGTTAAAATGTCCAGGCCGCTCAAAACTTTAACAGCGTAGCATCTGTGGCTACGTGATTCCTGAGGTTATACTTTTATGATTGCCTCCATACTACCTGAACAGAATTGTTGGTTTCTATTTATTTTCTTTTTCTCTCTGTTTTTTTTCATATAATGACCTGATTTAGTTTTTTGGGATATACTAATGGTTGAACTATGTACAAGTCCAGTCTCAGAAATCAGAAATTAGGATTAGGGATCTATTACAATAGCCTTTTGACTGTTTTATACTGTAACCTTATGTTGATTACAAAGGTGCAACCTGACTTGTAATACTTATCTTAAAACTCAATAAAAATGGACCTCCATGGATAAGACTTCCCATTGTCCTAATTTCAAAATATATACTGTATACCTAAACGTAAGCATTAAACAATTCCCTTACACCTCTTTCCGTTCACGCCTTCAATCTAATTTATCTTTTAAATGGAAACATACTGTAGGTATTAAGGACTGCTGTCGCAACCTGCCGCTGGGATCTATATTCTCTCCACTGTGGACCTTTATTATCCAACATACGTAGGGAATGAGATACTTGGCCCCTCCAGAATATCCCATAGTTTGGCAAAATAAATATGTTAAAAATGGATATTACATATTACTTTCAAACTAAGCCCATTATTCTTCCATCTACCCTTTTCCATTCATTACATTAATTAACTACTTCATATAGCAAAAGAGATTCTCTAGACCAGTGATGGTGAACCTTGGCACCCCAGATGTTTTGGAACTACATTTCCTATGATGCCCCACTACACTGCAGAGTGCTAGAGCATCATGGGAAATGTAGTTCCAAAACATCTGGGGTGCCAAGGTTCGCCATCACTGCTCTAGACTTAGCTTGAGAATTGTGTGCAAATTTAAAGTATAAAATGCTGCGGCCTTCCAGATGTTTAATTATTTCATGCCATGGCACTACTCACACACCTTGTAGAATAGTTCCCATGACCAAGTCCCAAGGCTTTGGTCTCACTAGAACGGGAGGGGGGGGGGGGGGGGGTTACTAAAACTGGTGCACACAGAATCTGGTACAGCTGTGCACAGTAACCATTTAGATTGAAAAAATCTAGAAGCTGATTGGTTACTATGCACAGATACACTAGATTCTGTGTGCATCAGCTTTAGAAAATCTCTCCCTATATATCACTGATAAATTGATTTGCCCTATCATGAGTATTTTCTTGCTACTTTCATTCCCTGCAAGGTCTCACTCCTCTTACCTTTCGACTTTATGTGTGTGGTATAAATACAGTCCCCCTTAAGACTGAACCTAGCCCATTAATGGGGGCTGGCAATCCTCTTCCATTGACAGTGCCTCACATTCTTCTTGATCTCAGGATCTCAAGTAATTTTATTTAGCCTCGTACCAGCTTACTCTCTTGTCCAGCACTTCCCATCTCTTGCCCGCCAAACTGACTTACACATTGATCATCTTCTACAAAAAAATGAATTCTTCTCTTTTCTACAGCTCTCTCTCCAATGTGTAAAAATTATGATTTCTCTTAGAACAACCCAAACATGCTCTCCACAGTATACAAATATCAATGAATGAATGAATCAATCAATCAATCAGTCAGATCCCTTTGTTAAAGCATCTGTGGCGTGAGGTTACACTTGTAGAATGGCATAAAGCTCATGTTATGTGTTCAGACATAAACTCTCATATTCTAGTTATTTACAGGAAAATGACTATAAAATACTTACCAGGTGGTACAAAGACCCCATGCCACATATGGTGTAAATGTAATATTTATTTTTTTGGCATACTGTAATATACTGTATATATATATATATATATATATATATATATACAGTATATGTCTATGGTGAGTCCTCTTCTTCCCCTGAAGTTTCCCTGCCGTCTATCCTCCCTGGCTCACTCGGCCACACAAAAAAAACCCAACTTTTTAGGCATTCTCTCCCAGCAAGTAGACAACTGATACCATCTCTCTGGAAAACTTCTGAGACACCCTACCTGACAAGCTGGGTACACTTGGTAAATTATCTTTTGAGAATGGAGGCACTTTTAGCTTCTAACACAGATACCTGTGAAAAATTCTTCACCCAATGGACGGTGCAGATTACTCTTCTTTGGACGCTTTGAGAAGAAAGCTTTAATCTGACCACTTTTCTCTACTTTTTTTTTTCAACTGACCTTACAGTTGAGTATAGGTTTAATTATTTATGTGACATCCCCATTATGTGGGATTTGCAAACCAGGACAGCTATACTTTAGCGACTCTATCAATTTAATTTTTTTCATACTATTTCTATTCTTTTCTCTTTCCCATCTCTCTACTACTGAGGCAGATTTCTTAATGACAGTTGATTCCTCTAACAATTTCAAGTGTTATCTTACCTTCTTACTGCATTACTACGTACTTACCTTATTGTGCCACTTATATTGCAATGGCCCTGGAACATAAACATTGTATTACGCCTCATAAACTTTGTATTCTGTCTTAAAAACTGTCAATAAAAACATATATAACACTAAATTGAAATCATTATTTTTTTCTGCGAAATATTTTTGTATTCATTTTATGGAATGTGGCAAAACTGTAATGTCATAAGTAACCATTCTGTTTAATTTTAAACCCTTTCAATATCCTGCAGCTTTGACCCTGAAGAGTACAAAAGCATATTGGCGATGATCTTTGCTGTCAACGAGATTAACAAGGACCCCGATCTTCTGCCTAATATTACCCTGGGCTATCATATATTTAGTACTTGTAGTGATCCAAAGAAAACTTTGGGATATGTCATAAAGATATTGTCTGGAGAAAAGGAAGCTCCTAACTATTACTGTAAGGGACAAGGAGAAGTGGCTGGTTTTATTGGCGACACTACTTTCTATACATGTCATGCAATGGCTCAATTACTTAGTCTGTACCAGTATACTCAGGTAAGTGATCACTGCATTATATTATTTATGTAATATTATGTGTCCAATTGTAAGAAATGTGCATATTCAGCTAGATCAGCAGACAATATTGGTACTGATGGTAATAAACATAAAGACGTACAATCAGCAAGGGATGGCAGGGGACATAACAGAAAAAGCAAAGTTCAACTACAGGGGGAGAGGTAGGCTCTTCAAGTAAAGTAGAACAACCCACACACGTGGGCCAAACCCAAAATGAAAATGTAGGCCAAAACCAAAATCTTAGTTTAGGAAGTATCCCTAAACCTTCTGGTTTAGGGATATTTCAGGACCCATTGATAACTTCTGTTCAGGAGAAACGTGCCCCGGGGCAGAGTCTGTGCTAACATCTTCATGGATCTAGAGGAGCCAAGCTTGGAAATACAGGTTCCTCCCGTAAAATCATTAGAAGAGTTTTTACACTTCTCTGGGTACTGAGATTTTTAGACTTGTGGCAGAGTGCAACATGCATCACTAAGATAGCAAACATCTAAATGATGGTGGAGAGATTCCAATGGTGGATGCTTCTTATACAAATAATAGAAGAATACCCAAGTTAAAAGGTTACCTGGGTAAGAAAAGGGATTACTTTAGTGACAAAAAGTTGTGGTCGAGTCTATACGAAAAAAAAATACTTATACTAATAAATATATTCACTGATGATTAAAATATCAAGTATCTAAAAAGCATAGTGTAGTATGTTATCCCAGCTTTAGTGGAATCACAAATATACAAAAATATATGCCACTAGGTACACAGGACAAACAAAAAAAAAACATAAACAACAATGCAATGCGTCTAAATGCTAAGTGCTACAACATAGGCAATTGTACCGCAAAGATAAATGATTTGCTTAGTACCTCCTGATTAGAATATTGAAATATGTATGAGTTAACAACTAGTGTGTGTTGAGCCCTAGTGATGGCTGGTGGTGGTGGGCAGCAGTGGCTATGTGGGTAACAGCAACACAATGGGATCTATATAGTGTCCTCATTAGAGTCCTATATATTGCAACATTAGATCCAAGTGAATACTAATCGGTGTGCCAGTTCCTGAAAAAGCTCATGGTATAGTTGGTTGTAAAGTCAGGAGGTACTAAGCTATTTTTTGTGATTTGTTTCATGGTACAACTGTGTGTTTTGCAGCACTTAGCATCCATATATTTTCATTTCCAAAAGGATTTATTATCATATGATTCAGGTCAGTATTTATATGGTCACATTGTGTAGCAGGCAATCAGAAAACATAACTGAACAGCAGTATAAAGGAGACATAAACAGTAAAATTATGGAAGTTTCTAGTGTAATGTCCTGTAGATCATTCCAAGTTACCCTCAGAGTCATAGAATACCTGTAAACAGAATTGTCTGTATATAGAACCTAGCATAATGATAGATAAAGTTTGCGATCAAGAGTCTCCATGTCAAAGTGGATGCAACGTTAGATTAAAAGAATAACTATCCCAACCAAGGCACTACCTGACAGCCTGATAAACATATAGATTCAATTCATAAAGTATTATGGGTAGGAGAGAAGAAAAGAAAGAGGAGGAAAGGGAAAAAGCTAGTAGAAGAGAGGAAAGAAAAAGAAAGGAAGAGTCCACGGGGTGTGCGCTAGAGGAGTGTTAAATTGAGAGAAGTCTACTGTCAAACCATGAAGGCTGGGTATATGTGATCCATGGTTGCCAAACTATAAGGAATTTGTCATGTGTATCCGAGAGAAAAGCTACCATTTTCTCATTCACCATGACATTATTCGTGTGGTTTTTGACAACCTCAAAACTAAGTGTGGGAGTTTTCCATGCCCTTGTAATGGTTAGTTTAGTTGCAGTAAAGAGATGCTGGGCCAACTGTCGTTCCAGACGTAGTAATTCAATGATTGATTTGCCAAGAAGGACTTCATAAGGATCCTTTTTAGGTAAACATGAAATAAATTACGAAGAAGGGTGTAGACTCTGACTCATAATCTGAGCACCCTCTGGCATGACCATCAAATATGTGCCATAGAACCTTCTTGTAAAAACCCACGAAAACAGAGAGAAGAGTAAGTGGGGATGAAGCGGGCCAATCTGACCGGTGTATAATACCACCTATACAAAACACTTTAGAAGCATTATGCAATATAAGAACATTTCTCGAACACTTGGAAAGGGCTTTAGTCACGATCTGCCAGTCCTCCGGATCTAACTGTCTCCCTAATTACTTTTCCCATTGAAGGTGATAAGGCCTCAATGGTGGCTTTTTTTACAGAAATTATAGATAAGTATAACCACAAAATCAGGCCCAGGGTTCTGCAAAGGCTCTCAAAAGGGTTCTGCAAATTCTCTTGAAAGGGGTCAGAGTATATGGAGTAGGGTGGGATTTAATACATTTTTGAAGAAAATGCCTAATTTGGAGGTAGCTATAATGTTCTCATAAGGGAATATTATGAGAGGAACGCAGGGCGTCAAGTGTCAGTATTCTAGTAGGGGTGAACAGGGAGTCTATATCCGTAGATCCATTTGCAGTCTACCATGAAAATTGGGCTGGATTTTCACAACCTGGTGGAAATAATGGGCAATAAAAAAGTCGCAGAAGGGAGAGATGAGTAGAGATCAGTCCTGCAGAATATTTAACTGAGTCCCACAAATGTGAGTGATCTTATTGTGTCCGGCCAAAGCATAGGATGGAGCCAAGGTAGAGAAGAGATAGGTATAGAAGCCGAATCGACAAGATCAATATTGGCCCATAACAGCAGCTGGTAGGTTTCATGAAGGTGGGATAATGGAGCTATAGTTGTTGCAGTGTGGTAAGCATACAACTTAGGGACCGAGAGGCCACCATTGATCCTTCGAGCATACAAGATGTGTTTACTGATTCAGGGACAGATGGTTCCCCATATAAACTGCAAGAGCTTACCTTGGTGTATACGTAAAATATGTCAAGGGACTAAACCCAACAAGACTCAAAAAAAGTCATTTTGGGAGATAAGACGTACAAATTGCAGTTATCCTACTAAACTAAGACAATGGTAAGTGGGACCAGGAGGACAACAAATCAGACAATCTTTTGAGCAGGGGTGGAAAATTAGCCTGGTACAATCCTGCATATATTGAGGTAAGATAAATTCCCAGGTAGGGCAAGGAGGAGAGCCAATGGAATTGGAAGGCTGCTTTCAAATCTGTCAATACTAAAGAGATACTGAGAGAGATTGACTGACAGCGCTTTAGACTTAGGCCGCATACACACGGGCGGATTGTCTGCCCAACTAAGTTCGTCAGACAATCCGACAGACAGTCCGTCCAACTTTTGAATGAACGGACTTGACCACACACGATAAACAGACAGTCCGCTGAAAGCTTGCGCGATGACGTGTACAGCACGTACGACGGGACTAGAAATACGACGTCCAATACACTGCAATGCAACCTTCGGCGTGTAAATCCTTTCTGAGCATGCGCCATACTTAGTCCGTCCAACTTGCCTACACACGAGCGGACTGTCCGCTGAAACCAAGTTTGGACAGACAAAATTACGGAAATTCCGAAAGACTTAGTCCGCCAGACTGTCCGCTGAAAAAGTCAGCTGAAGCCCACACACGAGCGGATTGCCCGCTGAAACACGTTTCAGCGGACTAAGTTGGACGGACAATCCTCTCGTGTGTACGCGGCCTTAGGGGTTGAAACAAAAATCCGAGAGAGATATGAAAGTGTCTAGAAGGGATAGTAGGCTTGGTAAAGAAATTCTGGGAGATGTTAACGTCAGCAAAATATCATCTGTGAGTGTGCAGCATCAATACTTTTTATGTCTGGATGAGAACGAACAGCCTTCGCTAATGGTTCCAGAGCCAGAACAAAAAGAAATGGTTAGAGTGGGAAACCTTGACGGGTGCCTCTCCTGATATTAAAAACAGATGACTCAAAGCCTTAATACCTTATTTTAGTCCGGGGGGAATCATATAGCATTGTCATCCATTGAAAAAATGAGATGTCAAAACCATAGTGCGGACATAAGATAAAGCCATGACAAAGTGTCAAACTGGCTCATCTTTTTCCTTGTCCACCTTGCCCCTATGACTGGAGGATATGAACACTTGCTCATGCTTGACTGGCCTCATTGGAAATCGACAACGGCACCGAAGATTTGACCATCCGTCACCACCTGATAAGTATCCATTTACTCTCTTTCAACTTGGGACTATATGCTTTGATCCATGTATGGTCTCCTATGAACCAGGATTGTCAACTTGCAAGCATACTCTGGATATCAAATTATGGTTTGCAACAGTGGGAGGGAGGTTACAGGACATTGTTTTGCATTCCAATCTCTGGTGTTTCTTGCCAATACATACTGTGACTGTACCTTTCAATTCCATATACCTCCTCTAGACCACTGTTGACCCAGGGTGCCATCCCCTTCCCCTTTTATATCTCAGCATCTCCCCCTTTTAGATACATCAAGGAATTAACAACACCTAGCACAATATGTCAGCGTGCCTTTTTCCTAGGATTCAGGTCTGATCTTCCTAGGATCCATTTCCCGTTGGGATCCAATATACAGTGGGAAAGTGAGCACAATATGTCCTTTTTTTTTTCCCTTATCCCCTTATGCCCTGTACACAGAATCAGACTATCTGGCAGACCAGAGTCCACCGGAAAATTCAATTGTGTGTGGGCTCCAGCAGACCTTTTCTTCCTAAAAGTCTGGCGGACTTAAAAACAAGACTTGACTCAAAATTGTCCTTGGCTTTCTAGTGGACAATCCGCTCGCCTGTGTGCTAGTCCGCTGGACTTTCTAAGTGAACGGACTTGCCCACATACGGACTAACGTCCATTCATTTTGAACGTGACTTAAGGTACGACAAGACTAAAGAAGGAAGTCAATGTCGCCGCTTTCATCAGCGAGATTGACACCCTACGAGCCCTGTCACCTGGTATGGGTTTTAAAGGTAACCCCCTAATCCGAAAAAACAGTGTTGGGGTCCCCCCAAAGTCCATAGCAGTCCTAGCATCCCTGGGAATGTGATGTCATAAGGGGCTGGGTCACCATGTTACATCACCAGGTGATCCCGCCCCTCATGCCTATATAAGTCTCTGCGCACTTTGTCCATGGCATTACAGTGGGAGAGAGCATCGTGTCAACATCGGAAGAAGAGAAGAAGGAGGAAGAAGAAGAAGACAGCGACGGTGATGATGGCGATGATGACGGTGACGAGGAACAAGAAGACCGGCCCAACGCTAGTAAAAGAGCTGGAAGAAGATAGCGGAGGAGCCTGGCAGAAGAACCAGAGAGTGGGAAAAGAGGCCGGAAAGGGCGGAGAAGTCAGAAGAAGACCCTGAATTCGGAAGAAGACCCCCGAAGTCGGAAGAAGACTTTAGCTGCCTGGAGCTGCAAAATTAACTACTTTAAAAACCTGTGTAGTGTGTTTTTTTTATTGACACTTTTCCCTCAGGTGAATTGGTAGAGGTATGATGTACCCCATACTTATTCACATAGTGTGGGGGCTAGGATCTGGGGTCCCCTTATTAAAGGGGGCTCCCGGATTCCGATAAACCCCCCGCCCGCAGACCCCGACAACCAATGGCCAGGGTTGTCGGGAAGAGGCCCTTGTCATCATCAACATGGGTACAAGGTGTTTTGGAGTGGGGGGGCTGCAGGGCTCCCCCCTTCCCCAAAGCACCCACCTCCATGTTGAGGACATGTGGCCTGGTACAGTTCAGGAGGGGGGGGTCCCTCATCCCCACCCTTTTTCCTGACCGGCAGGGCTGAGTACTCAGATAAGGGTCTGGTACGGACTTTGGGGGATGTAGGGAGTTACCCTTAAAACACATACCAGGCAACAGGGCTCACAAGGTGTCAATCTCGCCAATGGAAGCTGCGAGATTGACTTCCTTCTCTAGTCCCATCGTACCTGAAGTCACATTCAAAATGAACAGACTTTAGTCCATGTGTGAACAAGTCCGTTCATTTGTAAAGTCCAGCGGACCTCCTCCAAAAGTCCGGCGGATTGTCCACCGGAAAGTCCGTTTGTGTGTGGTCATGTGTGCCCAAGTCCGCTTGTTCGGAAAGTCCGGCGGACCTTCGCTGCAAAGTCCGCCGGATTGTCCACCGGACTAAGTCCGCCGGATAGTCCGATCATGTGTACGGGCATTATATGTCATTGGAGTTGGTTGAGCCCAAGCAGGGTTTTTATTATGAGTTTTTCAAAGTGTCAAACACCTTTTTCACATCAAGAGACAAAAGCATGTATTCTAATGGGCGGCTGTGGGCTATGTGCTGTAACTGCAGTATTCAACAAATTGCATCCCCTGCTTGTCTCTGAAGAAGAAAGCCAACTTGATCTTTCTTGATTAAGCGGGGAAAGAAAGAGTTTGATTGATTAGCCATAATTTTGGTCAAAATTTGCATGTCTATATTGATAAGGGAAATGGGCCTGAAGTTTGCCCAAGAGGAGTGATTATGGTTAGGTTTGAGAAGTATCACTATGTTACATAGTTACATAGTTAGTCGGGTTGAAAAAAGACAGAAATCCATCTAGTTCAACCATAAAAATAAATAAAAAATAAAATCAAACAATAGCATATACCCAATCCTATACCCACAGTTGACCCAGTGGAAGGCGAAAAACCCAGGCAAAGCATGATCCAATTTTCTACAGCAGGGGAAAATTTCCTTCCTAACCCCCAAGCGGCAATTGGATTTTCCCTGGATCAACTTTACCTATAAATGTCAGTACCAAGTTATATTGTGTGTGTGTATTTAGGAAATAATCCAGGCCTTTCTTAAAGCAATCTACTGAGCTGTCCAGAACCCCCCACTGGAGCGAGTCTATTCCACATTTTCACAGCTCTTATTGTGAAGAAACTTTTCTGTATTTGGAGATGAAATCTCTTTTTCTCTAGGTGTAAAGAGTGCCTCCTTGTCCTCTGTTTTGAACTTAAAGTGAATAACTCAACACCAAGTTCACTATATGGACCTCTTGTATATTTCTACATGTTGATCATATCCCCCCCCCCCCCCCCCATCTCTTCTTCTCAAGAGAGAATAAATTCAGTTCCTATAAACTTTCCTCATAGTTGAGCTCCTCCATGCCTCTTATCAGTTGAGAACTGGTGCCCAAAACTGAACTGCATATTCCAGATGAGGTGTTACTAATGATTTGTACAGGGGCAACATTGTATCTTTCTGGAGTCCATACCTCTCTTAATACAAGAAAGGACTTTGCTTGCTTTGGAAACCGCAGCTTGGCATTGCATGTTATTATTGAGCTTATGTTAGTGGTCAATAAGTCAGATGTAAAGGTCTGGCCATCCTTAACTGAATTGTACATAGTTGTCAAATGTGGGGCTATAATGTCAGCTAGCTTCCTGTAATAAAGCGCCATATAGCCATCTGGACCAGGCTGTTTACCCACTTTCAGGTCTTTAATACATTGAAGGACTTCCGAGAATTGAATATCTCGGTCCATAGGGTCCTTATGAGCCTCAGTCAATGTGCAGAGTGAAAGACAATTTAGGAAATCAGCGGTGTCCTGGCTACATGCCTGGGTAGGGGCTAAGTACAGCTTCGTAAGGCGATGACAGAATTCCTACAATACACTGGATTACCAGTAAGTACATTATGTCAGGTATGCAAAGTGATAGGGGTGAATTTAGGAGTGAAGGTACAAAGCCTATTGGCCAGCATCTGAGTTGGCTTATTCGCCTTGGCATACCAATTCTGGTGAGACCAAAACAAGAATAGCACACCTGACACATCCTACCCTCAACCACAAAATCATCAACCCACAAAACATAGCAAACCAGTTTGTCGACTACTATGGAGAATTATAAAATCGACATAGGGATGCCTTAGGAGTCCCCATGTAGATGATATAATTCTCCATTAGAGATGAGCCGAACACTCCCCCAGTTCGGTTCACAGCAGAACAGGCAAAAAATTTGTTCGAACACTGTTAAAGTCTATGGGACACGAACATGAATAATCAAAAGTGCTCATTTTAAAGGCTTATATGTAAGTTATTGTCATAAAAGCGTTTCAGAACCTGGGTCCTGCCCCAGGGGACATGGATCAATGCAAAAAAAAGCTTTAAAAACTGCAGTTTTTTCGGGAGCAGTGATTTTAATAATTCTTAAAGTAAAACAATAAAAGTGAAATATTCCTTTAAATTTCCTACCTAAGGGGTGTCTATAGTATGTCTGGCCAGGGACACTCGGTCCACCCCCTCTGACACTACGGGGAAGCCATAGGGATGTCCCCGTGTGTCAGAGGGAGGCGGGGTCACCCGGGGACGTCACCTTGTGGCCACGCCCTCAGTTATAAAGGAGCTGTCACCTGAGAGGACACATCATACGACGAGTGCCTCCCCTGCAGGCGGGTTGGTTGCATTTTTTTTCTTTTTTGGTTCATCTGCGGAGCAAGAGAAGAAGAGGAAGACTTCATGGGACAGTTTTATTTTTTTTATTTTTTAATAGAACTTGTCTTCAAGCTGTGTCATGTCATTTTTATCATTTTGACACTTTTTTTGCAAAATGGTGGGGGTAAATTTGTACCCCATTAGCATTTCACACAGGGGGAGGCCGGGATCTGGGGGTCCCCTTGTTAAAGGAGGCTTCCAGATTCTGATAAACCCCCTGCCCACAGACCCCCACAACCACAAGGGTTGTGGGGATGAGGCCTTGTCCCCATCAACATGAGGACAAGGTGCTTTGGGGGGCTACCCCAAAGCACCCTTCCCATGTTGAGGGCATGTGGTACGGTTCGGGGGGGCAGGTTGCATGCTTGGATAAGGGTCTGGTATGGATTTTTGGGGGGACCCTCACGCCATTTTATTTTTAAATTTTGGCCTGGGGTTCCCCTTAATATCCATACCAGACACAAAGGACCTGGTATGGAATTTGGGGGACACCCACCCATTTTTTTTTTTGGCTTGGGTTCCCCTTAATATTCATACCAGACCCAAAGAGACTGGTAATGGACTGTGGGGGAATCCCATGCCACTTTTTTTCAATGACTTTTATCTGTATTGCCAAGACCTGATAATTCATTATAGCCACGAGTGCTTTTAAATGACTTTTTTCCTTTAGAAATGTCATTTTGTGCAGGGACTGTTCTAAACACGGGAAACATGCACTACTTTACAGGCATACTATAGACACCCCCCAGGTACAAACTTTTAAGGAATATTTCACTTTTATTGTTTTACTTTAAGCATTATTAAAATCACTGATCCTGAAAAAACTGTTTTTAAAACATTTTTTTTTATATTGATACATGTCCCCTGGGGCAGGACCCAGGTCCTCAAACACTTTTTATGACAATACCATACATATTAACCTTTAAAATTAGCACTTTTGATTTCTCCTATAGACTTTTAAAGGGTGTTCTGTGTCTTTCGAATTTGGCACGAACACCCCAAATTGTTTGATATTCGGCGGACAGGCGAACACCCAATGTTTGAGTCGAACATAAAGCCCATCCCTATTCTCCATAGTAGTCGACGAACTAACAGCAAATATACAGATGTTCCTACAGGGACTAAACCTTGCACCCCTCTCAGATGCTCAACTAAACTCCCCTTTCACAACATCTGAAATAGAGTCAGTCATAGCCACTCTGCCAAACAGTAAACCCCTCAGACTGGATGGCTTTTCTCGCCATGTATGTCGGTCTTTACAAAGGCTGCAACAAAGTCAGTCTTCCCTCCAGAGATGCTGAAAGTATATATAGTTACATTGCCTAAGCCTGGAAGAGACCCCACTACACCATCCAACTTAAGACCAATATCTCTTTTAAATTCAGATATGGAAGTCTATGCATAATTGCTAGCCAAATTCTTGACAGATTTCTTACTCTCTCTTGTACAGCGCGATCGTGTGGGATTTGTGAAGGGGAGAAAAACCTCAGATGCCACCAGGAGGATAATATTACACACCATGTTAAAAAAACAAAAAAAAAAAAAAATGCCTTCTCTGCTACTATCTATAGACGCAGAGAATGTGTTTGACAGAGTTAATTGGACAGATACATATATATATATATATATATATATATATATATATATATATATATATATATATATATATATATATATATATATATATATATATATATACACACACATATATATATATATATATATATATATATATATATATATATATATATATATATATATACATATATATATATATACATATATACATATATACATACATATATACATATATATATATATATATATACATATATACATATATATATATATATATATATATATATATATATATATATATATATATATATATATATATATATATATATATATATATATATATATATATATATATATATATACAGTGGTGTGAAAAAGTGTTTGCCCCCTTCCTCATTTCCTGTTCCTTTGCATGTTTGTCACACTTAAGTGTTTCGGAACATCAAACCAATTTAAACAATAGTCAAGGACAACACAAGTAAACACAAAATGCAATTTGTAAATGAAGGTGTTTATTATTTAAGGTGAAAAAAAAATCCAAACCATCATGGCCCTGTGTGAAAAAGTGATTGCCCCCCTTGTTAAAACATACTATAACTGTGGTTGTCCACACCTGAGTTCAATTTCTCTAGCCACACCCAGGCCTGATTATTGCCACACCTGTTCACAATCAAGGCATCACTTAAATAGGAGCTGCTTGACACAGTAAGGTCCACCAGAAGATCCTTAAAAGCTACACATCATGCCGAGACCCAAAGAAATTCAGGAACAATTGAGAAAGAAAGTAATTGAGATCTATCAGTCTGGAAAGGGTTATAAAGCCATTTCCAAAGCTTTGGGAATCCAGCGAACCACAGTGAGAGCCATTATCCACAAATGGCGAAGACATGGAACAGTGGTGAACCTTCCCAGGAGTGGCCGGCCGCCCAAAATTACCCCAAGAGCGCAGCGACGACTCATCCAAGAGGTCACAAAAGACCCCACAACAACGTCCAAGGAACTGCAGGCCTCACTTGCCTCAGTTAAGGTCAGCGTTCATGCCTCCACCATCAGGAAAAGACTGGGCAAAAATGGCCTGCATGGCAGAGTTCCAAGGAGAAAACCACTGCTGAGCAAAAAGAACATCAAAGCTCGTCTTAATTTCTCCACAACACATCTTGATGATCCCCAAGACTTTTGGGACAACATTCTGTGGACCGATGAGACAAAAGTGGAACTCTTTGGAAGGTGTGTGTCCAAGTATATCTGGCGTAGAAGGAACACTGCATTTCATAAAAAGAACATTATACCAACAGTAAAATATGGTGGTGGTAGTGTGATGGTCTGGGGCTGTTTTGCTGCTTCAGGACCTGGAAGACTTGCCGTGATAAAAGGAACTATGAATTCTGCTGTCTACCAAGAGATCCTGAAGGAGAATGTCCGACCATCTGTTCGTGTACTCAAGCTGAAACGAACTTGGGTTCTGCAGCAGGACAATGATCCTAAACACACCAGCAAGTCCACCACCGAATGGCTGAAGAAAAACAAAATGAAGACTTTGGAGTGGCCTAGCCAAAGTCCTGACCTGAATCCTATTGAGATGTTGTGGTATGACCTTAAAAAGGCCGTTCATGCTCGAAAACCCTCTAATGTAACTGAATTAGGACAATTCTGCAAAGATGAGTGGGCCAAAATTCCTCCAGGATGCTGTAAAAGCCTCATTGCACGTTATCGCAAACGCTTGGTTGCAGTTGTTGCTGCTAAGGGTGGCCCAACCAGTTATTAGGTTTAGGGGGCAATCACTTTTTCACACAGGGCCATGATGGTTTGGATTTTTTTTCACCTTTAATAATAAACACCTTCATTTACAAATTGCATTTTGTGTTTACTTGTGTTGTCCTTGACTATTGTTTAAATTGGTTTGATGTTCCGAAACACTTAAGTGTGACAAACATGCAAAGGAACAGGAAATGAGGAAGGGGGCAAACACTTTTTCACACCACTGTATATATATATATATATATATACACATACATACATACATACAGTATATTCGTCATGCTATCCACATCCTTCTGCATATCCAATTCCCAACCCCAACTATCTTTAACCTAAAGACAGAACCCCTGGCAGAGGCAATTAGAGCACCCCCAATCAAAGGTTTACAGTTTAGTCAACATGTAATAAACTTACTTGCAGATGATGTCACCCTCCTTCTAACACACCCACTCACCTCCCTCCCACTAGCACATAAGCTATTGATGGATTTTGGCGACATCTCGTATTATAAATTCAACTTCACAGAGTAATTAATTTTAAATCTGGAAATGCTGAAGATTATCAGCAATAAACTACAACAGACTCTCCCCTACATATGGAACATACCATATTTAGGCATAGCTCAACATCATTCTTAGCTAATGCCAACATCAAACCCTTACTAGCCAAACTGTAAACCCAACTTAAAGACATATCTAGGAAGGAATTATCCTGGCTAGGTAAAATAGCTGCATTTAAAATGTTGATTATGCCAGTAATCTTGTATATGTTTAGGGCGTTACCAATTCCCATACCTTCCCATTACCTTCAATCACTGTTGAGTCATTTTCTAAGCTTACATCCCATTCCACCATATAGGTACCATCCAAAGCATGGCAATATTTTTTAACCCAAAAGTCCAACATTAAAGGCATATCACTATTTTATAACCTTATCCAAGACAAACTATCATTCTGCAAAAGTTCAGCACTAAATAAATGGGAATCAGACCTGGGTACCATGTTTACAGATGACCAATGGCAATCTGCCTTCCAAAAAGCATCCCACTGCATAGGCCACTGGGACATGATGCTCAGGATAACCAATAGATGGCAGTACACTCTATATAGACTAGCAAATTATTTTCCAACCACCTATCTCTTAAGTCCCATACACACTATCAGATTTAGGAGTTTCAATGTGTATGCAATCAGGCAGGCCCTTGTACTACATGGTTTTGGTAAATCTGAAGACAAAAATCAGCAGAAAATCTGATATTGTGTATGGGGCTTTGGGCTGGTGGAATTGCAGCCATACTGGCCATCTCCTACACACATTCTGGGAATGGGCGAGTTTAACTAGTTTCTGGAATAAGGTATTTCAAATGATCTAATCAATCACAGGAATTATATCTCTAAAATAAAACAGGAACAGAGGGCACACCAGCCTTGCACATCACCTTTGCAACACTTGAGTTTATTAAAAAGTAAAATTGCATACTCACAAACATATGATAAAATCAGGCATATAATAAAAAGTCCATCATTTGCATCATCCAGCAAGATCTGCTGGCCAGTAAACTTGGGTGGGATGTAAATTCCAAAGAAACCTGATGCATTTCAGGGGGTGTCCCCTCTTCTTCAGAGCTCATAACCTCCCCCAACCCAACATTAGCAATTCTCCACATAGAAATAGACAAATCCCCCCATTAATTTAGATCTGTTGTCTCCCACATCCTTCTAGCTGCTCGTACTCTAGTACTTTGCATCACTATCAACATCCCAGACGTGATTAAAATAGTCCAACAATTGCTCCCAATCTTACACCAAAGGATTTCACAAAGAGCTCTTTCCCCACCCTAGCCCTTCAGAAGCGATAATAAACCGATCTCACATGTCGCAGAGCGGAGACCGAAGAGACTTTATTCCTCCCCATTACCTCTTTTAAGTTTCCCCCCCTTCTTATTTTCACTCCCATGACCCCCCCTCCCCCCCAATCTACTTACCCAACCCTCCCCCCCCCTGCCCCTCCTCCTGCTCTTTATATATACCACAACCCACTGGTTATTTTCTGGATGCCCAAATTAAGGTATCCAAGCCTACTCTATTGCATGTTTAAGCAGATTTGTTACAGAACATACGTACCCATTTGCTTGGCTGGGTAGGAACTTCCATTGACACATGCTCCATGAGTTGGTCCCAGCCACATTACTATTGGGATACACCTACCTTGGGCCCATCCCGATATGGTTGACTCAAAATGTCTAACACCTCTTCCCTGACTGCACTTCCTACCTTTTGCTTGGAGACTTTTTGTCTTAATTAATGAAAAATGGATGTGATTTGCCTATAATATGTACTGGCTTGGACCTATCTTTATGTACACTTTATGTTACTTGGAGAAATGTATGCCATCTCTATTAATGTAACTGATTTATGTTTCTTGAAATTTATTGGAATAAAAAAAGTTTTGCCTTTAAAAATCAAAAAAAAAAAATAGTCCAACAAAACTAGACCTTTGAACTCTTGCTGACAATTCAATCGCTCTCATGCGCAAACTTTGACAGGAATTGGGAAATATGGACAGAAGAGTACAAAAGCTCATAACTATCTGATTGTCCACAGTAAAATTGAATAATTCATACCCACATCATTTATACGTTACTAATGTATTCTAATGTATAATGATGCAAAATGTGTGTACCGTATATACATGTGTGCTTTTTCTTTGTATGTTTTTTTTCCTTATCTGGCAAATTCATTAAAATCTATTGAAACCAAAAAAAAAAACATTCTAATATTTTCATTGTTTGAATAATAACATCCCAATAAAATATTTCCCAACATATTATCTAGATCAGTCACCAAGTCATTGACCCTCGCCTGAGTGATGGAAAAATGTATCCAACTTTCTTCCGTGTTACACCAAAGGATCGAGTCAGTTATAGAGCTATTATTAGATTGTTGCAGCATTGTGGGTGGAACTGGGTTGGAATAATAACATCATGGGATGGCAGCGGTGATGAGGAGTCCCAAGAACTTAGTAAAATGATGAGCCAACATGGGATCTGCACAGATTATATCATTCCACTCACTGCAGATACATTGGATAATATTCGGAGATTGAGGATTATTAGTGAATCAGCCGCTAAGGTTATCATAATATGTGGAACTTCCACAGCAAACTTTTATTATTTTGCTCATCTTATACCCTCTGGTTTAGAAAATGTTACATTTATTTTCCCACCATCATGGAGTAAGTTAACTAATATACATTATGTGAATAATACATCAACTAACCGCAGCTTCATATTTGTGTGGCCACGAGAAAAAAGCCTAAACATGGATGTTTATACCGATGGTGTCAACTTCTCCAGCTGCTTAAATGACTCCATACTGGAAGATGTTGGGCTTTTTAGGTTTCACTGCCTTTGCCCCCAAAAAATAAAAAATATATATTTTGAAATATTACATAACATTTCTGCAAAACCTTGTACAGATGTAAAAAATGTTTCATCCACATTGTCTACTTATACAATTCTGCCCTCCTATGTATACAGGGCTGTATATGTTCTGGCCAATGCTCTACATGCAATGTACATGAAGAAACCTAAATCTAAAGAAAATGGATTCCAGCACAGAGTAAGTTGGACAATAAGTGTTTTGCCCCATACACACAATCGGATTTTCCGACGGGAAAATGTGCAATCGGATCATGTTGTCGGAAAATCCGACCATGTGTGGGCTTCATCTGACTTTTTCCGTCGGATTTTCATACGCACAAAATTTGAGAGCAGGATGTAAAATTTTCCAATAACAAAATCCGTTTGCGTCAATTCCGATCATGTGTAGCCTAGTCCAACGCATAAAGTGCCACGCATGCTCAGAATATGAGACGGAATCGGTCGGTCTGGTAAAACTAGAATTTGTAATGGATATAGCACATTCGTCACGCTGCAATGTTAAAAATTGTTTAATGCGATGCATTCTCTTTTTCTTTATATTGCTAGAAGAATGAAGTTATTTTGCTGTTCATATTCACACAGACGTCTCACAAACTTCTGTCTTTAATATTTCTCCTGATTTCATGAATAGAATATTTTTATTTGTCAGATCTCCAAATCATTTTGGATTTTTATGTTTTACTATTTTTTAAAAATGTTGTGGTTTCTTTTTTAATCAAGATCTCCTTTTTTTTGAAATTTTGGTCATCTTCGTAATTTTTTTGTGTGTTTTGTGTGTCAACTTACTACAACACCATTATTATCTTTTTATTTTATTGTTTTATTTTTAATCCCAAGGAGGTTGTTTGGTGTTGGTGTCCCTTGTTAATTTGACTTTGTATTTCTGAAATGTACCTGCCTACTCACAAATAAACTGTACTTTTTGAAGTAAAACATATTGGCAGGTATTTCTTTAACCAAAAAAAACCTTTATTAGGTGTCATAATCAAATAAAGAGGGAGGCAACGCTGAAGAAACTGGTGAAATTGGCAAAGTCTTTGGCCCCCAGGGCAGACATCAACTATTTAAAGGCAAAAATTGGTGAGGGAGTACAGCCTGGTCCTGAAGTCCAAGAGATGAGGAATAGCAGCAGATGACATCTATGTCCCCAGGCTGTGGTCATAAAAGAGCCTGCATCTTCTGTCAGACCAGACTGAACCCAAGCCATCACACTCTGGTCTTCCTTCCACACTTCCTTCCAGGCTGTGGCTGTGGTGTTGGAGGTGTGGCAGAAGGAGGAGGAGTATGGTCCAAATCACACAGGTGGGTTTTTGGGGTTAGTTCGCCCCTCAACCCCTTGTTTAGTGTGAGGTAAATTAGTTCCTCACACATGAGGCATCGCCTCTCCTTTATTTTCTCAATTTTGCAGCCAGCCAAGGTGGCAAAGGCCTCTTGAAGAGTGGAGGTGGTTTTGAGGGCTGCAGAAGCCTGCCCAATCAGCCTGAGAGCTGACTCCTCCATGTTCCCCCCTTTCTGGGCCTTTTGGTTGGAAAGCGGAGGGGAGGGGCCTGGGATTCTGCCCATCTCCTGGCTGCCACTAACCCCTGCCTCCTCTTGGCTGCCACTAACCTCTACTTCCTCCTGGCTGCCACATTCCACAGCCACCTCCTGGCTGCCACATTCCATGCCCTCCTCCTGGCTGAGGTCTTCCTGTGTCAAGGGACATACTTTTAGTTTTTGGTTCATCAATCACACACAATTTTCAGCTCATGACTGTTGCAAATTGAATGTTAAGAAATAGAAAAGACTATCATTCCGAGCCCAGCATTTTTCTTTTCCCAAATATTTTTGGCTACTACTGTCTATTGATATGTAAAACACTTTATTAAATCAGCAATTAGTGATCAATAAGCCCATCTAGTTAACCTCATTAATTTTTACTTATTATTACTTTACTTATCATTTTACTTTACTTATATTACAAAAATATGTTGAACAATACTATACTTGGCTCAAGCTGGGCTCCTCCACTTCCTTCTGGCTGGAAGTCCCAGGTTGGGCATCGGAAGCCTAAGCAGGGGTGGAACGAAGCATAGAAGGAAGCATGGAGAGTGATTGCCTGACTTCAGTCTGGTCTGACAGAAAATGCAGTCTCTCATAATACCACAGCCTGGGGACATAAACGTCATCTGCTGTAGCTCCTGATCTCATGGAGTCCCGGACCTTCTTGCGCTCCCTCAGATATGTACTCCTCAGGCCACCAATTTTCACTTTTAAATAGGTGATGTCTGCCCTGGGGACCATCGGCTTCACCAACCCCAGCAGTTTCTCCAGCGCTGCCTGCCTCTTTAATTTGTTATTATAATATGGGCAGGTCCCTGTACTTATCAATGAATATTGGGAGAAATCTGTGGTCATTGAACCCATCCATTTTCTCTGCAAGACACAACACAAGACAAACCCTAATGTCAGGATAAACTCTCCTAATCTTGAACCAATATAGGCCTCAATCTAGAAACAGTATAGGCCAGTAATGTACCAAGTGTAAATTGTACCTTTGTTGGAACGATCGTCGCTTCCAATACTCCGTCCTCCGCTCACAGATCGTATGTTACGTTTTATATACAGTGCGCATGGGTGAAAATCCACCGCCCCTGATGTTCTTTATAGTCTATTCCTCGCCCCTTCTCTTTTGGTGCACCAGGGAGAGCACATTGCGGAGACACAGCAGGTATGCGCTAATTATTCCAGTAACAAGGAGGACGAGGAAAGCCCAGAGCCAGAAACGTCCCGATCCCGGAGGAGAAGATTTAAAGCCTCAAATATGTCCTTTGTAGAGATGGTGGAGACAATGGACATCTTGAAGAGGGCTGACTATGATGGGAAGTATGGACCTTACCCAAACCCAAATGTGAGAAAAGTTAAGATCATGACTAAAGTTGTGAAGAGTCTGCAGAAGAATTTTGGGGTACGACAATCCAAGAATCAACTGAGGAAATACTGGTCAGAGAGGGAGCATGATCAGTACAAAAAGATCAAGCGAGTTCTTCAAAAAAGTAAGTAGTTGTCATGTGTTCATATTATTATTATTGCTTGCATACTGCTCCATGTGCTTTTCTTTAGTGTTGTACAGTTTAAAATGACCACTTTCATGTTCATGGGTTCAATCAGTCGTAGTAAACATTGTTCGTTCGCCCACTAAAATACAATGTTTTGGGAAGTTACAGTTAACTATATTTGTTCAGGCCTATTTCTAGTCAAAGGAAGTCTAGAGGGGTTTGTAACTAGAATGAAATGCAAACTTGATTCAGTCTAAAGGAGAGGACAGTAGCCGTTTACACATCTGGACTCAGGCGCACTAGTGTGGGACACCAGAACACCAGAACACTCTTTTTATTAGGGTGTCCCACACACGTGCTCCAGTGGATACTATAGGGGTGTCTCCATCTGTGAAACTTGCACAAAACAGGTCATTATTCCAGCTTTAGAAAGTCTCAAAAATAATGTTTTCAGCTTGGAACTCTGCCAAAAAAAAACAATTGTATGACACATGAAGACTCGGAACGGCTGAGGACAACAGGGACCCCACGCCTCCCAAAGAAGGGGAAATCCAAAAACCAGAAGCAGAGGAGGAGGAGGAAAGAGAGGTTGTTGAAATTGGTGAAATTGGCACCACAACAGGTGAGTGTCTGAGACCACAGCTTCAGGTAATAGATGAATGCCTGCATTTTTATAATACATGGTGTGTTTTTTGTTTTATTTTTAGGTGATGTGAATGTTGTGGAAGAAGAATATCATTTTACCAGTGAAAGCGCCCAGATCCTCATCGGGGAGATAATGGGGTGCAATCGCGATTTAGATAATCTCAAGAAAAACATCAAAGAGATTCAACAAAAAATTAAGAACCTCACTGATGTTTTAGGGAGAATCTGAAACACACAAAACTAGCTAGCATCGATTTTATATTTAAAAAAAACAGTTTTATATTTTGACAAAAGCCAAATTTGGAAGATACACACAGTGCATCAACATCTCCCATCATGGGGGATCAATGTACGTGTTTGGTGGGTGCAACTCCTTCCTCGCTACTAAAGTTGCTGAGATGAAGGTGTTGCACCCCCAAAACACATACATTGATCCCCCATGATGGGAGATAGCACATGTTGACATTAGGCATGGGATCAGAAAGAAAATGTCCAGTTTGAATCACAATTTGTGGGCATCTTCCAAAGTTGGCTTTTACAGGGGTGACACCCCATGTGATGATGGCAATATCAACACAGTTTAGTGTTGTCTTCACTTTTCAAAGTTGAACTTTGTAAGTTCCTCAGTTGTGTATGTTATGCTTTGAAACATGCCTGGTTTCTAAAAAATGGCTAGTTGTATTAATGGTACCAAAAGTGAATGTTATATACACCAAATATGTTGGTTTGTTGTAAAACCCTTGTATAAACGCACATGTGAATGTGCTTTGAGTAAAAAGTTTAATTATCAACAATGTGTGGTTTCCTTTTCAATGCGCAAAAGCAGTATTTGTAGTAAAGTTGTTGTTTTCTGTGACAATGGGTGTTACGCCAAGTGCAGTTTCAAGTACACTTTTGCAGTGCACTTGTAGTGCATAGTGGATTTGCCTTTAGTAAATAACACCCACACCCACAGTGCTTTTTAATTTGCCCCAATCACGCCATTTTCATGACTCCACACATTTCTGCCATGGTGCTGAAAACGAGGAAACATTTTTGTCAGTAATGCACTACATACATTAACAACAAAAACAAGGTGTGAGTGTAGCAGACCCACAACATAATAATATTATCTGAAGAAGAGACTGTCACCTCATCTCGCACAGAAATTTGGTTTGCACTGTTGAAGAAAAAGGCCCAAAAAATAACCCCCAAAAAAGCTAGGAGACACCTATAACAAACCCAAGCAGTAAATGAAAACAAATATTATTGCAGTTTGAAAGATAAATGTATTAAAAAAATGCCTCTCAGACATTGTCTGGCATATCAATGGCCCCCTTACCCGCAAAGTGCTTCATGTATCCATTTCTTACCTCGCAGGATGGCCTTCAAGTGCCATCAGGTTGGCAAGTTCCGAAAAGTCTGCCTCAGGCCCAACTGAGGCCATATAGCTTGGTGAGTATTTTTTTTTTAAATTGTGCAAAATGCTGGTTCAGTTTATATTCTGCCATGTGGATGGGTGTCAAAAATAGGGCGGAACCGGCTGGCCATTATCCCAAAAGCATTCTCCACCACTCTTCTGGCTCTGGCCAGCCGGTAATTAAAACCCCTCTGGTCCGGGGTGAGGGTCCTCATCAGGAATGGCTGCATAAGATGGTCCCCCAGTGCAAACTCTTCATCTGTGACAAAGATGAAAGGAAGTCCTTCCACATTCTCCTCTGGAGGTGACAAGAACTCTGTCTGCCCAATCACTCCACCATCCGTCATCGGGCCATTTTTCCCCATGTCCACATACAGGAACTCGTAGGTAGCTGACACCACCGCCAACATCACTATACTATTAACCTCCCTGGCGGTACGATTATTTCGGATTTTAGGTGCTAAAAGCGGTACCATTATTTTGCATGAAAATTTGGCGTTTTATATTGTAGTCCTGCAATTCTTAGGAATAACTCTCTTAAATCTGTCCAAACCAGAGTCTAGCAGACATCCCGGGTATAATAAAGTTTTGAAAAATGAAATCATAAATTATAATATAATAAATAATTATAAATAATTGTACCAA
Source organism: Lithobates pipiens (assembly GCF_037356315.1). Classification (NCBI taxonomy): domain Eukaryota; kingdom Metazoa; phylum Chordata; class Amphibia; order Anura; family Ranidae; genus Lithobates; species Lithobates pipiens. The sequence goes on along the minus strand of NW_027507790.1, from coordinate 276,897,451 downwards.
ATAATAATATAACAATAATAAAAATGATTCAATAATATAATCACATCAAAAACACTGAAATTTGCTCAGTTGCAGAATTGTCACTGTCATTACTTTGCAGTATTTGATGACGGATCTCCCCACAAATCGCTATCGCTCAATTCTGCGAGTGATTCTAATTTATTATCGCTGTTTTCTAGCTGGTCTAAAACCATTTTTGATGTAAAAGGACAGTTTTGGTTGCTATGGAAAATCTCCAGTTTCCAGGCATAAAGAACAGTTTTTATTACATAAAACTGCATGCAGGACACTGGGCAGACCACTAGGGACAACGGGATGTGAAATATTTACATACAGCAATGTAATCTGTAAGATTACATTATACTGTATGTTTACTGTTTGTTTCACTTTTTGAATTTGGTGCCGATCTCCGTCCCCGTGCGTCGCAACGCTCGCAGGGCACGGAGATCGGCGATGTGATAGATCGAGCGAGACACGGCTCGCTCGTACAGCGGGGAGACAACGCTGGATCCGAGGGAGAAGGTAAGTAAACCTCCTACTGGATCCAGCGATGCAGTCCCGAGTCTGGCTCGGGGATACCACTTTTGGTATGAAAATTCCACCCCGAGCCAGACTCGGGAATACCGTCAGGGGGGTTAAACCCCTTGTAATTATAATAGTAGGATCCTGAATTGGGGGGTGGGACGATGTGGACGTGTTTCCCATCAATTTCACCTCCACAATTGGGAAAGTCCCAATCGGTGGCTAAGTGGGAGGCCACAGTCTGCCATTCCTGTAGCGTTGAAGGAAACTGCGGAGTCAAACAAGGCAAATAGTAATTTTGCACATCAACATTGCAAGCATATTAGACACAAACATTGTTGTCCAACATAAGTATAACATTTTTTGAAATGAGTATTTAAAGATAAAAGTATAAGGTCCCCTTATCAAATTCCTCACCCCCCCCCCCCCCCCCATCTGATGGCCCATTGAAAAAAATTAGGGGGGATGTTTTGGACAGATAACCATCTCCACTTCATTGAGAGATGAATGCCTAAATAATGTGTTAACTTTGGCAAGCCCCTCCTTACTTACACTATTGGCAGCCCAATGGAAAGGTAAGTGTCATAATACAAAAAATAAAAATACACACTGAACAAATGGAAGCACATTTTTACATTCTGCTATTACCCATCAAGATAATAATAGGAAAGGAGAAAAAAAAAAACTTTAAACAGTAGCATTTGAAAGTATTGAGGCAGGCCCTTGCACTACATGCTTTGGTGAATTCATCCATACATCTCACCACAAAATAGGTACGTATAGTGTGTATTGGATTTGGCAAAGTCAGCAGATAGAGTATTGCTATCAGCTGACCTAACAGTTGGGGGGAGGGGGGTTCCTAATGAGTTTGGCCCACCAAAAAAAAAAAGCCTCTGGCACTCTGCATGAATTTAAGCACACACATAACATTTGTACACATTTTAGGGGGTGTTTAGGGGAAATCACTACTATGGAGCTGACAAAATACATTGCTAAGTGACTGGGCTATAGGTGCATATGGAGAGCATGGTGGGGAATTTAGTGAAGGCAAATATGCATGAAGGACAAAAAAGGAACTTTAAAAGCTTCCAGGATGCATGAGGACAAAGGGGCAGAGCATATTACAGCATATTACAATCATGGTAATTAGGGAATGATGAAAGAAATACAAGACATTAGCAAACATTAAATACATAGAATGTGATGTTAAAGGAGAAAACTTACCTTCATATAGTCCTTCTGCAGGACCTGTATGATGACAGAACAGGTCTCTGGAATAATGATCCCCAGAGCCTGGGGGGAGATGCCTGTGGAGAACTTGAGGTCCTGAAGGCTTCTCCTAGTCGCTAATTGCTGCAACGTGGCAACTAGCCTCTGCCCCAGAGTGATGGCTTGCCTCATGCAGGTATCCTCCCTGCTGATATAAGGGGACAGCAAAGCCAACAGACGGTGAAAAACGGAGTCCGTCCTCCTGAGATAATTCCTGAAATCATCAGGATTATTCTCCCGGTTCTCGCAAAGCAAAGGCATGTGTAAGAATTGGTCACACTGGAGCAATCAATTCTTGCTCCATGAACTCCTCCTCGCCCTGTTCATGGCCCGGGCTTGTGTCAAAGCTAAAAGCCCAACACCAAGCCCCTGCACAGCACGTACACGAAACATGGCTTCAAAACGGTTGGCTGGTCAGAATGGACTAACAGAAAGCACCGATAAACAGCAAGGCCTGAAAGAACGAACTGAAAATCAGCAACGAACAGACAATAAGCATTGTAAATCAAAGAGTACGATATAAAATAGCACGCAATGACAAACAAATGCAAACTGACTACACGCACTGATAATCAGATACGCACCGACAAGCACAAACTGAACAGCAGTAACGATCTGAAGCACAATTATGAAAAGCACGAATCGTCTCTAACCAAACTTCTACTAACACGCAATAAACACGAGATCAGCAGAAGGAGCCCAAAGGGTGCTGCATGTGGTGCTCAACTTCCCTTTTATAGTCCCGTCATACGTGGTGTACGTCACCGATCAGAGATTCCGACAACTTTGTGTGACCGTGTGTATGCAAGACAGGTTTGAGCCAACATCCATCAGAAAAAAAACAATGGATTTTGTTGTCGCAATGTCCGACCATCTGTATGGGGAATTTATATTACTATGATACTCTTCTATAGTATATAATAATTATGAGAATGAGATGGACAGAATTAAATCTCCACTTTCCTTTAGACATGTGCGGTTCGTTTTGTACGAATAGAAAATTCATACGAATTTCCAAAAAATTGTACATTCAGAAGCATCTGAAATACGAATTTCTATGCTTCCAAATTGTATATGAAATCTGAAATTTCATTGACGAATTTTGGATCCAAATTCCGTTACAACGGAAATGTGACTGGTGTTTTGTTGATCAATCAGAGGTTTTCTTCTGCTGCTGAGTGAGGGTTTGGAAAATTACCTTTTTTATTATGGGAGTGGGAGAGACTGGTGTACTGGTAGTCGATGGGAGATTCAGAATCGTACAAAATAAGAATGTTCATTAATATTCTTTTATTATTATCATAATATTTATGATTATTCGTTATGATGAAGTTAAAAACCCAGGAAGTCAGCACAGCGCAGGGATGGTGGAAGCCCCTCATAATGAGCATAATGAATCGACGACTGCCATATTGAGAAAGGTATTTTTTGCTTTTTAAATTCATCATAACAAACGTTCGTAATTGTTACAAAAAGTTAACAAACCTAACAAAAATGTGTATTTTGTACGGTTTCAAATACAATTTTGGACACAAATTATGAAATACGAATTAACGGCTAATACGAAACGGAACAGAAGAAAACAAAACAAATTTATTGACAGCGCACGAGTCTACTCTCCTTCTCATTTTATGTGCAATCAGGAAACTACAAACACCAAAAATGTTATATTTCTTTATACAGTTTTAAACATAATTTAATTAATGTTTATATATTTTTTTAAATAGGAGGGGGGGGGGGCGTATTTTACTAATTGCTTTGTATATGCAAATGTTGGGAGTCATACATATATATATATATATATATATATATATATATATATATATATATATATATATAAGATATGCATTTACAGTGCCTTGCGTAAGTATTCGGCCCCCTTGAACTTTTCAACCTTTTGCCACATTTCAGGCTTCAAACATAAAGATATAAAATTTTTATTTTTTGTGAAGAATCACCAACAAGTGGGACACAATTGTGAAGTGGAACGAAATCTATTGGATTTTTGAAACTTTTTTAACTAATAAAAAAATGAAAAGTGGGGTGTGCAAAATTATTCAGCCCCCTTGCGTTAATACTTTGTAGAGCCACCTTTTGCTGCGATTACAGCTGCAAGTCGCTTGGGGTATGTCTCTATCAGTTTTGCACATCGAGAGACTGAAATTCTTGCCCTTTCTTCCTTGCAAAACAGCTCGAGCTCAGTGAGGTTGGATGGAGAGCTTTTGTAAACAGCAGTTTTCAGCTCTTTCCACAGATTCTCGATTGGATTCAGGTCTGGACTTTGACTTGGCCATTCTAACACCTGGATACGTTTATTTGTGAACCATTCCTTTGTAGATTTTGCTGTATGTTTGGGATCATTGTCTTGTTGGAAGATAAATCTCCGTCCCAGTTTCAGGTCTTTTGCAGACTCCAACAGGTTTTCATCCAGAATGGTCCTGTATTTGGCTGCATCCATCTTCCCCTGAATTTTAACCATCTTCCCTGTCCCTGCTGAAGAAAAGCAGGCCCAAACCATGATGCTGCCACCACCATGTTTGACAGTGGGGATGGTGTATCGAGGGTGATGAGCTGTGTTGCTTTTAGACCAAACATATCGTTTTGCATTGTGGGCAAAAAGTTGGATTTTGGTTTCATCTGACCAGAGCACCTTCTTCCACATGTTTGGTGTGTCTCCCAGGTGGCTTGTGGCAAACTTTAGACAATACTTTTTATGGATATCTTTGAGAAATGGCTTTCTTCTTGCCACTCTTCCATAAAGGCCAGATTTGTGCAGTGTACGACTGATTGTTGTCCTATGGACAGACTCTCCCACCTCAGCTGTAGTTCTCTTCAGTTCATCCAGAGTGATCATGGGCCTCTTGGCTGCATCTCTGATCAGTCTTCTCCTTGTCTGAGCTGAAAGTTTAGAGGGACGGCCAGGTCTTGGTAGATTTGCAGTGGTCTGATACTCCTTCCATTTCAAAATGATCGCTTGCACAGTGCTCCTTGGGATGTTTAAAGCTTGGAAAATCTTTTTGTATCCAAATCCGGCTTTAAACTTCTCCACAACAGTATTACGGACCTGCCTGGTGTGTTCATTGGTCTTCATGATGCTCTCTGCGCTTTCAACCCTGAGACTATCACAGAGCAGGTGCATTTATACAGAGACTTGATTACACACAGGTGGATTCTATTTATCACCATCAGTCATTTAGGACAACATTGGATCATTCAGAGATCCTCCCTGAACTTCTGGAGTGAGTTTGCTGCACTGAAAGTAAAGGGGGCCGAATAATTTTGCACGCGCCACTTTTCAGTTTTTTATTTGCTAAAAAAGTTTAAATTATCCAATAGATTTCGTTCCACTTCACAATTGTGTCCCACTTGTTGGTGATTCTTCACAAAAAATTAAAATTTTATATCTTCATGTTTGAAGCCTGAAATGTGGCAAAAGGTTGAAAATGTTAAGGGGACGAATACTTTCGCAAGGCACTGTATATTCTAAATACTTAACTATGATATTTATTTGTGTATACTTACATTTATAGTATATACATTTCTGGTCTCATTATCTACAAAAAATAAAAATGCAAAAGATTTAAGCGTTTTCCCAGAGTGTTTTTTTTAAAGATTTAGTGCATTGTGATTATGTGCTTTATATATGGATCCTTCTCCCTTCTGCCCCTGCCTCTAAGACTAAGCTCATAAGGGTGAAACATGTTAGAGAGAAGCTGTCTGCAGGTGGGAACTTTGGTTGGCCTGTTAACCCCTGTACACACGGTCGGACATTCTGCCAACCAAATCCGTCGGATTTTGTCCGTCGGATTTTGCCCGTCGGATCTTGTCCGAAACTGTTGCATACACACGGTCGGACTAAGTTGTCGAAAAATCTGATCATTCAGAACGTGATGACGTAATTTCATTACGATGGGACTAGTAGCCAATAGCTTTGATGTAGGAATTTGATCTAAGCATGCGTGGCACTTGGTCCGATCAAAATTCTCTACACATGATCGGAGTATGTCCGATCAAACCAGTTGGTCGGAAAATATTTCCAACATGTTGATTCGGATTCGGACGGAATCAGTCCGATGCATACCACACACAGTCGGATTATCCGACGACACGGTCCGATAAGACGCATTCCGACGGAATCTCCGACCGTGTGTACAAGGCTTTAAAGTTTTGAGAAAACAATGTCACCATTGGCAGTCATATGTGTTCTTTGAGCCAGTGCAATCTGGTATTTGGTAACACAGCTGCCATTGCTACAGTAATCCAAAAAAGTGTAACACCATCATAACTCTGCCCATCGTCCTGTGGTCTGTAGTTGTGGTCATCAACAAAATGGTGGCCACAGATGTAATTTTATGGAAGACCATGTCAGTGTTTTTACTATAGAGCAGAACTTCCACTCCCTTCCTGGCATCTCACCTGCCCTCCTGGCAATTCACCCCCCTACAGGCGCTTCAACTCCTCTCCAAGTTCTCTTTGGCTTCCTCAGCTGTGATAGTAAATATGGCTATGTATTTCGTCCATTGCTACTTACCTTCCACCAAACACTACACACTCCTCTCCTGCACATAATGCATGCCGTAATAACCTTCCTTCCTGCACATAGTATTTGCCATCATACCCTCATACTGCTCTCCTGCACATTCTGCCCACCACTATGCCCTCTCTACTACATCCCTTTACATACTTCTGTCCTGTACTCCTCCACTAATTATACTGCCCATGGTCATCTGTCCCACACTTCTGTCTCCTTTCTTACACATTCATATCTGACAGTCAGCACACAGATTGATCTTCCTCAGTGAAATTCCACCTCCAGTACATACAGATTTTTTTTTTTTACCAGTGAGATTCCTTCCCCAGCACATAATGATTGGTATTTCCACAGTGACACCTGACCCCTCATCCCAGTACAAATCCTCTGGTCTCCCCTGTATATTTTCCACAGCGCACAATCTCCAGTTCTCCCTCCGGGTTCTCCTCACTGTATACTCACAATCCACCACAAATATTTCACATTCAACTGCGTCCATGTCTTCCCCACAGACATTGATGACTGCGTCTGTACACAATGTCTAGGGGTTCAGCACCAGTCTCGGCCCTCTTTGCAGAAAGAAAGTTTAAGTTTGTCTTTCCCTGGATGGCTTTTTCTTCTTACTGACTGACCTCATTATAACCGCATTATAACCTAAATGACAATATTAAATGCGAATGTTATTGAAATGACAGGTTCCCTAGCTACGATTACTTTGCTGATGATGTTGTTGGAACAATGTCCTCAGAATGTGTTGGTAGAATGTCCTTGGAAGGTTGTCCAGAACAGACAATCCATCTCCCAGTTTTATGCGGCAAAACATTTCTAGATGATAAGATGTCCCATAGCAAACTGTTTCTTGTAATATGTTTTGGCTTGTGTAAAATCTTATTGAGTAATATGTATAACAAAATGTTTTCGGGAGGTCCTGCTAGATGATTTTTTTTAAAAGCTGTTTTTTTTCTGTAAGGATGGGAGATCTTCATACGCTATGTCAGTTCTCCATAGCCATGCTAATCTTTAATTTATTAAAAGTTTTACTTTTATCGTTCATCATGAGCAGAGATTGTTTTTCATTATCAGCTTATACTAACTTCTACGTGTTTGAGAACTTCACATTGCCTAGCTTCATAGAGGGGCCAAAAATACAAAGAGCACCTTTAGGCTTTCAAGGGGCATACATGATGCATCCAGTTTCCTGACTAACAATCACATTTCTTAAGGCTGGAGTCTCACAGAAACATAGTAAGTGGGCATTGCAGATCAGTCAGTATGGGTGGCAGGCAGAGACATGCTGAGAGCTTGATAGCAAATAAGGGCTTGTCCAGGTGGAAGAGAAAAATTAGGTGAATTAACATCAGTTTAGGTAGCAGGCAGAGATGTGGGGATTATTCAGGCAAATGGTTGGTTCAGGCAGAAACATGATTAACCACCTTCCACCCGGCCAATGTGAATATATACGGCTGGGTGGGAGCTCCCTACTTCTGATAGGACGTTCAGGAACGTCCTTCAGAAGGAGGGGGATTGCGCGCGTGCGTCTCGGATCGGCAGGAGGGCTCTGTGATTGGCCCTCCTGATCACATGACGGCCGTGTTCAATCACGGCCATCATGTGATGTAAACAAACAGCCGGTTGCTAGGCAATCGGCTCCTCCTCTCCTCACACAGAAGTCATCGCTGAGGAGAGGAGAGCAGATCGCTGCAGCCGGCTGGTGATCAGTGAGTATGAGCTGTTTTTACAGCTTTTTAGTAACTGATCATCAGTCTAGTGTAATACACACATCACCACACAGTGTAAACACACATGTCACCACAATACACATGTAACCACACATGTCCCCAAAACACACATGACCCCAAATAATAAAAAGACATGTCCCCAAATAAAAAAACACATGTCCCCCACATATGTCCCACTAAAATCACATGTCCCAATGATTATCTGCACACATATGTACGTGATCACCTGCACACATATGTACATGATCATTTGCGTACATATGTCCGTGATCACACAAACCAATTATTATACACTTAACTGAATTTTTTTTACCAAAAACATGTAGCAGAACACATTTTGGCTTAAATTTATGACAACATTTGATTTTATTGGATTTCTTTTAAAATAGAAAAAAGAAAATATAGTTTTTTTTCCAAATTTCCGCTTTTTTTGCGCTTATATCGCAAAAAATAAAAAACGGAGTCGTGAACCACCAAAATAAAGCTCTATTTGTGCGAACAAAATGATAAAAAATTCATTTGGGTACAGTGTAGCATGACCACGCAATTGTCATTGAAAGTGCGAGAGCGATGAAAGCTGAAAATTGGGCTGGGAAGGAAGGGGGCGAAAGTGCCCTGTATTGTAGTGGTTAATAAACATGCCAGGGCCACTTTCTGGTAGCAGGCATAGGTGTGGTCAGACAGCAGGCAGAAACTTGGTATTGTTTTGAAGTTAGGTATGGTAGAAATAAAAGCAGACCTTTATGCAAAGACTAATGTTATGTACACACGACCGGACTTTTTAACAGCAAAGGTCCGACAGAACGAGTCCGTCGGACAATTCGATCACGTGTGGGCTCCATCGGACCTTTGCTTGCCAAAAATGCAGTGGACTTTATAAATAGAAATAGAACATGTTTTTAATTTTTCCACTGGAACTCCGCCGGACTGAGAAATACGTTCGTGTGTATGCTAGTCCGATGGGCAGCTATTGGCTACTGGCTATGAACTTCCTTATTCTAGTCTGGTCGTACGTCATCACATTCGAATCCACCGGACTTTGGTATGATTGTGTGTGGCCAAGTCCGTACATTCGGAAAGTCCGTCGGAACTCCGCCGAAAGTCCGTCGGAAAGACCATCGGACCCAGTCCTTCAAAAAGCCCAGCATTAGTTGTAAGAGACAGTGGGTAAAATAGTAATGTGTGTCACACCTTATTCCATCTTTGGGGCAAACACAACATTTTAGGGGATGTTTTCCCTGTTTTGGAAAGGGAGAGAATATTAGGGGATCGTCTCTCATGCAGCCTGCAGACTTCATCACATCAAAGGTTTTCAAGTTCAAGGTCTTTCTGGTAAAAAAAAAAGGCTGTTACAATTTCTTCTTGATAGTCTAGGAATGAGCCAGGACTTCCTGAAGACTTTTAGGCAACATAAGAATTATACATGGCCAATTGAAATAAGTAGATGGAAACTTATTTGTACCAGCAAATTAATGAGTTGCCAATTAGGGCTTCGTCTTTTGGACAATGAAATGTATCCACCCCATGTATACATTATATTCATATGCACAAAGAGTACATCTCAGCACACAGGAAATAAGAAGTGTCCTCTTAAGCAGCTAGCAACACAATGCCTCCATGGACAGGAACAAAACATAAAATATCTAACACCGGCGCTACAAAATCCATCTCAATATTGAATCACAGCCCACATGTTTTTTTTTTCTTAAATTCTCACCAGATTTAATGACCCTTCACATTTATGAGCCAAAACAAAGCACATATACAGTATATAATCATGAGCTTTTGCTTGCCCTAAACTATGCATAGATAGGATAGCTCAAGAAAGAACTAATAACTTTCTGGTACAGGTCCACACATAAATTACGCCAAATTTTCCCTCGTACATCCAATCTTTGCTGGTGTTGCCACTCCACCACTAGCACTTTGGCTCGCATCTGGTAGGAATGTCACTTGCTTAAACCTTTTTGGTATAAAATGTACCATTACCATCTCCTTTACTCCCAAACTAGCCCTCCTCTTGATATTCCCTTGTTCATACAGTATCTCACAAAAGTGAGTACACCCCTCATATTTTTGCAAATATTTTATTCTATCTTTTCACGTGACAACACTGAAGAAATGACACTTTGCTACAATGTAAAGTAGTGAGTGTACAGCTTGTATAACAGTGTAAATGTTCTGTCCCCTCAAAATATCTCTACACACAGCCGTTAATGTCTAAACTGCCGGTAACAAAAGAACAGTACAGCCCTAAGTAAAAATGTCCAAATTGGGCCCAATTAGCCCAATTAGACTTTTTCCTTCCCGTTGTTATGTGACTGATTATTGTTACAAGGTCTCAGGTGCAGTGATGAGCTTTATGTTCAAGTTGAAATCATGTTCGACTTGAACATTGGCTGTTCGCCACTTTTTGGTGTTCGTGGCAAATTCGAAAAGCTGCGAAATACCCTTTAAAAGTCTATGGGAGAAATGAAATGTGCTAATTTTAAAGGCTTATATGCATGGTATTGTCATAAAAAGTGTTTGGGGACCTGGGTCCTGCCCCAGGGGACATGTATCAATGCAAAAAAAGTTTTTAAAATGTCAGTTTTTTCGGGAGCAGTGATTTTAATAATGCTTAAAGTGAAACAATAAAAGTGTAATATTCCTTTAAATTTCGTACCGGGGGGGGGGGGGTATCTATAGTATGCCTGTAAAGGAGCACATGTTTCCCATGTTTAGAACAGTCTGACAGCAAAATCAAATTTCTAAAGGAAAAAAAGTCATTTAAAACTACTCACGGCTATAATGAATTATCGGTCTGCAATACACATAAGGCCGCGTACACACGGCGGACTGTATGGCCTACTTAGTCCGTCATACAATTCGACGGACAGTCCGTCATACTTTCGAATGAACGGACTTGACCACACACGGATGCACAAACAGTCCGTCGAAAGCTTGCGCGATGACGTGTACAGCACGTACGACGGGACTAGAAATAGGAAGTCCAATACACAGCAATGCAACCTTCCGCCGTGTAAATCCTTTCTGAGCATGCGCCATTCTTAGTCCGTCGAACTAGCCTACTTACGAGCGGATTGTCCGCTGAAACCAAAGTATGACGGACAGAATTACGGAAATTCCGAAATACTTAGTACACCAGACTGCACGCTGAAAAAGTCAGCTGAAGCCCACACACGAGCGGACTGTCCGCTGAAATGTGTTTCGGCGGACTAAGTAGGCCATACAGTCCGCCCGTGTGTACGCGGCCTAACAGTTCATTGATAAAAATGGCATGGGGATTTCCCCAGAGGGGTACCCTGAACCAATTTTTTTTTTAAATGACGTGAGGGTCCCCCTCAAAATCCATACCAGGCCCTTCAAGTCTGGTGTGGATATTAAGGGGAACCTCGCGCCAAAATTAAATAAAAAAATAGCGTGGGGGTCCCCCCAAAAATACATACCAGACCCTTATGCAAGCACGCAACCTGGCAGGCTGCAGGAAAAAAGGGGGATGAGAGAGCACCCCCCTCCTGAACCATACCAAACCACATGCCCTCAACATTGGGAAGGTGTTTTGAGGTAGCCCCTCAAAGCACCTTCTCCCCATGTTGATGGGGAGAAGGGCCTCATTCCCACAACCCTTGCCCGGTGGTTGTGGGAGTCTGCGGGCGGGGGGGCTTATCGGAATCTGAAAGCCCCCTTTAACAAGGGGACCCCCAGACCCCGCCCCCCTGTGTGAATTTGTAATGGGGTACAAATGTACCCCTACCATTTCACAAAAAAGTGACAAAAGGTTAAAAAACACAAGAGACGGTTTTTGAAAAGTCCTTTATTAAATTCTTCTTCTTTCCACTTCTTCTTTATTCTGGTCTTCCTTCTGTGTTCTTCTTGTTAATCCAACTTCTTCTTTTCCATCTTCCTCTTCATCTTCTTCTTCCTCCACTCTTCTTGTCCCGCATCTTGCTCCAGCTTCTTCTCCACTCCGTACGCATGATCCGCCTCTGCGGGAGTCTTCAGCAGTGTGATGCTTCGATTCTTCTGACACTTCTTAAATAACAGAGGGCGGGGCCACTCGGTGACGCACAGGGACTTCGCTCTGGCTTTCCTCGTGATGTCAGAGGGGGCGGGGTCACCAGTTTACATATGAGTGCTGCCAGCATTGCTGCAGAGGTTGAAAGGGTGTGGAGGCAGCCTGCCAGTGTCCAGCCCATACGGTGCACACTGCATCACATTGGTCTGCATAGCTGTCATCCCAGAAGGAAGCCTCTTCTAAAGATGATGCACAAAAAGCCCAAAATCAGTTTTCTAAAGACAAGCAGACTAAAGACATGGATTACTTGAACCATGTCCTTTAGTCTGAAGAGACCAAGATATACTTGTTTGGTTCAGATGGTGTCAAGTGTGTGTGGAGGCAACCAGGTGAGGAGTACAAAGACAAGTGTGTCTTGCCTACAGTCAAGCATGGTGGTGGGAGTGTCATGGTCTGGGGCTGCATGAGAGCTGCCAACACTGGGGAGCTACAGTTCATTGAGGGAACCATGATTACCAACATGTACTGTGACAGAGCATGATCCCCTCCCTTTGGAGACTGGGCCACAGGGCAGTATTCCAACATGATAATGACCCCAAACACACCTCCAAGATTACCACTGCCTTGCTAAAGAAGCTGAGGGTAAAGGTGAAGGACTGGCCAAGCATATCTTCAGACCTAAACACTATTGAGCATGTGAGGCATCCTCAAACGGAAGGTGGAGGAGCGCAAGGTCTCTAACATCCCTCAGCTCCGTGATTTTGTCATGGAGGAGTGGAAGAGGACTCCAGTGGTGACCTGTGAAGCTCTGGTGACCTCCATGCCCAATAGGGTTAACGCAGTGCTGGAAAATAATGGTGGCCACACAAAATATTGACACTTTGGTCCCAATTTGGACATTTTCCCTTAGGGGTGTACTCACTTTTGTTGCCAGTGGTTTAGACATTAATTATTGTGTGTTTAATTATTTTGAGGGGACAGCAAATTTACACTGTTATACAAGCTGTACACTCACTACTTTACATTGTAGCAAAGTGTAATTTCTTCAGTGTTGTCACATGAAAAGATATAATAAAATCTTTACAAAAATTTGAGGGGTGTACTCACTTTTGTGAGATACTGTATTTTCTGATATGAAAAAAAATACTGCTTTGCTTCTTTCATACCTCCAGTTCCTTTAATACCAAGGCACTGGGATACCACTATGAACCCCACTGTATCTTAATAGGTAGCTGTGGTCTGTCAACTGGTGAGAATGGAGGGACTGATATCTTAGTATCATGTTTGTTTTGAAGCCTTTAGAGATAAATTTCTACCTTTATTACCTTCATGGGTGATTTCAGATGCTTGACATGAATCTCAACCCCGTTCTGCTATTTGTCATTATAGAAAAAAAAAACGTATCAGGTTCTCTCTTACTCAAATGAATCTTGGGCCCCTGCTCCCCTTCTCCCCCAACTTTATCTTCTTATCCCACCATATCCTCCCTTCCCCAGTTTCTGCTGTTATTTTTAGGGTTCATATCTATTGTTATTAAAGTGGATGTAAACTCTCACATATACCCAGTGAAGTGAACAGTCTCAGGTGATACACAAAGATTAAATTAATCTCCCAACATACGTTTTACATGTATATCTGCTGTCTTCAGCTTGCAATATTCTTTAGAATTCTAACATTGTCTTAACATTTTTACTTCATCATTCAGCAGTAGGAGTGGATTCTTGGCATACACTGTGTGACAGCTGATTGGAGGAAAGGCACACACCCCCTCTCCACATAGGCAGAGGAAGGAAGGGCTGTGCTGTGACAAGACAAGCTCTCTGCTAATCTATTTATAGCACCCACCCCAACACAAATTTCAGGTTTTATCTCAGTTGTCAGAGAACTTCTATGAAGTTATCATGCTGATAACAGAGGAAGGAAACAGCAGAAAGACACGGGACTTCTGGCTTTGGAAAGAGATAAGTAAACACTACATATATATGTGCCTAGGTCAAATTCCATGAATCAGGTTTACATCCACTTTAAGTAGAGGTCTCTTTTTTTCAGGTTTAACCTGAGGAATTTTTGCAATCTCATCTGCTATATATTTCACTCACCCACCCTCAGATCATTGTACTGCCAGGGAGCAGGAGGTGCATAAACACACAAGGGACGTGCGCCTGCCTGCACTGACTAGGCCTACTCCTGGAGTTAGAGTCTGCATTCTAGACTGAGGGCTGTGCAGTCTGGGGTTGGGCAAGTGCCACATGGGAAGCCCTGACAAGGTCTGGAGATAAGTGCTCCATTTGCAGTGCAGTGAGTAGGGGAATGTTGTCTCCGAGTATCCTTTGTCTCTAGATGCTGCAAAAGGTAACCTGGCTGGGCAAAGGTCTATGAATACCTGCCCAGATTGTTGTCGAAAAATGTCTGCCATTGCCACGCATGGTGACAATGATCAGGAGTCTTTGCAGGCTCAGTACACTTAAATGAAGATTGGGAAACCTACTATGGTGATGGGTGAGACTATAATTAATTAAATAAGTACTGGGACAGCAAATATAGTGACTAAAGAGACTGGCTGTTAGACATACAGTGAAGTTGGAGTGACCACAGTTGGTAGACTGTAGGACCATTTTAGAAGAGACTTTTCAGTTTACAATGTGCTGTGGGCAGGTAGGAGTTAAAGGTGGCGGTGTAAATGATATGTTTAGCACTGATGATGAAAATTTGAATACAACGTTTATTGCTGCTGGGAATGAACCTGTGTCATGCAGAAAAAAATTTGGAGGTAAGTGTGGAAGGGGTGACCACGGAGGAACACGTTATCTCTCCAATGCGAAAAAACAAAAAAGGATTTCAGTAACTCACAAGGGTATAAATGCTACAGAGCTCAATGTACGAGCAAGAACAGTGTCCCTTAGGCTGGATTCACACCTATGGCAGTTTTAGTGCTTTTTGCATTTTGTAGATTTGCACTACAGAACGTGTTCCATAGGAAACCAAGTTAAATGGACTGTAGTGCAAATCTGCTAAATGCAAAAAGCAATAAAACTGCCATAGGTGTGAATCCAGCCTTAAAGTCGATGACTCACCAGTCATGATGTGATTCAGGTAATCAAGGAGTTAAACACAAAAAAGACAAGGTGGGGAAGTACCCCCCTAAGAGCCCATTCACACAGGGGCAACACGACTTGTAGGCGACTTGATCAGGCTACTTGGACACGACTTGACAGCGGCGACTTGGGACGACTTCAAAACGACTTGTGATGACTTCAAGCGCGACTTGGGACGACTTACAAGTCGCCCCAGGCCAGGCGACTTTTGCCGCGGCCAAGCAGAGAATGAGCTCAAGGGGAAACTCCACGGCAAATTTCTGAAAAAAATTTGGCGTGGGTTCCCCCTCCGAGAGCATACCAGGTCCTTAGGTCTGGTATGGATTCCAAGGGGAACCCCCTACGCCGAAAAAACGGCGTGGGGGTCCCCCCCAGATCCACACCAGACCCTTATCCGAGCACGCTACCCGGCCGGCTAGGAAAGGGGGTGGGGACGAGCGGGCGGCCCCCCCCCTCCTGAGCCGTACCAGGCCGCGTGCCCTCAACATGGGGGGGTGCCTTGGGGGAGGGGGGCGTGCGCCCCCCCCCACCCCAAAGCACCTTGTCCCCATGTTGATGAGGACAAGGGCCTCTTCCCGACAACCCTGGCCGTTGGTTGTCGGGGTCTGCGGGCGGGGGGCTTATCGGAATCCGGGAGCCCCCTTTAATAAGGGGGCCCCCGGATACCGGCCCCCCACCCTATGTGAATGAGTATGGGGTACAATGTACCCCTACCCATTCACCTGTGAAATAAAGTACAATAAAACACACAACACAGAGAAAAAGTATTTTATTGCACAGCCGGGGGTCTTCCGTCTTCGGGGGTCTTCTCGCCGGACTCCTCCGCTATGTGTGTGTAGCTCTTTTGCCAGCGGAGGAGTCCGGCTTTCTTCCTCCCCGCCGCCGGCCTCTTCTCCCGACTTCGGGGGTCTTGTCCCCCTCTTCGGTTCTTCTGCCGGGCCACCGCGCCTGGTCCGGTGGCCCGGTCTTCTGTCGCCGTCTTCCGTTCTTCTGTCGCCGCCTTCGGTTCTTCTGCCGGGCCACCGCACCTTCTTATAGCTCTTTTACAGGCGGTGGCCCGGTCTTCCGTCGCCGCCGCCGCCGCCTTCCGTTCTTCTCCTTCTTCTTCTCCTGGAGATGTTGACTCGACGAGCTCTCCGGCCACAATGCCAGGGACGCGCTCCGCTGCCTCTTATATAGGGACAATGGGGCGGTGTCACATGGGTTGATGTCACATGGGTTGGTCACATGGGTTGATGTCACATGGTGACCCCGCCCCCTTACCATGTGACATCAACCCATGTGACCAACCCATGTGACATCAACCCATGTGACACCGCCCCATTGTCCCTATATAAGAGGCAGCGGAGCGCGTCCCTGGCATTGTGGCCGGAGAGCTCGTCGAGTCAACATCTCCAGGAGAAGAAGAAGGAGAAGAACGGAAGGCGGCGGCGGCGGCGACGGAAGACCGGGCCACCGCCTGTAAAAGAGCTATAAGAAGGCGCGGTGGCCCGGCAGAAGAACCGAAGGCGGCGACAGAAGAACGGAAGACGGCGACAGAAGACCGGGCCACCGGACCAGGCGCGGTGGCCCGGCAGAAGAACCGAAGAGGGGGACAAGACCCCCGAAGTCGGGAGAAGAGGCCGGCGGCGGGGAGGAAGAAAGCCGGACTCCTCCGCTGGCAAAAGAGCTACACATACATAGCGGAGGAGTCCGGCGAGAAGACCCCCGAAGACGGAAGACCCCCGGCTGTGCAATAAAATACTTTTTCTCTGTGTTGTGTGTTTTATTGTACTTTATTTCACAGGTGAATGGGTAGGGGTACATTGTACCCCATACTCATTCACATAGGGTGGGGGGCCGGTATCCGGGGGCCCCCTTATTAAAGGGGGCTCCCGGATTCCGATAAGCCCCCCGCCCGCAGACCCCGACAACCAACGGCCAGGGTTGTCGGGAAGAGGCCCTTGTCCTCATCAACATGGGGACAAGGTGCTTTGGGGTGGGGGGGCCGCACGCCCCCCCTCCCCCAAGGCACCCCCCCATGTTGAGGGCACGCGGCCTGGTACGGCTCAGGAGGGGGGGGGGCGCCCGCTCGTCCCCACCCCCTTTCCTGGCCGGCCGGGTAGCGTGCTCGGATAAGGGTCTGGTGTGGATCTGGGGGGGACCCCCACGCCGTTTTTTCGGCGTAGGGGGTTCCCCTTGGAATCCATACCAGACCTAAGGGCCTGGTATGCTCTCGGAGGGGGAACCCACGCCAAATTTTTTTCAGAAATTTGCCGTGGAGTTCCCTCTTGAGAGCTGATAATTCTGTCAAAGTCGCCTCCGTATAGACAGAGATCCGACTTGGAGGCGACCTCCATTGAAATCAATGGGTACCGGTCGCCTACAAGTCGGATAGAAGTAGTACAGGAACCTTTTTTGAAGTCGGAGCGACTTCAGTAGCGTGCATTAACACGGCTCTCATTCACTTACATTGATTTTTAAATGTTGTCCGACCTGAGGCGACCTGAGGCGACTAGGGGCGACCTGAAGTCGGATCAGGAGTTGCCCCTGTGTGAATGGGCTCTAAAGAGATTACTAAGGATCATGCAGCTTAAGATAAGGGGACTTTAAGCCCACGTACACACGGTCGGAGATTTTGCCAACCAAATCCGTCGGATTTTGCCCGTCGGAATTAGTCCGACGGATTGTGTTCGAAACTGTTGCATACACACGGTTGGGCCAAGTTGGCGAAAAATCTGATCTTTCAGAACGTGATGACGTAATTTCGTTACGATGAGACTACATTCAGGCTAGTAGCCAATAGCTTTGATGTAGGAATTTGATCTGAGCATGCGTGGCACTTGGTCCGATGAAAATGCTCTACACATGATCGGATTAGGTCTGTCCGGCCCAGTTGGTCGGGAAATATTTCCAACGTGTTGGAAAATTGGGTCGGACAGAGATTCAGACGGAATCAGTCCGATGCATACCACACACAGTCGGATTATCTGACGACACAGTCCGATAAGACTCATTCCGACAGATTCTCCGACCGTGTGTACAAGGGCTAATACATTACAAATGGTAATACAAAAAACTGGAAGAAGCTCATGCTGATTGGGTGAAACATGTCAGCTGTCATGACACCATATGAGTGATGCACTGTTGTCATCCTTGATGCACATTTTCACATCTGCACATGCTCAATGGTCTCCTTGAGAACCACAGCATCCATCTTGAAAGAAGCATGCTGAATTGTTGCTATAGAGACCAGGCCGGATAAATGGCTATCGCTCTAGACCCAGAGCAAGCCCAGAGCTAATAACCCTGCCTCCGACTGACTCCCAATGCACTGCCTGGAAGAGTGAGCAGGTGCTACCCTGGTGGGTGAGGGTATTCTGGAAAGTGTCCTTGTATTTGAGGATGACACACAGACTCATTATGTAAAATATATGACAATGCAATCTCCTATATGTAATGATGTAATAACAGAAATGTGTCATGTATTTAAAGTGCAGCTACCAGTTACTTCTGTTACGGATTCTGATTCAGACATTTATGCCGCTTACACACAAGCTGAATGTCCGACAGAAAAAGTCAGATTGAAGCTTTTCATCGTATATTCTGATTGTTTGTAGGCCTCATCTGACTTTTTTTTTCAAAAATTCTGATGGACCTAGAAATAGAACATGTTCTAAATATTTCCGATGTAACCAATTCCTATCGGGAAAACCGCTCGTCTGTACGCTGTTCCGACGGACCAAAAACGACGCATGCTCTGAAGCAAGTATGAGATGGAAGCTATTGACTACTGGCTATTGAACTTTCTTTCTATAGTTCTGTCGTACGTGTTGTACGTTACCGCGTTGTTCACAATTGGTCTGTGGTGTGATCGTGTGTGCGCACGACAGTTTCAGTGGAATTCCATCGTAACTCCGTCAGAAAAACCTTCAGAGTTTATTCCGAAGGGAAAACCGGTCGTGTGTACACGGCATTAGGCTGCATTCACACTTGAGCGTTTCGTTTTCAGGCACAAAGTTGCATGATTTTGGCCAAGATTTTTGCATTGCTTTTGCCATGATTTTGCACAGGTCAAAAGGTCACCAATGTAAAAAGTGGATACAGAGGCCATTTAAATGAATGACATTTTGCTTGTTGTGTGTTTTTCGAGTGTTTTTTCAGGCATTTTACAAGCTGAAAACAAGGTGTGAATGCAGCCTTATATAAGCACTGCCAAGTAACTGGAATATAAATATACCACTTTTTGTATTTTTAAAGCAAGCTTTAATTACAGAACTCTTAGGCCTTGTACACACAGTCGGAGATTCCGACAACCAAATCCGTCGGATTTTGTCCGACGGATTTTGTCCGACGGATTTTGTCCGAAACTGTTGTATACACATGGTCGGACAAAGTTGTCGGAAAATCTGACGTGATGACGTTATTTCGTTACGACGGGACTAGTAGCCAATAGCTTTGGTGTAGGAATTTGATCTGAGCATTCGTGGCACTTTGTCCGATCGGAATTCTCTACACATGATCGGAGTATGTCCGATCGGAGCATTTTGTCTGAAAATTTTACCAACAAGTTGGAAAACTTGGTCCATCGGATACACCGACGGAAATAGTCTGATGTAGACCACACACAGTCGGAATATTCAACAAAACAGTCCGATCGGACACATTCCGTCGGAATCTCCGGCCGTGTGTACAAGGGCTTAGCTGTGTGTGGTCTTCATCGGACTGTTTCCATTGGAGTATTCGACGGACCAAGTTTTCCAACTTGCCGGTAACATTTTCCGACAACATGATCCGATCGGACCTTGTCCGATTATGTGTAGAGAATTCCGATCGGACAAAGTGCCACTCATGCTCAGATCAAATTCCTACACCAAAGCTATTGACTACTAGAGTGAACGTAGTCCCGTTGTAACGAAATAACGTCATCGCGTTCTGAACGATCTGATTTTCCGACAACTTTGTCCGACCGTGTGTATGCAACAGTTTCGGACAAAATCTGTCTGACAAAATCCGACGGATTTGGTTGTTGTAATGTCTGACCGTGTGTACAAGGGCTAAGAATTCTATATGGTAATGTGTGTTTTTTTGTCTTCTATGAAAAGCTTCACAAATATGTGAGAAATCTTCATTACATGGACCCAACCGGAGCTGACATCTACTTTAATGAGAGAAGGGAAGTTCCAACCGATCTTATGCTACAAAGCTGGATTTTTTTTAACAATACACATTATTCATATAGAACAATTTCCATTATTCAAAGCCCAGATTATGTGCCTGAACCATTTATCAATATGAGTGATCCTGTC
Source organism: Lithobates pipiens (assembly GCF_037356315.1). Lineage (NCBI taxonomy): Eukaryota > Metazoa > Chordata > Amphibia > Anura > Ranidae > Lithobates > Lithobates pipiens. Next base: position 276,876,989 of record NW_027507790.1, on the reverse strand, counting down.
CTCTGGAAAAGAGGCAAAGTAAGAAATCACTTTATTTTCTGTTTATGTTGTCCGCTAAGGAGGTTCATAATTAGGATTTATAGGGATTGTCTTGTTTTAATTTCAAGTGTTTGTAAGGTTTTCCCCTAGACAGATCAGCTGAAGCACTGCATGGCACCTTTAAGCCCTTGTACACACGGTCGGACATTCCGACAACAAAATCTGTTGGATTTTGTCCAACGGATTTTGTCGGAAACTGGCGTTGCATACACACGGTCGGACAAAGTTGTTGGAATTTTTGGTTGTTCGTAACGTGATTACTTTTTTTTTTTTTTTAACATAAGATTTTATTAAATTTGTACAGTACATGTCAGAACAGTGGTACAATCTCAGAAGTGATCATTATGGCAGTTTACAGCGGTATAGCACAAAGAGTAGTCAGAGAGTAAAATCAAATCTGGGCTAGGCGTGATGACATTATTTAGTTACGTCGGGACTACGTTCATGCTACTAGCCAATAGTTTTGGTGTAGGAATTTGATCTGAGCATGCGTGGCACTTTGTCCGATTGGAATTCTCTAAAAACGATCGGACAAAGTCCGATCGGATCATGTTGTCGGACATTTTTTATATCCAGCTCTCAAACTTTGTTGGTCGAACATTCCGATGGAAAAAGTCAGATGAAGCCCACACGCGGTCGGATTATCCGACAACACGATCCGATTGGACATTTTCCACCAGAATGTTCGACCGTGTGTACAAGGGCTTAGAGTGACTCGCTGAATGGCCCATTGAACTCTAAGCCCTTGTAAACACGGTCGGAGATTCCGACGGGATGTGTCCGATCGGACCGTTTTGTCGGATAATCCGACTGTGTGTGTTCTCCATCGGACTGTTTCTGTCTGAGTATCCGACGGACCAAGTTTTCCAACTTGTCTGTAAAATTTTCCGACAACATGCTCCGATTGGACATTGTCCGATCATTTGTAGAGAATTCCGATCGGACAAAGTGCCACGCATGCTCAGATCAAATTCCTACACCAAAGCTATTGGCTACTAGGCTGAACGTAGTCCCGTCGTAACGAAATAACGTCATCACGTTCTGAACGATCTGATTTTCCGACAACTTTGTCCGACAGTGTGTATGCAACAGTTGTCAGTTGACAAAATCCGTCAGACAAAATCCGACGGATTTGGTTGTCAGACTGTCCGACCGTGTGTACAAGGGCTCAAACCAAAGCTCTCTATTTGTAAAGGGAAATCTTGCACCCAAAAAAAAATGTTTAATCTAAATCTAGTATCTCTATCAATATTAATAGAAATCAATGAACACTACAAATGAATGAAAATCCCAACATACAGCCACCCCCCCCCCCCGAATTCAGAATTCACCTTGAACGCATGGTAGAGGCAAACACAAACCTCATTCCTATTTGTATAGCCCCACAAGATATGATAAACATTCACAAAATAATAAAAATAATAATATCTGATTTCAGATTCCGGTATCTCGATGCTCAGATCCCTGTTTACCTGGCAGCAGAAAAAAGTTTGGATCTTCAATTCATAAATGTTGCTATGAGTGTGTCATGTGTCCAGAAGGAGAGATATCCAACATTTCCGGTATGTTTTGTATTTCTTTGTAAGTTATTGTTGGACTGGACAGAAAGTATCACTATAGTTAAAGTGTGTGTCCAAGAATAAGACATATGAAGTACATCTCTGTATAATGTGTGCACATTTCCTCATGTTTTATCCTTTTAAAGATTCTGCAAGTACAGACAGATACTCATCGATCCTGTCAAAAATGCACTCACAATTCCTGTTGTGGGCTGACAATACACAGGAGTTTGTGACCGGAAATCACAAGAATTGATAGAAACGACTGAGTCTCTCCCTCTTTTTGTATTTTTTTGACAGAATCAAATGGTGTTTCTTGCACATTGTATTAAAAGTTGACGTCGCTTAGCCCTACAAGTCTGCATGAATCAGTTTCTAAAATATACATCAACAGTATTGTTTTTTTTTTATTCCCCATTTTCATAAAACGAAAACACCTTGAGCTTTACTCAGTGACTTTGTCTAGGCTAAGATGATGTCATCAGTCTGCCTCAAGAAGAATTTCCTTGGTCTCCTGTCCCCCACCCTGGCAATCAGACTGCAACATTGTAACTTTGTAGCTTGAGCTCCTAATTCCATCCTCTATAACATTAGTCAAGTTAATGAAATGTTCACCTCCATGAACCATCCTCCATGAATCCTGCAATTGTTTTAGATGCCTTTATTTCACGTGTAAATAACTTTAAACTATCACTGATTTCAATACTTTTTGCTTTTTCAATGTAATGATTTCAGAAGGCAGTTGCCCAAAGAGGAAGCCTCCCCCTTCCAATAAAAATAAAAATCAGAATTATAAAAATTGATCAGGTCCGTTAGGATATACAGGTGGTGGAGCTGTCATTAGTAAGATGGCATACTGTAGATATCTGTAGATATCTTTTATGCCGTGTACACACAAGCGGACTTAACTCCGGAGGACTTTTCAGATGAAACGGACTTGCCTACACGATCACACCGAAGTCTGATCATTTAGAGCGCAATGGCGTATGATGGAACTAGAAAAAGGAAGTTCAATAGCCAGTAGCCAATAGCTGCCCAGCATACAGCGGTTTTCTCGATAAGAACTGGTTCCAGCAGAGTTCCGGCGGAAAGATTTGAAACATGTTCTATTTCTAGGTTCATCAGAATTTTGGGGAAAAAAAGTCAGACGAAGCCCACACGCGAGCGGAATGTCTGACAGAATCGGTCTGCCGGAAAGTCCGCTCGATTGTAAGCGGCATTAGAGTTTTCTGTGCACTGTAAAGCTTATTTATGATGTGTTTATGTAAATCATATTGAGTTTTGAAATGTTGGATAGTTATAAGCGAACTGGATCAGGTTCAGTTCATGGATTCCAGGTCCTTGAACGCATAATTTAGCAGTGAATCTCAGTTAGCCTCCGGGGCTAATCAGCAATCCACTGTAGGAAAAAGGACAATGGGAGTTAGGAACTGACATGGGGGACATGAACCACTGTTCAAAAAAATAAAAAAAATGAATATCATCCAGCAGTAGAAAGAGTCTTTTTATGCCATATGACATTTCCCTATCTCTGCAATGACCCACAATCCAACTAAATCCCGACTGCGGTATTCTTGTATTAAAACAGACATCTTGGGGTCTTGAATGATTCCATTGACCAAATACAGTCATGATCACATTCTAGTAGCAGGGAATGATGGTGAACTGGACAAATATGGGTGTTTGGCAATTCAAAATAAAAACAAATAAGTTGAGTTCAGGTCAAACATGAGTTTGAATATGAGCTTGGAAATGTTTTGTTTGTGACGTGTGTTGCCTTTTATGTGCACCTCATTGCAAGGGCTAGTTATAGGTTGGGATGGTTGACACTTTTTTTTACAATTGGTTGAATTTGTTGCAGGGATGCAGTGGATGTCTTCAGCTGCCATTGTGCTCTTGCTGGGCATCACGTGTGTCTCAATGCCTTTAAGGAGGGGTGGGCTCCCTCCAAGCACACTCACTGTATATGTGCTCCAAATTGGCAGACTCATAGGGTTAGGACTGAAGAGAAGCCTTGATGTGGGCACTGAAGTTTACTCATAAATTTTCAAATGTGTGCAAATAAAACCCTCTGTTTTTGTTTGTTTTGCCCAATCACTTTTTTATTGAAAAGTAAGAAGTTTAATAAGTTAAGCAAGAACATATTTTCATGGATAAAACCCTCTGTTTTTAATGTAAGTTATTAGACAGGGTCAATTTGGTTGTTTTGGAGGCTGGCTGGTAAGTGTTCTGGGAAATCTTTTGTTTGTGAATATGGGTTTGAGCACTCTAGTCTAGCAGTAAAAATGGTCGCTGGTTCGAATCCCAACCACAACACTACCTGCCTGGAGTTTGCATGTTCTCCCTGTGCTGTGTTGACCCCAATGCTCATTGTGTTTGTATTGTTTTTCCTGCAGACAGTGAAAACTGCATGAAATGTCCTGATGATGAATGGCCAAATGAGAAGAAGGATCGGTGTGTTCCAAAATTTGTGGAATTTCTCTCCTACACTGATGATCCCATTGTTACAGTATCTTCAGCTGTCTCCATCCTCTGTTGTCTTCTGACTGGTTTAATATTGGGGATATTTATACATTACCGGGACACCCCCATTGTTAAAGCTAGTAACCGGAATCTGAGCTATCTTCTCCTGGTCTCCATCATGCTGAGCTTCCTCTGTGTCTTCTTGTTCCTCGGCCATCCAGTAGATGTGACCTGCATGCTGCGTGTAACCTCTTTCGGTGTCATCTTCTCAGTTGCCGTCTCTTCTCTACTTGCCAAAAGTATCATGGTGTGTATTGCTTTTAAAGCCACCAAACCTGGAAGTCCCTGGAGGAAATGGATGGGAGCCAAACTGCCCAGTTTTATCATTAGTTTCTTCTCACTGGTTCAAGTCATAATTTGTATCACTTGGTTGTCTATTTCTCCCCCCTTCCAGGATCAGGACATTCACTCTTATCAGGGGAAGATCATCATCCAGTGTAATGAGGGTTCAGTTATCGGCTTCTACTCTGTCCTGGGATATATGGGGCTTCTGGCAGCTGTGAGTTTCATTATAGCCTTTTTAGCCAGGACATTACCGGACAGTTTTAATGAGGCCAAGTACATCACCTTCAGCATGCTGGTGTTCTGCAGTGTCTGGATTGCCATGATCCCGGCCTATCTGAGCACCAGAGGGAAATACATGGTGGCTGTGGAGGTTTTTGCTATAATGGCCTCAAGTTCTGGACTTCTTGGCTGTATATTTTTCCCAAAATGTTACATAATTCTAAAAAGACCTGATCTGAATACAAAAACAGTAATCCACTAATATGTGTAGCGCCACACTAGGTTTCTAGTAGTTATAGCATTATCTCTATTATTATTACTGACTTTTGTATTTTGCTAATGTATTAAGAATGAACACTATTACCATTGATGGGTGTTGTGGTTCCTCCCACCAGCTGGTCCATCACTACAGAACAATGCATTTACTTAATAAAGAGGAACCACAGTGACCAGATTGGGACAATGTATCCAAAACATTCTAAAGTATCAGATATCAGAGCCACCCATCGCTCTTCAAGGGAGGGAAGATTTCACTCACTATCTACCAGAAAGATAAATCTTAATCACATATTTTTATAAGCTGCTTGTAATGTCATTATTTTTTAGTGTCAGTATCACTTTAAATGCATTGTATGTAGATGTATCCGGCTACTTTAATAAAATACATTTTGCTTGCTGTATTCTAAAATCATTTTTAATGTTAGGTTAAAGTTGAGAACACATTCTCAGGAAGTTCACATGTTAAGTGATAAACTTAATTTTAAACGATATTTCCTCCTTTGTGATCCAAGGGATTGTTAGCTCTAGTGGTAGGTGGATTTTTTAAGTGAGTTTATGTTCCCTCTGAACTACTATGGTCACCCTCTTCTTCTTTCCTATGCTCTCTCACTCACATCTTAAATCTCTTCCTCTCTATTGACACTTTCCCCTCCACTCTAAAGCACGCACAGATCACTCCCATGCTTAAAAAGCCCTCACTGGACTCCACCAACTTTAACAATTTTAGAATTTAAGACCCATCTCATTGCTCTCATGCTCCACTAAACGTTTAGAATGCTTAGGCCGCGTACACACGCGGGGACTGTTCGCTCAACTTTGTCCGTCAAACAGTTTCAGCGGACAGTCCGCTCAAAATTAGCATGGACGGACTTGCCCACACACGACGAACGAACAGTCCGCTGAAACCGTGCGCGATGACGTGAACGGCACGTACGACGGGACGAAAAATATGACGTCCTATACACTGCAATGCAAACTTCGGCGTGTAAATCCTTTCTGAGCATGCGCGGAACTTAGTTTGACGAACAAGCCTACACACGAGGGGACTGTTCGCTGAAACAAAGTTTCAGTGGACAGTTTTTCGGAATTTCCGAAAAACTTTGTTCAGCAGACTGTCCGCTGAAACTGTCCGCTGAAAGCCCACACACGAGCGGACTGTCCGCCGAAACACTGTTCAGCGGACAAAGTTGAGCGAACAGTCCCCGCGTGTGTACGCGGCCTTAGACTACAACTGTCTTAGCTCCTACCTCACTGAAAACAACCTTCTTGACTTCCTACAGTCTGGCTTTCTCTTGCAGCACTCTACAGAAAATGACCCTACTCTTACTACTAGACCTTTCTGTAGCCTTTGGTACTGTTGACCACCTGCTCCTTCTTAATAAACTTCACTGTCTTGGCCACCAAGATTCTGCTGTATCCTGGTTCTCCTCCTACCTATCACAGCGCCCCTTCGGTGATACTATAAGGCCTCATGCACACGAGACGCAGATGAAACCTCTGTTAAAAAAAAGCTGAAACGCGCGTTTAGAAACGCGCGTTTTGCCGCGTTTGCATGTCGCGTTTAGTCGCGTTTAGACGCGTTTAGACGCGTTTAGACGCGTTTGCGTTTAGACGCGTTTATAAAGATAACATCATGTAGACCCTCCCCAAGCTCTCAAAGCATTTTTTTTAACTATTTCTGCTATTTTGATCAGAGTGAGCAGCAGCAGCATAGAGAGCAGTTGTACACTTGCATTTGCCGTGTCATTTGCCACGGCACCTGCCACAAGTTGTGGATTGTCCACTTGCCACGTCACTTGCCACAAGTTGGGGATTGTCCACTTGCCACATCACCTGCCACGTCACCTGCCACAAATTGTGGATTGTCCACTTGCCACGTCACTTGCCACATCACCTGCCACGTCACTTGCCACGAGATGTGGATTGTCCACTTTCCACGTCATCTGCCATGCCACCTGCCACAAGCTGTGGATTGTCCACTTGCCACGTCACCAGCCACATCACCTGCCACAAGTTGTGGATTGTCTACTTGCCGCGTCACTTGCCACATCACCTGCCACGTCACTTGCCACGTCACCTGCCACAAGTTGTGGATTGTTCACTTGCCACGTCACCTGCCACGTCACCTGCCACAAGTTGTGGATTGTCCACTTGCCACGTCACTTGCCACAAGCTGTGGATTGTCCACTTGCCACATCACTTGCCACATCACCTGCCACATCACTTGCCATGTCACCTGCCACAAGTTTTGGATTGTCCACTTGCCACGTCACTTGCCACGTCAGCTGCCACGTCACTTGCCACGAGATGTGGATTGTCCACTTTCCACGTCATCTGCCATGCCACCTGCCACAAGCTGTGGATTGTCCACTTGATACGTCACCAGCCACATCACCTGCCACAAGTTGTGGATTGTCCACTTGCCACGTGACTTGCCACATCCCCTGCCACGTCACTTGCCACATCACCTGCCACAAGTTGTGGATTGTCTACTTGCCGTGTCACTTGCCACTTCACCTGCCACGTCACTTGCCACGTCACCTGCCACAAGTTGTGGATTGTTCACTTGCCACGTCACCTGCCACGTCACCTGCCACAAGTTGTGGATTGTCCACTTGCCACGTCACTTGCCACATGCTGTGGATTGTCCACTTGCCACATCACTTGCCACGTCACCTGCCACATCACTTGCCATGTCACCTGCCACAAGTTTTGGATTGTCCACTTGCCACGTCACTTGCCACGTCAGCTGCCACGTCACTTGCCACGAGATGTGGATTGTCCACTTTCCACGTCATCTGCCATGCCACCTGCCACAAGCTGTGGATTGTCCACTTGACACGTCACCAGCCACATCACCTGCCACAAGTTGTGGATTGTCCACTTGCCACGTGACTTGCCACATCACCTGCCACGTCACTTGCCACATCACCTGCCACGTCACCTGCCACAAGTTGTGGATTGTCCACTTGCCACGTCACTTGCCACATCACCTGCCACGTCACTTGCCACGAGATGTAGATTGTCCACTTGCCATGTCACTTGCCACGTCACCTGCCACGTTACTTGCCACGTCAGCTGCCACGTCACTTGCCACAAGATGTGGATTGTCCACTTGTCACATCACCTGCCACATCACTTGCCACATCACCTGCCACAAGTTGTGGATTGTCCACTTGCCACGTCACTTTCCACATCACCTGCCACGTCACTTGCCACGAGATGTAGATTGTCCACTTGCCATGTCACTTGCCACGTCACCTGCCACGTTACTTGCCACGTCAGCTGCCACGTCACTTGCCACAAGATGTGGATTGTCCACTTGTCACATCACCTGCCACATCACTTGCCACATCACCTGCCACAAGTTGTGGATTGTCCACTTGCCACGTCACTTGCCACATCACCTGCCACGTCACTTGCCACAAGATGTGGATTGTCCACTTTCCACGTCACCTGCCATGCCATCTGCCACAAGTTGTGGATTGTCCACTTACCACGTCACCAGCCACATCACCTGCCACAAGTTGTGGATTGTCCACTTGCCACACCACTTTCCACGTCACCTGCCACGTCACCTGCCACAAGATGTGGATTGTCCACTTGCCACGTCACCAGCCACATCACCTGCCACAAGTTGTGGATTGTCCACTTGCCACGTCCCTTGCCACGTCCCCTGCCACGTCACCTGCCACAAGTGGATTGTCCACTTGCCACATCACCTGCCACAAGTTGTGGATTGTCCACTTGCCACGTCACCTGACACAAGTTGTGGATTGTCCACTCGCCACGTCACTTGCCACATCCCCTGCCACAAGTGGATTGTCCACTTGCCACATCACTTGCCCCATCACCTGCCACAAGTTGTGGACTGTCCACTTGCCACGTCACCTGACACAAGTTGTGGATTGTCCACTCGCCACGTCACTTGCCACATCACCTTCCACAAGTGGATTGTCCACTTGCCACGTCACTTGCCACGTCCCCTGCCACAAGTGGATTGTCCACTTGCCACGTCACTTGCCACGTCACCTGCCACAAGTTATGGATTGTCCACTTGCCACGTCACATGCCAGTCACCTGCCACAAGTTGTTGATTTTCCACTTGCCACGTCACCTGCCAAGTCACTTGCCGCGTCACCTGCCAGGTCACTTGCCACGTCACCTGCCACAAGTTGTCTATTGTCCACTTGCCACGTCACATGCCAGTCACCTGCCACAAGTTGTTGATTTTCCACTTGCCACGTCACCTGCCAAGTCACTTGCCGCGTCACCTGCCAGGTCACTTGCCACGTCACCTGCCACAAGTTGTCTATTGTCCACTTTCCACGTCACTTGCCACTTCACCTGCCACGTCACTTGCCACAAGTTGTGGATTGTCCACTTGCCACATCACTTGCCACCTGCCATGTCACTTGCCACAAGTTGTGGATTGTCCACTTGCCACGTCACTTGCCACAAGTTGTGGATTGTCCACTTGCAATTGCAATTGTTTAAAATATTTTTCTAATGGTTTTTCATCATTTGCAATCATTTTTGAGATTTTTAATGTAAAAAAAAAGGTCACCTTTAAAAACGCATATAAACGCAAACGCGGCTAAACGCGGTAGCGGCGTTTTGCCGCGTTTTACCGCGTTTTGCCGCGTTTTGCGTCTGAAACGCAGAAATTTTCGTTTCTGAACGCATTTTTTTGCTTCTGGAAAAAAACGAGACTGTGTGCATGGACACATAGGATAACATTGAATGAGTTCAGGTGCAGTTGAAAAAACTGTCCAACTGCATCTGAACGCGCGTTTAACTGCGTCTCGTGTGCATGAGGCTTAACTCTGTCTCCTCCTTTCTACTTCCTCTTTCTGTACAGGGCCCCCTAGGCCCCTTCTCTATCTACACCTCCCCCCTTGGTTACTTGCTGACATCCCACAGCTTCCAATACCATATCTACATCAATGACATCCAAGCCTCTCTACTCCTCACCTCACTCCTTCAGTCTCCTCTTGTATTACGAACTTATTAACTAACATTTCAATGTGGATGTCGCACCACTTCCTTAAACGAAATCTCTTTAAAACTGAGCTAATATTAACTCCCACACCCGGACCTCCCTCCATGACTTTTCTATCAAGATCAATAATGCAACTATCAGTCACTCCCCTCATGCCAGGGTACTAAGTGTAATCCTAGACTCTAACCTGTTCATTTAGCTCGAAGTCCAATTGCTGTCAAAATCTTGTAGACTTCACCTCCATAACATCTCTAAAATTTCTCCCCTTTTTAACTAATGAAACCACCAAGTTATCTCTCTCCTTTACTATTGCAACTCCCTTCTCATAGGTCTACCTCTCCATAGGCTTTTCCCTCTTCAGTCTACCTTGAATCCTGCTGCCAGATTCATCTACCTTACCTCACCAATCACTCAGTGTCTGCCAGCCTTCTCTGCCAATCCCTTAATCGGCTTCCATTTGCCCAGAAAATTTAATTCAAAATACTAAGAACAACATACAAAGCCATTCACAACTCTACTCCGAGCTATATCCCCAATCTTGTCTCCAAATATCATCCAAACTGCCCTCTCAAGACCTCCTGCCCTCAAGCTCCCTTGTCCCTTTCTCCCATGCTTGTCTCCAGGACTTCTCTAGAGTCTTTCCCGTCCTCTGGAACTCTCTAACTCAATCTCCTACTCTGGCTGTCTTTAGGCAAACCCTACAAACTCATCTCCTCATACCACCTTTTGTACCATTTGCCCCACTCTATTAGATTGTAACCTATTATGAGCAGGGCCTTTTCAGCCCTTTTGTATTTCATTGTATTGTAAATGTACTGTCTCCCTAAAGTGCTGAGCACACTGTTGGTGCTATATAAATTATGTATAATAATAATGATAATAATGTCCGTCCATACTTTAGTTAAGGGTCTTGTAGCCTACTTTCAATAAAAAGGCAAAAATAAAGCAAAGGTCCACTATAAAAAGGTTTGCCTACTGAGGAGTTTTTCTCCAGAAAAATACAAGTCACAGAAATGCTAAGCCATCTGGCTATTCCAAATGGCCCTAATTCGGGCATCTTGGACTCCAAATTTTTCTGCCACCACTGACAGACTTATGTTCTCTGCCTCCAGACATAGTATGAATGAGTGTTCCAATGCAGATTCCAGACATCCCCTGACCACCCCCTTCACCTCCCGTACTTCCCAGGGCATGCCTCTCACCACCTGGCATTCACAGTTGGACAAATTCAGGGCAGTCTGCCCAGTCTCTGGGGGAAGCGCAGATTTGTAACAATTTCAACTACATACAGCCATTACCGTCTGCTCCACATCCTCAACCTAGCCATACAGCACTTCATCAGCACAGGCATGGACACATAGCTGTCCAAAGTGGACATTTTGCATGGCTTCAAACTGTTACCCATCGAGCCGTCCTTGTGGCAATGGCACAGCATCAAATGGAAGGCTCATACTACTTCGCCACTAAGCTGACCTTTGGGTCTAAGGGCAGTTCATGGCTTTTCAAAACTTTTTCTCAGTCCCTCATCTGGATCCTATCTCACCAAGCACAGTTCCAGTATTCATCCACTACCTCAATGGCTTCCTGCTGATTGAATGGCTTGGCGAGTCTCCCTCAGATTTAGACAAATTAAAGAGGAAGTAAACTCTCCCACTCTGATGCTTCTTTTCATTTAGTCCATTATAATAAGTAATTATCAAACTATAGCCATTGTAATCCAGCCCAAATCCCTTATTACTTACTGTTTAAAGAAACTTTAAAAAAAACTTGTTTCCAGGGGTAAGGCAGCACCATCTTAAGTATTATTTTGTGAGTCCACAGTGGAGTGTATTTCTGCCCTTACATTGAGCACTTCCCGTACTGTTAACCAAGTCTCCTTCTCAATCCAACGTTTCTATGGCAACCCCGCTTCCCTGTTCATAACTGACTTGTTTTATTTCATAGTATTTACTTGTGCTGATCATCTATTGTTTGCCTGTGTGATTCCTATCAGCTTCAGCTGATAAGACTGCAGTTATTTATGTTACATGCCCTGCTTTAAACTGCTTGTGATGTTACATGGTCACATGGTGTGTAGGAAGAAGCTCTGAGTGATTATGCAGCCTCCTGGGAGTTCAGTGTTGTGTGTCGTAGGAAGTCCTGATAACAGATAGATAAGCACATAGAGAGTGTGCTGTAAATCAGGGAAGATCTGGGCATGCTCAGTGACATAATTCTAAAGAACAAAAAGGATTACAACGATACTAAGCAAATAAGGAGATATCTACAAGCAGTGTTCATTAGGGTTTTTTATGCTGATTTACATGGGACAAAGTTGTGGGGGAGAGTTTACAACCACTTTAAGGGTAGTGTTTGGCAACCTCAATGTGCCCATAGCGGAGTATTAAGTGGAAGACCTGACCCAGTCCATCACCTTCTTAGGCATCACTGTTGAGACAAGCTCCTTGCAGGCCAGCCTACCTCCCAACAAATTTTTCCAGATCAGGTCATACTTTCACGCCTTCACCATCTCATTTTGTGATGAGTATTGTCCCTCAGGGGCATTCCTTCATTTCACGTCTCCTGGTTTTCCTTTCTCAGGCAAAGGACCCCGAGCAAGTCCTCTGGCTAGACTAAGTAGCTACCACAAATCTGGCAATGTGGAACGAGTTCCTCGAAAACTAGAATGGCTTGTCCATGTTCATCCCAGTGGCATCAGCCTCATCACCTCACATAGTAACAGATGCAGCAACCACCACAGGTTTCGGCAAAAATTTTTGTCCCTCATTAGTTTGCAGGCCCATGGCCACAAGAGATTCCTTTGGTCCCCGGGTATAGCCAGACATTCTCCTTGTTTGAGCTCTACCCCATCATTGCAGCAGCTCAGGTCTGGGGCCACACCTGGGTAGGACAGTCTGTGGTCTTTTGCACAGACAACCTGGCCACGGCAGAAATTACCAACTAGTCAAGTCTAAGTCCCTGTCCATCATGTGCTTCCAAGCAGACTGGTGCAGATATCTCTTCACTACAAATTCAATGTGCACTGTATGTACATTCCGGGCAAGTGCAATCTCGCAGTGGATGCACTGTCATGTCTCAATTTCCTGTTGTATCCTACAGAAACCCAGAGCCAAACCAAACTCTTCTCCTATCCCACCTTGGTTGCAGCTGACAATGGCCTGAAGGACCACCTTCACAACACAACCCTACTCAAAAAACGCTTACTGTCTCAAAACACAATGAAGGCCTACCATGCTGCCTAGAACACCTACCGCAGGTTTCTAGCCACATGCCCCGGGTCAGCGACAGGCGATGTCAAGCACACCCTGACCTTCGTGTTATATTGCCACACACAGCTGCACCTGTCCCACAATACTTTCAGACTGTACCTAGTGTTGTGGAAAATTTTATTGGATTTATTTTAATATGTATTGTCATAAGTCTCCCTGTGTTCGTTCTCCCCCAGCCCGCTCTAAAGGGATGACTGGGGCAGACTGATGCTGGTTGAGATCCGTTAGGTAGTGGATAACTTCCTGGGATTGGAAAGAGGTGTTTGCAGAGTGGGAGTATGTCCGCCAGTGAAAGGGCCCCTGTGCATTGTACAGACGATTGTCGGGGGGGATATGCTTACTCTGCAAGGATTGGTTGTGGGCGCATGTGCACTCATTGTCTCTGCTGTGTCTCATCACCACATGTGAAGATACACAGCGCACATCTGTGGATAGCCTTCCATCCACAAGGAGGTGTAGAATAATCCAGGTATACATTGTTCTCTGGAACAATGTATATTAAGGATTTCTATCAACGGAATTGTAGTCATCGTTCATTGGTTTTGTATTGTTAGCATCATTGAAAGCATTTAGTCAGTTTGCTAGTCTATTTGAATGTATACATGTCCTTAAATGGTCATTCACATCCTGTGTTGCTGCTGTAAGGTCACAATCTTTGTAGGAGGCGTTTAGCTGTTGGAAGCAAACCCTCCAGGACATGGCTTCCTGTTGATATGTAAATAAAAGAACCAGGCTGAGTACTCGCGGGGGGATTCAGGCTGATGGAACTGAGAACATAAGAAGGATAGTCATGACTGTTCATTTGGATGAGTGGGTTGAAAGGTAAGAAGTATTATATCATTAAGATGGAAATGTTATTATTATTAGAAACAGGAGATTTGGCTGTGTGCTCTGCATAAGGCCAGATTTCACTGACACTAGCTGGCATCCAGCATTTCCTCTCCCTACAGGGTCCTTGGAAACCCTTGTTTTTTGCAACCCATGTGGTCAAAGCCTTGCTGTGTGGCATCCAGAAACATCAGCCCATAGCCAGTAGCAAATGATTGCCCATATCAAGTTCCACGTTCCAGGATATATCAGCCATCTTGTCATGGTCCCCTTTTGGGTTGCTGCCCAGCCTCGTCATCAAAGCAGCTATCTACCTGGCCTTCTCCAGCTTTCTACGGCCCAGTGAGTTCGCTTACTGTGGCTCCGGTTGCCAGGTGCTACACAGGTTACATCTAGCCCACCTTCAAGACCATTTTGTCCTACATCTGGCAGTGTCCAAAACTATCAGTCTGGCACCGGGGTCAACATCAAATTCTTCCAGACCCACAATGAAAAGTGTCCAGTTTCATTTTTTTGCCTTTTCCTTCTAGCCCAACAACAGCTAGTCAGTTCATCAGACATGTATGCATCCTCCTGGCTAATCTAGGCCTCGACCCTAATCAGTTTTCTGAGAACTCCTTCCGGATCAGAACAGCTTCAGCTGCCTCCCAACATGGCACACCTCAGGTCTATGTTATGTTGTGAGTCTTGTGGTGTCTTTAAGTGGTTTCACGTCTATCTCGGTTGGAGGGCACCGACCATAAATATTTTATGTCTTTGTTCGACCACCAGCTAAAAGCTAAAGGATCTTTGTGCACAGGAAGGAACAAAGGATTAAGAGTCCCACTGCAAGTGTCCCTGTTTTAGGAACAATTGCAGAGTAGGATCATCAATAGGAGGGAGAAGTTTTGGGGGGACCATATTAGGTTATAGATTGGTATAGGAGAACAGTTCAAAATGTTGAGATGAGTTAAAAGTGGTAACTTAGAATTATCGTGAAGAACTGCTATTTAAGCAGCCCTGTAATATTTAGAATATTCACCCCCTATTGGACAATCACTTTCCATCCTGTGATGGAAATATATATTTACAAAAAATATATATTTTCACAGAAGAATATCCTGAAAATGAATAAATATAAATCTAAACTACTGAAAGTGTACTGGATATGGAATAAAGAATAAACCAACTTTATTAGATCAGTTACACTGATATAGATGTGATATTTTCAGACTGATGTTATTATTATTCTGTTCTTTGCTCTGTAGTGTAAATCGGTGTCAGTCGATGTGTATAAAGCTCCGGTGATTGTGTCTCTTCCTGAGCAGAGCTGCCGGTGACTGAGAGGATCTGCTGTGTGACATGAAATGTTCTGCGATGTTCTGTGTCTGTTTTCTGCCGATACTCTTCATTCCTATCACATCCTATGGAGTTGCATTGGCCTGGAGATCAACACACCGTTGTAGACTTAATCTGATAAAGCCTTTGTTTGAGTATGAATATTACAAGGAGGGAGATGTTATTATCGGAGGATTGGTCTCTGCTCACTTGAACAGCAAATTTGATACAACTTTAAATAAGAGAAAGTTTGGGTGGCCTAATTCACCTGTAAGCTTTTCTGTTTGTGACTTGTAAGTCTCTTTTTTTATCATGTTGGGTGGCACAGTGGTGTAATGTTTAGCATTCTCACCTAGCATTAAAAAGGGTTTGCTGGTTCAAATCCCCAACAACAACACTACCTGCCTGGAGTTTGCATGTTCTCCCTGTGCCTGCATGGGTTTCCTCCCCCACTCCAAAGACATGCTGGTAGATTAATTCACCAAAATTGTCTCTAGTATATAAATGGGGACCTTGGATTGTGGGCTCTTTGAGGGTAGGGACTGATGTGAGTGTGCAATGTACAGAGATAGAGACAATTGTAGACATGCACTCAGGTTGGACTGGTGTCTTTATTCAACCTTACTAACTATGTAACTATCTTTGCTCTCTCTGTATGACTCAACAAAGAGAAATATAATTCTTTATTTTCACTGTAATATTTTTTTTTTAAATGTACAAATGGTTCTACTGTTTCTACTGTTATGCTATATATTTTCTCATTGTTAAATTGCAGTCTGTGTTCCACCAATATACAATGAATACATGGGGCTTCCATAACATTGGTCTTCAGGCCATGCTGGGATTTCAGATAAATAGTCATGTCAGTCCCTGCAAACTGAAAATCCATCTGGTTGTGTTTCTGCCAGGAGAGAGGGAGGGAGGTGTGCTGTCATTTCATAGTTGTGTGTGTGATCTTCTACTATTCATGGCTCTTCACAATGATGACTATTCACAGCATAGCAATAGGTCAGCCTGGTGAAAACTTATGGGTACTGTATATGTAGACAATATGACATTCAACAAATATTAAATGCAAGTGAATATTCACTTCAGCTAAATGTATTTTACAGTGCCTTGAAAAAGTATTTATACCCCTTGAAATTTTCCACATTTTGTCATGTTAAAAACGTAAATGTATTTTATTGGGATTTTATGTGATGGACATGGCAGTGGCACATAATTGTGAAGTGGAAGGAAAATGATAAATGGTTTTCAGCACTTTTTACAAATAAATCTGCGAAAAGTGTGACGTGCATTTGTATTCAGCACCCCTGAGTCAATACTTTGTAGAACCACTTTTTACTGCAATTACAGCTGCAAGTCTTTTTGGGGATGTCTCTATCAGCTTTTCACATCTAGAGAGGGACATTTTTTGCCCATTCGTCTTTGCTAAATATCTCAAGCTCTGTCAGATTGGATGGAGAGCGTCTGTAAACAGCAATATTCAAATCTTGCCACAGATTTTAAATTGTATTTAGGTCTGGACTTTGACAGGGTCATTCTAACACATGAATATGCTTTGATCTAAACCATTCCATTGTAGCTCTGGCTGTATGTTTAGTTGTTGTATGTTTGTTGTTGTGCTGGATGGTGAACCTCCACCCCAACTATGACCAGCTTCCCTGTCCCTGCTGAAGAAAAGCATCCCCCACAACATGATGCTGCCACCACCATGTTTCACGGTGGGGATGGTGTGTTCAGGGTGATCTGTAGTGTTAGTTTTCCGCCACACATAGCATTTTACTTTTAGGCCAAAAAGTTTGATTTTGGTCTCATGTGACCAAAGCACCTTCTTCCACATGATTACTGTGTCCCCCACATGGCTTCTTGTAAACTGCAAACAGGACTTCTTATGACTTTCTTTCAGCAATGTCTTTCTTCTTGCCACTCTTCCATAAAGGTCAGATTTGTGGAGAGCATGACTAATAGTTGTCCTGTGGACAGATTCTCCGACCTGAGCTGTGGATCTCTGCAGCTCCTCCAGAGTTACCATGGGCCACTTGACTGCTTCTCTGATTAATGCTCTCCTTGCCCGGTTGGTCAGTTTAGGTGGCCGGCCATGTCTTGGTAGGTTTGCAGTTGTGCCATACTCTTTCCATTTCTGTATGATGGATTAAACAGAGCTCTGTGAGATGTTTAAGCCCCCGTACACACGGTCAGAGATTCCGGCAACCAAATCCATCAGATTAATTCCGACGGATTAATTCCGGAAGAGGTCCGGAAGTGATGTTGCATACACACGGTCGGACAAAGTTGTCGGAAAATCCGATTGTACATAACGTGATGACGTTATTTCATTACGACGGGACTACGTTCAGGCTAGTAGCCAATAGCTTTGGTCTAGGAATTTGATCTGAGCATGCGTGGCACTTTTGTCCGTCGGAGTAGGCTACACATGATCGGAGTGTGTCCGATAGGAGCATTTTGTCGGAAAATTTTACCGGCAAGTTGGGAAAGTTGGTCCGTCGGATATTCCGACGGAAATAGTCTGATGGAGATCACACACAGTCGGAATATCCAACAAAACGGTCCAATAGGACACATTCCGTCGGAATCTCTGACCGTGTGTACAAGGGCTAAAGCTTGGGATATTTTTTTTATAATCTAGCCCTGCTTTAACTACTTCAGCCCTGGAAGGATTTGCCCCCTTAATGACCAAGCCATTTTATGCGATACAGCACTGCATCGCTTTAACTGACGTTGTACCCAAACAAAATTGATGTCCTTTTTTTACCCACAAATAGAGCTTTCTTTTGATCATATTTGATCACTTCTGCATCTTTAATTTTTATTTTTATCTATAAACAAAAATAGACCGACAATTTGTTGTACTTTCTGCTATAATACATATACAAAATAAATAAATAAATAAATAAATATATATATATATATATGCACCTGCCACTTCCCTAGGAGTGGTGGACATTACCAGGACATTGTCTTACATGCCCATGCCATGACCATGTTTGTTGAATGATGTAACCACTATCCCCATTCTTTGACCTATACAGCTGATGAAAGCTCAGGGAGCTGTTATTTAGTGAAGAGTAGTGTCGGGATGCATGTAATGTGCCAGGTCTGTCGGGTTTTCTTTTCAATGTCAAAGAGGATCATGATTAATGATGAATGTACAACAGGGATTTTCACCTTTTTATTAACCACTTCAATACAGGGCACTTACACCCCCTTCCTACCCAGGCCAATTTTCAGCTTTCAGCGCTGTAGATGTTTAAATGACATTTGCACAGTCATACTACGCTGTACCCAAATAGAATTTTTATAATTTTGTTCCCACAAATAGAGCTTTCTTTTGGTGGTATTCGATCCCTTTTTTTTTTCTGAACAAATAAAAAAAAAAAAAAAAATTTGGGAAAAAATGTTTTTCTTTTGTTTCTGTTATAAAATGTTGGGAATAAGTATGTTTTCTCCTTCACTGATGGGCACTGATAAGGTGGTACTGACGGCCACTGATAAGGTGGCACCAATGAGGTGGCACTGATGAGTACTGATGATGGGCACTGATATGCGACACTGATGGGCACTGGTTGGCAGCATTGATGGGTGGCACTGATATACAGCATTGATGGGCGGAACTAATGGGTACTCATGGGTGGCCCTGGTGTGCACTGATGGGCACTGATAGGGGACACTGATGAGCACTGAAAGGATGCACTGATGGGTACTTATGGGTGGCACTGATAGGCGGCACTGCTGAGCACTGATATGTGGCACTGATATGCGGCACTGGTAGATGGCATTGTTAGGCATCACTGATGGCATTGGCACTGGCAGGCATTGGGGATAGGCACTGATTGTCAGCTGCCTGGGCACTGATTGGCATTTCCCTGGTGTCTAGGGTGGCATATCTGGTCATCCAGTGTGGTGGCCATCACTGGTGATCTGGTGGTATCCTGGTAATCCTGGGTGGGCATCCGAGGAGGGCTGCACTGAAAAAAAATCAGCACAGACCCCCCCATCAGGAGATCCTCCGATCATTGGCTCTTCCTGTTTACATTGTGATCAGCCGTGATTGGATGCAGCTGATCACGTGGTAAAGAGCCTTGATCAGATGCTCTTTTCCAAGATCGGTGTAGCTGTGTGTCAGATTGACACACCGCACCACCAATCACCGCAATGTGTGCCTCCACAAGCACGCAAGAGCGGTCGTTTTGGAGGGCCTTCATATGACATCCACCCAGAAGGAGAGCCGCGCTGCCCAGCCGTCTTTTGATGGAGGGCGGGCGGGAAGTGGTTAAAGAAGTTGTATAATGTTTGATTGTCTTTATTTCCTGATTACATTTTCCTTTATTGTGAATGACTGGGGGAACTATGTACCCCATATTCTTTCAGATGGGGGGAGGGTACAGCATCTTGGGGCCCCTTATTAATTAAAGTGAATTTGGATTCTGATAATACCCTAGCTCACAAACCCCTAAAACCATCAGGCAAGGGTTGTGGGGAAGAGACTCTTCTCTTCATCATCAGGACAAATGCTTTGGGGTGGAGGGGGGGTCCTGGTATGGTAGGTATGGTATTGTTTAGGAGGGGGGTTCATCGCTTTCCTGGCCAACCAATCTGCATACTCAGATTAAGGGCCGGTTCACACAGGGGGCGATGCGAGGCGACACCGACTTGCCTCGCCGCGACCTGCCGCGACCTCAGCGGCGACTTGCAAATGACTTCTGTATAGAAGTCAATGCAAGTCGCCCCGAGGTCGCCCAAAAGTAGTACAGGAACCTTTTTTCTGAGTCGGAGCGACTCGAGTCGCTCCTCTCAGAACGGTTCCATTGTACAGAACGTGGGCGACTTGTCAGATCGCGGCACGGCAAGTCGTGTCGCCTCGTGTCGCCCCCTGTGTGAACCGGCCCTAAGGTATGCTATGCATTTTTTTTCTGCCTCAGAGTAAAAAAAAAAAATGAAATATATCAGATTCTTGCTGTGGGATGTGTGCTACGTTTACAGAGAAAAAATTATAAAAAATAAATAAATAAATACAATTGTGGGCAAACAACATTTAATTGGCAGCTTTTATTTAAATTAAAACAGCACACCGATCTCTCTAGTCGGCAATTAAATTTTGTTAACCAACACACTTTTTTCCTTTGTAAATGTCAGTGTAAAACTTTATAAAAGTGGTGTCAGTAAAGTGGTTGTTAAGCTACTATATTATATTTATACCATCCTATCTATTATATAACACTGTGGGGGTCATTTACTATTGCCGACCAAATAGTGCTAATTAGCACTCAAATGGAATTCACAATAGAGCTGACAAACAAATACTCCCAAAATCAAATTCACTATAGCACCCAGACAACAGAAGTCCTTACTCTTGCTAGGACCTGGAGAATTGTACATGGAAATGAGGTTTAGAGCATGATATGATTGCCTAAATGGTACTGAAATATGTGGTAGATTGTTTAAAGATAATCTGCTTTTAAAGTGTGTGTGTGAAAAGGGAATTTCTACACTGAAATATCTTTAAAAGTCTGAGAAGAGTTACATTTCCAGTCTCCTTACTAGATTCCAACATAACTGAGCATGCTCAGACATGCCAAATACTCTCATGTTGTTTTTACAGAGAGCTATAGTTAATACCAAAATGAGTGCTGGGTTAAAAAGCATTTTTGAGAGTGAAAATTAGAGTTATGTAGCCCAATGCAAGTTTCAGCCATCGATTCTACTGGTACAATTGTAACTTCCCCAAATAAATCCTTTTCATATTGAGATGAATATATCTTTCTCTAAAATAAATTGTCCTTGCAACAATGTTGCTTCTTCATCATCTATTTTGTTTTTAAGAATGCTAAAATGGTTTCATGTTACTCTTCATCTCACAAAAAATCTTTACCCAAACTTACACTGGTGTCTTTACAAACCACAAACAATACCATTGCTGATGCAAATTTAAAACCAGTCACCATTTTGTGTTTTTTATTATTTCCAAATGATCTTAAATTATCCCAAAACATGTGATATGTGTACCAACATCAGAAATAAAAATGTCATTCCCAAAAATAAAAGGGTAACATCACTATTCTACACTCACACACCAAGAATCACCAAATATCACAGAATAAAACAATTGGAATAAATCCTTACTAATGTAATTCCACCACCTATATGTTCAAAGAAATGCAGTATATGTGTATTTATGTGTAGGTAGGCCCCACATCTGCCAGAACAGTGGCTCGCAGGTTATCACTTCTGCCTAGCACCACTGAGGTTCTGTGTTCAAATCCCAAATATGACACTTCATGTAGAGATTTTGTCTGTTCCCCCTATGTTGTTAAACATAAATTATGTCTAAATTTAGTATCTATGCGTAGGAGGGTTCCACAGCCATTAGAATATTTTGTGTATATACTGCACTGTGAAACAAACACTCTATAATTAAGCAGCTAACACAGCTGTGGACAAAAAGCGTGAAAATACAGAAAGCAAAAATTTGTGTAGCGCTATACTATAGTACCAAAGCATAAATATGCGTGAAAACATACATATTTCAATATAAAAGACTGAATTTGACTCATGTGTAGTATGTAAACCCAAGCAAGGTGACTAAAAACAATATTCAGTGAAAAATACTATAAAGAATAGTCCATAACCACTTTTTAAAGTGCAAGTGCCACTACAGTCCCAAGGAAAGAAATTCTAGTGCTCAATTTGAGTAAACTCTTCAGAAGTGAACTATTCAGAGGTGAAAACGACACTACCACCACCGTGAGAATGGAGGAGGCTTACCAGAGGACTTAGACTTAGCTGGGCATATGCCCCCCCAAGTCAAACAGGTTTGTGTACAACACCCGGCCCGATGGATATAGGCAATCCTCCATCTCAACTCAAATTGCAGACTGTCAGAGCATCAGATGACAAATAATGGATCATTTTCCAGAAGTATCAAATAGAAGGCGGAATAGTGATATTGTATGTAGAAACATATAAATAAAAGGCATAAGGGCATGACCCCTTTAACTAAAAAGAAGGTCAAAACATGTTTTGTTTTGTGGGTCTTTAAACTTTCTTGAGTAGATACTAGAGATGAATCATGGTATCTTTTTTCTAAATAACAACCTCCTGTCCACCAGGTTATCCTTTTGCTCTTCACAGACCAGCGTTTTCTGTGTTTCCCAGGCAGAGGGAAACACAAAAAAACACTGGTCTGTGAATGGTTCCACAGCCATTGAAAATTGTGTCATATGTTTTCCATGGGCAAGGACTCTAATCACTTAACATTTCCCCACCAGCATTAATTTCAGCCTCTTATCAAGCCAAATCCCACAAAATTACAGCTGTTTAGCTCTCAGCATGCTAGCACTAATCAACCATAACCAGCCATCAAAACAAGGGCATATGCCAGAAACAGGTTGTTCACCGGCTCTCTGGCCTCCCACAGTACATCTGCATTGATTAACTTCTTGTACCCCTGGTACTTAGGGCTATTTTACACCATCCGAATGGGATATCACACATTTTCATGACTAAATTTGATTTGTTTTTATGTTCTGATTCATGAACTAGTAATTTATAGTTTTTGGTATTTTTTGTCATTTTGAGTTTTTGCACAGATATTTTGGTTGTACTGGACATTTTTCTGGGATTTACCATCATGTCATTCTTTGCTATCTTAAAGTATTCATATATTATTGCTATTATTATTATTGTTTTCATAATATTTTATCAATCGTGACGCTTGGATGGCTTTAGATTTATGTTTTTCTTATCATGTTTATTGCTTTAACCACTTGCCAACCGCCAAACACATATATGTTGGCAGAATGGCACAGGCAGGCAAAGGGATGTACCTATACGTCCCTTTGATGTTTCTGCCTATCGGGCACACGCGCGCACTTGCTGCACTTTTTATTTTATTTTCATTGCAGATGATTGTTCTTTGAAAATTAAGCTTCACCTCATTTAATAAGGTCTTGAGCAACGGTTTACCTTTTGTAAATCAACCATTATACTGTACGTGAACGGAATTTGATAGTGCTGCTGCAAACAAATCACAAATGATGATGATAATACCAATAACAATGTGCAATAAAACAGTATGTGCTGAATAATTAATCCAATAATATGAAAATGGTGATATAAAACAAAAAAAATTATGAAACAATATATCTATAAACAGGATAATGAATAATCTTCTTACAGTATATTTAATGAGACTTTGGCACAATATCAATTGTCTATCAATGCATCCAATGCTTTTTAAAACAATAAATTCAATTTTAGGTCAAAGGACAGATTCATAGAGGTGTATTGGCTCTGGACTGTTTTACAACATGTTTACAACAGACATTAGCAAACTCTGGCTTCATTTACATCTATAATATTTTGCTTTGCCTTTAATAATGTGGGAGGTTTTATTATTCTTTGCACTTGTACATGCCCCCAGGGGCATGCAGCACCATGATCTGTAGTTATTATATCCTTTAGACACAGTTTATCACAGATCTATGAAAAGGGCCAATCTCAGTGACCTTTTACCATGTGATCGCTGTGCCCAAACACAGTGGATCACAAATATAAACTATGAAAACCTTCTGTATTATTACAATAGGCCAAGTGGAAAGCGGTTACATGCTGATTTAAAGGTCTTCACCAAAGTCTTAGTGAACCAAAAATGTCCACACCTACCTAATTTGATACATGGGGATCAGGTGGGCTTTGTCCCTTGTTTTGGGCCATAACCTAACATCTAACTGACACATCATTATGGGATTTCCAAACCAGGACATCCACACTTTAGTGGCTCTATCAATTTTAGGTTTTCATATTATTTCCATTCCTTTCTCTTTCCTTAGTTTTTTGTGAAAAACAGTTTGTGTTAGTTTTGTGGGATGTGGCCAAACTGTAATCTCATAATTAACTATTTGGTGTTGTTTGAAAAACCTCTCAATATCTTGCAGCGTTGACCCTGAAGAGTACAAAAGCATCTTGTTGATGACATTAGTTGTTCAGGAAATTAACCAGAACCCCGATCTTCTGCCGAATGTTACCCTGGGCTATCATATATTTAGTACATGTTCTGATCCGAAGAAAACGTTGGGATATGCCACAAAGATATTGTCTGGAGAAAAGGAAGCTCCTAACTATTACTGTAAGGGACATGGAGAAGTGGCTGGTTTTATTGGTGACAGTAATTTCCATTCAAGTCATGCAATGGCCCAGTTACTTAGTCTGTATCGGTATACACAGGTAAGTGATCACTTCAATGTATTATATTATATAATATGATGTGTCCAATAGATCACTAAGTACAGTCTAGGTAATTTTTTTTTAGCTTTACTTTTCTGCTATGAGTGCCGATCAGAATGAACAGAACTTTGAATAATTCAGATACATAGGTGCCATTTGTTGAAGTTGTACTCCTGTGGGGCTGCTGAGTGTAGTAGTTCCACCTGTCATCCTGCTCAGTATGGCATTCACTTCCAGTCATTCTCCAGGCAACATCAGCTTTGTTTTTGTTGTTTTATTGAGGAATTAAACTTGGATGGAGTAAAGGGAATATGGGATGCCCTGATCAATAGCATCTAAATGATCAAAATGTAGATTGGAACCTCTATTCACAGTCTCTAAAGCCTCAGACTGCTCCAGCACAACACTTCTTGCATGAATTGTTACTTCCTCTACTGTGCAATACTTGGTTCCTATTGCAGATAGCACATGTCTAGGCCTAACACTGAATTAGGCCTAACTGTGTAGATATGCCATTTGCTGTCAGGGGCCCGGAGGGCCCCTTCAGTGTAGCAACCAATAGCAATAGAAAATGTCCTTTTTGTACTAGCTGTATCTAGGTGTACTACTGGTCCCAGTCAGTCCTGTGCAAACTCTGCCAGCCCTCCTGGCTGCAGCAGCCCAACTTCAACTCCAGTAATATCACAGTCTCTTCTCTGACTCTACATCCACTCCTGGCATGACTCTCCCAGATCTCCCGACTGTGCCTGTCACTCACCGAACAATGGGTGAATCCTTCCTGAAGATTTGCCCTGCAGTGTTCCCCGCTGTCCTCTCCTGCTCCTGTTCAGGACACCCCTTGGGTTGTGTGGGGATCCCTCGCAGCCCCGAGCCCTGGCCCTGGTATAACTTTTCACAGTGGGATTCATAGACCTCTACAGATCAGTGAGTTTGTTTTTTTAAGAAGAGATTGAAATTTCAAGTGCAGTCTATGTTTGTAACTGGGAAATGGTTTACTCTCCCGGGATAGTCTACCCAGAGTCAGAGATAAAAGGAGGTTAAAATCCCCACCTATGAGGAGGTACATTTAGGTAATGGTAGCTATCTTTGTAAAAACATCCCATAAAAAAGATATTTTCTTAGAGTTAGGGGCATACAGATTACAGAGAGTAACAGCTTTAGAGCCACAGTGACCATTTTATATTATATATGTACCCTCGGTTGAGCAATGTGGAGTTAGGGGTAAAGGGTACAGTTGGCTTCATGAGTATAGCTACACAGGTTTTCTTAATACAATATCCCCACACCAATGTATACTCAATATTAAAATAAATGTGAAACAATAAAAAATGAAATAAAAATAAAGATAAAGAAATCTATTCTAAAAAATATATATGTGTTGAGTGCTGCTTGTAACAAGACTAAAAAAATAAGTCTACAGTATTTGAGAGATAGTAAACATTTGATGAATATTTTGAAGGATATCCCTGTGGAAGAAGATACATTGCTGGTAATAATTGACATTGAGTCATTGTATGCCAGCATTAAGCAACAAGATGCTTTACTGACCACTACACAGCTTTAGATGCTAAGGTTTATCTTAAACCTGAACTAGTAGAGTTTCTGCTGAATGCTTTGGAGATGGCAATGACCAGCAACTATTGGTTCCTATTTGACTTAAGTCAAGGGAGTAGCAATGGGGGCTAGGTATGATCCCAGCATTGCCAACATTTCCTTAGCCAATAAGAGGAAATAGAGATGTATGGTAAGAGCTGAACTGTGATTCTGCGGAAAGCATCAGTAGAGAGCTTAAAAGAATGGAGGATATTTTTTTTTTTGCTTTGCAGCCTGACATAAAGACATACACAGTTCTTGTTTTATCCAGCTGTATTTAATCAACGCAGCTCATAACATCCAAGTGAAAGCTGTAACACCAGCATATCAGAAAAAAACAAAATACAAATAAAAAACAGGGTCTCTGAGTTGGAAAAAGGATCACCCCCCTCCCAAAAACGACCTGTAAATTGGTCCTTTTGATTAGCTCAGCATGAAAAGAGCTTTCCTGGAGCATGGAAGTGCAACTGAAGAAAACAATCAACCATGGGTGGCAAGGCACTGTCACCGGGATCTCAAGGATAAAGTTGTGGATAGGCCCAAGTCAGGCGACGGACACAAAAACACACCAAAGGCTTCCTCAATGCCCAAAAGCCCACTGAAGTCTATTATTAGGAGGTGTAAGGCACTTGGCACAACACAGACCCTCCCGTCTCTCCAAACTGGATGAAGGAGCCAGGAGGAAACTGGCCAGAGAAGCCACCAAAAGGCCTACAGCAACTCTGGTCATTGTGTGCATGTAACAACAATATCACAAATTTGCCACAAATGTGGCATGCATGGAAGGGTTGCAAGAAAAAAGCCACTCCTCAACAAAAGCCACATGCAGTCATCACTGAGCTTTACCAAAACGCACCTTGAAGATTCTGAGGCCACATGAAAAAAGATGTTATGGTCAGATGAGACTAAAATTGAATTATTTGGCCTCAACACCAAACGATATATCTGGCGGAAATCCAATAGAGCTCACCATCCAAATAACACCATTCCTACAGTAAAGCATGGCGGTGGTAATATCCTGGTATGGGGGTGTTTCTCTGCAGCAAGGACTGGAACACTTGTTAGAATAGAAGGAGAAATGGATGGGGCAAATTACAGTGACATTCTTGAAGAAAACTGGCTGCCCTCTGCCAGAAAGTTGTCAATGGGAAGAAGGTTTACCTTCCAACATGACAATGACCCAAAGCACACATCAAAAATGACCACACAGTGGTTGAAGGAGAAAAAGGTGAATGACCGTGCATGACCATGTGAGAGCCCAGACTTGAACCCCATTGAAAATCTGTGGAATGATTTGAAGACTGCAGTCCACAAAAAGTCACTATCAAATTTAACTGAACTTGAGCAGTTCTGCAAAGAAGAGTGGGCAAATATTGCAAAGTCTAGTTGTGCAAAGTTAGTAGAGACATATCCCTACAGACTAAAGCCTGGAATTAAAGCAAAAGGTGGTTTAACAAAATACTGACACAAGGGGGGTGTTCCTCTTGGTAGCTTCTCTGACCAGCCCCCTCCTTGGTCCCTCATCCAGCCTGGAGCGACATCCTTATCCAGGGAGGGTCTGTGTTTTACCAAACACCCTCCACCTCTTATTAATACAGGAAGTCCCCGAGTCACAAACACAATAGGGACTGTAGGTTTGTTCGTAAGTCGCAGTTGTTTGTAAGTCGCAACACTGCATTTGTAAGTGTAACTTCCAGTTGGAACACTGCATTCGTAAGTGTAATGTCCGACCTGTGCATGGATGTGGGATGTTGCGGGCGCTTGTTATGTTATCTGGGGCTCTTCTGGCCATGCAGTTACATGTAGTACTGCAGTATGGGATGTGTCCGGAGGTATCCAGGACCAATATGGAGCACAAGTGGCCGGTATTTGAGGCAGTTTTTAAGTAGGAGTCGTTCGTAACTCGGGTGTTCGTAACTCAGGGACTACCAGTAGATGCTACTGTGCTTCTAGGGATTGATAAAGCACCCTAAATGCTTTTGCACCCATCCCCCGACCCGTGCCCCTCCACAACTTCATCCCGGAGATCTTCCGACAGTGCCCCACCACCCATAGCCAATTGCCCTCTTCAGCCGACCCTCCATGCTCCAGGAGAGTGGAAGATATTAATTTAAAGAAATATACTATTTTTTCAGGTGGATTGGAAGAGACAACAATACATTAATTTTTTAGATTAAAAAGTGAGGAAAATAAGGGTCACCCTTGCCTAGTTCCATTAGTGATGGGAAATGGATTAGATAGGAGGCTGGAGGAGTAAACTTGTGGAGATGGAGTGGAGTACAGAGCCATAATAGCTGAAAAAATATTCCTAGAGAGTCCAAATGTAAGCAATACCCTTTGTACATACAGCCAGTGAACAATGTTAAACACCTTCTCTGCATCTATGGATAAGAGGAGAGAGGGTGTTCTACTTGATTCTGTATTACTAAGTATGTTTAGGATATTTCTGGTCATATCTGATGTCTGTATTTCCTTGGTAAAGCTTGTCAGGCTTCATCAAGGTGGGGAGGACATTGATAAGGTGTATGGCTAAAAGTTTGGAGTAAACCTTTACCATGGTGTTCAACAACAAAATAACCCTGAAGCATCTCTGTCATCCCCAAACCTGGCAAGGACCAGAGCCAAGTGAGCAATTATACACTCATATCATTAATTAACAATGACCTAAAAATAATGATGAAAATCTTATCCAACAGATTAGGATCCTTCATAGGGTCCTATGTACATAAAAACCAGGTCCCGGACCAGATAAGGAGGGCAGCAGATATTATATACCTTCTGAAGTCAGGCTGGGATGGCAATCCCTCACAAGAGGGCTTTCTCTTGTCCATTGACCTCTAAAAGGCCTTTGACACAGTCACCTGGCTGTACCTATTTGGCACCTTAAAAAGGTGGGGTTACGCTCAAATTTTCTCAACCTTCTTGAAGCCCCCTACTCCCTGCCCAAAGCACAGGTCAGACTCCAAGGACACCTCCCAGACCCATTCCCCATCACCAAAGGAACTAGACAAGGTTGCCCACTATCCCCCCCTCCTTTTTGCCATTGCAATAGAAAACCTTAGCTATTTCTATTAGAGGTCACCCAGACATGCACGGAGTGAAATGTGGCCCTATAATGTACAAATGCACTCTCCTATTGGATTATGTACTCATCTTCATCACCTCTCTTCTCCTCTCAACCCCTAATGTCTTGCAACGCCTACACAAATTTGGACAGGTCTCTGGATTGCAAGACAATATGTCCAAGTCTGTCACTCGCAACATTTCCACACCCTCACTCTTACTGGATAGATTACAGATCCATTTTCCCTTCTTTTGGAGCACCACCTCCATCCCATACCTGGGCGTCCACCTGACAGCCACTATAGACCAACTGTATAAATACAACTGCCCACCCATGTTCAAGAAGCTTAAAAATGATCTCGATCAATGGTCACTACACAAACTGTCCTGGCTAGGAAGGGTCAATGCCATTAAAATGAACCTTCTACCAAGGTTACTATACCTTTTCCGCTCTCTTCCCATACCTGTCCCCAAATGCCATATCAATATCCTACAGTCAGTGATAATCCAATTTACATGGGGCAAATCAAATCACAGACTCCCTAAAACGATCCTCTTTAGACCCAGATGGAAAGGGGGTTTAGGATTGCCCAATCTCTGGTGGCACTTCCAGGCAGCACAACTGAGCCAAATCTCTGCCACATACTCTAGAGGCCCAAAACTTGACTGGATAGGAATGGAAAAACAAGCTATCCCTAATTTTACTATTGATTTCCTTATATGGCACCCCCTAGGTCTAGACCTCCAATCCTATCCCCTACCCTCTCTCATTTAATAGCATTATGCAATTCCCTACATAAATTAAACACCATCTGGCACCCCTTAGCCCACATTTTTCATAACCCCTTTTCCCTCGAGGGATGGATATCGAGGCATTTTAATGGTGGCTCGATAAAGGTCTCTATCAAATAGGGCACTTCTTTTACTCGAACGGCCCCCTTAAACAAAGTCACTGCACCACAAAACTTGAAATGCCTTCCTCAGAAAAAGTTTGCTTCCACCAAATAGGTGGCTTTCTACACTCAATCTCTTCCCAGAATTCACTCCCCTTAACTGTTACCCCGTATGAACAGTGGTGTTCTACAGCCATGGATATGAGAGGGGGAATCTCCTTGATCTACTCAGCCAAACCATCTGAGAAAGGGACATACATGCAGAGCTGGGAGCGAGACCTTGAAATTTGAATGGGACTTGGACACTTGGCACTCTCACATTACAAGCGCATTCAAGGGGAACATCTCCTTGATTGAAGCAGACCTCAAGGTCATGTCCCACTGGTACCTTGTATCAACATGCCTAGCTAAATTCTATCCACAGTTCTCCCCTCCGTATGCTTCAGGGGATGTGGTCACCTGGATTCTCTTCTCCATACCTTATGTGAGTGCCCCAGAATCAGAGGCTATTGGATCAATCTATTTAATCTAATCCGCAAAGTCACTGGTACAGCGGTATCCCAACACCTGACAACAGCCCTCCTAAACCATAAAGTTCCTAAACTTCCAAAATACACCCAAATTCTGATCCACTACATCCTCATTAGAGCTAAACTAACAATAGCTCGGGCCTGGAAGTCCCCAAAGGAATCCTTACATTTAACAAAACAAAAAAAAATAAAAAAATCCCTGGATCATGTATCAGGAAAAAAAAAACTCTAATGCCCCGTACACACGAGCGGACTTTTCGACATCCAAACTCCGACGGACTGAGTCCGGCGGACTATCCGATCGTGTGTGGGCTGCAACGGACTTTAGCGAAGCTAAAGTCTGACGGACTTTAGAAATGAAGCATGCTTTAAATTTTCCCGACGGAACTCCGCCGGACCCGGTCCCCTTTGAAAAATCCGCTCGTGTGTGTGCTACTCCGACGGACTAAAACCGACGCTAGGGCAGCTATTGGCTACTGTCTAGGAACTTCCTACGTCGAATCCAGTCGTACGTCATCACGTTCGACTCCGTCGGAGTTTGGTGTGATGGTGTGTGGTCAAGTCCGTTCGGTCGAAAAGTCCGCCAGAACTCCGTCGGAACTCCGGCGGAACTCCTTTGGAGGTCTGTCAGACTTAATCCCTCTCGTGTGTACGGGGCATAATACCATCCTCGACAAACTTGAGAACTTTAAACACATTTGGGAACCTTGGGACCGATATATTGGTGTTTCCTTTAAACCCCAGACCCAATCCTTCACTTTAATGGCCCTCCAGAAGTAAGCCTTCTAACATCTCCTATCTCTTCTTGAAGCCAGCACCTTTACCACCACACCCCCTTCCTGCTCCTTTCCCCTTCCTCCACTTCAATCTCTGTAACTCCTCTCCACCTTTCTATCCCTGTTCTCATCATTCCTATCAGCACCTGCTGGCAGGATGTTGGGATATGACCGTAACGAAAATCCCTCTCCTACAATTGCACTAGTATGTTTTGATACAAGTTGATATTTTTCGATACTCTGCCCAGGTTCTGTTGTCCTTGGGACATATTTCACAAATGTACCAGAAGGTAATACTCCTAGCAAGTTAACAATGGTTTTCTTAGTACCTCCTGTGAGTGCACATTGAAACATTCAACAACCGTAGGCCGGAAGGTCTCGCTACCCTGGCACGGTCTGATTCCATATGGGGTGCCGGGGTCTCGGAGCAACTGGCAACCAATTGAATCAGTTGTCACTGTTCTTCACGTAAATGTTACAAGTATAACTCTCAGTACTGCCCTCAGTGAAACACTCATGGCAGAATCACCCAGATAATGTATGTCTATGGAAACTCTTTTTGTTAACAGCTGTTTCTCTGTATGTTAATCTACATTTTTTGGCTCCCCTGCATGGGAAAATTTTTGTTACAATATTACTTATCATTCAATAAAATATTTTACCCCCCCCCAAAAAAAAATAACCCTGAAGTTAGCAGGAGTGGTGTGTTCCTTGCAAGGTTTAGGCAAGGTGACAATATTGGGTGACAACATCTTGACAGCATCTCCGGTGGAAAGGATGCTTTAGTGGCTGCTTCCGAGAAGACTTGTTTCATGTACGGGGATACAATTTCTGCAAAGCACTGAGACTATCTGGTCCTGGAGACTTGCCAGTAGGCAAAGCTTCAATCAATAGAGCTATTTCATCATCTGTAAATGGATCATTCAGAGATTCTAGCTGGGCAGGGGATAGAACTGGGAGTTTAATTTGACTCAGAAAATTATTGATGTCTAGTAATGGGCCAAACACCACTATAGTCTATGGGATCCGAACTTGAAAAATCATAAGTCAACATTTTGAAGGCTTATATGCAAGTTATTGGCCATAAAAGGGGTATAGGGGCTCATTTTCTGATAGCGATTTTAATGATACTTAAAGTGAAGCAATAAAAATTAAAGATTCCTTTAAATATAATGCTTGAGGGGTCCCCTTATTCTGCCTGGAAAGTGGTGCGTGTGTTCCGTGCATAGAACATGCTACAGCTAAACCGACATTTATACAGAACAAAACTTTATTTTTCAATTAAACACGATTAGAGATTTTTTGGGTACATTCTGTTGTCTTTTTGGCAGACTTTGGATATAAATAACAAAGTTTTGCACAACAGGGAACAAGCCTTGTGCGAATAAGCCAAATTATCCACTTAAGCCCTGGACTTCTGCTAGTCAAAGACCAGAGCTTTAAATGACAATTGCACGGTCTTGCGACGTGGCTCCCAAACAAAATTGACGTCTTTATTTCCCACAAATAGAGATTTCTTTTGGTGGTATTTGATCACCTCTGCAGTTTTTATTTTTTGCGCTATAAACAAAAATAGAGCGACAATTTTGAAATAAAAACACATTATTTTTTACTTTTTGCTATAATAAATATCCTCAAAAAATCTATAAAAAAAAACACTATTTTTTTCCTCAGTTTAGGCCGATACATATTCTTCTACATATTTCTGGTAAAAAAAATTGCAAAAAGCATTTATTGATTGGTTTGCACAAAAGTTATAGCGTCTACAAAATAGAGGTTCATTTTATGGCATTTTTATTAATTTTTTTTTTTTTTTACTAGTAATGGTGGCGATCTGCAATTTTTATTGTGACTGCGACATTATGGTGGACACATTGAACAATTTTAACACATTTTTTGGGACCATTGTCATTTTTACAGCAATCGGTGCTATAAAATTGCACTGATTACTGTCAAAATTACACTGGCAGTGAAGGGGTTAACAACTAGGGGGCTAGGGAGGGGTTACGTGTGTCCTAGGGAGTGTTTCTAACGGTTAGGGGGATGGGCTATGAACGACACTTCACTGATCATAGCTCCCAATCTCAGGGAGCTATGATCAGTGACAGTGTCACTAGGCAGAACAAGGAGATGTTTGTTTAAATTAGCATCTCCTCATTGTTCAGCTCCATGAGACAATTGTGGGTATCCCCACTGCGATCGAGTCCGCAGGACCAACAATTCGACTCATGGAGCTCCTGGCAGGGTTGCCTTCGACCCGCCGCTGGCACACACATGACCACACGGCAGCAAATTCAAAGGGATCTACCTGTACGCCCATTTTCCCAACCGTGCCATTCTGCCAACGTAAATGTACATGCGGTGGTTGGCAAGTGGTTAAAGTACACTCAGGCCAAGATTAACACTTTTTTTAGGTCTGGTGTCTCTTTTGCATACTTTGAATAGAAGTAAAAGGTGCAGAAAAATTGGGCTTTGGGTGTTCGTGGTGCCTCTATTGAGGTACTCTTGATGAAAAAAACAAGAGTTGACCTTGTTGTAAAAAAATGTAATTTGATGCCCCTGTCAAACAGTTGTGGAAAAATTGGTCTTTGGGTGTTGGCGATACACCGTAATCTTCTAGAGGTACTCTTGATGAAAGCAAGAATTGGCCTTGATGCTAAAAAAAATAAATCTGATGCCCCTGTCAAACAGTTGAAGAAAAATTGGTCTTCAGGTGTTGGTGGAGCGTTCACCGCATAACATTTTACAGGTACTCTTGATTAAGCAAGAATTGGCTAGCTGTAAAAAAAATAATTTGATACCTCATTCAAATAGTTGCAGAAAAATTGGTCTTTGGGTGTTGGTGGTGCCTTCACCCTGTAACCTTCTAGATGTACTCTTGATGAAAGCAAGAATTGGCTAGCTGTAAAAAAATTGAAAATTGATGCCTCGGTCAAACAGTTGCCGAAAATTTGGTCTTTGGGTGCTGGTGGTGTGTCACAGCTGTGGAGCTGATCTGTGTCTTACTGGTTGCATACATTTTTTACCTTTTGTTGATGCAGGCCTGCTGGCACCTGTGGATCCAAAAGCTTGTGCTCTGCTCTTGCTGCACTGACTTGCATCTATTGGCGTCACCGGCTTCACCGATGGTAAATATACCTTCCTTCTTGCTACTTCCTGTCCAGCCTGCCTTATATCTCCCTATTTAACCACTTGCCGCCAGCCCACCGTCAAATGATGGCTGGGCGGTGCAGCTCTCATTCTGGGTGGACGTCATATGATGGCTTCCCAGAAAGACTTCTCTTGCACACCCCAGGGGGCTCTTTAACCATGTGATCGCTGTGTCCAATCACAGTCAGTCACATGTAAACACAGAGATGCTGGTAATCGGCACTCCTCGCCTCACACTGACAGAGTGTGAGGAGAGCTGATCAGCGGCATCTCCTCACAGGGGACAGCTAGGTATGTAATCAGGGCACTGATCATCAGTGCCCTGATTACAATTAAAGGCCCACCAGTGCCAGAAATGATTGCCCACCTTTCCCAGCAATCAGTGCCAACCAGTGCCCACAATTGCCACCAAACTGTGCCCACAAATGCCACCAATCTGTGCCAGCAATCTGTGCCCACAAGTGCCATCAATCAGTGGCCATTACTGATACCATTTAGTGCTGGCTATCAGTGCTGCCCATCAATGCCCATCACTGCTGCCCATCAATGCTCATCACTGCTGCTCATGAATGCCACCCATCAATGACTATAAGTTCCCATCAGTTCCGCCTATCCGTGCCACCAATTTTGGCCCACCAGTGCTGCCTATCTGTGCCCACCACGGCTACCTATCTGTGCCCACCAGTGCTGCCTATCTGTGCCCAGTGCCCAACAGTGCCACCCATCAGTGCCATATATTGGTGGCCATAAGCCGGCATATTCGTGCCTCCTCATCAGTGCCACCTAATAGTGTTCATAAGTGCCGCCTCATCAGTGTCCTTAAGTGCCGTCTCATCAGTGTCCATGAGTGCAATCTCATCAGTGCCCATTAATGCAGCCTATAAGTGCCCATCAGTGCCGCCTCATCAGCGCTAGGGATGAGCTGAACACCCCCCCCCCCCCGGTTCAAACACCAGAACCTGCGAACGGACCGAAAATTTGCACAAATTTTAGAACCATTAAAGTCTATGGGACTCGAATGTTCGAAATCAAAAGTGCTAATTTTAAAGGCTAATATGCAAGTTATTGTCATAAAAAGGGTTTGGGGACCTGGCTCCTGCCCCAGGGGACATGTATCAATGCAAAAAAGTTTTAAAAACTGACATTTTTTCGGGAGCACTGATTTTAATGCCGCTTAAAGTGAAAAAAAGTGAAACATTCCTTTAAATCTCGGTAAATCTCTCGGTGGGCACTAGATTGGGTCCTACTGTGAAATATTATATCCAGAATTGTAATTACATGCACCTGTTAAACAGGGGCTGAAAAATTGGGCCTTAGGCACTGGTGCCACAACACTGCAACACCTCAGAGAAACTCTAGTTGGAGAGTAGGAATGAGCCCTGCTACAAAGTATTGAATCAAAAATTGTAATTACATGCCCTTGTTAAACAGGGGCTGAAAAAGTGGGCCTTAGCCACTGGTGCTGGTGCCAAGACATTGCAACCCCTCACAGATACTCTAGATGGAGTGCAGAAATGAGCCCTGCTGCAAAGTATTGCATCAAAAATTGTAATTACACGCCCCTGTTAAACAGGGGCAGAAAAAGTGGGCCTTAGGCACTGGTGCTGGTGCCACAACACTGCAACCTCTCACAGATACTCTAGCTAAAGTGCAGGAATGAGCCCTGCTGCAAAATATTGCATCAAAAATTGTAATTACACGCCCCTGTTAAACAGGGGCTTAAAAATTGGGCCTTAGGCACTGGTACTGGTGCCATAACACTGCAACCACTCACAAATATTGTAGTTGAGTGCAGCAACGAACTCTACTGCAAAATATTGCATCAAAAATTGTAATTACACGACCCTGTTAAACAGGGCCTAAAAAATTGGGCCTTAGGCACTGGTGCTGCTGCCTCGACACTGTAACCCCTCACAGATACTCTAGTTTGAGTGCAGGAATGAGCCCTTCTGCAAAGTATTGCATCACAAATTGTAATTACAAGCCCCTGTTAAACAGGGGCTGAAAAATTGGGCCTTAGCCACCGGTGCTGGTGCCACGACACAGCAACCCCTCACAGATACTCTAGTTGGAGCGCAGGAATGAGCCCTGCTGCAAAGTATTGCATCAAAAATTGTACTTATACGCCCCTTTTAAACAGGGGCTGAAAACTTAGGCCTTAGGCACCTGTGCTGGTGCCACAACACTGCAACTACTCACAAATATTGTAGTTGAGAGCAGCAACGAACCCTCCTGCAAAATATTGCATTAAAAATTGTAATTACACAACCCTGTTAAACAGGGGCTTAAAAATTGGGCCTTAGGCACTGGTGCTGGTGCCCCAACACTGCAACCACTCACAAATATTGTAGTTAAGCGCAGCAATGAACCCTACTTCAAAATATTGCATTAAAAATTGTAATTACACGCCCCTGTTAAACAGGGGCTGAAAAATTGGGCCTTAGGCACTGGTGCTGGTGCCACGACACTGCAACCCTCACAGATACTCTAGTTTGAGTGCAGGAATGAGCCCTGCTGCAAAGTATCGCATCAAAAATTGTAATTACATGCCCCTGTTAAACAGGATTGAAAAATTGGGCCTTAGCCACTGGTGGTAGCGCCATAACCAAAAATGCTCTTCCAAGCTATCAACAGGATAATTGAGGAGGAAGAGGATAGTCAGTCAGCATAACAGTATAGTCACTCAGCATCAGCATAGGCAGTCTTGAAGGGATGAGACATTTAAAAAAAAAATATTTGGTTACATCAGCTTCAGGTGCTTGGTAGCTGGTGGTGATCCAAGACTGATTCATCTTTATGAAGGTCAGTTGATAAACTGTCGGTGTATTCGGTGGTACGCACCCTGTGATCGGTTACAAAGCCTCCAGCAGCACTGAATGTGCATTTCGAAAGAATGCTGGATGCAGGACAGGCCAGTAGCTCAACTGCACACTGTGCAAGCTCTGGCCAGTGATCCATCCTCAAGACCCAGTAACCCAGAGGATTGGCCTTGCTCCTAGGTATTCCTGTAAATCATACGCTGGTGATGGTTGCTGGAGCCGATCATACCTTGGGGCTGCGGACTAAAAAATTGTCTGAACGCAACGGCCAGACGGCCACCTTCTTCACCGCTCCTTCTGGACCGAAGCCTCAGCAACACATTGTCCAGGACCAGGAATTTGTAACCTCCCAGTCTCTGGAACGCATTTCACAGACCTTTCTGCAAGGCCTCCCGGAGATGTCTCATCCTCTGCTCCCTCTGCGATGGCAAGATAAGATCCGCAACCTTACCCTTGTACCGTGGATCAAGGAGAGTTGCCAGCCAGTAATGATCCCTCTCCTTGATCCCCTGAATATAAGGATCCTTCTGCAGGCTTTGCAGGATCAGGGAGGCCATGCAGCGTAGGTTAGCTGAGGCATTCGGTCTGGAGTAGACATGATCCGCAGCCACCTCCTCCCAGCCACGTACAAGTCCACAGGTTTCTTGGGACTATAAATCATCCCTAAAAGACTGCTGCTAATTCTGAGTGCCAGGCTCCACCTCTATGCTGACACAATCCTCCTCCTCCTCCTCCTCCTCTTCCTGTGTGATCGGCGGGCCAGCAGAAACACTGTCTGGATAAAGGGGGCCTTGAGAGGCAAGGAAGTCCTCCTCTTGCTGCTTCTGTCCTTCCTCTAGTGCCCTGCCCATTATTCCACGGAGTATGTGCTCCAACAGGTGGACAAGAGGTACAGTGTCACTGATGCATGCACTGTCACTGCTCACCATCCTCGTGGCCTCCTCAAATGGTGACAGGACAGTGCATGCATCCCTGAGCATGGCCCACTGGTGTGTGGAAAAAAACCGAGCTCCCCTGAGCCTGTCCTGGTGCTGTAATTACACAGGTACTCATTGATGGCCCTCTGCTGTGTGCCACTACAGCATGACCAACGTTGAGTTCCACCTGGTGGGCATGTCACAGATTAGGCAGTTCTTGGGCAGGTTCAATTCCTTTTGGAGCTCAGCCAGCCGAGCACTGGCATTATATGACCAGCGGAAATGCACACAGACTTTCCTGGCCTGCCTCAGAACATCCTGTAAGCCCAGGTACCTGCCCAAGAACCGCTGCACCACCAAGTTAAGGACATGAGCCACACAGGGCACATGGGTCAGTTGTCCCTGTTGGAGGGTGGAGAGGAGTTTGGTGCCATTGTCGCAAATCACCATTCTTGGCTTAAGCTGGTGTGGCATCAACCACCTCTCAGCCTGCCCCTGCAGAACTGACAGAATATCTCTGCTGCTAATCCAGGACTGATTTATTTTAACAAATGTCAGACAATCAATGAAATCTGTGGACAGGTGTGCTCTTTTATCTGTCACAAAACCTCCAACATCACTGAATGACCATTCAGAAAGCATGGTGGATGCAGGGCAGCCAAACAGCTCAATGTCATACTGGTCAAGTTCTGGTCAGACGGTCTATTCTCATGACCCAGTAACCCAGTGAATCATCTAATGGAAAGCTCTCCATGTCTGTTTTGCCCCTAGATATTCTTCCACCATATGATGCAGATGCTGTAGATGGCATCTTGAAGCTAACAAGCCCTGGGAGCCAAAGACAAAAAAAAATGTAAATGCATCACTGAGGCAGCCCCCTTCTCCACTGCTCCTCCTTTGACCAACAGAAGCCTCAAAACTAGCTTTTCCATGGAACTATAACCTACCAGAGTCTTGTAAAGTGTTACTGTACATAAAATACTCTTTAAGGTGTCCTTGAGATGTTTTATCCTCTGCTCCCTCTGCGAGGGCAGGATGACTTTCCTCTGGTAACAGTAGTCAAGGAGGGTTGCCAACCAATAAGGATCCTTATCCTATATGCCACATATTCTAGGGGACTTTTGCAGGCTTTGAAGAATAAAGAAGCCCATGCACTGCATGTTTGCAGAGGTATGAGAAGTAGAGTCCTCAAGGTCACTGAGGATTAACGTGTGTGGAACTGCCTCCTCCCAGCCACGTACTACTCCCAAGGTTTCTGGGTACTGAAAACTATCTCTTAAGGTTTGACGAATGTCTTCCTCTGCTTCTATGCATCCAAAACTGCTAGAATCCTCCTCTCTCTCCTCTGGTGTGTTCTGTGCCATTGCAAGAATAGTGTCGGCATAAAGTGTGCCTTGAGAGTAAAGGAAGTCCTCCTCATCCTGCCGTTGCTCTGCCTGTCCGTAATATCACGCATAGTATGCTCCAGCAGGAACACAAGAGGGATTGTGTCAATGATGCATGCATTGTCATGGCTCACAATCCTTGTGGCCTCCTCAACTGGTGACAGTACAGTGTATGCATTCTTTATCAGCAGCCATTGGCATGGGGAAAAAAAGCTGAGCTGCCCTGAGGCTGTGAGGCCATACTCACACAGGCACTTGTTGACACCCCTCTGTTGCATGTTCAACTGCTGCAGCATTGCCAAAGTTGAGTTCCACCTGACGGCATGTCACAAATCAGGCAGTTTACAGGCAGGTGGAATTTCTGCTGAATTTCAGTCAACTGAACACTGGCTGTGTATGACTGCCTGTATTGGCTACAGACTCATCTGGCCTGTCTGGGTACCTGAAACGCTGCACCACCAAATTGAGGCTATGACACATGTGTCAACTTTCCCTTTCGAAGGGTGGACAGAAGGTTAGTGCCATTATCGCAAACCATAATTCATGGTTTAAGCTTGCATGGCGAGAACCACCTCTGGAGGGCTTCACAGAACAGCTATAATTATACTGAGATTAAATTACACACATATGGATTCTATTTGATTTCATTGGCTCCACTAGATTTTAGTTAGGGGTATCAGAGTAAAGGGGGCTGAATACAAATGTACCCCACACTTTTCAGCTATGTATTTGTAAACATTTTTGAAAACCATTTATCATTTTCCTTTCACTTTACAATTATGTGCCACTTTGTGTTGGTCTATCACATAAAATCCCAATAAAATACATTTACACTTTTAGTTGTAACATGATAACATGTGGAAGGCACTGTATATAAAGAAAAAAAATGACTGTATTTATCAGCGTATAACATGCACATTCATTTTAAGAGTTACGTTTCAAGAAATAAATTACATTTTAAATAAGGAACTTTGAAGCAAAATAAGGGTCGGTGTCCACCTGCAGCCCCACCCTTGCCATCAATGCAGCCTGATCAATGCCCATCTGCAGCCTCACAAGTGCCATCAATGCAGCCTCATCAGTCCACATCAATGCAGCCTCACCATTGCCATAAATGCAGAAGCCTCACCATTGCCATCAGTGCAGCCTGATCGATGCCCATCTGCAGCCTAGAGGGGACAGGGAGGGGGGGCAGGATGAGCGCCGACAGATTACATACAGTGAGGATCTCCTATGATAGATAGAACAGTGGTCCAATGGCGGTCCAGGAGATGGGACTTCCTATTACAGAGGCCGCCAAGTAAACAGGAGATTCTCACTGTATGTAATCTGACGGTGATCGTCTCGTCCCCCTCCCTGTCCCCTCCAAGGCAGCTAACATTGAAGTATCAGTGTATAACAGGCACGTGCTTTTCGCACCCAATTTTCATGGTGAAAAAGTGAGTGTTATATGCCAATAAATACAGTAATAATCTCTATGATTTAAATTCTGACAAGTATTACTTTTTTTATTAGAACAGTATATGATGAAGAGACCTTGGTCCATCATTTATAAATTGTATTTCTAATTTCAATTTTTTCATTGTCTAAATAATAATATCTCATTAAAATATTTCCCAACATGTCAACCAGGTCAGTTATCGAGTCACTGATATTCGCCTGAGTGATGGAAAATTGTATCCAACTTTATTTCACATGACACCAGACAATCGGATCCGTTATGCAGCTATTATAAAATTTTTGCAGTATTTTGGGTGGAACTGGGTTGGAATAATACTATCAGATGATGGCAGCAGTGATGATGAGTCCCAAGAACTGAGTAAAATATTGAGCCAACATGGAATCTGCGTAGATTATATCATTAAACTGACACTAGATATTGTACATGATACTGAGGGATTGATAATTATTAGTAAGTCAAAAGCTAAAGTTGTCATAGTGTGTGAAACTTTCACATCGCACTTTTATTACTTTTCTCAGCTCATACCCTCTGCTTTAGAAAATATTACATTTATTTTCCCGCCTTCATGGAGTAAGATAAGTAGTAAAATAAATGAGGACTTAACAGCCATCAACTGCAGCTTCATATTTCTGTGGGCACAAAAAGTATACGTACAATTCCATAATCCCGAATATGGTGTCACCTTCTCCCGCTGCCTTACTGACCCAATACTGGAAGATATTTGGATTTCTTTGTTTTCATGCCTTTCCCCTCACCCACGGAAAAATGACTTTTTTAATTTGTTTTATAACATTTCTGCAAAACCTTGTAGAGGTGTAAAATATTGGAAGGCATTTGATTATTATACATCTCTACCTTTCTATGCATACAGGGCTGTAAATATTCTGGCCAATGCTCTACACTGGATGTACATGAAGAAAAATAAATCTGAACAAAATGGATTCCAGCACAGAGTAAGTTGGATAATAAGTGTTTATATTACTATGATCCTATCCTATATTATATAATAATTATGTGAATAGACAGCTATCTTCACCCTCCATCTAATTTCCTGGGCAATCAGGAAAACATCAATCCCCCAAAATCTTTGATTTCTCTATACAGGTGTAGCACTAACCCCGGACGGAGCTGCTGATTTTTTCTGGGCTTACTGATTACCTCCTCCAGCTCGTACTTTTTGTCCTTGTCTAGGGGTTCCCAGGGTTGATAACCCAGTAACTGTAGAGACCGACATTTGAATTCCTTGTTAGGATTTTTATTTTGCATAAAACGGTTGAACAAACTCAGTCTCTAAGTTGGGAATAGAGGGTATCGGGGTAGAATTTAGCTCAGGTGCTTGGAACTGCTGACTTCAATAAAAGTCTCTCTCTATGTACACAGTCCAGGGAACAGCCGCTCACAATTGGACTCTTTAACTGTTGGATAAATCCTTAAGTTTTGGGTTTAGCAGCCAACAGGTAATTCTAGCTTTTCAAAGTCTCTCACACAGACTTGGTTGGAAACGTAGTTACAACTGGAACGGTAGAAGTAGGAACTTTTCTTACCATACCAGAATCTTTCAGCCGGTCCTGCGATACTGTAAGAATTGTGGATTCAATCAATGTCCATGGCAGCTCAGCTTCCAGGCTCTTACCGAGCAGCCAGCCTTGTGCGTGTATCTTTTACCGAAGAGTCCTCCCCTGGTCACGTGTAGAGTTTCTAGGCCTCTCCAAAATGAGACGGCACCGGAACACTGTAGAATCCTCCTTCCAGTTACTGTGCCTCGGACTAGCCAGTTCTGAGGCTAAGAAATGGATGGATCCACACCCCAGGCCATGAGGGCCCCTGGGGGCTGGTCAGGATAACCAGGACCATGGAGTCAGCAACAACTTCTGGACCAGAACCCGGAACCATGTGACTTCAGCACCTTAAGTACCCCTTCTCGGATTACGTAGTGAGATAAATGCGCCCACTGATTGGTTCCGAGATAGAGATTGATACCTAATGCGTCAAACCAGACTGCGTTCTATAGCCTCCCACAGGTGTACAACCCCACCTATGACCAGGCAGAACTTCTATACAGCCCAGCCAAACTGATGCCAAAGTACAATTTAGCACAATTAGTCCCAAAACTCATTGGAGTTTTGGGCAAAAACTACATTTTAATTGTTAGGAGTACCAGCACTACACAGGTTTTGAATATAGATAAATAATTTTTCATCCTCTAACTTTCCTTAGCCTTCCTTCTATTCCCATCTCCTCACTCTTCAACATGCTCACACTAATCTTGTCAGGTCACCTTGAGGCGAGGTGACAGATGCACACCATAGGGATCAGGAGTGCACCACAAGCTTGTGAACCCTACGGCTGACTGCTGCGGACGGGGGTCAAGGTGATAGGAAGGCAGGGCCGCCAGAACACCAAGATGGATCCCACCGGGGTTAGAGCGTAAGATTCCCTGGGGTGCGGAGTCTAAGAGCCAGCATGTGTTCACCAGAGCCTCTAGTGGTGAGGATGGACTTGGCTGCAACTGGCTCCAGGTCGCGACCCCCAGGGTCCCCCAGCTCACACCCACAGTAGGCAACAGGATGGGGATGGTGAGGGACAAAGCCAAGGTCAGGGTCACAAGCAGACAGGAATAGTCAGGGACACACCAAAAGGTCAGGATCACAGGCAAACAGAGATAGTCAAGGACATGCCAAGGTCGGTAACGGAACAACAGCAGAGCACACGGCAGGTAACAGGAAGCTAACACACAAAGGTTGATCCGCAGGGTTGGTCTGCAGTGCACAGATTAATATAGAGTTCTCTGATAGGAGCTAGGGTGGAGCCATGCCAGAAGATGGATTACAAAAGCAGTCAGGTGAGGGTCGGCTGGTCTCTAGAGATGAACACATGGAGACAGGTAAGCAGACGAACTCTATTGCATAACCATGACAAATCTTTGCTATAACATCCTCTCTCCTCAATTTCTAATTTCTTTACCCCCCCCTCTCCAGCCCCCAACCTGTACATATCTCCCTCTCTTCTGACCACTCAATATTACTGTACTTATCAACTCCTGATCATTCTAAGCCCACACAGTATCACCACTTATACTCCACTGCCCTCCTATAAATCCCACTCCTGCCTTACCTCCCTAATCCTCCTACTACTGCTAATGTGTGGGGACATTGCACCAAACCCCAGTCCTCCCACAACCAATTCCCACCCCCAAAATTGGCTGTTTACCTCCTACAACAGTAGTTTTAACTCCCACCTTCTCA
The DNA here is from genome assembly GCF_037356315.1 of Lithobates pipiens. NCBI lineage: Eukaryota > Metazoa > Chordata > Amphibia > Anura > Ranidae > Lithobates > Lithobates pipiens. The sequence continues at coordinate 276,832,590 of NW_027507790.1, read as the reverse complement.
TCCCAATTCCCCTGATTCCACAAGTCGGCCCCCCTCTTCCATGTGCCATCTGGAATGCCCGCTCAGTCTTCAACAAACTAACTTCTGTCAATGACCTTTTCCTCTCTAAATACCTTAATCTATTTACTATTACCAAAATCTGGCTCCAGGAATTTGACACTACCTCTCCAGCTGCCCTGTTCCACAGTGGCCTCCTTTGGACTCACTCCACCAGACCCAGTGGACGAAAAGGAGGTGGTGTCAGACTTCTCCTCTCCCCACAATGCACCTTCCAGGTTCTTCCCGCATCTCCCTCTCTTTCCCCCTGCTCTTTCAAAGTGTGCTGCATTAGTCTTTTCTCTCTAGCTTGTCTGAGGGTTGCATTAATTTATCGGCCTCCTGGACCAGTGTCACGCTTTCTGGATGACTTCTCTGCATTGCTACCTTACTTTCTCTCATCTGAAGTACCTGCCATCATCCTAGGTGACTTTAACATTCCAATCAATGTTAATACTGCAACCACTTCTCAACTGCTCAACATAACCTCCTCTTTTAACCTAACACAATGGACACAATCCAACACTCACTCCAACAGCAATATTCTCAACCTCGTATTCTCCCATTGCTGCATTCCCTGCAATCTCTCTAACACCCCCTTTCCTCTCTCTGATCACAACTTTATCTGTTTCACACTCTCCTTGTCTCCTACCTCCGATGCTGCCAACCTACAAATGACTACCCGCAGAAAACTTTGCAGCCTCAACCCTTTCCTTCTTTATTCTGCTACTGATGGCCTTTATGACAAAATCACACCCTTGTCCTGCCCAAACCTAACCACTTCCATCTAAAACAACACGTTGTAACCCTCCCTAGACATACTTGCTCCTCTTTCTACATGCAGGACCAGGCCCCATCTTTTACAACCCTGGCAAACAGATGACACCAGAAGTCTCAAGAGACACAGCCGTGCTCTTGAGCAAGCATGTCATAAATCTAAGTCCCTGCAAGACTTTACCCTCTACAAATCTGCCCTGCTCAAAAACAACTTCTGCCTCCACACTGCTAAACAAACCTACTTCAACATTCATCAAAACCCTTCCATCCAAACCCCATCAACTCTTTTCTACCCTTAATTCCTTACTTCACCCCCCACTGCCCCCACCCACCAACTTGCTTACCGCGCAACAGATTACCAACCATTTCAAAAGCAAAATTGACACAATTCGCAAGGAGATATCCAGCATTCAACTTCTTCCCCTACCCAACATATCAGGTCCAACACCAAACTCAATTCTCTCCTCATTCTGCCCAGTTACCACTGATGAAGTTGATAAACTCCTCTCCATGGCCCAGCTCACCACCTTTGCCCTGGACCCTGTCCCTTCACAATTACTGCGACCACCTTCCCACTCTATCCTAAACTCCCTAACCCACATCTTCTTCATCCTCTCCCTCTCCTCCGGCACCTTTACTTCCTTGCTCAAACATGCACTGGTTACCCCCATACTTAAAAAAAACCCTCTCTATATCTCACCTGTTTGAGTAACTTAAGACCCATCTCCCTGCTCCCATTTGCCTACATTCTCATCCAACGCTTTGCCCATGACCGAATGAGTTGCTACCTCATGGACAAAAACCCTCTTGACCCCCTACAGTATGGCTTCCATCCACAACATTCCACTGAAACTGCCCTACTAAAACTCACCAATGACCTACTAACTGCTAAAACCAATGGCCATTACTCCATACTCATACTCTTAGACCTCTCTGCTGCCTTCGACACAGTTGACCACCTGCTCCTCCTCAGCAAACTACACTCCCTTGGCCTCTGTGATTCTGCTTTATTCTGGTTCTACTCCTACCTATCTCAGCACACTTTCAGTGTCACTTACAACGCAATCTCCTCCACTCCTCTTCCACACTCTGTTGGGATTACCCCAAGGCTCCGTCCTTGTGTCCCTCCTATTCTCATTCTATACCTCTTCCCTGGGCCAGTTGATAACCTCCCATGGCTATCAATGCCACCTCTACACCGATGACACCCAGATCTATCTTTCCATTCTTTAACTCACCCACTCGATCTCCTCAAGGATCTCAAACATACTGAATGACATATCGGTATGTATGTCACACCACTTTCTCAAACTCAATCTTTCTAATACTGAGCTTGTAATATTTCCTCCTTCCCAACTCCCCCCCCCATGACTTTACTATTAAGATCAACAGCACAACCATTGGTCCCTCCACACATGCCATGGTTCTGGGTGTAATGCTTGACTCTGACCTCTCCTTCAGCCCCCACATCCAATCACTGGCTAAATCCTGCTGCCCCTAACTTCCGCAACATCTCCAGAATTCGATCCTTCCTGACTAATGACACCACAGAGCAACTTATTCACTCCTTGATTATTTCCCACCTTGACTACTGCAACTCTCTCCTTAATGGCCTACTCTTATGCAGGCTACCCCCCTTCAGTCTATTATGAATTTTGCTGCTAGACTAGTACACCTCACTAATCAATCTGTGACTGCTGTCCCCCTCTGCCAATCCTTTCACTGGCTTCCCCTATTCCTCCGTATAAAATTAAAAATGCTAACCACAACATACAAGGCCATTGTCAACATTGCCCCCAGTTCCATCACCAACCTCATCTGCAGATATCTCCAAAATCACCCCCTCCACTCCTCCCAGGACCTCCTAGCTCCCTTGTTACCTCCTCTCATGCTCGCCTTCAGGACTTCTCCAGAGCCTCTCCCATCCTCTGGAACTCCAGGGTATATCCCATCAGCCCCTAACCTGTCCACCTTTAGGAGATCCCCTAAAACTCACATATTCAGGGAAGCCTATCCCACACCCACCTAACAACTGTCACTGAGCCACCCCCATCAAATCATTCTCTGCATCGACATCCTTCTGTAACCCCTCCCTTTAGAATATAAGCTCTATGAGCATGGCCCTCCTGTCCCTTCTGTATTGAACTTTACTGTAATGGTGCTGTCCCCCTTCTACATTGCAAAACGCTGCGTAAACTGTTGGTTCTATATAAATCGTGTATAATAATAATAGTGATAATATCTCATCTCCAAAAATAAAGAATAATAACTAAAATAAGGTATATCCTCAAAAAATTCTCAAAAATTTTCAGTTAGAACCCGACTGATAAGTATTAATCAATAATCACTAAGGAAGCAGTTAATATACAGTTCCATGTTTAACCCTCCAGGGCTCATTATCTGTAAGAAATGAATCCCCTTTGTTTGCCTCCTGGAGAGGTCTCTAACTGTATTAGAGCCTCTCCATGCAGGGAGGATCCTATCCACAGCCCACAATTGGAGAGAAAAGGGGTATTTTGCATGATAATACCTGTAGTGTTCTGAGACAATACGATATTTATATTTATATTTTTAATATATTGATTATTTTCAGAGTTCTTTTTTTATGTCCAATATACATCAGTCTGCATGGGCAGACTAGTGCATGTATGACATGAGTAGTTTTACACGTTATGAGGTCAGTGATTTCATACTCTCTACCTGTAGGGTTTGAATAAAATGTGGATCTTTCTTTACATTTTTTTTGCAAAATGACATGCTCTACATTTCCTGCAGACTACAAAACCCTTTTTGACCCTGACAGAAAGATAGTTTGCATGGAGGATCTAGATTTTTTTTTAACTACATTGTTACCAAAATTAGGAGCCATCCTATGAATAAAGGGAGGTTTTTGGGGGTTACAGATTTTAATACCTTATCCTAAGAATATGCCAAGGTCTGTAGAATATGCTCTTAATTTCCTTATACTGGCAATTAAAATCTGAGATGAAAGGCCACTGCTTATTATCATCTTTATTAATATGGGTCCTATTCTCCAAGCATTGGTTCCTTGGGATGGCCAATGTCCTCTGGATCTCTTGATCTGTCTGTACCTCTGAATATCCCTTCTGTATAAATTTCCTTTTTATGGTATCTGATTGTTCTAGAAACTCGCTGTCAAAAGTGCAGTTCCTTCTGATGCACATTAGTTGACCTTGTGGAATGTTGTGCATCCACATAGGATGATGGCCACTTCTAATTGATAGATAGCTATTTCTATCTGTAGTTATAAAATAAACTTTTGTGGCTAAAAAATCATCTTTCCTATAAATAGTCGCATCCAAGAAATTGATGGTACTATGATGGTTGATTCACAACATCATTGTTGCTTAGTCATAGCTAAAATGCTTTTTAGCTATGACTAGGGATGAGCCGAACACCCCCCGGTTCAGTTCGCACCAGAACTTTTGAACGGACCTAAAATTCGTGCGAACTTTGGAACCCTATTGAAGTCTATGGGACTCGAACGTTTGAAATAAAAAGTGCTAATTTTAATGGCTAATATGCAATATATTGTCCTAAAAAGGGTTTGGGGACCCAGCTCCTGCCCCAGGGGACATGGGTCAATGCCTAAAATGTTTTTAAAAATGGCAGTTTTTTCGGGAGCACTGATTTTAATGATGATTAAAGTGAAAAAAAAGTGAAAAATTCCTTTAAATATCGTGCCTGGGGGTTGTCTATAGTATGCCTGTGAAGTGCCACGTGTTTCCCGTGTTTAGAACAGTCCCTGCACAAAATTACATTTAACGGGAAAAAAAGTATTTTAATGTAATATCTGGTTCCGGCAATATGGATGAAAATCATTGAGAAAAATGGCATAGGTAGCCCCCCTGCCCATTACCAGCCCCTTTGGGTCTTGTACGGATATTAAGGGGAACCCCGTACCCATATTAAAAAAAGGAAAGGCATGGGGCCCCCAGGCCCTATATACTCAGAACAGGAGTGTACAGGCAGTGCAAACAAGACAGGGACTGTGTAGGTTTGTTGTGTTAAGTAGAATCTGTTTGTAATTTTGAACTGGTACAAGTGTAACTCCAGTCAAAAAATATATTTTTAAGCTTTTTGGAAAACATAGGGAAGGGATATCACCCCTGTATAATTTTTTTGGCCATATGTCTTTTTTCATCTCACTTCCTGTTGTCTCCTTCCGTTTGCTAGTAGGAGATGTTTGTAAGTTGGATGTTTGAAAGCAGGGGCCTGCCCTATATGCTCTGCAGAAATTTGCGCCTAAGGTGTTGGTTTTGCCACAACACTGTAAGCTCTCAAAGTGACTCTTGGTAGGCGCTGGAGAGCCCTGCTGTGAACAATTATATCAAGAATTGTAATTACATGCCATTGTTGAACAGTGGTAGAAAAATAGGGCCTTTGGTGGTTGTGGTGGTGGTAGTGGTGCTGGTGCCACAACACTGTATGTCCTCACAGTTACTCTCAGTGAGCGCAGGAATGGGCCCTGCTGTGAAATATTATATCAAGAATTGTAATTACATGCCCCTGTTAAACAGGGGTTGAAAAATTGGGCCTTAGGCACTGCTTGCTGGTGCAACAACACTGCAACCTCTCCCAGATACAAAAATTATATTACATGCCCCTGTTAAACAGGGGCTGAAAAATTGGGCCTACACACTGCAACCTCTCCCATATACTCTATTTGTAGTGCAGGAATGAGCCCTGCTGCAAAGCATTGCATTAAGAATTATAATTACACACCCCTGTTAAACAGGGGCTGAAAAATTGGGCCTTAGGCACTGGTGCTGGTGCCACGACACTGCATCCTCTCCCATATATAAGGTTATCAGTGGTTTACCCCAATGTTCAGTGCTGGGACCCTTACTTTTTAATATCTTTATAAATGATATTGGGTGTAGGATCAAAAGTAGCATTTCCGTCTTTGCAGATGACACCAAGCTATGCAGTGGAATAACGTCCTTACAGGATGTCTCCAATTTACAAGCTGACCTCAATGCTCTGTCTAATTGGGCGACTATGTGGCAGATGATGTTTAATGTTGAGAAATGTAAAGTTATGCACTTGGGGGCTAAGAATATGCATGCATCATACATGCTAGGGGGAGTACAACTGGGGGAATTTATAGTGGAGAAGGATCTGGGGGTTTTGGTAGATCATAAGCTCAATAATAGCATGCAATGCCAAGCTGCGGTTTCCAAAGCGAGCAAAGTCCTTTCCTGTATTAAGAGAGGTATGGACTCCAGAGAGAGAGAGATATAATTTTGCCCCTGTTCAAATCATTAGTAAGACCTCATCTGGAATATGCAGTTCAGTTTTGGGCACCAGTTCTCGAAAAGGATATCAGGGAACTGGAGAAAGTGCAGAGAAGGGCAACCAAACTGATAAGAGGCATGGAGGAACTCCACTATGAGGAAAGATTAGAGGAACTGAATTTATTCACTCTTGACAAGAGGAGATTAAGGGGGGATATGATCAACATATACAAATATATAAGGGGTCCATATAGTGAACTTGGTGTCGAGTTATTCACTTTAGAGTCAACAAAGAGGACAAGGGGGGCACTCGTTACGTCTAGAGGAAAAGAGATGTCAGTAAGAGCTGTGAAAATGTGGAATAGACTCCCTGCAGAGGTGGTTCTGGCCAGTTCAGTGGATTGCTTTAAGAAGGGCCTGGATTATTTCCTAAGTGTACATAATATAACTGGGTACTAACATTTATAGGTACAGTTGATCCGGGGAAAATCAGATTGCCTCTCGGGGGATCAGGAAGGTATTTTTTCCCCTGCTTTAGCAAATTGGATAATGCTCTGCTGGGGGTTTTTGCCTTCCTCTGGATCAACTATGGGTATAGAATTGGGTATATGGGATTGTATGATATTATTATTATTATTATTTTTTTGTGTGTGGTTGAACTGGATGGACTTGTGTCTTTTTTCAACCTGACTAACTATATACTCTATTTGTAGAGCAGGAATGAGCCCTGCTGCAAATCATTGCGTCAAAAATTGAAATTACACGCCCCTGTTAAACAGGGGCTGAAAAATTGGGCTGGTGGCATCACCCAGAACCAAAAATGTTCTCAAGTGCCCTGTCCATTATTCCACGCAGCATATGCTCCAACAGGTGAACAAGAGGTACAGTGTCACTGATGCATGCACTGTCACTGCTCACCATCCTTATGGCCTCCTCAAATGGTGACAGGACAGTGCATGCATCCCTGATCATGCCCCACTGGCATGGTGAGAAAAAAACCAAGCTCCTCTGACCCTGTCCTGGTGCCGTAGTCGCACAGGTACTCATTTATGGCCATCTGCTGCATGTGCAGCCGCTGCAGCATGGCCAACATTGAGTTCCACCTGGTGGGCATGTCACATATAAGGCGGTTCTTGGGCAGGTTCAACTCCTTTTGGAGCTCAGCCAGTCGAGCACAGGCATTAAATGATCTATGGAAATGCACACAGACTTTCCTGGCCTGCTTCAGGACATCCTGTAAGCCCGGGTACCTGCCCAAGAACCGCTGCACCACCAGGTTAAGGATGTGAGCCACACAGGGCACAAGGGTCAGTTGTCCCTGTCGGAGGACGGAGAGGAGGTTGGTGCCATTGTCGCAAACCACCAATCCTGGCTTAAGCTGGCGTGGCGTCAACCACCTCTTGGCCTGCCCCTACAGAGCTGACAAAATATCTGCCCCAGTGTGGCTCCTGTCCCCCAAACAAACCAGTGCAAGCACGGCATGGCATAGTTTTGCCTGCGTACATGCGTAGCCCCTTGAACGCCTATGGAGCACCGCTGGTTCCCGAGGACAGAGCACTGGAAGAGGCCATGGAGGAAGAAGAAGAGGAGAGAGGTGTGTCACAACCAGTAGTAGCATTTTGGAGGCGTGGTGGCGGAACAACCTCCAACACTACTACACCTTGTCCTGCATTCTTCCCAGCTGCCAGAACAGTGACCCAATGGGCCGTGAAAGACAGGTAACGTCCCTGTCCATACCTGCTGGACCATGAGTCAGCGGTAATATGCACCTTACCGCTGATCGCCCTGTCCAGAGAGGAAGGACATTGCCTTCCACATGCCGGTAGAGAGCCGGAATCACCTTCCGTGACAAAAAGTGGCATTTGGGGACCTGCCACTGAGGAACCGCACATTGCACAAACTCATGGAAGGGGACAGAGTCTACCAACTGAAAAAGTAGCAGTTGAAGTGCTAGCAATTTAGCTAAGCTAGCATTCAACCACTGGGCATGTGGATGGCTGGGAGTGAACTTCTTTCTACGGTCCAGCAGCTGGGGCAGGAAAATTTGCCTGCTACAATCGGATGTGGGTGTACTGCTAGCAGAGTGCCCACAAGTACTTGGCTGTGGCACACCTAATTATACACCTTCATTCCTCTCAGTACAGGTTTCAGAGAGGACTGAAGGTCTAGTGGGGTTGGAGATCCCAGCTGATGAGGAGCAGGGAGAGGTCCGCTTTGTTCTTTGGTGTGGGTCTTTGAGGTAAGCTTGTCAATGAGCTGCATGGCAGGTCAGCATATGTCTGGTCAAGCATGTGGTGCCCAAGCGGCTGATGTTTTTGCCATGCGAGATATGCTTGAGACATATGTTGCAAATAGCAGCGGTGCGATCTGATGCACTCGTCTCAAAAAAGCCCACACCAAAGAACTTTTAGAATAACGCGCAGAGGCAGTGCCCTGCACAGGCGGAGCTCTGCGGTGTGATTCAGTCAGTGTGCTGCCCCTAAGCTGGCCCCCGGAGGGCATCTTGCCTCGTTGGAGATGAGCCTCCTCCTCCTCCTCCTCTCTCCTACCAGGCACCCACGTGGAGTCAGTGCCCTTGTCATCCCCTACCTCTTCAACGCTGGAGCAGTATGCTGCAGCTTGTGGAACATGACTGCTAGATTGCTGTCCTTCTTAAGCATCCCCTCTCTCTGCACTCACGCTACTGCCTTCCTCTAGCTGAGTATCATCATCAGAGCCTACAAAACACTGGGCATTCTCCTAGAGCATGTTCCCAACACTGTGCTCAAACAGTTGAGGGGACTCCTCAGGAGGCCGTGGTGGGTCTAGGGAAGGAGTCACTGATGATGACATTGAGACGAGGGAAGAGGATGCGTTGGCAGCTGCTTTGCTAGTACCCTGAGCCTGGGTGAGAGAGGATGATGAGGATGAAGAGGGCTTGGTCATCCATCCACTCTACCAAGTCTTCAGCATGATGCGGCTCAACATGTCCAGCTGCCGAAAATAAGGACAAGCGTGTTCCATGGCCACATGCTGATGACAATGCTCTTCGTCCACGACCAGCACTGTTGTCTCTAGACACAGAGCCTGCGTGCCCTCATTTATTGGCTTGTGCTTGTCTGCCTCTCCTTGTTGGCCTTCCAGACATGGTAATGGCCTGCAGGGAGATGGGAAAACCAGAAATTGGGTAGTGTATATTGTGCTGGAGGCACAAAACACCCACTAACTCCTGCAGATGCCTTTATTATAGAATACCAGCAATAAAGGGCAGATGCAGGTGTATATTGTGCTGTGCTGGAGGCACACAACACCCACTAACTCCTGCAGATGGCTTTATTATAGAACATCAGCAATAAAGGGCAGATACAGGTGTATATTGTTCTGTGCTGGAGGCACACAACTCCCACTAACTCCTGCAGATGCCTTTAATATAGAACACCAGCAATTAAAGGGTAGATACCGGTGTATACTGTGCTGGAGGCACAGAACACAGACAACACCCACTAACTCCTGCAGATGGCAGATGGCTCAATTAGACAACAGCAATAAAGGGTAGATACAGGTGTATACTGCTCTGAAGGCACACAGACAACACCCACTAACTCCTGCAGATGGCTGATGGCTCAATTAGAGAAGAGCAATATATGTAGATACAGGTGTATACTGCGCTGAAGGCACACAACTCACACATAACTCCTGCACCCACTAACAGATGCCGGAACACTAAACAAGGCCGCCGCGCTGGCGGCCTTATATAGTGTGGGGCGTGTACTACACAGCCTGAGCTATAATTGGCCACAGGCATCCTGCCCTCAGTGCCGCTGCCGGCACTGTGATTAGCCAAGCATGCGGGGTCACAGTGCATGCTTGGCCAATCATGAGCCAGCAATGCATTGAGATGGCACAGTGCATTGTGGGCCGTGAGCGCCACACGAATTTGGTGCGAATGGACCATAACTTTCGGTATTCGCCGAATGTGTGAACAGTCGATGTTCAAGTCGAACATACGTTTGACTCGAACACCAAGCTCATCCCTAGCTATGACTTCTGATGGACTTTCCGAATGAACGGACTTGGCCACACACAATGACACCAAAGTCCGACGGATATGAACGTGATGACGTTTGACTGGACTAGAATAAGGAAGTTCATAGTCAGTAGCCAATATCTGCCCTAGCGTCGGTTTTTGTCCGTCGGACTAGCATACAGCAGACAACCCGAGGGTACAAAATTTAAAGGAATATTACACTTTTATTGTTTCGCTTTAATCATTATTAAAAATCACTGCTCCTGAAAAAATGTCAGTTTTTAAAACTTTTTTTTGCATTGATACATGTCCCCTGGGGCAGGACCCGGGTCCCCAAACACTTTTTAGGACAGTAACTTGCATATTAGCCTTTAAAATTAGCACTTTAGATTTCTCCCATAGACTTGTACAGGGTGTTCCGGCTTTTCGAATTTGCCGCGAACAGCTCAAATTGTTCACTGTTCGCTGAACAGGCGAACATGCAATGTTCGAGTCGAACATGAGTTTGACTCAAACTCAAAGCTCATCCCTACTCTTCATTAGTGATTATTAATGATTAATAATTATTAGTCGAGTTCTAACTGAATATTTTGAGAATTGTTTGAGGATATACCTTATTTTTGTTTTATATATATATATATATATATATATATATATATATATATATATATATATATATATACACATACTCCTAACGAGTATGCGCTATATGTTTAAATTTAGTTTTTGCCCAAAACTTAATGAGTTTTGGGACTAATTGTGCTAAATTGTACTTTGGCATCAGTTTGGCTGGGCTGTATAGAAGTGCTGCCTGGTTATAGGTGGGATTGTACACCTGTGGGAGGCTATAGAATGCAGTCTGGTTGGACACATTGGGTATCAATCTCTATCTCAGAACCAATCAGTGGGAATATTTGTCTCACTACATAATCCGAGAAGGGGTACTTAAGGTGCTGAAGACACATGGTTCGGGCTTCCGGTCCAGAAGTTGTTGCTGACTCCGTGGTCCTGGTCCTCCTGACCAGCCCCCAGGGGCCTTTATGGCCTGGGGTGCAGATCAATCCATTTACGAGCCTCAGAACTGGCTAGTTCAAGGCACAGTAACTGGAAGGAGGATTCTAAGGTGTTCTGGTGCCGTCTTGGGTTTTGGAGAGGCCCAGCAACTCTACATGCGACCAGGGGAGGACTCTTCGGTAAGAGAGCCATGCACAAGGCTGGCGGCTCGGTAAGAGCCTGGAAGCTGAGCTGCCATGGACATTGATTGAATCCACATTTCTTACGGTATCGCCAGACCGGCTGAAAGATTCTGGTACAGTAAGAAAGTTTCTACTTCAAGCCTTCCAGTTGTCACCAAGTTTCCAACAAAGTCTGTGTGAGAGACTTTGAATGCTAGAATTACCTGTTGGCTGCTAAACCCAAACTTAAGGATTTATCCAACAGTTAAAGAGTCCAGTTGTGAGCGGCTGTTCCCTGGATTATGTACATAGAGATAGACTTTTATTGAAGTCACCAGTTCCAAGCACCTTAGCTAAATCCTATCCTGATACCCTCTATTCCCAGCTTGGAGACTGAGTTTGTTCAACAGTTTTATGCAAAATAAAAATCCTAACAAGGAATTCAAGTGTAGGTGTGTATATATATATATATATATATATATATATATATATATATATATATATATATATATATATATATATATATCCATATATATATATATATATCCCCGGAAGCTGGCAGAGAGGTGAGTATCGATCAAAACAATTTTGATTGATCAAAAAAATGTATTGATTAATCAAGGAATTCATCTTTAATTTCTACAGCTCTAATATATATATATATATATATATATATATATATATATATATATATATATATATATATATATATATTAGGGCTGTGGAAATTAAAGATTAATTCCTTGATTAATCGATTAATTTTTTTAATCAATCAAAATTCTTTTGATCGATACTCACCTCTCTGCTGGCTTCCGGGTCTTCGGGGATCTCCGTCAGAGATCCGGTGATGTCACGCACATGACATCACTGGACTCCTTCCCCCTTCCCCAAGTGCCTCCTTCTGCTTAACATGATTGTTAGCTTTACATGTTGTGTTTTTTTTTTATATTTTATTGAGTTATCACAAAATACAGGGTAATGCATACATGAGCCACAGTTCCAAAAACAGAATAATGACAGTTATCAGAAGTGGATCTGAACAAGATAAACATTGAGTAAAATACTGATGCCTCAATATAGGGAAAAATAAACAGTGAAAATAGTGAACATATACGATGTGGTCAAAGAGACATGTCATATTAAGAGATATAGGAGCCAAAGTAATGGTACAGGAAGTGGGAAGGGTAGGGAAAGGAGAATTGGTGATTGTGGGAAAGCCTGGTTGAATATATACCTGTCTCCGGTCACCCCTATAGGGATCTGACTGTGACCGGAGAGTGTGCAGTGAGAAACAAACAAGGATGGGTATAAGGAGGCAGTATAAGCTGTGTCAGAAGGGCGTCATCCGCAATACTGTTAGTGAACACCGAAAAATAATTAACCTATTGGGGTGGTGGTGGTGGAATGTTCAGCGAGTTGACCAACCCCAAGTTCCCAGGGTTGTTGGGTAATGTGGAGTTACGGAAATGTGTCCAACACGCCCATGTTGAACCATAAGCGGTCGGCTTGTCATGCGCCTGGTGTATAAGTTCTTCTATTTCGGCTATAGTGTCTACTCGTTTCATCCATTCAGCTATAGAAGGAGGTGTTGTGCTTCTCCAGTGTACAGGAATACATTGATTGGCTGCATTGATGAGGTGTATATAAAGGGATTTAGTGTACGCTCGTTTGGGGGTATGAGTGTGATGTAGTAAGAATTGGGCAGGAGAGAAGTCTGGGGTGTATGTTGTGATTTGAGAAATTAGTTTATGGATTTCAGTCCAAAATGTATGAATGTGTGGGCATTCCCACCAAATGTGGAGAAGTGTCCCAACGGGTCCGTTGCATCTCCAGCAGTTGGGGGGAGTGGAGTGATGAAATTTATGAATTTTATCTGGGTTTCTGTACCAGCGTGAGAATATTTTAAATCTGCTTTCTTGGATTGTGGCATTAACCGAGGCTTTGTGGATGTTGTGAAAAATATTTTCCCAGTCGGCAGTGGTAAGGTCTATCTTGAGGTCGGATTCCCAACGTTTTACTAATGCGTCCTGTTTAATAACATGTGAGGAAAAAAGAAGTGAGTAAACCATTGATATAACATGTCTTTGGGGTTCTTGACTGTTGCATAAGGTTTCGAAGGGTGTGAGGTTTCTGTGCCAATGCCCGCTATTATTTGGGTCTCGGAGAAAGTGCCGAATTTGTAGATATTTGAAGAAGGGGATGTGGTATTCCGAGAATTTTGAAGACATAAGGGAGTGTGAGAGGAGTTCCCCATTCTGGAAGAAACTGTGTGCGGTTGGTTTGAGTGTAGAGGAGTCTGTATGTGGTAGACGTCGGGATATACCCGCTGGAAATTCTGGATTGTGATCCAGAGGAGTTAGTGGGCCCGGGGTAGGTGTCAATTGTAGAAATTTGCAAGCTTCTCTAAATCTATTTACAGTGGCATATATGAACGGATTAGTTAATGAATCTTTCGGGATGAGTGACTTAGGTATCCATGGCAGGTGGGCAAGAGGGAGCCGAGTAAATGCCTGCTCCAGTCGGATCCAGTCCTTATGTAGCGCCTGGGAGTGCCAGTCGACTATCCTGTTCAAGTGACACGCCAACTGATATCTATAGATATCAGGCACCCCTAGACCTCCAATGTTTTTAGGTAGCGATAACTTTTCCCAGCTAAGTCTAGGTGCTTTAGACAGCCATATAAAGTGTCTGCATAGGTTCTTGTAGGTACCAAAGAAGGACTGTGGGAGAGATATAGGGATCGTTTGAAGCAAGTAAAGGATCCGAGGGAGTATATTCATTTTCAAGATAGCCAGTCTGCCAAACCATGAAAAGGGACCAGTTTGCCATTTGTGTAAGTCAGTTTGAATAGTGCGGAGAATTGGCTGTAAGTTTTTTGTGTATAAATCTTTAAGGTTGACAGGAATGTGTATGCCCAAATATTTAATGGCTTCTGATTCCCAGCCAAAGGGAAAATTTTGTTTGCATTGATTGACTATGGAAGGTGCAAGGGAAATATTGAGTGCTTTAGATTTGGAGAAGTTAATTTTCAAATTAGATAGGTCTTGGAAGAGGGTAAAGTCTTTGAGAAGGTCGGGGATAGTAATAATGGGATCTGATAGGAAAAGTAGAATGTCGTCAGCATAAGCTGCTATCTTATATGTTTTGCGATTAATTGAGAGGCCTTTAATGTCTGGGTTATCCCTAAGCTTTTGGAGGAAGGGTTCCATGGTAAGAATGAAGAGCAATGGAGAAAGGGGACAACCCTGACAAGTACCATTGGCGACGGAGAAGGCGTTCGACAGGCGACCATTTATTCTAAGTCTGGCTGAAGGGGATGAGTATAGAACCATGATCATTTGTAGCAGGCGATGAGGCAATCCCATCATCTGGAGCGCCGGCTCCATATAATCCCATGCCACACGGTCGAACGCCTTCTCCGCGTCGAGGGATAAAAAGAAGCCAGGGGTAGATGTGGTAGTCAGCCAGTGGTGTATATTAAGAGCTTTGATAGTATTATCCCTTGCTTCCCTACCAGGGACAAAGCCTACTTGGTCCAGGTCAACCAAACGTGGAAGGAGGGGCGAGATTCGGTTCGCTAGAGTTTTGGCAAATATTTTCACATCCACATTGAGAAGTGAAATGGGACGATAGTTGGTGATCAGTGTAGGATCTTTTTCGGGTTTAGGGATGAGAGTAATATGGGCTTCTAGGATGTCTCTTGGGGCTCCAGGGGAGGACGTGACGTCGTTGAAGGCATTAACCAAGTGTGGAAGTAAAATTTCTGGGAAAGACTTGTAGTAGCTTACTGTGAGGCCATCAGGGCCTGGGCTTTTCCCGGGCTTCATCTGTTTCAAGGCGTTTAGGGTTTCTTCCACTGATAGTGGTGCATCAAGACCAGTGATATCTTCACTAGTAAGGGGGTCGGGGGAGTATTCACTAAGGAAAGACTGAATAGCAGCTTTCCGATCAATCAGCTTGGGTTGGTGGGGGTCAGAGGGGAGATTATATAGATCAGAAAAGTATTGAACAAATTTGTTCATAATGTCTTCCGTTTTAGACACAGTTTCGCCTGAAGCGGTTTTAATGGTATGAATAGTATGGGACGCTTTTTTAACCTGAAGGGCTCTGGCTAGCAATTTCCCGGATTTGTTGCTATATTCATAGAAGAACTTCTGGGAGAGGGCGAAATTACGTTTCACTCGTTTGTGCAACTCACCCAAAAGTTCTTCTCGAGCATTTGTCAGATCTGCCAAAACGTCTGCAGCTAGGGAGGATTTATGAGCTTTTTCCAGAGTGTATATCTTATTGTTTAAGTCCGTTATGCGTTTCCGTATAAGTCTGTGTCGAGCGGAGGCCAGGGAAATAAAGTCTCCCCGAATAACACATTTATGTGCTGCCCAAAGCATAATGGGAGGGGAATCCACTGAAGAGTTTTCCGAGAAGTAATTAGAAAGACTTTGGGATATTTTTTGGACATTATCAAGGTCAGTAAGGAGGGAATTGTCTAGACGCCAAATGTGGGGATGAGCAACCGAATCTGGGATTGATATGGTTATGGAGATCGGGTTATGATCTGATAGGAGCTGTGGTTCTATAGTCGCTTTGAGTAGTAAAGAAAGGTCGTTTTGGGACAGAAAAAGATAGTCAAGTCTGGAATATTTATTGTGGGGTGAGGAAAAAAAGGTAAAGTCTTTTTCGGTGGGGTGAAGTGTGCGCCACGAGTCATGTAATAATAGGTCTTGGAACTGAGTTTTTATTGCGCGAAGGGCCCTGTATGTCAAAGTGGAAGTTCCATTAGAGGTGTCAAGGGAGGGATTGAGGGTGACATTAAAGTCTCCACCCACTATTAGAGTACCGGATTGAAACGCGGTGAGGTTTTGTAGAGTGTTTCGAAAGAAAGTGACCTGGTGCGTGTTGGGTGCATAGATGTTGGCAATTGTGATATGCCTATTGTGCAATAAGCCTTTTAGAAATAGAAATCTCCCCTGCGTATCTGATTGGACATCGAGAATTTGGATGGGACAGTGTCTCGAAATTAGTATAGAGACACCTTTGGATTTAGCTTCTCTATTAGGTGCATGGTGGACCGTAGGAAAATGTTTGTTATATAATTTCGGGATGGAGTCAGCTCTAAAATGTGTTTCTTGAATAAGAGCAATATCGTATTTGCAATGCTGTAGGGAGGATAGCAGATGCTTTCGTTTCTCAGGTGTGTTAAGACCTTGTATATTGATAGAGCATAACTTAAGCGTTCGTTGGGGGGGAACTAGGGGTTGCAGTGATGGTGAAGCGGACATTGTGATCACTTGGGAGTAAGTTTATGTATAGTAATAGAGGCACTTGTCTAATGCTTCTAGGGATAGGGAGGGGGGTTATGTGTAGAGTGAACTACTAGAAAACCGAAGAGACAGTGAGAGGGTGGAGTCCCGCTGTCTCAATAAGAGGGGAATCGGTATAAGTATAGCGCAAGGACTGCAAGCCTATCCTATACCGGACAGGCTTACCAATCACTGCCGCCGTATGGGGGTTGGTACCTAACTATGATGGAAAACAAGGAATATATGATGCTGCTAACAAGCCGACTCACGACATCAGAGTGCGTGAGGGGGGAGATGTGTAGCATAGGGGAGTGTAAGCAGGGGTAATAGCATCTTGTAAGCAATCTGAGAACATAGGAGTGCAGGGGGGGAGGGACGCTATGACAGATCACAGTTGTATACAATAGTACTGCGTAAACTGATAACATTATGCAGATATTGAACAAATAACACATGGGGAGAGGTGAACCAATCTCCAGATGAGTCCCGCGAACCCCCAAAATCGGGGATCCGGACGACTCATCCGGGGTACAATTCTTTAGAGACATTTCAGTAAGAATGTGGAGCCGATAAGCGACTAACTGATCAACAAGTTAACTTTGCAAACGAAGTAAGCATTGTGAACTAGCGAGAAAGACTTGGTTAAATATTCGATTGGAAGTGTCATGAGTACCATGGATACCTTACAAGTAGAGAACCAGGCAAATGCATTATGAACACCAGATATATGTGTCAGAGGCTGTAAAGGAGCAGCAACAAGACCTAACAATCTGAAAAGGAAACTCTCTCCCCCAACCCAAGAACAGAACAATGGAGGAGAATGTTTTTATGTTCAACTATCAGAATGTCAGCAAACAGCATTTGGACTGTTGCTAGGCAGGAAAGAGGCTCAGATCAAATGTTCCTGGTGCAAAGGATAAAAGATGTTTCGCAATGGAAGGTAAGGGCAGTTGGTGCAACAGTAGAAGTGGAGTACCTGTAGGGCTATAGAAACTGCACCAATCGTAACGGCTGGATCCATTGTAACATCAGCTTTCCGGAGCATCCAATCAGGGGTGAGACCAATCCATGGTAAGGTGAGTGTAGTGGCGTAGCGAAGTGTTCAAATATCGATCGGTCGGAACCTTAATACTTTAGTGCAGCACTACAGCGGAATATCGGGACCTTGACCATGAATATGTACCAGGGGGAAAGCCTAATGGCTATTGTGTTTCTGGGGTACCTCAGATAGTCACTATGTAATGTCCGGAGACAACATCCTGCAGGAGGCGGAAGTGCAGCCGCAAAGGATTTTGGGGATTGTAGTAAAGGATGTTAGTAGCGGAGTCTCAGGAAAAATAAGCAAGATATCAAATCCTATCGAATCGAGAACAGTAACAGTAACACACGGGTTATACAGGGTAAAAGTGCTATAAATAGCGCCCCAGCCTGCCTTGCAACCTGTATTCTATATGAAGTGCAGAACATTACCGTAGGTAACAATACAGTGTGAACGAACAAAAAGTTTAAAGAAAAACTTGAGCCTGTGTGTCAGGAATCTCAGTCAGGCTTAAGGGAAAACAATAAAAGATAAACTAGAAAATGAAGAAGGAGACCCGGATGTTAGATGAGATTCATCTAAGGAGAATGAAGCTGCTTGGAGTCAGGGAAGAAATATTCGGAGACTCGTTCAACGGTCCCTTCTGGCCCTCCGGGAGTTCTGGGTATAGTATGGGCTATGGCTGCGGCGGGATCCCCCGCGTGTGTCGCGGGCGTCTGAATCAGAAGGCGATCTGAGCCGGCATAGGCCACTTTCTTGGGCTTCCATGGGGTACACTGGATGTGTGTCCTTCTTCACCGCCGAGCGGCGGAAATCAGCGAACCAGTTGGGCACCTCCACGAGTGGAATATTGAGGATGCGGCAGAACTGAGGTAAGTCTTCAGGCACCTTTAGGAGCGCAGTGCGACCCGTAGCCGTTGCCGAAAGGCAGAACGGAAATTTCCACTTGTAGGTGATGCCATTATTACGGAGTACCTCCAGTAAGGGTTTCAGGTCTCTCCGATGTTGCAAGGTAATACTGGAATGATCCTGGTAGATTTGGATTGTTGAGCCCGCATGAGTGATCTGTGGTGTCCCCCTGGCTTGCTTGAGGATTTCTTCCTTCAATTTAAAATCCGGGAGACAGCAAACAATGTCTCGTGGGGGATCCGAGTCTCTGCCTCTTGGTTTCAAGGCTCGGTGGATCCGGTCCATGGGTATGGGGGTCCGAGGAGGCCTGTTCAATAGGGTATTGAAGATTTCAGTCACTGAGGGTATGATCTGATCTCCATCAACGGTTTCTGAAAGGCCTCTGACTCGGAGATTATGACGTCTTCCTCTATTATCGAGGTCCTCCAAATGAATTTGTATTGCCCTCAATTGCAAGGTGTGAGTATCAACATGATGGGTTGTTTTTCGGAGCTGCGAGTCCTGTTTAGCTACGACATCTTCCATTACTCCCACCCTGTCAGTCAGGGAGCGGATGTCCAAGCGTAGCTCCGAAATGGCCGCTGAAAGCGTGTCCTTAATATCTGCGGCAATTGTCTTCAGATCATGCATGCTTAATTGCGGCTGAGAGGATGGAGGAGCTTGTTGTGTACCGTCGTCCTCCACAGTTAATGCTGAGGAAGGTGGTGAAGATGATTGTGGGCCCCTTGGGGCAGACGTCTGATCTTGTGGATGTCTGTTAGCTGCGGTCACCATGTTCCCTCTATTAGCGCGGAACAAGTCAGGGATTGTGTTGCCGAGGTTCCCTGAATTCTTTCTGGGAGAACGGGAACGTGATGCCGACGAGTTCCACGAAGCAGTCCCCATGAGAAAATGCGCTTCGGGTGGCTAATATCTCCGTTAGGCTGATAGCTGATCGTGAGTCGGCAGGAGCTATGGAACTAAGCGTCCATTTTCCAGTCAGGCCAAGCCACGCCACATGTTGTGTTTTTATCATCTTTATGTGAGTAGTTTGTACACAAAAATTTAATTTTATACTTAGGCGGTGAGCACTTAGATCTTTTCTTTCTACCCATGACCTGGCATCCTTGCTAAGATCTAAGGAGACGTGAGAGAAGTATATGGTCCGTGTTAACCCTTTTGATACCAACTTGCATGACCATGACAGGGGTCCATGCCATAAGGTGAGAGTGATTAGTTAGAGCGGAGGTGGAGGGATTGTAACGCTACTGTGGAAAACAAAAATTACTTACATCAGTGCTACAGTTTGAATTGAAAACTTATTTGTGCAACCTGTGAAGTTAAGTCATGGATTGTGGAAACGAACTAGTGTCGGGTGATTGTATATAGTGTATACCACATTTACCACTGACTAATGCTGAGTTGCAATGCAAGGAGATCAGATAAAAGTAGTTGGATCTGTATGTGCGTTATAATTAATCAAAATTAGTTGATTAATCGATAATATATATATATATATATATATATATATATATATATAGATAGATAGATAGGTAGATAGATAGATAGAATCTATATCTATCTATCTATCTATCTATCTATCTATCTATATATATATATATATATATATATATATATATATATATATATATATGATTTAGGAATATTTTAGACTATTAAATAAAATTATAATCAAGCTTGTAAAAGCAACAGTATCACTCCTCCAAACCTTAAATTGGTAGTGGCAATTAATCTGAGATTCAGTATTTACCATTATTTCATTTATATATTGTGTGCTGCAGATTTTAGAATTGGAGAGACAATTAGTCTCCTCCTGCGGGATTTAACCACTTCCGGACCACTGCACGACTATATATCTCCTCACTTTGAGGACGGATATCGCTGTTATGGCAGCAGCTAGCTGCCATAAACCCAGTATCGCTGTGTTTGGCCGGCGGTCCGCTACAAGATAAAAGTGGTCTCTGTGTCGGGTTCACCGCAAGATCACTTTTATTGGTGGTGGGAGAGGACCCCACCTCCAGCCATGATCTGGTGCCCTCCGGCACTTACCGGAGCTGTTGGCAGCGGTGGAGACAATCCGATCCTTTCCGTGGCTGTGCATGGAGACCAGTGAGGGGAAGGTGGCTGAAGGGAAGATGGTCCCCACCCGTCTTCATGACACTGCAGGGTGTAAGCAATGTCAAAAGGTCACTTCCGCCCATAGCTTTTAAAGGGCCTTTTTTTTTTCTTTTTTTTTATGACATTTTTTTTTTTATGTGTAAATATGAGATCTGAGGTCTTTTTGACCCCATATCTCATTTTTAAGGGTCCTGACACAATTTTTTTAAAAATAAACAATATAAAAATAAAAAATAAAAGGTAAAATAAAATAGAAAATGTTTTTTTTAAACGCGCTCCGACCCACCGAGCTCGCATGCAGAAACAAACGCATACACGAGTAGTGCCCGTATATGAAATCAGTGTTCAAACCACACATGTAAGATATCGTCGCGATTGGTAGAGCAAGAGCAATAATTCTAGCCCTAGACTTCCTTTGTAACTCAAAACATGTGTAGCGCGGGCTTCTGAAGAGCACGCGCTATTTTTTTGGGAAATTTTATGTTACACCTGAACTGCAGTTTGGTTTGGGTATAATTATTCCAAATTTGGACCTCAGCATCAGTCTGATTGGACTATAGGGTGTTCAGCCTGGCCATAGGGGGCAGTGTCTCTTCTGGCAGGCATGGAACCACAGTCTGGTAGGATACTTTAAGGTTACTTTATCTCAGAGCCGGCCCGGTGTGATTGTCACTCTTGCTGTGCTTTCTGGGAGAGGGTACTTAAGATGCCCCAGGAAGGCTATGGCCTGGGGCTGGCTAGCCCGAGGCAATGAAGGTATTTGGAGGTGGTCTGGTACCGTCTCCATCGTGGAGAGGCCCAGCAACTTCATAGCTATCCAGGGGAGGACTCTTCAGAAGAAGGTCACGCATGGGTTGGCTTCTTAGCAAGAGCCTGGTAGGGCTGAAGTACCTAAGTGAATCCAGTTTCGTGTGTATCGCCAAACCGGCTGAAAGATACTGGTACCGCACGAGTGTTCTACAAGTCCTAGTTTCGTACATGTTCTACAACAAAGGTAGCTTTCAAAATGGGCGGTCAGGGGAAGCAGGGGCCGTTGCATCTGTAATATGTTAAACTTAAATAAAAGGTTAACTTATCCTTTAAATTGGTGTTATGGTGATATGGTAAACTTTGTATTTCTGTCTTCCATGAAAAGCTGCACAAATATGTAAGAAATGTTCATTACATGGAACAATCCGGTGTCAAGATCTACTTCAATGAGAGAAAAGAAGTTCCAACCAATCTTATTTTAGAAAGCTGGGTTTTTGCTAACAGTACATGTTATTCTTATCATGAAATTGCCATTATAAGACCAGACGTTGTGCTTGAAATGCTTAACAATCTGAGTAATCCCAAATTCTGGAAAAGAGGCAAAGTAAGACATTAGTTGATTGTTTTCTGTTTGTATTGTTTGCTGAGATTTGCAATTAGAATTTATAGAGATTGTTTAGTTTAATTTTATGATATACTTGTTAATATACCTGTAAGTGAAAGGGGTAATTCATGGATAGGGATGAGCCCGATGTTTGAGTCGAATGTAAGTTCGACTCGAACATTGGGTGTTTGCCTGTTTGCCGAATAGTGAACAATTTGGGGTGTTCGCGGCAAATTCGAAAGCCATGGAACACCCTTTTAAAGTCTATGGGAGAAATCAAAAGTGCTAATTTTAAAGGCTAATATGCATGGTATTGTCATAAAAAGTGTTTGGGGACCTGAGTTCTGCCCCAGGGGACAGGTAGCAATGCAAAAAACGTTTTTAAAATATCATTTTTTTCGGGAGCAGTGATTTTAATAATGCTTAAAGTGAAACAATAAAAGTGAAAACTTCTATAGTATGCCTGTAACGTTGCACATATTTCCCATGTTTAGAACAGTCTGAGAGCAAAATTACATTTCTAAAGGAAAAAAAGTCATTTAAAAGTACTCGCGGCTATAATGAATTGTCGGTCCTGGCAATACACATATAAAAGTAATTGAAAAAAATGGCATGGGATTCCCCCACAGTCCATTACCCTTTGGGTCTGGTATGAATATTAAGGGGAACCCCGAACCAAAATTAGATAAAAAATGCGTGGGGATCCCCCAAGTTCCATACCAGGCCCTTCAGGTCTGGTATGGATATTAAGGGGACCCCATGCCAAAATTTTAAAACAAAAATGGCGTGGGTGTCCCCCCAAAAATCCATACCAGACTCTTATCCAAGCATGCAACCTGGCAGGCTGTAGGAAAGAGGGGGATGAGAGAGCGTCCCCCCTCCTGAACCGTACCAAGCCACATGCCCTCAACATGGGGAGGGTGCTTTGGGGTAGCGGCCCCCCAAAGCACCTTGTCCCCATGTTGATGGGGACAAGGGCCTCATCCCCACAACCCTTAACCGGTGGTTGTGGGGGTCTGCAGGCGGGGGGCTTATCCCCAGCTTTGCAGTTCTACTATACTTCTGGTAGGCAGGTGATTCAGTTAGCTGCAGTGTATTATATATACCTGTCACTAGAAGTAATGTAGAAACAGTACACCACCAGGAACTGACCGCAGTGAGATCTAGATAAATTGTATGCAGTGGATATATACAGTGGTGTGAAAAAGTGTTTGCCTCCTTCCTCATGTCCTGTTCCTTTGCATGTTTGTCACACTTAAGTGTTTCAGAACATCAAACCAATTTAAACAATAGTCAAGGACAACACAAGTAAACACAAAATGCAATTTGTAAATGAAGGTGTTTATTATTAAAGATTAAAAAAAATCCAAACCATCATGGCCCTGTGTGAAAAAGTGATTGCCCCCTAAACCTAATAACTGGTTGGGCCACCCTTAGCAGCAACAACTGCAACCAAGCGTTTGCGATAACGTGCAATGAGGCTTTTACAGCGTCCTGGAGGAATTTTGGCCCACTCATCTTTGCAGAATTGTCCTAATTCAGTTACATTAGAGGGCTTTCGAGCATGAACGGCCTTTTTAAGGTCATACCACAACATCTCAATAGGATTCAGGTCAGGACTTTGGCTAGGCCACTCCAAAGTCTTCATTTTGTTTTTCTTCAGCCATTCGGTGGTGGACTTGCTGGTGTGTTTAGGATCATTGTCCTGCTGCAGAACCCAAGTTCGTTTCAGCTTGAGTACACGAACAGATGGTCGAACATTCTCCTTCAGGATCTCTTGGTAGACAGCAGAATTCATAGTTCCTTTTATCACGGCAAGTCTTCCAGGTCCTGAAGCAGCAAAACAGCCCCAGACCATCACACTACCACCACCATATTTTACTGTTGGTATAATGTTCTTTTTATGAAATGCAGTGTTCCTTCTACGCCAGATATACTTGGACACACACCTTCCAAAGAGTTCCACTTTTGTGTCATCAGTCCACAGAATGTTGTCCCAAAAGTCTTGGGGATCATCAAGATGTGTTGTGGAGAAATTGAGACGAGCTTTGATGTTCTTTTTGCTCAGCAGTGGTTTTCTCCTTGAAACTCTGCCATGCAGGCCATTTTTGCCCAGTCTTTTCCTGATGGTGGAGGCATGAACGCTGACCTTAACTGAGGCAAGTGAGGCCTGCAGTTCCTTGGACATTGTTGTGGGGTCTTTTGTGACCTCTTGGATGAGTCGTCGCTGCGCTCTTGGGGTAATTTTGGGCGGCCGGCCACTCCTGGGAAGGTTCACCACTGTTCCATGTCTTCACCATTTGTGGATAATGGCTCTCACTGTGGTTCGCTGGATTCCCAAAGCTTTGGAAATGGCTTTATAACCCTTTCCAGACTGATAGATCTCAATTACTTTCTTTCTCAATTGTTCCTGAATTTCTTTGGGTCTCGGCATGATGTGTAACTTTTAAGGATCTTCTGGTGGACCTTACTGTGTCAAGCAGCTCCTATTTAACTGATGCCTTGATTGGGAACAGGTGTGGCAATAATCAGGCCTGGGTGTGGCTAGAGAAATTGAACTCAGGTGTGGACAACCACAGTTATAGTATGTTTTAACAAGGGGGGCAATCACTTTTTCACACAGGGCCACGATGGTTTGGATTTTTTTTCACCTTTAATAATAAACACCTTCATTTACAAATTGCATTTTGTGTTTACTTGTGTTGTCCTTGACTATTGTTTAAATTGGTTTGATGTTCCGAAACGCTTAAGTGTGACAAACATGCAAAGGAACAGGAAATGAGGAAGGGGGCAAACACTTTTTCACACCACTGTATATATATATATATATATATATATATATATATATATATATATATATATATATAGTATGTATAGACAGTCTGTCTAGTATATATATATATATATATATATATATATATCCACTGCATACAATTTATCTAGATCTCACTGCGGTCAGTTCCTGGTGGTGTACTGTTTCTACATTACTTCTAGTGACAGGCAGTTGATTCAGTTAGCTGCAGTGTTGTAAGAGAAGTCTAGCTAACAGACGTGCACTTGCGCACAAGCATGGGTGCACCAGTGTAAAGAAGGACTTGTATTGGCACATGTGCTGGCGTACACAGGCACGCACTAATGCACGCATGCACGCACACGTTATGGGCGCCAAGTAGCCTATTTAAACTGAACACTTACACATGAACTTTGCTGAGTGGTCTTTCAGCTAGTGCTTGTTTACCCGATTTGTTCCAGTTTCTAGTGTCTTGACCCGGCTTCACTTGAACCTTCTCCATGACCTCCACCTGCCTACCTGATCCCCGCTTGTGTTTGACTCTGCTACTGCCTGATGCTCCTGTACCTTGCTGCCCGTCTGTGTACCAAACCCGGCCTGTGTCCTGTCTCTGCCTCTGCCTCTCATCTCAGTACCTGCTCTGTCCGGCTGTTGATGACCTCCTGGCTTACGTCCCAGCTACGCCTCCATCTGCTGACCCAGTGATACAGAGCTCTGATCCCCAGAGTCTGCCCAGCTCTCTTCAGCCATCTGGTTCCTGCCAAGGATCGGCCAGCACCATCCACTACATTGGCCCTTGTGCCACTCTGTATCTGTCACTCACTATCATCACCATCAGGGGTGTCGGACAGGAGGTGCAAGAGAAGCCCTCTCTCCAGCTCGATCTCCACCAGGTATGTGACAGTACCACTCAGCCAGATGTCGGAGATTGAGAAAGGGACTTCTTTGACTGTGAAAAAAAAAAGAGAGAGGGGCTTCACCTCTTGAGTCACTCTGCTCGCAACTTATGTCTCTTGCCCTGGCAGTCTGCACCCTGCAAAAGAACTACCAGCAGCTAGAGGATTGCATTCAACTAATGGGTCTTACATTGGCAACTCCTGCACCTGCTATTGCACCTGGCTGCTCCTCATCTGAATAGATTTTTTTCTTACCTCTAGAAATGATGCCACCACCTGAACATAGAGTCCCTGTACCAGTGCAATTCACTGACGACCGGCACAAATTCTGCGCATTTAAGTACTCTTGCGAGCTCTACTTTGTCCTATAGCTGAGAACCTTCTCACTAGAGACCACCAAGGTGGGGTTTGCCATATCCCTACGTCTCAGAGACTCACAGTCTTGGGCTCATCAGCTTCAGGAACAAAACAGCGCAATCTTGGACTCCCTCTCTTCATTCTTTAACACAATGGTGAAGCTCTACGACAACCACTGCAGAGTCAAACCTTACACCAGGGTCACCGACCCGTTGAGGACTATGTGGCAGAATTCCACCTGTGGGCCACTGATACAGGCTGGAATGATGCAGCCTTATGGTATCAGTTTCGCCTTGGCCTGTCTGACGACCTTAAGGTTGAGCTTGCTCATGTGGGGGTCCCCAGTTTCCTTGAAAACCTTGTTAATCTTGCCATCCAGCTTGATCGGTGGTATAGAGAAAAGAGGGCAGAGAAGGCTGGCATCTCCATTCTCCCAACGAATCGGCAAGAACATCCCATGCAACTCGGACTTTTACATTCACCACTTTCTATTGAAGAAAGTTTTGAGGAGGACAGGAGAATTTGTGTCTATACTGTAGGGTAGCGGGTCATTATCTTCAAAACTGCCCTGGGAGACATACCAGAACCAGGACCATACCCTCTACCTATCTTGCCAGCTGTTCCATAGGGAGTAGAGCTGCACATATTACCTTGTCCCTGTCACTTCAGATTCCCGGGAAATACATCCAAGTGTCAGCCATAGTAGATTCTGGAGCTTGCAGTTGCTTTATAGACAAGGACTTTGCTCTGCATCATCAAATCCCTTTGCAAGCAAAGACACGCCTGTTGTCCATCCATCTGCCCGATGGATCCCGTCTCAGGTCTAGGCCTATAAAACACGAGACCTACCCATTACTGGCTGTAAAGGATATCGGTCATCGGGAATACTTGTGCTTGGACATTATTCCATCCCCTCTGTTTCCCGGTATCCAGCACATCCCCTGGTTGCAAGCTCACAACCCACAGATAAACTGGGAATCAGGAGAACTGGCCTTCTTATCCATCTACTGCCGGCAGTCCTGCCTTCACCCCATTCCGATAAAACCTGCACCCCTTCTTGGGGTACATACTGACACTCCTGTGTCACAACTCATACTCATTTTCTGGCCATTTTTGGTATAAACAGAAAGCCGACATCCTACCACCTCACTTCCCATATGACTGCCCAATTGAACTGTTGCCAGGTGCAGAAATCCCTTTTGGGCGCATCTTTTCTCTCTCTGAACTAGAACTCAAAGTACTACATTTGTATATTGATGAGAACTTGGAGAAGGGTTTTATCTGGCCTTCCAGGTCCCCCGCAGGTGCTGGAATGTTTTTTAGAGACAAAAAAGGACCATACATTGCGCCCCTGTGTTGACTACAGGGATTTAAATAAGATCACTATCAAAAACAGATATCCTTTGCCTCTTGTTCCAGAACTGTACCAATGCTTCAAGACGTCCACAGTATTCACAAAACCTGACTTATGGGGGGCTTATAAGTTAATTTGGATCCACAAAGGGGACACATGGAAGGCGGCTTTCCGCACCAGATTTGGACACTACAAGTATCTCGTCATGCCCTTCGGTTTGTGCAATGCCCCTGCAATATTTCAACATTTTGTCAACTACATTTATAGAGATTTTCTTGATCTGTTGCTGATTGTTTATTGTCCATTGTTGATTCCCTTTCTGCACATCGTGAACATGTGAAAAAGGTTCTCGGCCAGCTAAGGGATTATTACTATTTGCAAAAGCTGAAAAATGTGAATTTGAAAAAGAGATAATTCAGTTCCTAGGGCTTATTATTTCCACCACAGGCATCGCCATGGATCCCCAAAAAGTTAAATTTATCCTCGAATGGTCCATACCTATGGACAGGAAGAGCACACAGAGATTCATAGGATTTGCCAATTTCTATCACAAATTTATTAAAAACTTCTCTGCCATCATCTCTCCTATCACCCAGCTTACAGGACAAAACACCCGTTTTTCATGGACACCTGCAGCACAAGCAGCCTTTGACCAGTTACAGACTCTGTTTACCTCAGCACCTATTCTGCAGCACCCAGACCCCACATTACCTTATTTCCTCGAGGTGGATGCTTCAGAGAATGCCGTAGGTGCCATCCTGTCTCAGCTTTGAGGAACAAAGTCCCTGCATTCCATCACATTCTTTTCAAGGAATCTCAGTCCCGCAGAGAAGAACTATGAAGTGGGTGACTGAGAATTACTAGCCATAAAGACAGCCCTGGAAGAGTGGTGTTACCTACTGGAAGGAGCAGTACACCCCATTTTGATCTTTACCAATCACAAGAATCTCAAATATCTTAGAACTGCCAAATCACTGAGGCCACACCAAGCCAGGTGGGCACTGTTCTTTTCCCATTTCTCCTTCCACATTACCTTCAGACATTCAGTCCGCGTTCCAAGAATGACAAGCCGAACACGTTATCACGCATGTATCCAGAAGAGGAAGGACACCACCAGACAGACACAATCCTGCCAGCCTACAGTTTTCTGTTGCTACAAGCAGATCTAATCACCCAGGCATTCACAAGGGATGTTCTACCACCAGGTATCTGTTTCCAGGAACAGGAGGGGCTATTCTTGCACAACCAAAAGGTATTTGTACCTCCAAGCTTACGCCCCAAGATCGTTAGCCTGTTCCATGACCACCCCATTTTGGGGTAACCAAGACTGTAGAGTTTGTACAGTGGACCTTTTGGTGGCCTAATCTAAGATCTAATGGTAGGGATTATGTCAGTACCTGTGGGGTCTGCAACAGAAGCAAGACTGATAAAACCAAAGCCTGGAGCCTGTTAAGGCCACTGCCCAGACCCTGTGTGATGATCAGTATGGATTTAATTGTCGAGCTTCCACCTTCAGAAAGATTCACCACAATCTTTGTGATTGTGGACAGACTAATTAAAATGGCCCATTTCGTCCCCATGTTAGGAACTCCATCTTCAACAGAGACCGCTTGTGCTTTCATCAAGGAAGTAGTGAGGCTCCATGGTGTACCCAGCAGTATCACCTCTGACCGGGGGGTAAAGTTTACATCAAAGTTTAGGAGAGACACGTGCAAGATGTTAAAGATCGAGACCTGCTTCTCATTGGCCTATCACCCCCAGACAAATGGCCAGACTGAATGCACAATCCAGACCTTGGAACAGTACCTTCGGTGTTTCTCATCCTTTGCCCAAGATGACTGGGCATCTCTTTTACCTCTGGTAGAATTTGCCTACAATGATGCCATTCACTTGGCCACAGGACAAGCCATGTTTTTTGCAAATTATCGATACTTTTCAGCTTTCCTGCCTGATATCGTGCCTGACTCCTCTGTTCCTGCAGTCCAGAATAGGATAAGTATGCTTCAGTCAAACAACAACATTTTGCAAGAGGCCATTTCCAAAGCACAACTGGACAATAAAAGTTTTTTGACAAGAAAAGAAGAGGAGACCTAACACTTCAAGTAGGAGATAAGGTCTGGTTATCCACAGCCAACCTAAAGTTGTCATGTCCTTCAAAGAAACTAGTACCTAGATACATCAGCCCTTTTCCTGTCAAAAGGCAGAATAATCTGCCTATGAACTCCCAGAGAATTACAGGATTACAGAATTACAGGATTCATCCCATCTTCCATGTCTCCCTACCAAAGACCGCAAGGGTAGACCCTTTTCCTGGACATGAGTCAGGTCCACCTACACCTACTATTGTCAACAGCAATGAGGAATACAAGGTTGAAACAATTGTGGATTGTAGGAAGAGAAGGAACGTGATTCAGTTCTTAATTAAGTCGAAGGGCTAAGGACCAGAAGACAACTCTTGGGAACCAGAGACCAATCTTCATGCCAAGAAGCTGATACAGGCATTTTTCAAAGCTCATTCTGAGAAGAGGTTACAGATGGGCATCCATTGGTTGCCCATTGAGGGGGGTCAATGTAAGAGAAGTCCAGATAACAGACGTGCACCTGCACACAAGCACGGCTCACCAGTGTAAAGAAGGACTTGTATTGGCGCATTTGCGGGCACGCACAGGCATATGCCAATGCGCGCACAGGTGCGCCCTAATGCGGTACGGGTATGCACTAATGCGCATGTGCACACATGCACGTATGGGCACTAAGTGGCATCTTTAAGCTAAGCACTTACACATGAACTTTGCTGAGTGGTCTTTCAGCTAGTGCTTGTTTACCCGATCTGTTCCAGTTTCCAGTGTCTTGACCCGGCTTCACTTGAATCTTCTCCTGGACCTCCATCTGTCTACCTGATCCCGGCTTGTGTTTGACTCTGCTACTGCCTGATGCTCCTGTACCTTGCTGCCCATCTGTGTACTGTACCTAGCCTGTGTCCTGTCTCTGCCTCTCGTCTTGGTACCTACTCTGTCGGGCTATTGATGACCTCCTGGCTTACGTCCCAGCTACGCCTCCATCTGCTGACCGAGCGATACAGAGCTCTGATCCCCAGAGCCTGCCCAGCGCTCTTCAGCCATCTGGTTCCTGCTAAGGACCGGCCAGTACCATCCACTACATTGGCCCTCATGCCATTCTGTGTCCGTCATTCCCTGTCATCACTATCAGGGATGTCGGATAGGTGTACTGTTTATTCTATACTTCTGGCAGGCAGGTGATTCAGTTAGCTGCAGTGTATTTCATATATATATATATATATATATATATATATATATATATATATATATATATATATATATATATATTGTGGCAGAGCGAGGCTCCGTCCCTATGAAATTAGAGGTAAAAGAGACACAGAGTTTGCGTATCTACGGACTGCAGGACTACAGAGTGTAGAGTTTAAATGGAGAAAACTGCTTTATCAGTTTTCTCCAGGTTTTGCTAGCTCCGGAAGGGATTCTGTAGTTTGGAGATCCCTGAGAGTCATGGGTGGGACGGGATCTCCAACCCTGTGTCCGAGTCTTGAGGATAGCGAGCAGGGTGTGTGCCCAGCTGCACACAGCCCATATAATGAGGGGCTGTTGGGAGTAGAGTGTGGAGGATGATGGAGTGTGAGCAGCTTGCTGCTGTTTGAAGACAAACCTGTGTTTGGAGAGTGTTCTGCCCTGTGGGAGACTGTAGCCCGTGTAAGGGGGATTCTTTGCTCAGGGACTGGGAAAGGCTGGCCTGCCTTGAGAGTCGGGAAGACTACGGAAGCCAGTGAGTCCAGGGGGCTGGAAAGAATCGATAAGTCTGTTGGGAGCAAGCAGAGGAACTGCTAACAAGAGAGAGCCAGGTGGCTTGGTATGTTTTCATTGATGTGTGCTGAATGAAGTTAAACCCCTGCGTGGGATTCCTGGATGGACTATTGTTTTGTTTTCCCTTTAATAAACGTGGGCTACCAGGCCCTTAACTAGAAATGCCTGTCTGATTTGGACAGAAAATGCATCTAACCACTTGAGCTAAACACCCCAATGTCACTATATATATATATATATATATATATCTCCTATATATATATATATCCACTGCATTCTAGTCTAGCCAAGCCTATATCTGACTGCAGGCTATTTCTTGTGTACGTTTTCAAATATACTTTCAGGCAGGCAGGTGATTCAGTTAGCTGCAGTGTATTTCATATATATACAATCAGTATAATATATATATATATATATATATATATATATATATATATATATATATATATATATATATATCCACTGCATACAGTTTAGCTAGATCTCACTGCAGTCTTTCCTGGTGGTGTACTGTTTCTACTATACTTTCAGGCAGGCAGGTGATTTAGTTAGCTGCAGAGTATTTCATATATATATATATATATATATATATATATATATATATATATATATTCACCAAAATTTCTGGTAGACCAGACAAGTCGGTGCCTAGGCTTATATAAACAATGGGATCCAAACCTCACTTAAAAGGATCCCATGCTGGGATATGCAATGAAGGGAGACCAACTCTTGATCAATACTTAATTTCCAGGAAAATTCAAGTTAAGCTCCTGCTCAGAATAGTCACATGGATTTGCATTAAAGGGGGCTGACTTATGCAAAGTATAGGGATTGGAGATGTAGCCAGTCCTTAACCAGGAATAGGGAAGATCACCAATCAGAGCCACGCTATGCCAACCAATGAGGCATCGGCATGTAATGATATACACAGACTAGATGGGAGGGAAACACACACTTTTATGGGAGAGCAACCATCAGAATGGATGGAACCTTGGCGCAAAGGGTAATTATGGGAAAGGTCTGCATTTAACAAAATATGTTTGCAGATTAATGTTTTCAGGAATATACTCTGTATTCCTTCATTTAATTCTCCTGTTTTAACCTAATATTTTCTTCCTTGGTGTAGACTATAGA
The DNA here is from genome assembly GCF_037356315.1 of Lithobates pipiens. Taxonomy (NCBI): domain Eukaryota; kingdom Metazoa; phylum Chordata; class Amphibia; order Anura; family Ranidae; genus Lithobates; species Lithobates pipiens. The sequence continues at coordinate 276,800,247 of NW_027507790.1, read as the reverse complement.
TAGATGGTTGTGTATTAGATAGACTTTCAACTACTCACCAATAAATGTTGTTATTGTGTTAAAGATTTCACTCATGGTCAAAGAACTCTCATTTAACCCAAATCATATCTGAGAGATATTAAATCTCAAGTATAGTATACAGGAAAAAGACTACATGGGAGGTGTGATGCATTTGGGTGGCTGCTCTTAATCTGCCCCCTAGAGGACATCCTGCCTCATTGGATTTGTGCCTCCTTCCCCTCCTCCTCTCTTCTCTCAGGCACCCAAGTACAGTTAATTACCTCATCATTCCCTTCCTCCTCATCACTAGAGCAAACTTGGCAGTATGCTGCAGCTGGGGGAACAAGACTGACAGTTTCTTGTGCTTCTCGGGCACCCCCTCTCTCTAGGCTCACATTACTCCCTCCCCTAACCTGGGAACCAACATCAGAGCCTTCAAATTGCTGTGCATCCTCCAACAGCATGTACCCGACACTGTGGTCAAATAATTCTGGTGACTCCTTCGTGCATGATGGTGGGGCTATGGAAGCAGTGACTGTGGACAAGGATCTGGTGGAATGGGCCACTTTGGCAGGTGCATTGGAAGGCAAACTACTCTCAGCCTGGGTGACAGAGGATGAGGAAGATGAGGAGGGGTTTTTTATCCACGCCACCAATTCTTCTGCATGTTCTGGCTCGATAACATGGTGTCAGGAGCTTAGTAGGAGGCTAAGATGCTGGGAGGGCTCCCCTTGGGGCCGAGCGCAGCACAACTCTAAAGATGACACAGGGATGTGTTGCCCACAAAAGCACAGGTTGCCTGGTTGGTGAAGCTGGTTACCAGGAGCTTGGTAGGACAGGCAAGGTTACTGGAAGTAGGCATGCTTAGGAGGTCCAGCAGATGAGGACCAGTGGGATATTCAGGTAGCATAGTCAGGAGCCAGGCCAGGGGTCAAACACAGCAAGACAGTCTGAGATCAAGAGTAGCTGGGTCCTTAGTACAGAAGACATGATAAACAGAGTCCATTAGCCAGGCCAGGTCAGGTGCAGGAAGCAGGCAGGAGGAAGTAAGGTACAAGCTGAGGGGGTCAAGCCAAAGAATCAGAAGGAGCAGGTCAGACAAGCTGGGTTGGTACACAGGAGTTACGAGGCCCAGGAATGCAGGGGAAGCTAATGATAAACCAGTGATGCGCCAATGTCAGCAGTGAGTTCAAATTGGCAGTGGCGCCCCATATCACGTCGTGCACGTGCCGTTGTGCATGCATGTGTGCCTGATTGATTGGGGTACTGCACATCTGTCTGGTTGTGATGTTGTGCATCCTTGTGTGCTGATGCGTGTCAGCGTGTCCTTGCCTATGCTGGTTCACCATCCTTGTAGTATTGTGCATAGGGATGCACCTATTTCCATGACAGTTCCCATCCCAAGAGGCAGCCTCCATATTCCCAGATGTGCCCTTATTGCTTTATTCTCTCATCTCACCATCTTCTTCCTCCTCTTCTACTCCTCGTATACACAATACATTATTTCACCTTATTAGAAATTCTCCAAGATGTCCAGACAATGCCCCATCAATATACTCTTCTGTATTGGCAAACTGCATGTTCATGTAGCCATCCACAGATACCAGGTATCCCCTGTATTCCATACCCCACTTCAGTTTCACCATTACATGGCTCACCAGTAAGGTCATTAAGGAATGGTTTTGGGTTTAGTCGCAAACTCATTCAGTCGCTGATCTACAGACCAGTGAAAGGAAGAAGAAATTTACCTGCAGAATGCTCTGAGAACACACCACAGGAGAAAACAGGAAATGTCTAGCAGTACTCTTGATGAAAGCAAAAATTGGCATTTCTGTAAAAAATAAAAATAAAAAAAATTATATAGACCTGTGAAACAGGTGTGGAAAAATTGGGCTTTGGGTGTTGTAGGTGCGCACACCATCACCCTATAGAGGTACATTTGATGAAACCAAGAATTGGCCTTGCTGTAAAAACTGGAAATGATGTGAACTTGTCAAACGGGTGTGGAAAAATTGGTCCTTGGGTGTTAATTGTGCCCATGAAACCTATATCAAAAAAATACTTCAAGATAAAATCAACACCCACAAAGCTAGGTAGCCTAGATAGTCTTGTAGAGATTCCATATCCTAAAAATATTCAATCAGTGGCATTGGCATAAGAGGCTTGATAGCTGATGCTAATCCAGGACTGATTCATTTTGAGAAATGTCAGGTGGTCAACAGAGTCTGTGGACAGACATGCTCTTTTATCCCTCTTTATACTCACACAATACTCACACTACACTAGCATTGCACTGACACTACACAATAATTACACTATACTTAGACTACACTAACACTACACTGACACTCTACACTGTTGCTATTGAACAAACATAGTCCCACAACATGGACACTGACATAACAAAAGTATTAAGTGAATCTGGGATCGACAACGACAAGCATTTTTTTTATCTGTGAAATTTTGACAATTCAGGAGCGCATGAAGGTCATGGAGGAGAGGCAAGGTCAGGGCAGGCTATGAAGGGGGTGCAGGAGATGATCAGTGCCACAGTCAGGGCAGCACAGTCCTGTGCCAGTTTCCCAGTGTGCCAACCTGTGCTTCAGCCCCTCCCTCTGCCCGGCCCTTACCCCCACCTATGCAGGGCTCCACTGAGGTGGTCCGGAGGTGCCAGTCCAGTGCTGATCCTCAGCCATGGTGCTGGTACTGCCTGCTGATTGGCTTCTCTGCTGCTATCTCCCTCACTGTCTGAAATCAGCACCACGATAGAGAATGAGCACTGACACCAGTACCGTGATAGAGAGCACTGACACCCGCACCGAGATAGAGAGCACTGACACCAGCCCTGAGATAGAGAGCACTGACACCAGCACCATGATAGAGAGCACTGACACCTGCACCGTGATAGAGAGCACTAACACCAGCAAAGAGATAGAGAGCACTGACACCACACCAGCACCATGATAGAGAGCACTGAGACTACACCAGGACCGAGATAGAGAGCACTGACATCACACCAGCACCGAGATAGAGAGAGAGCACTGAAACCAGCACTGAGATAGAGTGCACTGACAGCAGCACTGATACCAGCAACTCGCTGCGGGACCCAAAAATATGACACCGCTCAACCTCTTCAAACAGGAGGGTACAGGAATATAGAACGGTGTGCTTTTTTTGTACAAGGAAGTGAGCCAAAGGTAGAAAAAAGGTCTGTGTGCTTGATTAAATAAATACTTTATAGAGTTATGCATATACATGGTCTACTGGTCACATGTGTTGAATTCCTCCGAGATCCATGCCTCATTCATTAGTGCGCTTATCGGTCATGATCCCCCCTGCTGCGCTGAACGTCCTTTCGGACAGGACACTGGACAAGGGGCAAGCCAACAGTTCCATTGCAAATTAGGCAAACTCTGGCCAGAGGTCAAGCCTGCCCATCCAGTAGTCCAGGGGTTCATCACTCCTCAGAGCATCCACATCGGCCGTTAACCTAATGTAGTCATACACCTGTCGGTCTAGGCGTTCCCTAATTCTGGATCCGGATGAGAACTGTTGATGGGTCGGCTGAAAGAATTACCTCATATCAGAAATCACTAACACATCTTCAAACCACCCTCTTCTTGCAGGCACTGTTGGATTGTTACCCACAACTCTTTCTCTGGGAGTGGGAATTGCTCCTCTGCCAGCTCTCGCAAAAGCAGAATGCAGCATTTCTTGAAGCAAGGCCTGGAAGTGCTCCATTTTGACAGCCCTCTGTGACGGTGGTAACATTTCCGCCATTTTGTGTTTGTACCGGGGGTCTAAGTACATGCCACCAAGTACTGGCCCTTAACCTGTATGCTTTTTATATGGGGGTCCCTGTTAAAACACTGGAGTATGAAGGCCCCCATTTGCACTAAACTGGAAGCAGTGTGGTGGCCTGGCTCCTGCTCATCATCCAGGATAATGTCGTCCTCCTTGTTCTCCTCTCCCCATCCACGCACAACAACAGGGATCCGAGAAAGGTTTAAAGCATGCTCTTCTTGCTCCTCCTCATCTGCCCCGGCACCATCCTCCTCTGACTCCTCTTCAGACTCCTGTTGTTGACTTGTCTCCGATAGAGTAGCCCCCCTGGGAATTCATCCAGCATTGCGACTTCCTCATCTTCCTGCTCCTCCACGGCTTGATCAATGACACGACGCAATGCGCTCTCCATAAAGAAGGCATAAGGTACTATGTCACTGATGGTGCCATGGCTGCGACTAACCAGTTTGGTGATCTCATTGAATGGCCGCAGAAGTCTGCATGCGTCGCGCATGAGCAGCCACTGGCGCGGTGAAATAAACCAAGCTCCCCAGAACCTGTTCTGCCGCAGAGTTCGTACAGGTAGTCGTTAACTGCACGTTTCTGCTGGAGCAGACTATCAAGCATATAGAAGGTTGAGTTCCATCGCGTAGGGCAATCGCAAATAAGACATCTGACTGGCAGATTGTGTCACCGCTGAATGTCAGCAAGGCGAGCCATGGCCGTGTAAAATTGTCTGAAAGGGGCCGAGATTTTCCTTGCCTGCCGCAAGATGTTCTGGACTCCAGGGTATTGGACAACGAATCTCTGCACGACCAAGTTTAAGACGTGTGCCATGCATTGCACGTGTGTAATTTAGCCCTGTTTCAATGCGCTAAGCAGATTGCCACCGTTGTCACACACCACTTTACCAACTGTCAAATTGAGCGGTGTTAGCCACTGATCTGCCTGTGAACGCAAAGCTGAAAGGAGTGCAGGGCCAGAGTGGCTCTTGGCTTCCAGGCACAACAGACACAGCACGGCATGGCAACTTCTCACCTGGCATGTCGAATAGGTTCTGGGGAGCTTGGGCAGCGCAGCGGAAGAGAAGCTAGCAGCGGAAAAGGAGGAGTCAGCCGAGGAGGAGAGGGAGGAGGATGGAGTAGGAGGAGGAGAAGAAGAGGCAGGCCTGCATGCAATCCGTGGCGGTAAAACCAAATCTACACGGGTGCCACGGGTCACATGCTTGACGGCCGTCAGAAGGTTTACCCAGTGGGCAGTAAAAGTGATATACCTTCCCTGCCCGTGTTTGCTAGACCACGTGTCTGTGGTCAGATGTATCTTGGCACTGACACTGTGTGCCAGAGATACATTCACTTGCCGCTGAACATGGCCATATAGCTCTGGGATGCCCTTCTCTGAGAAATACTTCCTTCCTGGGACCTTCCATTGTGGTGTTCCAATGGCCACAAATTTTCGAAAGGCCTCCGAGTCCACCAGTTTATATGGCAGTAGTTGGTGGGCTATCAGTTCTGACAAGCCAGCCGTCAACCGTTGGGCAAGAGGGTTATCCGGCATCATCATTTTTTTACGCTCCAACATTTGGCCCACGGAAGCCTGCCTTTTTGCAGAAAAACGTGAGGACGGCATGATGGAAGGTGGAGAGAGGAGAAGGAGAAGTAGAAGACGAGGCTGGACGGTGAGAGCCTGGAGTGTGGCTTTGTGTGTTCCGTTGCTCCCACTTGGCTCGGTGATGGCAGCTCATGTGCCTTCTTAAGGCGGTCATCCCTAGGTGAGTGTTGGGCTTACCGCGACTAATGCGTTGACTGCAAAGATTGCAGATGGCAACACTATTGTCAGTAGCGGACTGTTAAAAAAAGCCCACACTGCGGAGCCATGTGCCGGCGTCCTGGGAGCGCAGATGTGACCATACATGGTTGATGCCTGGCTCCTGATACATTAGCAGTCTGCTTTGTCCCTCCTGTACAATCTAAGTTCCGCCTGCTTCTCCTCCCTATCTGCTGGTCCATATCTCCCTCTGAACTCCCCTCCTCTTCCTCTCTTGTGAGCACCCACGTGACATCACTAGACACGTCATCATCGACGTCACCTTCCCCACCACTATAATTAGAGATCTCGAAGTAGGCAGCAACAGCGGGGACCAACCTCCTCCTTGGGCTGATCTGGGTACTGTCGTCAGACTGCTGAGTGGCGGTTGTTGCTACCTCCTCTTCCTGATCCAATGCGAAGAATGGCTGCGCATTGGAAATGTCTTGTGATGGATCGTAAAATAATTCCTGTGACTCAAGCAGAAGGTATATGGTGGTGGTGGAGGTGTTGGTGGTAGTGTCTTTGGGGGTGCACACAGCAGAGAGTGAAGAAGAGGGTGCAGATCGAGAGGATGAGGAGGGTGCAGAAGAGTAAGGCTGAGTGAGCCACTCAACCAAGTCTGGTGCGTCCTTTGACGTAATTGCATGCACCTTCTGCAATTTGCCACTTTGGCTCAAGCCTGTTGCTCCTGCCCTACCCCTACCACCCCTGCGGAAGGGCCTGCCTCTTCCTCTGCCTGTCATTTTTTAAATGACCCTGTGACAAAAGCCTCTAGAGAAGTGCAGTATGTATGTGGAAGAAGGTATATAACACCCCACTTCAATCTGTCGTTTTTGGGGGCCACTGGTCTATCACATCAGTTATAATACTTTTTTTTTAATTGCGTTTGTCACTCTTTGTAGTATTGCTGCAGAACCACTCAGCAGTGACAATGCTGCACAGTGGAAATGCACTATACTATGCTTTCTATATGTGCAAGTATTTTATACGTGTATTCCACCCCTATATACTTCACACCAAATAGTACACCTATACCAGTCCTTAAAAGGACCTTTGTGGACCTAGTAGCTAGTGATTTGCAGACTGTCCCTCAGTCCCTACACTGATAAAAGACAGCTGCAGTATCGGTCAGCACTCAGTTCAGCAGTCAAGTATAATAGGCTTTCTATATTTGAAAGAAAGTATATTATACGTGTACAACCCTATATACTGTGCACCTATACCAGTCCTTAAAATGACCTTTGTGGACCTAATAGTAATAGCTAGTGATTAAACTGACTGTCCCTGCTCCACACAGCGTCCTGTCCCTACACTGACAAAAGACAGCTGCAGAATCGGTCAGCAGTGCACTCAGCAATCAGCAGCACAGCAGTCAGCAGCAGTGCAATGAACCCTATATACTGTACACCTATACCAGGCCTTAAAAGGACTTTTGTGGACCTAATAGCTAGTGATTTGTGTCACTACAGTCTGTCCCTTCTCCACACAGAAACCTCTCCCTACACTGACAAAAGACGGAATGTAAAATGGCTGCCAGATCAAGGCTATTTAAAAGGTGAGGGAATGTCCAATTGACCATGTGTTGAAATGTCTCAATTGGCTGTCTTGTACCCCATGATGGATGTGTCATCATGGGTCAAAGCTCTTTCACAATGTAAACGCATATGTCCGCCGCTCGAACAGCATGAGAAGTCTGCCAGTTTGGTGAAATTCGCCGTGAACTGACCGCCAGGTGAACCGCAAGGCCATTCCTAGTCCTGAATTGCTTGGGGTGGAGCCCTGGTATTCCGCTCCCCATCCATTAGGAAAGGAACTTCTTTGGTCAGCGGCAGTGTTCCACCAGTGGTGGCAAGCATTAAGACGCTTCTCAACACCATTTTAGGTGAATTCATATACCATAATATGCATATATGGGTATTCACAAACATACATCAAATATACATCATGTATCAAAATATGTATATTATATTCTTATTATAATCCATCTCTTTAAACAGAGACACAGAAGCTCCTGAAGAAGCAACAAACTAGGTTGTGAAACATGTTGAGCAATTTTTTTTTTTTTTCAGGAACGTTGAACATCCCAATAGTACAAGTTGTCTTTTCAAGTGTGGGTTATTTTCGATACATATCAAGTACAGCCCCATGAAGTATACAAGTGGCTTTTTCCAATTTTTGGGTTGATCAGAATGTTCATGTATTTTATTGAATGTGTACACTATATGTAGTTAATGTATGTGAACTATTAAAAAATTTTCTATTTTTCTAAGCCTGCCGTTAAAGTCCATCTTTCCCTATCCAACAATTCTCTTTATTAGGATGTGGCACCTTAATAAGGGTTTGATTGCCACCCCAGGGCATGGCAATAAACTTTTCTCTTATGCCGCGTACACACATATCAGACTGTCCGGCGGACTTAGTCTGGCAGATTGTCCGCCGGACTGTCCGTCGGACTTTCTAAACAAGCTACCTGTCCACACACGGTACTTTTGCGGCAGACTAGGTACAGCAGACTAAGTTGCCGGACTATACGCCGTACTTTTGAAATGAACGGACCCGGCCACAAACGCGGAGGAAAGTCCGCTCATTTTGAGCGCGGCTCCAGGTAGCCAGGACCAGCGAAGGAGGCGTCGCTGGACCCATCACCTGATATGGACTTAAAGGGGAATCCCTACGCTGAAAAGAAAGGCGTGGGGGTGCCCCCCTAGGTCCATATCAGACCCTTATCCAAACACGCTATCTGGCCAGCCAGGAAAGGGGGTGGAGATGAGCGAGCGCCCCCCCTCCTGAGCCGTACCAGGCTGCGTCCATGTTGATGAGGACAAGAGCCTCTTCCTGACAAATCTGGCCATTGGTTGTCGGAGTCTGAGGGCAGGGGGCTTATCAGAATCCATGAGCCCCCTTTAATAAGGGGGCACCCGTATCCCAGCCCCCACCCTATGTGAATGAGCATGGGGTACAATGTATCCCTACCCATTCACCTGTGAAAAAAAAAACACATCACACAAGGGTTAAAATAGTTTATTGCACAGCTCTGGGGGTCTTCTTCCGTCTTCGGGGGTCTTCTCGCCGGACTCCTCCACTATCTTCTGCTAGCTCTTTTACTAGCGGACTAGCCCACTTTTTTCTTTGCCGCCGCCCTCTTCTTCCGACTTTAAGTGGGTCGGGGGTCTTGTCCTCCTCTTCGGTTCTTCTTGCCGGGCCACCGCACCTTCTTCTAGCTCTTTTACAAGTGGTGGCCCGGTCTCTGGGACTGTGACATCATAATGGGCAGGAACATCATCCGGTGATGTCCCTATATAAGTCGCCAGATGCCGCCTGTCCTGTCATAGTGACCGGAGACAGCGACGAGGCAACATCTCCAGAAGAGAAGAAGAGAAAAACAGAATACAGCGGCAGCGGCGTCAGAAAACCGGGCCACCGCTTGTAAAAGAGCTAGAAGAAGGCGCGGTGGCCCGGCAAGAAGAACTGAAGAGGGGGACAAGACCCCCGGAGTCGGAAGAAGAGGGCAGCGGAGAAGAAGAAAGCCGGGCTCCACTGCTAGTAACAGAGCTAACAGACGAGTCCGACGAGAAGACCCCCGAAGACGGAGGAAGACCCCCGGAGCTGTGCAATAAACTATTTTAACCCTTGTGTGTTGTGTTTTTTTTTTTTCACAGGTGAATGGGTAGGGGTACATTTTACCCCATACTCATTCACATTATTAAAGGGGGCTCACGGATTCCAATAAGCCCCCCCACCCGCAGACTCCGACAACCAACGGCCAGGGTTGTTGGGAAGAGGCCCTTGTCCTCATCAACATGGGGACAAGGTGCTTTGGGGTGGGGGGGCCGCGTGGCAACCCCTTCCCCAAGGCACCCCCCATGTTGAGGGCATGTGGCCTGGTACGGCTTGTCCCCACCCCATTTCCTGGCTGGCCGGTAGCGTACTCAGATAAGGGTCTGATACGGACCTGGGGGGGGGGGCGTTTTTTCGGCGTAGGGTTTCACCTTTAAGTCCATACCAGGTGACGGGACCAGCGACGCTTCCTTCTCTGGTCCCGGCTACCTGGAGCCGTGCTCAAAATGAGCAGACTTTTCTCCGGGCGGGAAAAGTCTGTTCATTTCATGAGAAATGCGAGTCCGGTTGACAGATTGATGTGCAAAACTCCAATATTAGTCCGCCGGACTTTTGGGTAAAAAAAAGTCCACCGGAGCCTACACACAGGTGGATTGTCCTTGTGCCTTTTCCACTGGATTGTTTGATCGTGTGTACGCGGCATTACTTTTCTCATACTTTTCTGTGCAGTGTGCAGTGCATTGTGGGGCACTCGATGGGTGAGAGCCCCATAAATTCAGGTGTTCACCGTACAGGGGAAACAGGCGATGTTTGGGCCAAAAGTTTGCTCTGCCCGAACTGCTTACCCAAATCTAATTCTAATTCTAATTTATGTTGTCAGCAAACAGTTGTAGGTGAGCATAGGATCAGGTAGAGTCTTTTGCATGACAGAAAGGGATGCACAGGAAAACACGTGCATCAGCTCCCCTGTCACGTCGGATAGTGCATGCTCCCACTGTGACTGTTAAAGGGACCGCTGTACAGCTATGGCGATTTGTGGGAACGAGCCGACCTGCCATCGTATAATGATAGTAGCTGGTTGGCAAGTGGTAAAGATGCTACAGAGGATACAACAGGATAGCTTTATTAGGAATAATAGGCCTAATCGGTGTATTCCTCACTTTTATTTTAACTAGAGGGATGGGGCTGATGTAAATGTGAGGCATATACTGTGAGGTGGTTTAGGGGCCTACTAGTCTTATATTTACAGTAGTTTATCTTTCTTTAAATTTAAATCTTTCTTTCAACTTTATTTAAATTATTTAAAGCCCAATCAACATAATCTAAAAATATCAAAAATAGCAAGAGAAATTCTGAAAACCCCAAAACACCAACCCTGAAACCAAAAACCTCCATTTTTAAAGCATAGTCTTGAAATAAAAGAGCACTTTAACCTAAAACAGAGGCCACCATACAATTGAGATGAATAAACACCCACAGTGAATGAAAACCCCCAAAATATTGTACCTTGAATGGATGTCAAACCTGCAGAATTCACCTTGAGCCCATTGTAGAGGCAAACCAGAACCTCATTCCTATTTGTAACATTCAGTTTGTATATCCTCATGGGATATGATGGACCTTTGCATAATAATAATAATATTAATATGATTTGATTTCAGATTCCGGTATCTCGATGTTCAGATCCGTGTTTACCTGGAAGCAGAAAAAAAATTGGATCTACAATTCATAAATGTTGCTATGAGTGCGTCCCATGTCCAGAAGGAGAGATATCCAACATTTCCGGTATGTTTTGTATTTGCTAGTAAGTTATTAACTGGACAGAAGTTACTACTGTAGTAATGTCAGGGGAAAAAAAAAGAACATCTGTGCAACATGTGTACATTTCCTCATGTTTTATCCTTCTAAAGACCCTGCAAGTACAGAACGATAGTTGTTGATCCTGCCAGAAATGCACTCCTAAGTTCTGCTGTTGTCTGACAACATACAGGAGGTTGGTGTCTGAGATCAAAAGAAATGTTCAGCCCCACCTCGTTGCATTTTGCTACTTTTACTACTCGACATGTGCACTGGCAAAAAATTTCTGACAATTCGTTTTTTTGGTATTTTTTTTTTTTCAGATCATTCGTTATGATCAATATTCATTATTTAGAATACATTCAGAAATTTGGATACATTCAAATTAATTACATTGTATTTGTATAGATATGATATTCATTATATTGATCGTTCTTAACTTCTGATCAATTTAAATTTGTTACATTAAGTGGATACCAGTATTCATTATTTTAAAAATCCAAAAATTGGAAATAACAAAAATCCAAAATGTGAAAATCCTAAAAACTGAAAGAACGAAAAAGAGAAAAATCCAAAAACAATAACAAAAGTCCGAAAAATCGAAAGAACGAAAATCCGAAAATAAGAACGAAAATTTGAAAATCCAAAAGAACAAAAAATATTATAATAATATCTATTATAATTAAAGTATTACATGTATTATATATTTTTTTATTATTATTTATTAATATATAATAGTAATAATAATAAAAACTATAATTTCCTTTCAAATTTGGCTGTTAGTGAACGTAACAAATACAAATTTATCCAAAGTTATCCAGCATTCGTTTTTTTGGATAATTCTTAACTTCAGATAAATTTGTGTTTGTTACGTACACTAACAGCCAAATTTGAAAGGAAATTCCAATACCTGTAATTTAATAGTTTATAACAATTATTATAGTTATTATTATAGTTATTATTATTATTATTATTATTATTATTATTATTTATTATTTATACATAATAATAATAATAATACACTATAATAATGGTAATAAACATAATATTTTAATTATAATAGAAATTATCTGCATGTATTTTGTTCTTTTGGATTTTTTAATTTTTTAATTTTTGTTCTTTCCATTTTTGGATTTTTGTTCTTATTTTCAGATTTTCAACAGGTTTTTAGAGACTTTTATTTGTTTATTGTGTAATGTCCATGCATATCACAATGGTCTCATACATTGGTAGAACCTTATGTAGTGGGAAAACTTTACTTTTTCACAATTATTCTAGAGATATCTTCCTCTGACACATTCCACTATTCCACAATTTGTTCCACTCACTATTAATTTATATTTTTTGAATAAAGGATTTGTCTTGTGTAGTTATTACTTTTGTGCACTTTTTTGTTGAATGGGTAGGGGTACTATGTACCTGATACCCATTCACATAAGGGTGTGGCTGGGACCTGGGGGCCCCCTTGTTAAAGGGGGCTTACAGATTCCGATAAGCCCCCTGCCCGCAGACCCTGACAACCACAGCCCAGGGTTGTTGGGAAGAGGCCCTTGTCCCCATCCAAAGCACCCACCCCCCCAATTTTGAGGGCATGTGGCCTGATATGGTTCAAGTGGGGGGACCCCTCGCTCATCCCCCCTTCCCTGACCTGCCAAGCTGCATACCCGGATAAGGGTCTGGTATTGATTTTGGGGGGACTCCAAGCCATTTATTTTATTTTACTTTTTTTGATGGCGAGGTTCCCCTTAAAATCTATACCAGACCCAAAGGGCCTGGTATGGACTGGGGGGACCCTATGTGGCTTTGTTATTTATTTTTTCAATTGCCGGGTTCCGGCAAATGTAACCATGAGTCATTTTAAATGGGATTTGACTATTTCTTTCTTTATAATTGTCATAGTGCCTGTGTCCACTCTAAGCAGCCCAATACACACTCTGTGTAATAAATAAAATTTCCTTAAATGATCACTAAACTTAAAAAGGCTTTTTGACAAAAACTGTAAAAGATATCAAACTGAAAAGATATAGCCAGATAGCTGAATATTTTTTGAAATTTTTTAAGTTTGCTTGGCATCTGTAGGTGAACGTATGAAGAAGCTGAAATTTTTGGGAGCAGAAGAAGATTTTAAGGATTTGAAGCATGCTCTCCTATCAATTTTATGAAAAATGTGTAAAGAAAATATTTTATTATACACAAAGTTGTCCATCTAGAAACTCATTTCTAACAAACAGCATGGACATAATAAGAATTATACCTGAAAATACATTCTTCTACTTCTCCGGAGTATGGCAATACCAAATGTGTGAGACTTTTTCACAGCCTAGCCACATAGAGAGTAGGGTTGCCACCTCATTACGCTAATCCCCAACACATATGAATTACACAGGTTCTGAGGCAAATTTAATGCAGATAAGGCACCAAATGAGTTTCATTACCACATTAATCAGCCATAGAACCTGTGGAATTCATATGTGTTCAAGTTTAAAGGGATGAGGTAGTAATCCCAATAGAGAGGCCAACATTTAAGGAGGACCTATAGGTGTTTTAGGGGTGTAATATTTGGGGGTTATTTTAGCTTAAAGGTAGAGCTTACCAGTGAGCTGAGTCCACGCCAGATATGCCGTTTTAAGGGCTTGTAGGCCCACTTTTATTAAAGAAAGAAAAGTCTGATAACAAAATAGTTGCCCACACAGGGGTTTCAGCTTTCCACAGCAATAATGTAAGTAGAACCAAAAATACCAAGCCACCTGGCTCTCTTTAGCAGCACTGCTTCTCAGACTAATGCTGCAGCCCTCTCGGCTCTGTAACCGAGTTCCTGTACACCCAGTATCTCAGCACTCTTTAACAGCTTCTCTTTCAGCCCACAAGCTTGGACCCTCTGTCTACTCTGACAGACCGACCTGTGCAGACATGCACACTTCTTCTCCCTTACTCGCCTGGACTCCTCGGGAGGGTGGAGCCCAGAACCATGGTGTTGGCTTTGTTTTAAGCCCAAGACCTACCTGTGCAATCATCCAGCCAGACTGCTGGCTGGTCCCAAAACCCGGTCCCAGGATTGGAGATTCCGTACTACCACATATCCCCCCCCTTTGTTTCGACCCAGAGGGCGGAACACCCAAGTTACTTTTGGCACCTCTGTGCCAGATACCATTTACAGAAGTACCCTCCTGTCCAACCTCGCTTCTCCTAACGGGGAACTCCACCCAATGCCTCCTTTGGTGTCTCCCTCTAAGCCTTACTGTCACTCTGCTATGAGCTTTGATGCAACCTTCCCAACTTTTCTTCCGAGTGCATTTCCATAAGCACTTCCTCTCCTGAAATCTTAATGGGTTCCCGTTGGTCTTTCTACCATCCCTTCTGCCTCCACTCTTCAGGTTCCCAGGTTTCCCCAAAACTTTCTCAGCAGTACTGTTCTGAGACTGTAGGGGGCCTATTTCTATAGTGTTTAGAATGGAAACCCACCTCTTATTTCTGGTACCTGACTCAGCAGTCACTAATTGATTACCAGGTTTACCTGTACCTTTGGGCAGCACATCATCATGTACCATTAACACATTATTTGGTTCATCATTGACAGACATATTCAAACCAACATTAGACCTCTCAATGTTGCACATGTCACCAATGCCTTTTTTTTCAAAATTTGCTAGGGCAGAGTCTGCAGAGGGCACACATACCAGAGGGCCGCCATCACCCACAGAAACCTCACAGGACGCCACCTCCCCTGGGTTCACCCACTCTGCAGGCAGCTGTCCTACCACTTGACCCGTTCAGATGCCATCTGTATTTTATCCACCGGAACAGGCCAGCTCTCGTCTGATCCACATACAATTTTTACCACGCTCCTTGCCCATTCCCCTGTCCCGGGGACCTTATTAGGTTTGTCACCTAAACCAAGCACTGGACTGGGGACCCCAGTCTCTTTAACCACCTTTGTTTGAGCCCTGGTCAGGATCTCTGCTGCTTTCAGGTCCACACATGGCCCTTCCACCTCATGTGGTTTTTCTACTGGTGCAGTATACACGCCCTTCACCAACTGACCAGCACCACACTGGACCATAGCAGCAGAAATGCTTCCCATCTGGCTGTTAGGAGGTGTAACCACAGGCAATTTAGGCTTATTTTCAACTTCTCCAACGTCTGTCTCAAATATTTCTTCTGGATCTAATCTAGCAGCATACGTAGCGGCAACTTTTATCAAAAGTAGCAAATTTAGGAATAAACCATTCCTGTCCTGTTTTGCTTTGCTCTGTACAGCCTGCCATACAGTGCTCCACCTAGTGGTACTGCGCAGTACCAGCCCATCAGACTGTGGAGGAGACACACTAGTATAGATTGGCTGTACATCCCAAAGTTCAAGCATCTCTTTTAATGCTTTGGTTAATAACCAGACCCTTGACTCCAGACCTAAGTCCTTCCTGGGGATTTTCATGACACTGGGGATGCAGAGAGACTCACTTGCTGAGACTTGAAAAGTTGCAATGGTTAACGGAACCTCCTCCCGGTTGGAGGTAAACACAGCCTGGTGCTCCACCAGAGCGCTGCCAATTGCTGGACTCATACCCAACTTCTCAGGCTCAGCATCAGTGAACTGCTCCAGAACATTATCAGTGACGTCACGTTGCCACTCCATGTCAACCTCAGTTTTGTGGGTCACGGACAATGTCTCTGCTGTGCCCTTATTTGGTTCATCCTGCTCACCAGGGTTAACTCCTGCAGCAGCCACCGCGCCCTCAGGTACAGGCTGTTCTGCAGCCCCTCCTGCTGGTCCAGCAGAAACCGTGTCCACCTTATCTTTGTGCATAAAAGCCTTATCTATCAGGGAGATAAGATTTTTGCTCCAACTATCCCAATCTGTTGTATGTGTGCTCCCTTCTGCGGTACTCCTCAGCACCGATCCTTCTGCCCAAGGAGACACACAAGAACAGACTGGCTTAGCTGCAGACTCATTACACCAGTCATTGTAAATCATGTCAGACTGTGGTAGCACAGGTTGCAATACACCATATTCACCACCTTTCTCTGCTTGCATTTCATAAGCCTCACACACTTTTGCATTTTTCACAGGTTGTGTTAATCCACCATTTACCTGCACATTTTTAGTACTAGCAGCTTGCACTAACACATTACTATTACACGGTACAGTTCCATTCTGTCCCACCAGAGTGACATCGCAGTTGTCCAGGGCAACCTATGACTCCAACACATGAAGTTCCCTGGAGATTCCTGTGGACAACTGTGCTGTCTTACCACCAGTTGCTACAGGCAACGGCCCATTTTTGATAACCCCAGGTTCTTTCAGAGCAAAAGTTTTCCCAACAGCATTAAACTTTTCATTAACAGTAACACTTATAGCATTTTTCGCATTTGTAGGCTGTCCTAGCCCATGGTCAACTTGAGCCTGATAGTCATTAGACACAACACTTTTAGTCATCAACACAGGTTCTATTTGGATTTTAACCCTTGCATTCCCACTATATAGGGAAAAGTCATTCTCAAGTGCACATTCAGTGGCCCCACTAACTGGGGTCACTCTCACATCATCATGGACAGTCTCGTAACCAGTCCTTTTATACATGAAATCAGCAGTTCCAGCCATCATTTCATTAAAGACAGTCTTACCCACCGCAGTAGTTGGGGTCACCATCTTCATTTGAGTACGTCGTCTTATGCACCAGTCCTCTGCTGCACTTTTACTGGCCAACTCCTCCTGGTGGTCATGGGATGAAACTACAGCAGGCATCTCCCACCGTTTAGCACCCCCTGCAGGCACAACAGGAAACTTCTTGTTGCTAGGGGTGACTGCAAACATATTTTCACCGGAATCTGGGCCTACAGACAAAACTTTCTCAGCAACATTATCTCCAGCCGTATTCCACAACCTAGGGCAAGAAAACATGCCATGCCCCAGCTGGCCACATTCCAGGCATGGTACTGGACGATTTTTTCCCAAAGCGATTCTCTCCTGGTGATTCCCAGCTGGCCGGAATGCACAGGCCTCTTTGTGGGGACACTGAACCAAACCTCTACTGCAGCTCCTTTCAGGCATAAATTTCAATCCGGTTGCCATGGGAGACCGCACTCTCCCAGCAGAACTTTGCTGGCTCTCTCCAACATGATAAATTGGCTTTTCCTTAAGCCACTTTCCACGATCCTTATTAGACATAGCCCATGGTACAGAGACAGCCCGACTGGCTTCCTTTGCGTTGCTATGGGCAACCACTCTCATCCTCAGCCTTTGATCAGCCTCTCTCCTTGCATATAGCATGGGCTTCTCTCTGCTGGATCCCGTCTCATGCTGTGACACATTCACATCTTTCACAATAGCGGTTTTAACTGCATCAGCTTTGCCAGGGGCAACAACAGCCCTCTTCCAGTTATGGACATCCAGCGTCTTTCCCCTTGCACTGAGGGTTGGCTTCCTTTCCTCTGTAGCTTGGTTCAGTGCTGCTAAATGCCGTTTGCACCAATCCACTGCAGATTCAAATGCTGGTGGACTCTCCATAACAGCAGTCACCTGTGCACTCATTGCACCAGTGTTGCTAGGGACAACCCCCAGCCCTTTTTCTCCTTGATACACTCTGATCAGGTATGTATGGGGCTCGTTCGGGCGGTAACAACCCCTCCAACCACAGAGCTCTGTCTCTTTTAAAGCAAGTTGCTTTTCTCTTCGTGCAAGCTTTCCTCACCTGCACATTGCACACACTGATTGTGCTGTCTCATGCACACAAACACAGTTCATAGCAAGAGAAAAAAAAAATTTGACTTTTCTTTCACAGGTACACCACCTGCAACATGCAATGCCTTTTGCCTGGCTTGAATAGTTCCTGACTTGAACTTACTGTAGAGCAAGGACCCGGATTCCACCGTCTTGTGCCCGCATTCGAACACCACTTGTAATATTTGGGGGTTATTTTAGCTTAAAGGTAGAGCTTACCAGTGAGCTGAGTCCACGCCAGATATGCCGTTTTAAGGGCTTGTAGGCCCACTTTTATTAAAGAAAGAAAAGTCCGATAACAAAATAGTTGCCCACACAGGGGTTTCAGCTTTCCACAGCAATAATGTAAGTAGAACCAAAAATACCAAGCCATCTGGCTCTCTTTAGCAGCACTGCTTCTCAGACTAATGCTGCAGCCCTCTCGGCTCTGTAACCGAGTTCCTGTACACCCAGTACCTCAGCACTCTTTAACAGCTTCTCTTTCAGCCCACAAGCTTGGACCCTCTGTCTACTCTGACAGACCGACCTGTGCAGACATGCACACTTCTTCTCCCTTACACGCCTGGACTCCTCGGGAGGGTGGAGCCCAGAACCATGGTGTTGGCTTTGTTTTAAGCCCAAGACCCACTTGTGCAATCATCCAGCCAGACTGCTGGCTGGTCCCAAAACCCGGTCCCAGGATTGGAGATTCCGTACTACCACAGGGGCCTAAATTACAAATCTAATTTCCTGACTACCTATCACATTTTTTGAGACCATGGAGCACCAGGACAATGGAAACACCCACAAAATAACCACATTTTGTAAATTAAACACCTACCTGTGGTTTTATTAGTGAGCTTTTTGGCAGAGGATGAGTGGGACTGGTGTCTCGTAGGAACATGGTCTATAAACAGGACACAGTCAGTACAGGCAGCAGGCTGACCTGCAGGAAGCAGGCAGGAACATGATCCATAAACATGCCAGGGTCATTACAGGTAGCAGGCAGAGACATGGTCAATACAGAAAAGTATTGGTCCAGGCAGCAGGCAGGAACATCATCCATAAACAGGTCAGGTTCATTTTATGCATCAGGCAGAAGCGTGGTCAGTTTTGGTGGCAGACAGAGGTATGGTTAATTAACAGGCCAATCAGAAGGACCAATCATAGAGCCCATCTGCTGATCAGCGATGCATTGTGTCCAAGGGACACGGACATCGTAGGAGTGAGCCAATGCGCCAATAAATTATATATTTAGGTCATATATTCGATTATAATTTATATTTTTATTATATTTATATTTGTATTATATTTACAGTATATTATATGTATTATATTCTCTTTTCTTTCCCCACAGTGCACTGATAGAAATCCCATTGCTAGCTATGAGACAACACAAAACAATTCGCTGACCCCAATTTTCATTGTGTTTTTATTGTTCTTCCTGCAGACAGTGAAAACTGCATGAAATGTCCTGATGATGAATGGCCAAATGAGAAGAAGGATCGGTGTGTTCCAAAATTTATAGAATTTCTCTCCTACACTGATGATCCCATTGTTGTAGTATTTTTAGCTGTCTCCATCCTCTGTTGTCTTCTTACTGGTTTCATATTGGGGATATTTATACATTACCGGGACACCCCCATTGTTAAAGCTAATAACCGGAACCTGAGCTATCTTCTCCTGGTCTCCATCATGCTGAGCTTCCTCTGTGTCTTCTTGTTCCTCGGCCATCCAGTAGATGTGACCTGCATGCTGCGTGTGACCTCTTTTGGTGTCATCTTCTCAGTTTCCATCTCTTCTCTACTTGCCAAAAGTATCATGGTGTGTATTGCTTTTAAAGCCACCAAACCTGGGAGTCCATGGAGGAGATGGATGGGAACCAAACTGCCCAATTTTATCATTTGTGTCTTCTCACTGGTTCAAATCATAATCTGTGTCACTTGGTTGTCTATTTCTCCCCCCTTCCAGGATCAGGACACTCACTCTTATCAGGGGAAGATCATCATTCAGTGTAATGAGGGTTCAGTTATCGGCTTCTACTCTGTCCTGGGATATATGGGGCTTCTGGCAGCTGTGAGTTTCATTATAGCCTTTTTAGCCAGGACATTACCGGACAGTTTTAATGAGGCCAAGTACATCACCTTCAGCATGCTGGTGTTCTGCAGTGTCTGGATTGCCATGATCCCGGCCTATCTGAGCACCAGAGGGAAATACATGGTGGCTGTGGAGGTTTTTGCTATAATGGCCTCAAGTTCTGGACTTCTTGGCTGTATATTTTTCCCAAAATGTTACATAATTCTGATCAGACCTGATCTGAATACAAAAACAATTATTCACTAATATGTATGGAGCACCAGTAGTTACAGCATTATCTCCATCATTGGTAATTTTAGTATTTTCCTAGTGTATTGAGAATGAACACTGTTAAATATAAACACTTAATACTTACCTCTCCAATAGATGGTAAACCTATGTTTTGCTTTGCACACCGCTAGTATCGCACACTCTCATGCTGGGTGTTGTGGTTCCTCCCATCAGCCATTAATTCACTGCAGAACAATGTAGTCACTTAGTGAGGAGTAACCTCAATGATCAGAGGGGCACAAATTATCCAAATCATCCTAATGTGTCCAATACCAGAGCCACCCATCACTCTTCAAGAGAGAGAAGATTTCACTCACCACCTTTCCAGAAGATAAATATTAAACATGTTCTTTTATAAGCTGCTTGTTATGTATTTTTAGTGTCAGGATCACTTTACATATATTGTATGTAGATGTATCCACTAAATTAATAAATACATTTTGCTGGTGTAGTGAAATATATTAGTAAAAAAATCCATTCTAGTTAAAGTTGATGAGAGCATCTTCTTAGGAAGTCCACATTTTAAATGATAAGTTGAGTTCATTTTAAAGAATATGTTCTTTATAGGACCTAATAAAAAATCTGTCTCCTTGTATCAATGTCTTTGTAAACTGCTGCCACAAGGTAGTATTCGGCTTCCCCATACAATGCTGCAGAGACAACACTCCTAGCCCAGACCTTGCCAGATCCTGGGTATGAAAACTTTTAAAGCTAAAACAGGTTCCAGGTGCTCATTGATCAATCATAAGATATATTATGGAGAAGACATTAAATGTTAGAATTATGTAAGGCTAATATAGTTACATAGTTACACAGTTCCATAGTAGGTGAGGTTGAAAAAATACAAAGTCCATCAAGTCCAACCCATGTGTGTGATTATATGTCAGTATTACATTGTATATCCCTGTATGTTGTGGTCGTTCTGGTGTTTATCTAATAGTTTCTTGAAACTATCAATGCCCCTCACTGAGTCCACCACCTGTAGAAGGGAATTACACATCCTTGCCGCTCTTACAGTAAAGTAACCTCTACGTAGTTTAAGGTTAAACCTCTTTTCTTCTATTTTTAATGAGTGGCCACGAGTCTTGTTAAACTTCCTTTTGTGAAAAAGTTTTATCCCTATTGTGGGGTCACCAGTATAATATTTCTATATTGAAATCATATCCCTTCTCAAGCGTCTCTTCTCCAAAGAGAATAAGTTCAGTGCTTGCAACCTTTCCTCATAATTAATATCCTCCAGACCCTTTATCAACTTTGTTGCCCTTCTTTATACTCGCTCCATTTCCAGTAAATCCTTCCTGAGGACTGGTGCCCAGAGCATACTCCAGGTGCGGAGTCTTGTAGAGCGGGAGAATTATCGTTTTATGTCTGGAGTTGATCCCCTTTTTATTGCACGTCAATATTCTGTTTGCTTTGTTAGCAGCAGCTTGGCATTGCATGCTATTGCTGAGCCTATCATCTACTAGGACCTCCAGGTCCTTTTCCATCCTAGATTCCCCCAGAGGTTCTCCCCCTAGTGTATATATTGCATTGCTATTTTTGCCGCCCAAATGCATTATTTTACATTTTTCCACATTGAACATATGTTTTCCACATATCCACATATGTTTTGAAATGAATGCTCTTACTCATAAGGGCCCCATAATAGGGCATTTATGCCATCTCCAAGATCTTCTAGTCAGATGTGTCAAACAAAAAGCTAAACAGATTAGGAAATTACACTCCTCCCAGTCCCTTCCTATAAGTATTCAAATCATGCACACTAAGAACAATGCGGCATAAAAAAAAAAAAATACAAATAAAGCCCACGAATATTATATATTATTAATCAATATTTCTCAAGTAAATATAATCACATTTGCATAAAAACTATTAAATGTCCAAAAAAATCCCAAACAGTGTAAGGCCGCGTACACACGGGCGGATTGTCTGCCCAACTAAGTTCGTCAGACAATCCGACAGACAGTCCGTTCAACTTTTGAATGAACGGACTTGACCACACACGATGAACAGACAGTCCGCTGAAAACTTGCGCGATGACGTGTACAGCACGTACGACGGGACTAGAAAAACGACGTCCAATACACTGCAATGCAACCTTCGGCCGTGTAAATCCTTTCTGAGCATGCGCCATACTTAGTCCATCCAACTTGCCTACACACGAGCGGACTGTCCGCTGAAACCAAGTTTGGACGGACAAAACCAAGTTTGGACGGACAAAATTACGGAAATTCCGAAAGACAAAGTCCGTCAGACTGTCCGCTGAAAAAGTCCGCTGAAGCCCACACACGAGCGGATTGTCCGCTGAAACACGGTTCAGCGGACTAAGTTGGGCAGACAATCCGCCCGTGTGTACGCGGCCTTAGATGAATAAATTGATCTCCTGAAACCCCCTCCTGAAAGAAGAGCTGTAAGAAAGGGAAGCAATGCAGAAAAAAATATTGATACTTGCCTGGCAAAGGTGATGGCTACAAGGAATAACACCTAGGTGAGTAGAGAGAGGGATGTCTATAATGGGTTACAAAGACCATTTCTGAAGGCCAGAGGGCACTAGATTTCCATGGATAAACTGATTAGTGGACCCTCTGTGCTATCTGCACATTGGAGAGGCTGGGAGCCTTTCAAAGGACCAAGGCACAGAGTCTAAACACACACCAGATCTTCATCAAAGACCCTGCAAAAGGAAAAAATGTGACCTTTGAAAGTCTGAGAGCCAAACGCTGGTCCAGACTCCATAATTTTACAACCCGCTATCACTGTTTTGTTATGGTTGTATTATTTAAAAAAAAAAATTCAAAATATTTTTAGAATTTATCTTTTTAATATATTTTTTACATTATTTTGACTTTTTTCACGTAAGACTGTTCTTACCTTGATCAAGCAAACTGTGGCAGGGAAGGCCAGGCTACAACTAAAAGGATTTCAAGGGACCTTTGGATTAGAGAGGGCAAGGATGTACCATTGGCTGGATGTGACCAGTAGGCACTTGAGGTACTAGACAGCCCTGCTTCACATGTCATGTAATGCCCTGTACACACGACTGGACTTTTTGTCGGACTGAACTCCGAAAGACTTTTCGACTGAGTTCCACCGAAACTGACTTGCCTACACATGATCACACCAAAGTCCACCCGTCTAGTATGCGGTGACGTACAGCAAGTCCGATGAAACTATAAAACAGAAGTTCAATAGCTTGTGCGCCACACTTTGGGCTCCTTCAGCTAATTTCGTGTTTACCTTTTGTGTTAGTAGAAGTTTGGGGAGAGATGATTTGCGCTTTTCAGATCGTTTAACTGCTGTTCAGTTTGTGCTTGTGAGGTTTGTATCTGTTCTTCAGTGCGTGTAGTCAGTTCGTATCTGTATTTTGCAGTGCGTTCTGGTCTGCTCGTTGCTGATTTCCAGCTCGCTCTTCACAGGACTTGTTGTTCTTCAGTGCGTTCTGTTAAGTTCGTTCTGACCAGCTGACTGTTTTGAAGCCATGTTGCATGTACATACTCGTCGTAGAGTTCGTGCTTTGCTTGGACTTGGTGTTGTAGTTCATTCTTCAACTCAAGACCAGTCCATGAGCAGGGTGGGGAGGAGTTCATGGACGAAGAATTAGTTACTCCAGCGTGAACAATTCTCTCACATGCCTTTACTTTGTGAGATCCGGGAGAATAATCCTGATGATTTCAGGAACTTTCTCAGGATGACGGACCCCGTTTTTCACCGTCTGTTGGCTTTACTGACCCCTTATATCAGCAGGCAGGATAACTGCATTAAGCAAGCCATCACTCCGAAGCAGAGGCTAGTCGCCACATTGTGGTACTTGGCGACTGGGTGAAGCCTTCAGGACCTAAAGTTCTCGACAGGCATCTCCCCCCAGGCTCTGGGGGTCACTATCCCAGAGACCTGTTCTGCCATTATTCAGGTCATGCAGAAAGACTATATTAAGGTAAGATTTTTCCTTTAACATCACATTTTATTGTATTTAATGTTTGCTAATGTATTGTATTTCTTTCCTCAACCCCTAATTACCATGATTGCAATATGATGTGAATGTCCCCTCTGTCCTCATGCATGCTGTAATCTTTTAATGCTCCTTTTTTGTCCCTCATGCATATTTGCCTTCACTAACCTCCCCAGCATACTATGCTGGGCCCATATCCACCTAGTCTAGTCACTTAACAATGCATTTTGTCAACTCCATTGCAGTTCTTTAGCCAAACACCCCCTAAAATGTGTCCAAATGGACTCTGTGTCCTTAAATTAATTTGGAATTTTATATTTTAGTCTTTTTACCACTTCAGCCCTGGAAGGATTTACTCCCTTGCTGACCAGAGCACGTTTTGCGATTTGACACTGCATCGCTAAAACTGACAATTGCGTGGTCATGGGATGTGGCTCCCAAAGAAATTTGACGTCCTTTTTTTCCCACAAATAGAGCTTTCTTTTGGTGGTTGTTCAATAAATAATGAAAAAGATAAAGTACAGCGCTTGTTCAATAAATAATGTTATTTATTTATTTTTTCTTTGCATTTCTGTGCCCAGTATCTGGGTTATGGTGTTCAGCCCGCTGTTAGTTGTTTCAGTTTAACTGAGCGTGGATATTTACCTACTTACATTCTCTTGGTGGTATTTGATCACCTCTGCATTTAAATTTTTTGCGCTATAAATAAAAAAGAGCAACAATTTTGAAAAAATTTTGCTATAATAAATATCCCCCAAAGAATATGAAAAATATTTTTTTCCCTCAGTTTAGGCCAATAGTATTCTTCTACATATTTTTTTAATAAAAAAATCGCAATAAGCGTTTATTGATTGGTTTGCACAAAAGTAATAGCGTCTACAAAATAGGAGATCGTTTTATGGCATTTTTTATTAATAATTTTTAATTTACTAGTAATGGCGGTGATCAGCAATTTTTATCATGACAGCGACATTATGGCAGACACATCTGACAATTTTGACACATTTTTGGGAACATTGGCATTAATACAGTAACTATAAAATTGCATTGATTACTGTAAAAATGGCACTGGCATTGAAGGGGTTAACCACTAGGGGGCAGGGAGGGGTTAAGTGTGTCCTGGGGGAGTGTTTCTAATTGTCTAGGGGATGAGCTAGCAGTGACACGACGTGTGTTTTTACTAGGCAGAATGGGGAGATGTTGTTTACATCGGCATCTCCTGTTCTTCAGCTCCGTGACACGATCTGGGGTATCCCAGTGGTGATCGAGTGCACAGGTCCCGCGGGCAATGTCGCGGAACTCGTGGCAGGCATGCGTGCACATGACGGGGATTTCAAAGTAACATACGGGTATGTTACTTTGCCTAGCCGTGCCATTCTGCCGACTTATATTTGCTGACAGTGGTCGGCAAGTGGTTAAATAATAATTCGCAAAATTATTAGACTGATGTTGTTCAAGAATGATTTTTGTGTAATGTGCTTGCAATGTTAAGTGCAAAAGTACTTATATTTTTTTTTTCTTGCTTGACTCCCCAGTTTCCTTCAATGCCACAGGAATGGCAGGGCTATAAGGGGTTTCATAGTATCATGTTAATGGCAGTGGTGTCGGCACAATATGAGTTTCTGTATGTGGACGTGGGGAAGAATGGCCGGATGTCGGATGGTGGAGTCTTCGCCCAGATGAAGTTCTACCAGCATCTCCAGACTGGTGCCACCTGATGCAGAGAACGTAGAAGGACTCCCCTTTGTATTCATCGCAAATGAAGTCTTCAGTCTGGGAGAGCACCTGATGAGGCCATTTCCCCAAAGGACCCTCAGCCCAGAGAGGATGATTTTTAACTACCGGCTGGCCAGAGCGAGAAGAGTTGTGGAGAATACCTTTGGAATAGGGATGAGCTTCGCGTTCGAGTCAAACATACGTTCGACTCGAACATCGGCTGTTCGTTATGGGCTGTTCGTGCCAAATTCATGTAGCGCTCATGGCCCACAATGCACTGCGCAATCGCAGTGCATTGCTGGTTAATGATTGGCCAAGCATGCACTGTGACCCCGCATGCTTGGCCAATCACAGCGCCGGCAGCGAGGAGAGCCATGATTGGCCACAGGCAGGATGCCTGTGGCCAATCATAGCTCAGGCTGTGTAGTACACGCCCCACACTATATAAGGCCGCCAGCGCGGCGGCCTTGTGTGGTGTGTTGGCATCTGTAGGAGTTAGTGGGTGTTCTGTGTACCTTCAACACAGTATACACCATTCGTTATCGGCCGATTTTGTGTTCTTGCTCTTCTGTAGTGGGTGTTGTCTGCGTGCCTTGATCGCAGTATACATCATTATATCCACCTATATAGCTAGCTATATTGCTCTTTTTTAATAGAGCTTGCAGTCAGTTGTAGGAGATTGTGCGTGCTGTCTGCGTGCCCTGACCGCAGTATACACAGTTATATCCACCTATATATCTAGCTATATTGCTCTTTTTTAATAGGGCTTGCAGTCAGTTGTAGGAGATTGTGCGTGCTGTCTGCGTGCCCTGACCACAGTATACACCGTTATATCCACCTATATAGCTAGCTATATTGCTCTTTTTTAATAGAGCTTGCAGTCAGTTGTAGGAGATTGTGCGTGCTGTCTGCGTGCCCTGACCGCAGTATACAACGTTATATCCACCTATATAGCTAGCTATCTTGCTCTTTTTTAATAGAGCTTGCAGTCAGTTGAAGGAGATTGTGCGTGCTGTCTGCGTGCCCTGACCGCAGTATACACCGTTATATCCACCTGTATAGCTAGCTATCTTGCTCTTTTTTAATAGAGCTTGCAGTCATTTGTAGGAGATTGTGCGTGCTGTCTGCGTGCCCTGACCGCAGTATACACCGTTATATCCACCTATATAGCTAGCTATCTTGCTCTTTTTTAATAGAGCTTGCAGTCAGTTGTAGGAGATTGTGCGTGCTGTCTGCGTGCCCTGACCGCAGTATACAACGTTATATCCTTTATTTATATTAATTTTTAGTTATGTTTATTTTATTAGATATAAGGTCCCCATCTTTCAGAGATTGGTGATACTTTCTTTGTGAACACTATATGTATGGTCATTTATTTTTATTTATTTTTTATAATAGTTATTTATGTCATTTATTTTCCCATCATTTATTTAGCACTATTGGCGCTGCTCTTTTTTATTTTTTATATTTGCATTTGAGTGTCTGTATCTCACTTTGAGCCGCTGCCTATTATTTATTTATTTTTAGTATTATTGTTTATTTTAATCATCCTGCACCCAAGCGCAGTTTACACATTTTTTCCATATCTAGTTCTGATACTCTTTACTGCAGCTGGGTTATTATTGAGAACCATCAGGTTTTTTCCTCATAGAGTTTTTCTATTATGGACATCTTTGACTTTAGAGCCACTAAAGTGGTGGATGTTGATGGAGTGTTCGAAGTGTATAGGGATGATGAAGGAGATTTAGGGGGGATGTTTGTTAGATTAAAAAACCTCATGGTTTCTGAGAATCATACTAAATGGGATATTGCCTATTTAGAAACTTATATCAAACATGGAATGGTCCCCAGAAGCCTGAGGTGGGAGGTAGCCCCCCAAAAAGGTGATATTGAACTGGAAGAATGGTTCAAGTATTTTAATTCAGCTGGAGTGGCCTTTCTGAGATTTTTGGTTGGTAGAAAAACGGCCAAATTATCTAAAATTGATGATGAAATCAAAGGTCTCCAAGTTAATCTCACTTCAGCTAAAGGTAGATCTTCCCAAGTCTAGTGATATGGAAGTTACAGCCACCCAACCGGAAAGGTTGGCAGGTGATAGGTGCCCTCCACCTACACAACCTCCTGGCTCTAAACGTATATACCCTGTCAACCAAACCCAACAGAATATGATCCATCATTCTTACCAATCCCCGCGAAGGGGGCGTGGTAATAATAGAGGGTCAGTCCCTCATCGGGGAGCTTGGAGACCTCCGGGCCCCCCGAGACCTCCTAATAGTTATGTCAATGGGAATACAACTTATCCCCTGCCCTACATTGGGAATCACCCTCCACGAGGGAGAGATCAGGGTCATTACCCTAACCAAAGAGGACGTGGTCCACCTGTATACTACCAAGACAGATGGAACCACCCCATTGATAATGAATATCATTATGGATCTTATACACAGGAAAATGTAGGAGGCTACCCTGAATGGGATTATAATGTTCCCACTAGAAATGCCTTCTTTCCATTGAGAGATCTTAATGGTCCCGAGAGTGAATGTAACCTACCACCCCCATTTTCTTTTGGGGAAGGTGCCTCACTGGCTGGATCCCGGCAGACCCCAGGTGCGACCCCTTTGGAGAGAGGCCCTCTGGGGCTGTTGGGCCCTAGTAGCTGGGGTTTTCCCAAACCCACACAGGGCACCAAAAGGCTGGGAGAAAGAGGAGAGGAACCAGAGGGGGGAGGAGAAGGAGAACAGCAAAAAAGGCCCAGGATGTAGTAGGGAAGGGGATCTTTAATCTGAGTTCCAAAACCTTATCAATATCCGAACAATCCATTTTATATAAGGGGTTGAAGTTTGTGCCTCCAACCAGTTTAGATAAATTCCGGACGTACATGGATGTTCATAAATTCGTAAGGAAACTCAATATAAAAAGATACATGGTTGGGTGTTCAACCAATAACCTAAAGGTTGTTTCCAATACTTCAACCTCACAGGTGACCCATTCGGGCTTAGCAAACGCTTCACTTTTTAACCCCCCAGGTACACTTCCACCCGCTCTTCGAGTATTTAGGGATCTAGTACTACAGGATCTTGATTCCCTTAAAATTAAAAAAACTAGGATGAATAAAAACCTACAGGAAGGGTTGGATTCCTTGTGCAATAGAAAAGATTTGGTCATTCGACCAGCTGATAAGGGTGGCGCAATAGTTGTTTTAGACCGTGCAGACTACTTATCAGAAATGAACAGGATTTTAGGTGACTCTGAGACTTATTTGGTCTTGCCCTTCGATCCTATAACACAATACAAAAAGGAGCTTGAAAGAATAATTGCCACAGGTCGTACGATGGGGATCCTGAACATGAAAGAGAGTTTATTCTTGATTCCACAGACCCCACGTACCCCTATTATGTATTATCTGCCCAAATTGCATAAAAATCCTATCTGCCCCCCGGGACGACCCATTGTCAGTGGGATAGATTCCATCACATCCCGGGTGGGCAGATATATTGATTTTTATTTGCAACCGTTGGTTAGGGTTACCCCTTCATATGTTAAAGATTCCAGACATATTATCAATATGCTAGGGACCATTCCAGCTAAATCTGGCATCTGGTTGGTTACAGCAGATGTTACATCCCTGTACACCATTATCCCACACCATCTGGGATTTGAAGCGGTTCAATCCTATTTAAATAGATATTTTCCGGCTTGCCAGTTGAACAAATCACTTTCATTATGAGTTTATTGGAATTTGCAGCCACACACAATTATTTTTGGTTTTGCAACCAATTTTATAGGCAAGTTAAGGGTGTAGCCATGGGGGCTAAATATGCCCCCAGCTTGGCGAACTTTTTTATGGCCCGATGGGAGGAGGACGTCATCTATGCTAAAAATGTACCCCAAATAGTCTTTTTACTTTCAAAATATTTTATTTTACGATAAAGGCACTTACATACGTATAACAGTATATAAACAAACTGCAGCAGGGAGGGCCTGCTGTCACAATGTAAGTAATGAAAACAGGAGACATTAGTGAAAGACAGACAATATCAAAAGGGTACAGTCGGCATGCCCTTCCTCATCGAGGGGCTACATGAAAATAGAGGTAAACGGAGGGTGACCCCCCAGGGAGAGCCCACCAAGTAGATCCATTAGGGGTAGCCCCCAGGAGCCCCCTTCCCGACACCCCTAAAAGGGAACTTGCTGTGCCAGGATGGGGGAGTATCCTCCCAGGCCCCCCCCTCTCAGAGGGATAAAGCAGTTGGAGGACCGTCCGCAGTGGGCACCGCAACATTAAATTGGACTGTATGGTGAACCTGTCAATTACAGCTCTGTTGAGCAAACCAAAAACTTAGAACGTCTAGAAGGACAGAGAAAAGAAGAGAGGAGGAGAAGAGGAGGACAGAGGGGTAAGGGGAGGTAAGCTATGTCCTGAAAGGGTGGAAGGTTATAGCTGGAGAACGTTTAGCATTCAATGTAAGAGGAGGCGCTTTAGGGGTGAGGTCTGATCATTAGAGAAGAGCCTGGGGGTACCCCAGGCAGCAGAGAGATTCCCATGTAACGGGCCCAAGGGTCCCACACCTTTCGGAATTTAGGTGTGGTATCTGACAGAATACCTGACAGTTTTTCTTGGGACATTATCCACGATATCTTCCTCTTAACTGCGAGGAAGGAGGGTCTGGGTTGCTTCCATGCGGAGGCAATCGCAATTTTGGCTCCTAATAGGATAAAATAAGTTAGTTTCTGAGTGTTACTAGACATCAAAGGAACAGGGGTATTGAGTAACGCAACCTCTGGAGTTCTCGGAACCCGGCAGCCTGTGACTAAGTAAATCAAGTTGAAGATTTTAGTCCAGAACGATCGAAGTCTAGGGCATTCCCACCAGATGTGGATCATGGAGCCACGAAGTTGGCACCCCCTGAAACATAAGGGGTTAGCCGTGGGATATATTTTGGCTAGCCTGACTGGAGTGAGGTACCACCTGGTTATCAATTTGATGCTAGCCTCCATTAGTGAGGTGTTTTGGATCCCACGAAAGGATCTGGCTAGGGCCAGCTGCCAGGTTTCAAGACTGCCAGAGGTCTGGAGATCAGATTCCCATGCCGTCATATAGGGGGATTTGCCCGTTGGGGAAGTGAGAGCCGCGTAGATCACTGAAATACCACCCCTCTGCTCCCCGATCCTACCACACCAGGCTTCATATTCAGTAAAGGAAGGAGGAAGGGGTTTGTTTTTCCAAAGTGAGTTCAAGAAGTGAGATATTTGTTGGAAGCGGAACCTCTCTGTGTCTGGTAGCTCTAAGTGTTCGATGCAATAAGCTAGGGAAATCGGACCCCTGGAATTGAAAAAGTGACCTATCCGGTATAGTCCCTTGTCCAACCACCATCTGAAGGCCGCAATGTCCAGACCAGGGGGAAAGTCATGATTACGGAACATGTGAGCAAGGGGTCTTAAAGTGGAGACTAGGGAAGGCTCTTTGCGAAGACCGTCCCATAGGGCGCAGGAGTGAGATAGGAATGGGGACATGATGGGCGGCCTGGCTTTGGGCGGGCACCATAATAGAAAATCTAGTGTAAAAGAGGGTACAGAACAGCGTTCTATGGACTGCCAATCCGGTTTCTCGTATTTGGAGTAGATCGAGGAGAGTTGGGCTAGGCGAGCTGCAAGGTAGTATTTGTGGAGGTTAGGCAAACCCAACCCCCCCTGCGTCTGTGCAGGAAGAGCGTGTTTTGCGGTAGATGGTATCCCTTATTACCCCAGATATATTTCAGTATTTTGCTTTGCAGAGAGCAAAGGTGGTCCTTCCGAACTGGTATTGGCAGGGCTCGAAAATAGTAGAGGATTTTGGGGAGAAGGGTCATTTTTATGGAGTTAATCCGGCCAAGCCAGGATAGTTCGTGTTTAGACCATGAGGAGAGATCAGTTTCCAGCTGTCTGTATAATTTGGGGTAATTGTGGGCATACAACATCTCTATTTTAGGTGTAAGGGAGATACCCAAGTATTGGATGGCAGTGTCACTCCATTGGAACGGAAAGGATTGTTTGAGTGAGAGGACTTGGTGGGTGGGGAGAGAAATATTCAATGCCACAGACTTGGAGTAATTAACCCTCAAGCCTGAGACCTTGGCAAAGTCGTCCAGTACCCGGGATAAGTTGGGCAGGGTTGTGAGGGGGGAAGTGAGGAACAACAGTATGTCGTCCGCGAAGAGTCCACATTTGTGCGTTTGACTACCGCATTGGACACCTCCAATGTCCATATTGTGGCGGACTGCGATCGCCAGTGTTTCAATGGCTATTGCAAATATGAGGGGGGATAGGGGGCACCCCTGTCTGGTCCCCCTGGTGATGGGAATTGGCTCAGAGAGGTATCCCTGCATTCGAATTTGGGCCCTCGGCTGGGAGTATAAGGCCCGTAATAAGCCCAGGAAACGAGCCCCAAATCCCCACCTGTCAAAGAGCTGGAAGATGTACTGCCATGAGACCGAGTCGAAAGCCTTCTGAATATCTAAGGAAAGGAGGAAGCCAGATTGTCCGGGTCCCCCTTCCCAATTAGACTGCAAAATGG
The DNA here is from genome assembly GCF_037356315.1 of Lithobates pipiens. Taxonomy (NCBI): domain Eukaryota; kingdom Metazoa; phylum Chordata; class Amphibia; order Anura; family Ranidae; genus Lithobates; species Lithobates pipiens. Next base: position 276,768,018 of record NW_027507790.1, on the reverse strand, counting down.
AGATAATATCAATCGCCCTCCGAATTTGATCAGGTCCCTGTCTGCCGGGGATAAAACCAACTTGGTCCTTGTGGACGTAGCGTCCGATGAAGGAGGCTAGCCTATTGGCCATAACTTTCGTGAGAATTTTGAGATCATTATTAATAAGGGAAATCGGTCTGTAGTTGCTGACATCTTCCAAGTTCTTGCCAGGTTTGGGGATGACCGTGATATATGCCGTGTTAAGGTGGGGATCCAGGGGGTCTCCATTAGCTTTATGATTACCGAGATTGGCCAGGTGAGGGGCTAGCGTGTTGGCAAAGGCTTTATAGTAAGGGATCGAAAGACCGTCGGGTCCAGGGGCGGAGCTTTTTTTAAGATCCTTTATGACTTCCAGTATCTCCTCTGCCTGGAAGGGGGCTTCCATGACTTGTTTGTGAACGTCCGATAAGGCAGGGATGGGGAGTCCCTCCAAAAACTTTGGAAGGAGGTTATCTTTGGGAGGTGGGGGGCTACTGTAGAGAGAGGTGTAAAAGTTCTGAAAGGCATTCAGAACTGTGACCGGATTAGACGTGGGCGGGAGTCCTGCGCTTCTGATCCGAGGGAGGGTGCTCAGCTTGGTTCTAGGGGAGAGTCTATTAGCCAGGAGTGTGCCTATTTTGTCCGCCTGTGAGTAAAATTTGTGGCCAGACCACCTAACCGATTTTTCTGCTTTCGTGGTGAGGGCGAGATTGAGTTCTAAGCGAGTCTTGTCTAGTACAGAGGTGGGGGTGCGGAGGGGGTCCTTTTTGTGAAGAGCTCTGAGTTTAGAGTATTCCTCTTCTAGCTTCAGGATGGTTGATTGCCTTTCCCGTTTTATTTGAGAACCTAATTGCATGAGTTTTCCCCTAATATATGCTTTGTGCGCCGCCCACAGGGTTTCGGGGGAGACATCAGGAGTCGCATTAATAGAGAAATATTCCTGCAGTGCTTTGTCGAGATCCATAACTCGTGATGGCTCCGAAAGGAGGGATTCATTTAACCTCCAATGCCTGGGGTGTCTCCCACTCGAACCCCCCAGGGCCGTCACAATTACCAGCGAGTGATCCGAGATCACTGTGTCAGTGATGGAGGCTTTGAGCATCCTGGGAAGGAGCGAAGAGGGGACAAGTATGTGGTCTATACGTGCATATGATTGGTGTGGCGCTGAGAAGTGAGTGTAGTCTCTCTTTGTGGGGTTTAATTCCCGCCAGACATCGGATAACCCATGAGCGTGCAGCAATTTGGCGATCCGTAAGCTTGCCTTCGTGGGCCTGGTTAAGCGGGAATGTGAGGGGGAGGATTTATCAAGTCCTTGATCAAAGGCGACGTTAGAGTTCCCTCCGACAATAACCGTTCCCTCTAAAAGAGGTGCTAAGGTGCGCAGCAGGGATTCGAAAAATTTGGTCTGACCTGTGTTCGGGGCGTAGTAGGAGACCAAGGAGTAAAGTTGGTCCCCCACAGTGCCCTTTACAAGTAAATACCTGCCCTCCGGATCCGCTTTTTCAAAACTTTTATTAAATTTGCATGTTTTGGCAATCAAAATGGCCACCCCCCTGGTCTTGGATTCCGCGTTGGCTAAGTAGAACTGAGGGAAGTGGGCATGTAGGAACTTGGGACCATACCGGATAGGAAGGTGGGTTTCCTGAAGTAGAATTATATCTAGTTTCAGGGATTTGTAGTAATCAAGGGCTTTTCTCCGTTTGATGGGGGAATTAAGACCCTGAATGTTATGGGAGGCTATCTTAAGCCTAGCAGCCTGTGGATCAGCCATGGAGCAGAGGGGGAGCCCAGCATCTGAAAGCGACCTCACTTACCCAGTCCATAGCGGGGTTCTCGGTAAGGGCATTGGGATCGGTGGCCCGAGGTTGTCTCCCAGGATACCATGCCGACTGGGTTGGCTCAGCCCAACCTGAGGAGAAAAAGAGTAGTGTCATGTAAACATTCAACGGGGGTAGCTTACCATCAAGGGGGGAGAGAGGAGGAGAAAGGGCAAGGAAAGAAAGGGTTCCTGAGAAGAGAGAGAGGAGATCAGGGCAGGAGACACCCCCCGAAATCCCAAGAAAAAACAGTGTAGACAACCGACCCATAAGGTCAGAAGTCCCGACCCTCAGACGCCTGGGAAAGGCCGAGGGAGGGAGAGTTACACATGTGGTCCCTCGCGGAACTGGGGACCCCTAGTCGGGTAACTACCCGAACTGTGAAATCAACATTCAATAGCAATAACATATAAGCAGCAATATACAAAAAAAAAGAATTTTTCTTGAGGCACGGCTAAACATAATGATTAGAAGACACTGGGGCTAAACAATGAATGCTGTTCTTTAGGCAGAAGGTAGGATGGTATATCCAGGGGGGGTGCTGGGGAATGCAGCCCCCTGGGAAATCCTCAAAGCATCCTTAGGGCTCATTTCAAGGGGACGCAAAAAATATGAGGGGTTACGGGCAGTCCAGTAGATGGACGGAGTACTGCATAGCGTCCCGGAATATTGAAGGCAATGGGGAGAAGGGTAGCACAAGTCCTAGGCAAGGGGAGGGCAAAAAGGGTTGGAGGGCCAAACTTTCAATGTTTGGGGAGCAGTCCTCCGGCCCTCTCCAGGACCTCGGACGGTCAGTCACAGAATGGAGAGTCTGAAAAGGGGTCTGTATGTTGCTCAGGTGGGTGCATTATCCTTGACCTTCTTGGCTCTTCCGGAGGTCCACAACGGGGTTTGTGGGCTGTTAGGAGTGGGCCGTTTGTTGGATCCTTGGCTAGGGTTAGAAGTGTCCATATCAGCTTCTTGAGAAATGATTTTCAGCCTGGTGAGGAGCTTTTCCCCCTCAGGGAAAGTGGAGAAGGCAAAAGACTTTCCTTTGTCCGTGAACCTGACCGCAAATGGGAATGCCCATTTGTATTTTATGTCTTTTTGTGACATTGCAAGCAAGAGGGGTTTTAGAGCTCTCCGTCTCTGTATAGTGGAGGGGGAGAGGTCCGCAAAGATCTGAACCTGGAGACCCTGGTATGTGACGTGTTGCAGGGATCTGGCTCTCTTCATAACTTCTTCTTTCACCGAGAAGTGATGTGGCTTGGCCAGAACATCGCGCGGGGTGCCATCCTTCCTAGGGGGGCCGAGGGTTCTATGGACCCGGTCAAGTTCAAGCTTAGTAGCTGGGATGTCAGGGATTAGCTGTTGAATGAGGTCTTGCACCGCCCTGGACACATCAGTTATTGATTCTGGAAGCCCGCGAATTCTGATGTTATATCTGCGTGACCTATTTTCGAGGTCATCTATACGGGCCATGGCTATGTCCAATTGCTCCTGTACTGAATAAATGTGCCTGGAGTTTTGGATGGATCTGGCTATGGTATCCTCCATTTTATGTTCGATCATTTCGATCCGGGAGCCTAGGTTAATAAAATCAGCTTTCAATTCCCCCGTGATTTGCAAGGCAGTTTGGGGGAGGCCCCTTTCTAATAGTTCAGAGAATTTGCCAAACAGGGCATCCATGTGGGAGACTGGGTCTGCATGAGCAGCCTCGTGGGGGGCCATGGCGGCCTGGGAAACCCTGTAAGTCCCCGCTGGGGAGGGGGAGAACTCCTGGATGGTGCGTTCCAGCAGAGAGACCGTGGAGGCCGGGGACGGTGTGGCTTCCTTGGGGAGACCCCTGGGGTTGCCTGGGGTGGCGTGGAGAGGAGGAAAGTCTGTATCTGACCTGAAATCCACTGTGCCTGCGGATCTGTGATCCTGAGACAGGAGCTGTGCTGCGGTGGCCATCTTGGATTTCTCCCTCACGTCCAATGAAGCGAACAGCGGGCCCAGATTGCGTTTAGCCAGTCCACCGGTCATTCAGAAATGTGCCCCAACACTTCGGGAGTCCGTCCCTATAGCTCGGGAAGCGGAAGGGTAGCCGTGTCGTGCGGTAGGGGTTCCGTCGTTCCGCGAGGTAGCGGAGCTTTAGATGATCGCGGCCATCTTGGAAGCCTCGCGCATGCGCACCTCACCCCAAATAGTCTTATGGGCTAGGTACATTGATGACGTCCTCCTCCTCCTTTGGGACGGCAATGGTCATGATTTGAATGCCTTTTTGGATTCTCTGAACGTGAATGAGAGGGGCATACAACTTAACTATGTTACTAGTCAATCCACGATTCATTTTTTGGACCTTGTTATCAGGGTAAAAGATGAACGTTTTGTCACCTCTACATTCTTTAAAGATACTGACAGAAACTCTTTCATTCCTACTGATAGCTGTCATCACACTCCCTGGCTTAATTCAATTCCAAAAAGCCAGTATATCAGATTGAGACGGAATTGCTCAGATGTCGGGGAATTCCTGTCTCAAGCTGAGGTTCTCACTACAAGATTCCTGGAGAAAGGTTACCAGCCAAACTTTTTATGTGACACTATCAAAATGGTGACGAGTATGGACCGACAGGAATTGCTCATTGAGAGGGGCCCACGTACTGACGATGTCCGAGGGCTTGTCCCTTTTGTGACTACTTACTCTACTCAACAGAGGAAAATAAAACAACTTATTAATAAGCATTGGCACATTATCATTAGTGATGCCACCTTAAGGGGCATAATCCCTGAGAAACCCAGAGTGGTCTTTAGAGGTGCTTCATCATTAAGAAACCGCCTGGCCCCCAATGTCATTGACCCTCCATTTAAAAGTAAAGGTTTCTTTGACCAGCTGACTGGTTATTATAAATGTGGTAGATGTAGGGTGTGTTCTATTAATTCTTGCCCCAGAAGACGTACCATTTCCTTTGTGGGGACAGCCACAGGGCAGACTCATACTATAAAACCTTGTATCACATGTTGCACCACAGGGGTGGTCTATTTGCTCCAGTGCCCCTGTGGGTTGCAATATGTGGGTAGAACCAAGCGCCCATTACAGGTGCGTTTGAACGAACACATTACCAACATTTTGACAGGTTTCCCTAAGCATTCTGTGTCCAAGCATTACTTGATTGCACATAATAAAGATCCGTCAAAAACGTTATTTTTGGGTATTGACAAATTTCAGCCCCATTGGCGAGGGAGTCCTTTAGTGAGGGGTATTTCTAGACTCGAAATGTCCTAGATTCATCGTTTAAAAAGGTATACCCCATACGGATTAAACATTGAAACCGATATTAATGCCTTTATCGATAATTCTTGAATTCTGATAAAAAAATTTAAACTAATATATGCATTTCACTTTTTTGATATTTTCTAATAATATATTTTTCAAATTTTTATTATTTGGGAAATGGTTGTATATGTGGACACATGTCTCTTCTTCATATAATTTTTTTTAATTAAAATTGTATCTTATTTTGATTGTTATTATATGGGAAGTGGCTGTATATATATATACATATGTGTCTTTCCCATTTATTAGGGAAATTGGGTGTATATATAGATATATATCTTTTTATATATTATGTTTATTGGTTTCTCCCTGTAAACTCGTTCTGAGATGCCTCAATGATTATTAATTTAACATCTTACTTATGGTGGGTATTATTTTCTATTTAGATTCCAATTATATAATAATTGCACATATTGGGGTTGGATAAAGATGATATCCTTTTTTATTTCTTTTGTCTGTCGCCTCTGTTATATGTATGGCACAATCCCATTCAATATGGACATCAGCTTGTCATGATATGTCGCATTGCGTGCTGTTGTCTCTTTATATTAAATTTTCTATATAATTAATATACACATGCATTGTACACTTTATATTTCTGTCACATATATACTTATATTATATATATTATCTTTTTATGTCATATTTTGCTATTCACTACACATTTTTTACCTATTAGATTACATTTTTTTATTTTTTCATTTCTTTATTTCATATTTTTCAATATCTGCTATCCCCTTATGTATATTTCTATATACGGGTCATCATAAGTCTTTCATACTATTTCAATAATGTTGATGTGTGTTTTAATATACACACACCACCTCAAAATATTTCCGTCGCTTACATTTAATATATTCATATTTTTTATGGTTCCGCTCACCTTTGTATAAAAGTTTTTTCTACTTTTTACATCGGAACTCATGATCGTAGTGGGGTTTGCAATACTGCCTATACAATAGTTCTTTATGTTATTTTCTAATGGCACTAAATATAGTTCACCTCACCTATTATATAGGTCACCGATTCTCATATAATCCTTTCTCTTGTTCAGTTCTTTTTTCTTTTCACTTTTTTCTGCTTTGCCCTTTTTTCTTTTCCCCTTCACTGTATGGGAACTCAGGTTACTTTTGCCATCAGTTAAGATGTCGTTTTGAAACCAGAACTCGCATTTCAGAACGAGGTCCGGGCATATAAGGTGGTGCGTCGCTGCGTTGCCCGTTCCCCATTGAAAACGTCATCTATGACGAAACGCGTCTGAGAAGGTACGCAGTGACGCCACCACGCTCTACGAGGGGAGGACGGGACGCTTGTTTGTTTGTATGCCGGCCGGCGTGCTTTTACTCTGTCTCAACGCTTGATAGAAAGCTGCTATTTGTAAGTGTGATTCTTCTTTTTTAAATAAATTTGTTTGACGATTTTACTCTATGGAGGCATTTCTTTTTCTCTAAAAACGGTGTTGCTGATGATTTACCCATTGGAGCTCCAGAGAATGGGATTTGGCTATTTTTCCATATTGAGGGTATCTGGATACAGGAGGCTTGATTGGAGCTCTAGTCTTTCTACTTCGATTTAAATATCCCCAAGGCTTTAATTATCCATTTATCTGGTAAGCGCATCACTTATCTGGTGACGGGCACAAGATTTTCCAAGAATTGTGTGTGATCACGGTGGTGATATGTTGAACGCCTGGATTTTCGGATCATCTTAATGGACTTTATTTATATTAATTTTTAGTTATGTTTATTTTATTAGATATAAGGTCCCCATCTTTCAGAGATTGGTGATACTTTCTTTGTGAACACTATATGTATGGTCATTTATTTTTATTTATTTTTTATAATAGTTATTTATGTCATTTATTTTCCCATCATTTATTTAGCACTATTGGCGCTGCTCTTTTTTATTTTTTATTTTTTATTTTTTATAGTTGTAGGAGATTGTGCGTGCTGTCTGCGTGCCCTGACCGCAGTATACATCGTTACATCCACCTATATAGCTAGCTATCTTGCTCTTTTTTAATAGAGCTTGCAGTCAATTGTAGGCGATTGTGTGTGCTGTCTGCATGCCCTGACCGCAGTATACACCGTTATATCCACCTATATAGATAGCTATCTTGATCTTGTTTAATAGAGCTTGCAGTCAGTTGTAGGCGATTGTGCGTGCTGTCTGCGTGCCCTGACCGCAGTATACATCGTTATATCCACCTATATAGCTCTTCTCTAATTGAGCCATCTGCCATCTGCAGGAGTTAGTGGGTATTGTGTGCCTCCAGCACAATATACACTACCCAATTGCTGGTTTTCCCATCTCCCTTCAGGCCATTACCATGTCTGGAAGGCCAACAAAGAGAGGCAGATAGGCGCAAGCCGATAAAAGAGGGCAAGCAGGCTCTGTGCCTAGAGACAACAGTGCTGGTCGTTGACGCAGTGCATCGTCATCATCAGCACGTGGCCATGGGACACGCTTGTCCATCTTTTCGGCAGCTGGACATGTTGAGCCACAACATGCCAAGGACTTGGTAGAGTGGATGACCAAGCCCTCTTCATCCTCCTCATCCTCTCTCACCCAGGCTCAGGGTACTAGCAAAGCAGCTGCCAACGCATCATCTTCCCTCCTCTCAATGTCATCATCACTGACTCCTTCCCTAGACCCACCACATCCTCCTGAGGAGTCTCCTGAACTCTTTGAGCACAGTGTTGGGTACATGCTCCAGGAGGATGCCCAGTGTTTTGTAGGCTCTGATGATGATACTCAGCTAGAGGAAGGCAGTAGCGTGAATGCAGAGAGAGGGGATGCTCAAGAAGGACAGCAATCTGGCAGTCATGTTCCACAAGCTGCAGCATACTGCCAGGTTTGCTCCAGCGATGAAGAGGGAGGGGATGATGAGGGCACTGACTCCACGTGGGTGCCTGGTAGGAGAGAGGAGGAGGAGGAGGAGGAGGAGGAGGCACATGTCCAACGAGGCAGGATGCCCTCTGGGGGGCCAGCTTAGGGGCAGCACACCCCTGCGCGTTATTCTAAAAGTTCTTTGGTGTGGGCCTTTTTTGAGACAAGTGCATCAGATCGCACCGCTGCTATTTGCAACATATGTCTCAAGCGTATCTCGTGTGGCCAAAACATCAGCCGCTTGGGCACCACATGCTTGACCAGACATATGTTGACCTGCCATGCAGCTCGTTGGCAAGCTTACCTCAAAGACCCACACCAAAGAACAAAGCGGACCTCTCCTTGCTCCTCATCAGCTGGGATCTCCAACCCCACTAGACCTTCAGTCCTCTCTGAAACCTGCTCTGAGAGGAATGAAGGTGTAGAATTAGGTGTGTCACAGCCAAGTGCTTCCGGGCACTCTGCTAGCAGTACACCCACATCCGATTATAGCAGGCAAATGTCCCTGCCCCAGCTGCTGGACCAGCGAAAGAAGTTCACTCCCAGCCATCCACATGCCCAGCGGTTGAATGCTAGCTTGGCTAAATTGCTAGCACTTCAACTGCTGCCTTTTCAGTTGGTAGACTCGGCCCACTTCCGTGAGTTTGTGCAATGTGCGGTTCCTCAGTGGCAGGTCCCCAAACGCCACTTTTTCTCACGGAAGGCGATTCTGGCTCTCTACCGGCATGTGGAAGGCAATGTCCTTGCCTCGCTGGACAGGGCGGTCAGCGGTAAGGTGCATATTACCACTGACTCATGGTCCAGCAGGCATGGACAGGGACGTTACCTGTCTTTTACGGCCCATTGGGTCACTCTTCTGGCAGCTGGGAAGGATGCAGGACAAGGTGCAGTAGTGTTGAAGGTTGTTCCGCTGCCACGCCTCCAAAATGCTACTATTGGTTGTGACACACCTCTCTCCTCCACTCCCTCCTCTTCTTCTTCCTCCATGGCCTCTTCCAGTGCTCTGTCCTAAGAACCAGCGGTGCTCCGTAGGCTTTCCAGGGGCTACACAAGTACGCAGGCAAAACTATGCCATGCCGTGCTTGTGCTGGTTTGTTTGGGGGACAGGAGCCACACTGGGGCAGATATTTTGTCAGTTCTGCAGGGGCAGGCCGAGAGGTGGTTGACACCATGCCAGCTTAAGCCAGGAATGGTGGTTGTGACAATGGCACCAACCTCCTCTCCGCCCTCAAACAGGGACAACTGACCCATGTGCCCTGTGTGGCTCACATCCTTAACCTGGTGGTGCAGTGGTTCTTGGGCAGGTACCCGGGCTTACAGGATGTCCTGAAGCAGGCCAGGAAAGTCTGTGTGCATTTCCGCCGATCAATTAATGTCTGTGCTTGACTGGCTGAGCTCCAAAAGGAGTTGAACCTGCCCAAGAACCGCCTTAAATGTGACATGCCCACCAGGTGGAACTCCATGTTGGCCATGCTGCAGCGGCTGCACACGCAGCAGAGGGCCATCAGTGAGCACCTGTGCGACTACGGCACCAGGACAGGGTCAGGGATGCTCGTTTTTTTCTCACCATGCCATTGGGCATGATCAGGTATGCATGCACTGTCCTGTCACTGTTTGAGGAGGCCACAAGGATGGTGAGCAGTGACAGTGCATGCATCAGTGACACTATACCTTTTGTCCACCTCTTGGAGCATACACTGCATGGAATAATGGACAGGGCACTTGAGGCAGAACAGAGGCAGGAAGAGGAGGACTTCCTTGCCTCTCAAGGCCCCCTTTATCCAGACAGTGTTCCTGCTGTGCCACCCATCATGCAGGAAGAGGATGAGGAGGAGGAGGAGGAGGAGGAGGAGGAGGAGGAGGATGATTGTGTCAGCATGGAGGTGGAGGCTGGCATCAGCAGCAGCAGCAGTCTTGTAGGGATGATTTACAGTCCCAAGAAACCCGTGGACTTGTACGTGGCTGGGAGGAGGTAGCTGCGGATCATGTTGTCCTTATTGACCCAGAGGACTCCGGACCGAATGCCTCAGCTAACCTACGCTGCATGGCCTCCCTGATCCTGCAAAGCCTGCGGAAGGATCCTCGTATTCTTCGGATCAAGGAGAGGGACCATTACTGGCTGGCCACTCTCCTTGATCCACGGTACAAGGGTAAGGTTGCCGACCTTATCTTGCCATCGCAGAAGGAGCAGAGGATGAGACATCTCCGGGAGGCCTTGCAGAAAGGTCTGGGCAACGCATTCTCAGAGACTGGGAGGTTACAAACTCCTGGTCCTGGACAACGTGTTGCTGAGGCATCGGTCAGAAGGAGCGGTGGAGAAGGTGGCCGTCTGACCGATGCTTTCAGACAATTTTTTAGTCCGCAGCCCCAAGGTATGATCGGTTCCAGCAACCATCGCCAGCATCTGATTTACATGGTGCAGGAATACCTAGGGGCAACGTCAGACTTGGACACCTTTCCCACCGAAAATCCTCCGGCTTACTGGGTCTTGAGGATGGATCACTGGCCAGAGCTTGCACAGTATGCAATTGAGCTACTGGCCTGTCCTGCATCCAGCGTTCTTTCGGACCGCACCTTAAGTGCTGCTGGTGGCTTTGTTACCGATCACAGGGTGCGCCTGTCCACCGAATCAGTTGATCGACTGACCTTCATCAAGATGAATCAGTCTTGGATCACCCACAGCTACCAAGCATCTGAAGCTGATGTAACCGAATATTTTTTTTTTGAAATATCACATCCCTTCAAGACTGCCTATGCTGATGCTGAGTGACTGTCCTGTTATGCTGATTGTCTATCCTCTTCCTCCTCCGCTGATATGTTGGAAGAACATTTCTGGTTCTGGGTGATGCCATAAGCCCAATTTTTCTGCCCCTGTTTAACAGGGGCGTTTAATTACAATTTTTGATGCAATGCTTTGCAGCAGGGCTAATTCCTGCACTACAACTAGAGTATATGGGAGAGGTTGCAGTGTGGTGGCACCAGCACCGGTGCCTAAGGCCCAATTTTTCTGCCCCTGTTTAACAGGGGCGTTTAATTACAATTTTTGATGCAATGCTTTGCAGCAGGGCTAATTCCTGCACTAAAACTAGAGTATATGGGAGAGGCTGCAGTGTCGTGGCACCAGCACCAGTGCCTAAGGCCCAATTTTTCTGCCCCTGTTTAACAGGGACATGTAATTACAATTCTTGATATAATATTTCACAGGAGAGCCCGTTCCTGTGCCCACCCAGAGTAACTGTGGGGACTTATAGTGTTGTGGCACCAGCACCACAACCACCAAAGGTAAATTTTTCTACCACTGTTCAACAATGGCATGTAATTACAATAGGGCGCTCCAGCGCCCACCAAGAGTCACTTTGAGGGCTTACAATGTTGTGGCAAAACCAACACCTTGTTCCGCCATTTCTGCAGAGCATATAGGGCAGGCCCCTACTTTCAAACATCCAACTTACAAACATCTCCTACTTGCAAACGGAAGGAGACAACAGCAAGTGAGATGAAAAAAGATGGACGACAAAACACATTATACAGGGGTGATAACCCTTCCCTATGTTTTCCAAAAAGCTTAAAAATAGTTTTTTTGACTGGAGCTACACTTTAAAAATGTACCAGTTGAAAATTACAAACAGATTCAACTTAACACAACAAACCTACACAGTCCCTGTCTTGTTTGCACCGCCTGTATACTGCTGTTCTGAGTATATAGGGCCTGGGGGCCACACGCATTTCCTTTTTTTAATATGGGTACGGGGGTTCCCCTTAATATGCGTACAAAACCCAAAGGGGTTGGTAATGGGCAGGGAGGGCTACCCATGCAATTTTTCTCAATGATTTTCAACCATATTGCAGGAACCAGATATAACATTAAAACCGCAAGCAGTTTTAAATGATGTTATTTCCGTTAAATGTAATTTTGTGCAGGGACTGTTCTAAAAACGGGAAACACGTGGCACTTCACAGGCATACTACAGACACCCCCCAGGCACGATATTTAAAGGAATATTTCACTTTTTTTTCACTTTAATCGTCATTAATATCAGTGCTCCTGCCAAACGGCCAATTTTAAAAACATTTTAGGCATTGACCCATGTCCCCTGGGGCAGGAGCCAGGTCCCCAAACCCTTTTTAGGACAGCATCTTGCATATTAGCCGTTAAAATTAGCACTTTTAATTTCGAACGCTCGTGTCTCATAGACTTCAATGGGTTTCTAAAGTTCATACGAATTTGGGGTCAGTTCGAAAGTTCTGGTGCCAACCGAACCGGGGGGGGGTGTTCGACTCATCCCTATCCACAAACATGAAAGTAGCCATTTTAAGCTGTACAACAGTAAAGAAAAGCACATGGAGCAGCATGCAAGTTAATAAGCAGAATAGGAACACACGACAAGTACATACTTTTTTGAATAACTTTCTTTATTCTTCTGCACTGATCAGGCTCCCTCAGTTTAAGGTCAGACTAGCGTTTCCTCAATTGGTCTTTTGAGTGTCGTACCACAAAAAGTGCTACATATCTTTGGTAAAAATAACCTACATTAGTGTATATTATTTGGACTTTGTGAAAGTTATAGTCTAAAAACTATGGTGCCAATCACTGAAAATTGATCACATCTGATCAGGCCTTCAGTACATCAGGTGTATCTCATTTCTTAAACACTAACAAGTCAGAAAAAATACCCCCCAATGACCTCTTTTTAGAAAGTAGACATTCCAAGGTATTAGGTAAGTAGCATGGTGAGTTTTTTTAAGTTGTCATTTTTTCCCACAATTCTTTTCAAAATTAAGATTTATGTATTTTTATTTTTTACAAAATTGTAATACTATCAGGTTATTTCTCACACACAGCATATGCATACAACAAATTACACCCCAAAATACATTCTGCTACTCTTCCCAAGTATGGCGATACCACATGTGTGGGACTTTTACACAGCCTAGTACCTTCATTCGTTCTACGAGCAAAAATTACGCATCTCATTTCACAGCCACCTATTACACTTTTGAAGGTCCTGGAGTACCAGGACAATGGAATTACCCACAAAATGACCCCATTTTGGAAAGAAAATACCCCAATGTATAATCTGTGAGGCATAATGAGTCTTTTGAATGGTTCATTTTTTTCCAGAAGTTTTTGGAATATGTGGAAAAAAATGAAAACGCATTTTTTTTACACAAAGTTGTCAATTTATAAGATATTTCTAACACATAGCATGTATATAGCAAAAATTACACCCAAAACACATTCTTCTACTCCTCCCGAGTATGGCGATACCACATGTGTAGGACTTTTACACAGCCTGTTCACATAGAGAGGCCGAACATTGAAGTAGCACCTTCAGGCGTTCTAGGAGCATAAATGACACATCTCAGCTCATTCCTACCTATCACACTTTTGTAGGTCATGGAGGACCAGGACAATGAAATTACCCACAAAATGACCCCATTTTGGAAAGCAAACACCCCAACGTATATTCTATGAGGCATGGGCTGCAAATAGGTACTCGGATACTCTGATGGGCTGCAGATAGGTACTGTGGTACTCTGATGGGCTGGTGACAGGTACTTGAGTACTCTGATGGCCTGGTGACAGGTACTCGGGTACTCTGATGGCCTGGTGACAGGTACTCGGGTACTCTGATGGCCTGGTGACAGGTACTTGGATACTCTGATGGCCTGGTGACTGGTATTTGGGTACTGTGAAGTGTGGTGGTAGGTACTCAGGTACTCCTATGGACTGGGTCAGGTCCTCGGGTACTCAGATGAACTGTGACAGGTACTCAGATGAACTGTGACAGGTACTTGGGTACTCAGATGGACTGGGACTGGTACACAGGTACTCAGATGAACTGTTACAGGTACTCAGGTACTCAGATGGACTGGGACAGGTACTCGGGTACTCTGATGGGCAGTGACAGGTACTCAGGTACTCATATGGGCTGTGAAAGGTACTCGGGTATTTTGATGGGCCGTAACAGGTACTCGGGTACTCTGATGGGCCGTGACAGGTACTCGGGTACTCTGATGGACCGTGACAGGTACTCTGGTACTCTGATGGACCGTGACAGGTACTCGGGTACTCAGATGGACCGTGACAGGTACTCGGGTACTCTTATGGGCCGTGACAGGTACTCAGGTACTCTGATGGGCTGTGACAGGTACTTGGGTACTCTGATGGACCGTGACAGGTACTCTGGTACTCTGATGGACCGTGACAGGTACTCGGGTACTCAGATGGACCGTGACAGGTACTCTGGTACTCTGATGGACCGTGACAGGTACTCAGGTACTCTGATGGGCTGTGACAGGTACTCGGGTACTCTGATGGGCTGTGAAAGGTACTCGGGTACTCTGATGGGCCGTGACAGGTACTTGGGTACTCTGATGGACTGTGACAGGTACTCGGGTACTCTGATGGGCCGTGACAGGTACTCGGGTACTCTGATGGGCTGTGACAGGTACTTGGGTACTCTGATGGACTGTGACAGGTACTCGGGTGCTCTGATGGACTGTGACAGGTACTCGGGTACTCTGATGGACTGTGACAGGTACTCGGGTACTCTGATGGGCCGTGACAGGTACTCGGGTACTCTGATGGGCTGTGACAGGTACTTGGGTACTCTGATGGACTGTGACAGGTACTCGGGTACTCTGATGGACTGTGACAGGTACTCGGGTACTCTGATGGACTGTGACAGGTACTCAAGTACTCTGATGGACTTTGACAGGTACTTGGGTACTCTGATGGACTGTGAGTGACATGTACTATGAGGGGTGGTGACAGGTCCTCTTTATTGCGGGGGCAATCAGTGTGATTAGTGTACACTGTAAGCGGTAACGAGATGTTACCGCAATCTCCTCCTCACAGTGTGTGAGGAGGAGAACCCAGTAACACCCGGTAACATCTCGTTACCGCGGTTTGTTTATATTTTAGTGATGGGCTGTGAAACGATCACAGCTGATCATGTGGGTAAACAGCCGGCCAATGGCTGTTTACCAGCGTCGGTGACAAGCATTGTTCCCAGGAACACGCCGCCACCAACACGCTCGCGATCACGCGCATGCGCCGTGCACAGTGGGGGTGTGACCATCTGTGATCGGCCGTGACTTCATCACGGCCGATCACGTGGTAAACAGCCATGTGCACTGGCTGTTCACCCCCTTCGGTGGCGAGCGCTGTCTCCGTGACACGCCGCCACCAAAGAAACAGGGATGCTTGCGCACGATCGTGTGCATTCCCTGTTTAAATGGGAGGACGTCATATGACACCCTCCCGCCACAATAGGTCCGCCGCCTGGCCATCATTTGACAGCCGGCGATCGGAAAGTAGTTAAACATCATCTGGCATTGCAATGGCCCCCCTACCAGTAAAACAATTCACATATTTTTCCCGAACCTCACAGGTGCTTTGGGGGGCCCAGTCAGTACGGCCAGTATCCAGGCCCATCAGAGCATTTTCTGGAACAAGTTCGGCCTCAGGCCCAACTGTTGACATATCATTTCTGGAATTAGTTCTTAAAAAATTGTGCAGCATGCAGCATGTTAGGACGATATGATAAAGTTTGTATTTCGCCATTGGAGTGAGAAACAGTCGGAACTGGCTAGCCATTATTCCAAAGGTATTCTCCACAATTCTTCTCGCTCTGGCCAGCCAGTAGTTAAAAACCCTCCTCTCTGGGGTAAGGGGCCTTTGGGGGAATGGCCTCATCAGGTGCTCGCCCAGACCAAAGACTTCATCTGCGAGGAATAGAAAGGGGAGTTCATCCACGTTCTTGGCATCGGGTGGCAATCCCAGGCCACCAATCTGGAGACGCTGGTAGAACTCCGTCTGAGCGAAGACTCCTCCATCCTCCATCCGGCTATTCTTCCCCACGTCCACATACAGAAACTCATATTGTGTCGACACCACCGCCATTAACGCGATGCTATGAAACCCCTTATAGTTAAAATAGTATGACCCCGAATGGGATGGTGGCACGTTGTGGACGTTCTGCATAGTGACAGGACACTGATCGTCTGCTCCCTGTCATAGGGAGCAGCGATCAGTGTCGTGTCACTGCTAGCCCATCCCCCAGACAGTTATAAACACTCCCCCAGGACACACTTAACCCCTCCCCACCCCCTAGTGATTAAGCCCTTCACTGCCAGTGACATTTTTACATAAATAAATGCAATTTTATAGCATTGATCGCTGTATTAACGCCAATGGTCCCAAAAATGTGTCAAAATTGTCTGATGTGTCCGTCATAATGTCGCAGTCATGATAAAAATTGCTGATCACCGCTATTACTAGTAAAATAAAAATGCCATAAAATGATCCCCTATTTTGTAGACGCTATTACTTTTGTGCAAACCAATCAATAAACGCTTATTAAAAAAATATGTAGAAGAATACATATTGGCCTAAACTGAGGAAAAAAAATCCTTTTCATATTGTTTTGGGGGATATTTATTATAGCAAAAAGTAAAAAATAATGTGTTTTTTTTTTCAAAATTGTCGCTCTTTTTTGTTTATAGCGCAAAAAATTAAAAACGCAGGGGTGATTAAATACCACCAGATGAAAGCTCTATTTGTGGGAAAAAAGGACGTCAATTTTGTTTGGGAGCCACAACACACCACTGCGCAATTCTCAATTAAAGTGTCGCAGTGCCGAATCGAAAAAAGGGGTATGGTCAGGAAGGGGGTAAATCCTTTCGGGAGTGAAGTGGTTAGAGACTAAAATATAAAATTCCAAATTCATTTAAGGACACACAGACCATTTGGACACATTTTAAGGGGGTGTTTGGCTAAAGCACTACAATGGAGCTGACAAAATACATTAAGTGACTAGACTAGGTGGATATGGGCCCAGCATAGAATGCCGAGGAGGTTAGTGAAGGCAAATATGCATGAGGGACAAAAAAGGAGCATTAAAAGATTACAGCATGCATGAGGACAAAGGGGACATTCACAGCATATTGCAATCATGGTAATTAGGGATTGAGGAAATAAATACAATACATTAGCAAACATTAAATACAATAAAATGTGATGTTAAAGGAAAAATCTTACCTTCATATAGTCTTTCTGCAGGACCTGAATAATGGCAGAACAGGTCTCTGGGATAGTGACCCCCAGAGCCTGGGGGGAGATGTCTGTCGAGAACTTGAGGTCCTGAAGGCTTCTCCCAGTTGACAAGTACCGCAACGTGGTGACGAGCCTCTGTTCCAGAGTGATGGCTTGCCTAATGCAGATATCCTGCCTGCTAATATAAAGGGTCAGAAAAGCCAACAGATGGTAAAAAATGGGGTTCTTCATCCAGAGATAATGCCTGAAATCATCAGGATTATTCTCCCGGATCTCACGAAGCAAAGGCATGTGAGAGAATTGGTCATGCGGGAGTAAGCAATTCGTCATCCATGAACTTCTCCCCACCCTGTTCATGGACTGGTCTTGAGTTGAAGAATGAACTACAACACCAAGCCCAATCAAAGCACGAACTCTACGACGAGTACACACACTCTTCAAAATGGTCAGCTGGTCAGAACAAACTTAACAGAACCCACTGAAGAACAGTAAGGCCTGTGAAGAACGAGCTGAAAATCAGCAACGTGCGGACCAGAACACACTGAAAAATAAAGATGCGAAATGTAAAAAACAATAAAACCATAACAAAACAGTGATAGCGGGTAGGACAATTAGTCTGGACCAGCGTTTGGCTCTCATACATTCAAAGGTCACATTTTTTCCTTTTGCAGGGTCTTTGGTGAGGATCTGGTGTTTGTGTTCAGACTCTGTGCCTTGGTCCTTTTTAGGGGCTCCCAGCCTCTCCAACGTGCAGATAGCACAGAGGGTCCACTAATCAGTTTATCCATGGAAATCTGGTGCCCTCTGGCCTTCAGAAATGGTCTTTGTAACCCATTATAGACTTCCCTCTCTCTACTCTCACCTAGGTGTTATTCCTTGTAGCTAGGGATGAGCCGATCACCCCCCGGTTCGGTTCGCACCAGAACCTTCGAACCGACCGAAAATTTGTACAAAATTTAGAACCCTATTAAAGTCTATGGCACTCGAACGTTCAAAATCAAAAGTGCTAATTTTAAAGGCTAATATGCAAGATATGCAACAGAACAACACTAGCAATAAGGGGTATCTTCAGGTGTATACTGTGCAGGAGGCACACAACACCCACTCTAACTGCTGCAGATGCCTGTATTACAGAAACAGAACAACACCAGCAATAAGGGGTAGCTTCAGGTATATACTGTGCAGGAGGCACACAACACCCACTGTAACAGCTCTAGGTTCCCAAGCAACAAGACACTGTACCTGCCTATCATGCTCTTTCTCTGCACACCAACACACTACACAAGGCCGCCCTGCTGGCGGCCTTATATAGTGTGGGGCGTGTACTAAACCCCCCTGAGCTATAATTGGCCACTGGCATCCTGCCGGTGGCCAATTATGTCTCTCCTCGCTGCCGGCGCTGTGATTGGCCAAGCATGCGGGGTCAAAGTGCATTCTTGGCCAATCATAGCGCAGTGCATTGTGGGCCATTCGCATCACACAAATATGGAGCAAACGATCCACAAAGTTCTGAATTTGCCGAACAGGCGAACAGCCCGTGTTCAAGTCGAACACCGAGCTCATCCCTGCTTGTAGCCCTCACCTCTGCCAGGCAAGTATCAATATTTTTTCTGCATCGCTTCCCTTTCTTACGGCTTTTGTTTCAGGAGGGGGGTTAGTTTGGTGTTTGCATTTCTTTTCAGGTGCATTGATTATTATTTTGTGATGATAGGGCCTTTCTTTTATGCTGAACTGATTTTTTTTTGCAGCAGGGCTTCTCTATAGAAAAGTGTGCTTTTGTTAATGTGTGACTGACTGCATTTGTCTATGTGGATCCGAGTTACCCGACTGATTTTCTTTACACACAACAAGCGCTCTATGACCAACTTATCTATTGAAGAGATCAGACTTATAAGCTGAGAAAATGATGGATTTGGGAGGTCATGAAGAATCCGCTCGAATATTTTCACATGTTGCACATGTTTTGAGGGAATTTGATCGTTTTGCACATTCTTTGGCACTTTTATTGTCTGATGAATTTTTGTATGCTAAATCATTGGAGATCAATGTATTCATCTTACACTGTTTGGGAATTTTTTTGCACATTTAATAGATTTAAGGAAAAGTGATTACGGTATATTTATTTAAGAAATATTGATTAATAATATATAATATTGATGGGCTTTATTTTTATGTTTTTTTTATTTTTATGCTGCATTGTTCTTAGTGTGTATGGTTTGAATACTTATAGAAAGGGACTGGGAGGAGTGTAATTTCCTAATCTGTTTAGTTTTTTCTTTGACACGTCTGACTAGAAGATCTTGGAGCATAAATGGCATACTCATACTCATTTATACTCATAAATGCCCTATTATGGGGCCATTATGAGTAAGAACATTCATTTCAAGACATAGTAAGTAAACTAAGTAAGTAGTAGTAGTAGTAAGTAAGTAACTTTTAACCACTTGCCGACCGCCGCACGCCGATGTACGTCGGCAGAATGGCACGGGCAGGCATAAGGGCTTACATGTACGTCCCTTGCCTCCCGCGGGTCGGGGGCCCGATCGGGCCCCCGCCCGGTGCCTGCGGCGGTCGGTTTTCGTTCGGGAGCGATCCCGGACGAGGGGACGGCCATTCATTCATGGCCACCCCCTCGCGATCGCTCCCGACGAATGGAAATCCCCGGTGACATCACTTCCTCTCCTGTAATGTAAACACAGGAGAGGAAGTGATGTATTCTCTCCTCCGTGTCGGTATTTTTCGTTCCGACACGGAGGAGAGCGGATCGGTGAGTTGCACCAACACACCCCACATACAGTAGAACATGCCAGGCACACTCACACCCCCCCTTTACCCCCCGATCACCCCCCCAATTACCCCTGCCCCCCAGTCACAGTGACACCAATGTCATTTTTTTTTTTTTTTTTTGCATTGGTGTCATTTGTGACTGTAATAACTGTTAGGGCAGTTAGGGTTAGCCCCCTTTAGTTCTAATGTACCCCCCTAACCCCCCCAATAAAGGTTTAACCCCGTGATCACCCCCCGTCGCCAGTGTCACTAAGGCTGGGTTCACATTGCAGCGGTTTATGAGAACGAATGTGATTCGCACCGCACTGCAGTGCAAATCACATCCGATCTCTGTGCGATTCGAGTTCAGCCATTCGCCGCACCCGCCGCACCCGCCGCACCCGCCGCACCCGCCGCAAATTCGCACGGGACCCTTTGTTTGGCCCTCAGCAGAATCGGATCGCATGGGTGTTCACACCATGCGATCCGAGTTTGCAGATCGCACTGCGATATGCGAACTGATCTGGGGGTGTCAGTAACATTTCACTGACACTCCCAGCAGTTCGCATAGGGCAGTGTGAACTGCCGCCGGGAGGCATGCGATGCGGGAACCCGCCGCGGATTCGCAGCGTTTCCGCATCGCTCCAGTGTGAACCCAGCCTAATAAGCGATCATTTTTCTGATCGCCGTATTAGTGTCACAGGTGACGCTAGTTAGGCAGGTAGGTATTTAGGTTCGCCGCAGCTTTTTATAGCGCCAGGGACCCCCATATACTACCGCATAAAGCCCCCTGATTGCCCCCTAGTTAACCCTTTCACCAGTGATCACCATATAACTGTTACAGGTGACGCTGGTTGGTTAGTTATTTTTTTATAGTTTCAGGGCACCCGCCATTTATTACCTAATAAAGGTTTAACCCCCTGATCACCCGGCGGGTGTCATTTGTGACTAATAACTGTTAGGGCAGTTAGGGTTAGCCCCCTTTAGTTCTAAGGTACCCCCCTAACCCCCCCAATAAAGGTTTAACCCCGTGATCACCCCCCGTCGCCAGTGTCACTAAGGCTGGGTTCACATTGCAGCGGTTTATGAGAACGGATGTGATTCGCACCGCACTGCAGTGCAAATCACATCCGATCTCTGTGCGATTCGAGTTCAGCTATACAGATAGTATGGCTGAATTCGTGTCGCACCCGCCGCACCCGCCGCAAACTCGCACGGGACCCTTTTTTTGGTCCGCAGCAGAATCGGATCGCATGGGTGTTCACACCATGCGATCCAAGTTTGCAGATCGCACTGCGATATGCGAACTGATCTGGGGGTGTCATTAACATTTCACTGACACTCCCAGCAGTTCGCATAGGGCAGTGTGAACTGCCGCCGGGAGGCATGCGATGCGGGAACCCGCCGCGCATTCGTGGCGTTCCCGCATCGCTCCAGTGTGAACCCAGCCTAATAAGCGATCGTTTTTCTGATCGCTGTATTAGTGTCACAGGTGACGCTAGTTAGGCAGGTAGGTATTTAGGTTCGCCGCAGCTTTTTATAGCGCCAGGGACCCCCATATACTACCGCATAAAGCCCCCTGATTGCCCCCTAGTTAACCCTTTCACCAGTGATCACCATATAACTGTTACAGGTGACGCTGGTTGGTTAGTTATTTTTTTTATAGTTTCAGGGCACCTGCCATTTATTACCTAGTCTCACTAGTGTACCCCTAAATTTAGGGGTGTCTACTTTCTAAAATGGGGTCATTTGGGGGGGGTTTGTGCCATCTTGGCATTTTATGGCCTTCAAAACTGTAACGCCCTTAGAAAGCCTGAAGGCGGTGCTTGGTTTTCGGGGCCCCGTACGCGGCTAGGCTCCCAAAAAGTCCCACATATGTGGTATCCCCGTACTCAGGAGAAGCAGCAGAATTTATTTTGGGGTGTCATTTCACATATGCCCATGGCATGCATGAGCAATATATCATTTAGTGACAACTTTGTGAAAAAAAAAAAAAAAAAAAAAAGTTTGTAATTTTCCCGCAACTTGTGGCAAAATATAAAATATTCCATGGACTCAACATGCCTCTCAGCAAATAGCTTGGGGTGTCTACTTTCTAAAATGGGGTCATTTGTGGGGGTTTTGTGCCATCTTGGCATTTTATGGCCTTCAAAACTGTAATAGGTAGTGAGGCGTGAAATCAAAAATTTACGCCCTTAGAAAGCCTGAAGGCGGTGCTTGGTTTTCGGGGCCCCGTACGCGGCTAGGCTCCCAAAAAGTCCCACATATGTGGTATCCCCGTACTCAGGAGAAGCAGCAGAATTTATTTTGGGGTGTCATTTCACATACGCCCATAGCATGTGTGAGCAATATATCATTTAGTGACAACTTTGTGTAAAAAAAAAAAAAATTTTTTTTTTTTGTCATTATTCAATCGCTTGAGGCAAAAAAATAAAATATTCAATAGGCTCAACATGCCTCTTATCAATTTCCTTAGGGGGTCTACTTTCCAAAATGGGGTCATTTGGGGGGGTTTTGTACTGCCCTGCCATTTTAGCACCTCAAGAAATGAGATAGGCAGTCGTAAACTAAAAGCTGCGTAAATTCCAGAAAACGTACCTTAGTTTGTAGATGTGACAACTTTTGCGCAAACCAATAAATATACAATTATTGACTTTTTTTTTTACCAAAGACATGTGGCTGAATACATTTTGGCCTAAATGTATGACTAAAATTGAGTTTATTGGATTTTTCTAATAACAAAAAGTAGAAAATATCATTTTTTTTCAAAATTTGCGGTCTTTTTACGTTTATATCGCAAAAAATAAAAATCGCAGAGGCAATCAAATACCATCAAAAGAAAGCTCTATTTGTGGGAAGAAAAGGACGCAAATTTTGTTCGGGTACAACATTGCATGACCGCGCAATTACCAGTTAAAGCAGCGCAGTGCCAAAGTGTAAAAAGACCTCTGGTCATTTACCAGCAAAATGGTCCGGTCTGAAAGTGGTTAATGTCTTCTTCAGAATTCTTCTTATGATTGATCAATGAGCACCAGGAACCTGTTTTTTGCTTTAAAAGCTTTCATATCATGATCTGGCATCTTGGGTAGGAGTGTTGTCTTTGGAGCATTGTATGGGGAAGCCGAATACTACCTCGTGGCAGCAGTTTACAAAGACATTTCTACAAGGAGAAAGATTTCTTATTAGATCCTATGAAGAACATATTATTTAAAATGAACTCAACTTATCATTTAAAATGTGAACTTCCTAAGAAGATGCTCTCATCAAATTTAACTACTTCCCGACCGCCTCACGCAGATACACTGCGGCAGAAGGGCGCGTACAGGCAGATTAATGTACCTGTACATGGCCCTTTAAGAGGCAGCTTGCGGATGCGAGCGCGCCGGCAGGGAGCTCTATGAGCGCGGCCGCGGGTTCCACGGAATCGATGTCCGAAGGGATACACGCGATCCTCTCACGGTGAGGAAGAATGGGGAAATGTTAATGTAAACAAGCATCACCCCGTTCTGCCTAATGACACTGATACTGATCACAGGTATCTGTAATCGGGAGCGGTGATCAGTGTAGTGACACACACAGTCCCCCCCCCCCCCCACAGTTAGAATCACTCTCTAGGACACAATTAATCCCTACAGCACCACCTAGTGGTTACCCCCTTCACTGCCAGTCACATTTACACAGTAATCAGTGCATTTTTAATTGCCAAAAATCACGCCAAAAGTGTCCGATCTGTCTGCCATAATGTTGCAGTCATGATAAATATAGCTGATTGCTGCCATTACTAGTAAAAAAAAAAAAATATATTAATAAAAATGCCATAAAACTATCCCCTATTTTGTAGGCGCTATAACTTTTGCGCAAACCAATCAATAAACGCTTATTGTGATTTTTTTCACCAAAAATATATAAAATACGTATTGGCCTAAACTGAGAAAAAAAAATGTTTTTTTATATATTTTTGGGGGGATATTTATTATAGCAAAAAGTAGAAAAAAAATGATTTTTTTTCAAAATTTTCACTTTTTTTGTTTATAGCGCAAAAAATTTAAAACGCATGGTGGAATTGTCAGTTAAAGTGATAGTGCCGAATCACAAAAAGTGCTCTGGTTTTGGCCCGCCAAATGGTTTGGGGCTTATGTGGTTAACTGATATGAATTTCTTTTTTTTTACTACACCAGCAAAATGTATTTATTAATATAGAGGATATATCTACATACAATATATTTAAAGTGATCCTGACACTAAAAATACATTACAAGCAGCTTATAAAAGAACATAAAAGAACATGTTTAATATTTATCTTCTGGAAAGGTGGTGAGTGAAATCTTTGTTTATATTTAACAGTGTTCATTCTCAATACACTAGGAAAATACTAAAATTACCAATATTAGAGATAATGCTATAACTACTGGTAATCCAGTGTTTCTCCATACATATTAGTGGATAGCTATTTTTGTATTCAGATCAGGTCTGATCAGAATTATGTAACATTTTGGGAAAAATATACAGCCAAGAAGTCCAATACTTGATGCCATTATAGCAAAGGACTCCACAGCCACCATGTATTTCCCTCTGGTGCTCAGATAGGCCGGGATCATGGCAATCCAGACACTGCAGAACACCAGCATGCTGAAGGTGATGTACTTGGCCTCATTAAAACTGTCCGGTAATGTCCTGGCTAAAAAAGCGATAATGAAACTCACAGCTGCCAGAAGCCCCATATATCCCAGGACAGAGTAGAAGCCGAAAACTGAACCCTCATTACATTGAATGATGATCTTCCCCTGATAAGAGTGAGTGTCCTGATCCTGGAAGGGAGGAGAAATAGACAACCAAGTGACACAGATTATGATTTGAACCAGTGAGAAGACACAAATGATAGAATTGGGCAGTTTGGCTCCCATCCATTTCCTCCAGAGGCTCCCAGGTCTGGTGGCTTTAAAAGCAATACACACCATGATACTTTTGGCAAGTAGAGTAGAGACGGCAACTGAGAAGATGACACCAAAAGAGGTCACACGCAGCATGCAGGTCACATCTACTGGATGGCCGAGGAACAAGAAGACACAGAGGAAGCTCAGCATGATGGAGACCAGGAGAAGATAGCTCAGGTTCCGGTTATTAGCTTTAACAATGGGGGTGTCCCGGTAATGTATAAATATTCCCAATATGAAACCAGTCAGAAGAAAACAGAGGATGGAGACAGCTGAAAATACTACAACAATGGGATCATCAGTGTAGGAGAGAAATTCCATCAATTTTGGAACACACCGATCCTTCTTCTCATTTGGCCATTCTTCATCACGACATTTCATGCAGTTTTCACTATCTGCAGGAAGAATAATACAAACACAATGAGCAACGGGGTCAGAGCTTCAGAGAAAATGAATTGTTTTGTGTTGTCTCATCAGCTAGCAATGGGATTTCTTTCAGAGCATTGTGGGGAAGGAAAAGAGAATATAATAAATATAATATACTGTAAATATAATACAAATATAAATATGAAAAAAATATAAATTATAATCTAATATATGACCTAAATATATAATTTATTGGCGTATTGGCGCACTTCCATGATACCCGTGTCCCTTGGGCACACCTCATCACTTATCGGCAGATGGGCTCCATGATTGGTCCTTTTTATTGCCTGTTAATTAACCATATCTCTGCCTGCCACCAAAACTGACCACACCTCTGCCTGATGCATATACTGACCCTGGTCTGTTTATGGATCATGGTTCTGCCTGCTGCCTGGACCAATACTTTGCTGTGTTGGCCATGTCTCTGGCTACTACCTGTACTGACCCTGGCCTGTTTATGGAAAATGTTCCTGCCTGCTGCCTGGATGTCAGTCTGCTGCCTGCAATAACCGTGGATTGTTTATGGACCATTTTCCTGCCTGCTTCCTGCATGTCAGCCTGCTGCCTGTACTGACTTTGATCTGTTTATATACCATGTTCCTACGAGACACCAGTCCCACTCATCCTCTGCCAAAAACTGCACTAATAAAACAATTTTGTGGGTATTTCCATTGTTCTGGTGCTCTATGGTCTCAAGAAATGTGATAGGTAATCAGGAAATTATATTTGTAATTTATGCCCCTAAAACACCTATAGGGGCTTCTTAAATGTTAGCCTCTCTATTAGGGTTGCCACCCCATCCCTTCAAACTAGTGTAATGGATGTGATCATGAGTGTTATAAGTGAAATGCCTATTTCTGGTACTCTTATAGATATAAGTGCTTATATTTCACTATCAGCTATCAACCTTAATCATACTCAGTTAAGATGTCTGCCAGCTTCTCCCTTCATGTGGAACAAAACTGCAAGGGTTGAAAAGAGCAAAGTTAAAAAGAAGATCCACAGTCCTGAATTGTCACAACAATTTCACATATAAAAAAAGAATGCTTGTAGTTGTCGATTCCAGATTCACCTCATACATGTGTTGTAGTAACTTCTGTCCAGTTAATAACTTACTAGCAAATACAAAACATAAAAAACATAGAAAAAAGTGGGCTAGTCCGCTAGTAAAAGAGCTAGCAGAAGATAGTGGAGGAGTCCGGCGAGAAGACCCCCGAAGACGGAAGAAGACCCCCAGAGCTGTGCAATAAACTATTTTAACCCTTGTGTGATGTGTTTTTTTTTTCACAGGTGAATGGGTAGGGATACATTGTACCCCATGCTCATTCACATAGGGTGGGGGCTGGGATACGGGTGCCCCCTTATTAAAGGGGGCTCATGGATTCTGATAAGCCCCCTGCCCTCAGACTCCGACAACCAATGGCCAGATTTGTCAGGAAGAGGCTCTTGTCCTCATCAACATGGACGCATGTCATTGGCCATGTGGTGGGACTATGTTTGCACAGCTATTAATTATTTTGTGGCTGCAAATTTGACCTGTAGGTTTGCAAAGTTCGCCTCCCATTGAAGTCAATGGGGCACGTCGTGAACGTTCCGGTTCGAGAACTATCGGCCGCGTTCGTGGTCCGCGTTCGCGAAACGTCCCGTCGGAAGTTCGTCCATCACTACTTAGCAGCGCTTGGTAGCTCTCAGAGGCTTTCGGCTGTTCTAGTCAGCTTTCGCCCGCTCTCGGTGGCTTTTGCCCACTCTCGGCGGCTTTCGCATGCTCTCGGCCATTCTCGCCGGCTTTCAGGCCAAAAACAGCGCCATTTATAAAAGGCAAAGCTTCAAATGAAACTGACAAGGCTGCAAATGATGGACAAAGCTACAAATGACACTGACAGGGGTGTAACGTTGGACAAGGCTGCATGACAAAGCTGCAAATGACACTGACAAGGGTGCAATGATGGACAAGGCTGCATGACAAAGCTGCATATGACACGGGCAAGGCTGCAAATAATGGACAAAACTGCATGACAAGGCTGCAAATAACACTGACAAGGCTGCAAATTATGGACAAGGCTGCATGACAATGCTGCAAATTACACTGACAAGGGTGCAATGATGGACAAGGCTGCAGATGGACAAGGCTGCAGATGGACACTAATAAGGCTGCATTAATGGGCATTTAAATGTAAGTTTTTTTTTTCCTTAAACTTCCCTCCTTAAAGTTTTTTTTCCTTAAAATTCCCTCCTAAACTTGGGGTGCATGTTATACGCCGATACATGCGGTAATTATCAAGCCTCAATCGTCATTGGTATCCATATGAGGATATTTTTCCGGGTCTGTCACCCTGATATCTGTCAGTTTGATGTTTAGGTACTGATCAACTGAATGTAGTGTACCGCAAATACTCAAGTCATTCTTCAGCTCTAGTACAACATCCTTGCCCACAAGGGATTTGAAGAAGGAGTAAAAAAAACTAACAAGAGTTCTATATCCCACCATTATATAATAGTATAGACTCTGGCTATAGATAGAATGAATATCCCCCTCCTGAGAAGCTCGGGGCTCTTGATGAAAATAAGAATTGGCCTTGTGGTAAAACATTTAAATTTGATGTCCCTCTCAAAGTTGTAGAAAAATTGGTCTTTGGGCGATGTTGGTGCCTTCACCCAAAGACCACCCAGAGTTAATTTTGCACTAAAAAAAAGCACTTATTGGCCTTGCTATAAATAATTTAAATTAGATGCCCCTGTCAAATAGTTGCGGAACATCTGGTCTTTGGGTGTTGTTTGGGTCCTCACCCGTAACCTTCTAGAGGTAGTGTTGATAAAAGAAAGCCTTGGCCTTGCTGTAAAAAAAAAAAAATTTGAGGCCTCTGTCACACAGTTATGGAAAAATCTTTCGGTGTTGCTGGTGTCTTCACCCTGTAACCTTCTAGAAATAGTCTTGATGAAAGGAAGAATTGGCCTTGCTGTACAAAACCTAACTTTTGACGCTCCTGTCAAATAGTTGCAGGAAAATTGGTCTTTAGGTGTTGTTCATGGCTTCACCCTGTAACCTTCTAGTGGTAGTCTTGGAAAGAGAATTGACCTTGCTTTAAAAAAATGAAGATTGACACCCTTATCACACTGCTGTGGAAAAATTTACTTTTGGGTGTTGTTGGTGCCTTCAACCCGTTAGATTCTACAAGTAGTCTTGATGAGAGCACTAATTGGCCTTGCTGTAAAAAAATAATTAATGTCCCTGTCAAGAGGAATAATTGTTTTATTGGGTGCTCTTGGTGCCTTCAACCTGTAACCTCCTAGAGGTAGTCTTGATGAAAGTAATAATTGTCGGTGCTGTAAAAAAAAAAAAAAAAAAATCTAATGCTCCTGTCACACAGTTGTGGAAAAATTGTTCTTTAGCTGTTGGTGTCTTCACCATGTAACCTTCTAGAGGTAATCTTGATGAAAGCACTAATTGGCCTTGCTGTAAAAAAATTTATTTTGATGCCTCTGTCAATTAGTGGCAAATAGCACCCCTGTCAAGAGGAAAAAAAATGTTGTTGGGTTGTGTTGGTGACCTCACTCTATAACCTTCAAAAGGTAGTGTTGATAAAAGCAAGAATTGGCCTTGCTGTAAAAAATTGAAATTTGATGCCACTGTCACACTGTTGTGGAAAAATTGGTCTTTGAGTGTTGCAAGTGCCTTCACCCTGTAACCTAAAGCAGACTCTTCTGGCTTGCATTAGAGGATCTTGCAATCCTGTGTACCTATTTAAGAAACGCTGCACCACCAAATTGAGAAAATGTGCCAGGCATGGAACATGTGTCAACCTACCCTATCAAAGTGCAGACAGAAGGTTAGTTCCATTATCGCACACCTCCATTCCTGGCTCAAGTGTCCATGGCGTGAATCACCTCTGGGCCTGCCCTTCCAGAGCTGAAAGAATCTCTGCTCCATTATGTCTCCTGTCCCCTAGGCAAACCAGCTGAAGCACTGCATGGCATCTTTTAGCCTGACTGGTGGTTCATAGGACAATCTAGCAGAGAAGGGCATGGAGGAGGAGGAGGAGGTAGAGCTGGCATATCTTGCATTATCACCACCAGCTGTATGGAGGCATGGTGACTATATAAGCTCCAGCACTGAGCCCTGTCCAGCATCTTTATTAGTTGCAAGCAGAGTTACCCAGTGTGTTATGAATTAAATATATTGTCCCTGACCATGCTTTCTGGACCACAAGTTAACAGTAAGGTGGAACTTGTGGCTTACTGTCTTGCCCAGCGATGCCAAAACATTGCCTTCCACATGATGGTACAGAGCTGGAATGGCCATACATGCAAAATTAGCAACTGGGAACCTGCCATTGTGATACAGAACATTCTGCAAATTCACTGAAGTGGGAGACTTCACCAGACATAAAGGCAGGAGTTGTAAACCCAGCAATTTGGACAAGCTGGAATTTAGACCCTGGGCATGTAGGTGACAGGGAGTATATATATATATATATATATATATATATATATATATATATATATATATATATATATATAGTGGTAGTATGGTAACCCACCAGCGGAAGGGAGATGTTTTTTTCAGAGGAAACTGGCTTTTCAGTTTCCTCATTATTTTCAAAAATCCAGTTTGGGACCTGGAGCCCGGAGATTCCATAGTGTTATGGGTGGGACGGAATCTCCAATCCTGGGACCGGGTTTTGGGAACAGCCAGAAGTCATGCTGGTTGATTGAGCAGGTGGGTCCTGGGCTTATAACAGAGCCAAGACCAGGGTTCTGGGCTCCACCCTCCCCAGGAGTCCAGGCAAGCAAGGAAGAAGCATGCATGTCTGCATGGTATAGCCAGAGGGCCCAAAGCTGTGGGCTGAGCAGCAAAGAATATAAAAGAGGTACAGTAGTTGTACGACATCTCTGTTATAGGGATAAGAAGGCTGAAGTGTAAGCCTGAATGGCGGTATTGCTGAGGAGAGCCAGGTGGCTTGGTATTCTTCTGTTTATTCGTTTGTTACTGGTGCAAAACTGAACCCTCCTGTTATGGGACTTGTTTTCTTTTACTTTTAATAAAAATGGGCCAACAAGCCCTTAAATGGCATAACTGGCGTGGACTCTGATCACTGGTGTGCTCTACACAGAGGCTAAATAACCCCCAAATATCACAATATATATATATAATTTTTTTTTTTTTGTGCACTGCAACTGCCGGGGCAGATAAATTTTCCTGCTTTTCTCTACAGCTGATGGTGTGCTGATGGCAGACATGTTGCAAGGACCTCTGACACCCTTTGCTATAGCATCTTCCCTCTCAACAGAGGCTGCTGAGAGGTCCTGTGATATTGCATGGTTAAACCCGAAAGGTGAGGCGTGAGGAGGAGAAGAAATGTGTCCCTTGTGTGTGGCTTGCAGGTGCTCTTTCAATTGGGCAGAATGGTGGGAGGTTAAATGCAGTGTCAAACATATGGTACTCAAATGGCTGGTGTTTTTGCCAAGCTTGATCTGCGTGTGGAAGAAATTGTGAATTGCTGCACATGTGCTAAAAAGGCCGGGAGATAACAGCTTCACAATCTAAAGGCATAGGGTGGGTTCTCTCTACTCTTCCATGATGCCTGCCTTTAGAGGACATCCTGCCTCATTGGGGTTGTTTCTCCCCCTCCGTTTCCTCCTCTGCTCTATCTTGCACTGAGTCACATCAGCGACCTTATCATCAGCATCCCCTCCATCCTCATAAGCACTGGAGCCAACGTGACAATACTCTGCGGCTGGGGGAACATGACTGCCAATTTGTTGTTAATCAATGTTCTCCCCTCTCGTTTGGCCCTTGTTAGTCCCTTCCTCTACCTCAGAAACAACCTCTGAATCAAGTAATGTCTGTGCATCCTCAAGCAGAAGGTGGCTGATGCTGTGTTCAAATATTTTAGCTGACTTCTGCATGCATGATACTTAGGCTATGGCAGGAGTAGCTGTGGACAAGGAGGCAGAATAAGCCACTCTGGCAGCTGTGGTGGAGTCCACCACTTCCTCTGCATGCTGTGGCTGAATAGCATGGGCAACATCACTAAAAAGAGACAAAGGTGTCCTGCGTGAGGACGGACCACATCCATCTTTGCCTGTTACCCCCTCCATAGTGGCACAGGAACATCTGCCTCTCCTTTTTGACCTCCCAGACATTATGGTGGGCTTATTCCCCAAATTTTATAGAACTGGGAAAAGTGTAATTAGATGCACTTTATTCAGTTAAAAGTGGTGTTTGACAGACATTCTGATAGAAATGTAAAAGCGATAAAACAAACAAATAAATGATTAAAAAAAAACACGTCACAGTCAGAAAATCTGTGGCTGGCAATTTAAAAGATAGGGGACAGGCAGGGAACAAAAAATACACAAAAAAAACATGCAGCAAAAATAAAAAAGGGTATACAGTACTGTATACAACACTAATTGTAATGTAATGTTGTATTAAACACTGCACTCCACTAACACACTACAATGACACACTATTCTCACCCACTATACTAACAATAAACGAAAATTTTGCACTCAAGAATAAGTGAACAGTGAACACACTAACTGCTAGTAGCAAAACAAGCCCTGATAAATCTATCTCCATTCCAACACCCTACAAGATTTGGCATTGGAAAGTTAGCTTTTATAGTGTGTAGTGGGATTATGTGTACTGAGTAGGGATGAGCCCGATGTTCGAGTCGAACGTAAGTTTGACTCGCACATTGGGTGTTCGCCTGTTTGCCAAATAGCGAACAATTTGGGGTGTTCGCTGCAAATTCAAAAGTCTATGGGAGAAATCAAAAGTGCTCATACTTCCGGTTCCGGCGCCGCATGAGCTAGCTGCGTCTCAGCCTAGCTCCCGCAACAGAGCCTCACAAATCGTCTTAAAAAGCCAGCTTCAGCGGCCCCCGTGCCCTATATCGGATCCTGGTGTCCCCCCATGATCCCCGCTGATATGGATCACTTCGTAGAGAAAACAGGGGCCTGGTCATACGTGGCCGCGGCGGCACCCTCCGAACGGCCGCTAATCGAGTCCCCGGCTTCGGCCTACTCTGCTCCAGCTACACAGGCATCTGCTGCGGAACACACGGAAGCGGCTATGGAGGCAAGCGGGGTCGCCTCACCTGCATCCCCTGCTATCACTGGACCTTCCCACCTCCGTGGGCACGCTACAGGGACCCCTCACAAATTGACTGGGGATGCTAACCCGCCATCCCCAGGGGATGATGGCCATACTAACCGCATAGCACAAGCGGTGGCGGCCCTTCTGTCTCCCATGATCACTGCGTCAGTGGAGAAAGCTATTCAGGCTGGGATGAAGCAAATTAAGGCTCAGCTCACAGAGCATACTACCAGGCTCAATGAACTTGAACACCGAGTTTCTGAGGTGGAAGATGATCTCTATCAGTCCCAAGCCACAGAGCAGTCTCAGGAAAAAGCAATTCAATATGTCATCCAAAAATTTGATGATTTAGAGAACAGATACAGACGATCCAACCTGCGATTCGTCGGTGTCCAAGAGACGCTTCCTACAGCCGTCCTGAACGACTTCTGCGCTAAACGCATTCCAGAAGCCATGGGACTAATGGGTCCCTTCACAGTGGAAAGGGCCCACCACATGGGATCATTTAATGCGGACCGCAAGACCCCCCGTCCCATTAACCCCCCTAGCGGTAATCCCGAGTCTGGCTCGGGGTAGGAATATACTGTCAGGAGCGGTAACCCCGAGCCAGACTCGGGATGGCTTCGCTCGATGCAGGGGAGGACACAGGGAGCGTTACTCACCTTGTCCCCTGGATCCAGCGATGTCCGCCGCACTGTGTGATCAAGTTGTCCTCCGCTCAATTCACAGTGCCGAATGCCGCCGAGCTCTGTTCCCTGCGACGTTACGGCTCACGGGAGCGGAGAACGGCGGCAAATTCAAAAAAGTTAAAACACACAAAACACACACAGCACTGTAATCTTACAGATTACAGTGCTGTATTAAAAAATACACACCCCCTTTGTCCCTAGTGGTCTGTGCAATGCCCTGCATGCACTTTTATATTATAAATACTGTTTTTTTCTGCCTGGAATTTGGAGATTGTCCATAGCAACCAAAAAGTGTCAATTTTTCAGTGTTTTAGGATTTTATTACATTATTGAATAATTTTTATTATTCTTTATTATATTATAAACTTTATCATACCCGGGATGTCTGCTAGACTCTGGTTTGAACAGATTTAAGAGCGTTATTCCTAAGAATTACAGGACTACAAAATAAAAGCCAGATTTCCGTGCAAAATAATTGTACCGCTTTCAGCACCTAATTCCAGACTGAATCATACCGCCAGGGAGGTTAATGCCAAATATCTAAATTATGCAGATAAAGCCGTTATTCTTCAAGCATTCTGGCAATCCCCATCCTTACATGTTGATGGTGTCAAGATTCTCATCTTTGCAGACTATTCTATTGAAGTATCCAAGAAACGCAAAGCCTTTCAACCGATATGCTCGGAACTGTTTCAACTTCAAATCAAGTTCTCTTTGGCATTCCCTGCCGTGCTTCGTCTCAAATCCCCTAAAGGGGAACAACTCTCATTCTAGGACCCCTCTGAAGCAGAAGCATTCCTGCGTTCTCTTCGTTCGGACCCATTGCCAGCTACGCCCTCCAAATCTGCCTCATTCGTTCGAGCTTTGGATCAGAGAAGCCCCAGGAAGGACTCCCCCAAGCGCTTTCAAGCATCGGCTCCGGATCACCGACACCGTAACTTTCCACGCTGAAGTCTCTTCTGTCTCCATATGACAGTCTCTCTTATTTCCTCCCTCCACCCGGGTCGCAAGGCAAGTTGTGTTAAGTAGTGGCTGTTCGCTACTTTTATACTCTTTGATTCTCATCTCTCCCTCCCTCCCTCATCCCTGTTACCCAGATCATTACCATCCAGTACCGGGAGCTGCTTTTCTGCCGACCACGGAGGTTCTGGTCCCTGGACGCAGTAGGCCCTCTGCCTATGCCCCACTCCTATCCTTTATCCCGAGTTCACGAACATGTGTTCAGGTTATTTTTTACTGCATTTTCTCTTGCTTTTCCACTATGCTCGTAGTTATTGTTTATGTTTTTATTGCCATGACCTGCCTTACATTTGTTTCTAAAATTATGTCAGGTATTAGCATGACTCCACTGTGTATTGATCCCCCTCATTACAGATCTGCCGTCGCGCCGTGACACGTGTCTCAGAACGGCGTGCCTATTAGGCGTCCCCGGGACTGCCCGCTATCACTCCATTCATCCATGGGGCTCTGATTGAGGAGCTCCCCCCCTACACAGTGAACTCATGCGGAAAAAAGAGAAGTATTTGCATTTGTTTATTTGTTTGGTTATTCTTCTTTTATCACCGTTTTTGCCCCCCATGCCCCCCCAACCATGCCCTTCCTCCGTCCTCCCCCCCTGTTTACATGGGTTCACCCCTTTATCCGTTCAAGATCCTTGGACAAGACCCCTTGTCTCATATCTCTGTTGAGTCCAGCCTAGGCTACCTAACCCTCCATGCCCTTTTAAGCCACATATCCAGCCACCCAAATCCACAGCTTCCATTCCTCTTAGAGTAGTTTCCTGGAATGTCAAGGGTCTCTGCTCTCCTCAAAAGAGGGTGAAGATCCTTCGACACCTTAAACGTCTTAAGGCAGATATTGCCCTACTACAGGAAACCCATTTACAAGCATCCGATTTCCCGCGCATGCAAAAAATGTGGGTGGGTACAGTACATGGAGCTGAATCAGTGGGACGGAAGGCTTGTGTACTTCTTCTAATACATAAAAATCTTCCATGCACAATTCTTTCTACCCTCTCAGATAATAAGGGTCGCTTTTTCACCGCAACGGTTCGGATAGGCACTAAAGAACTATTCATCTCTAACATATATGCCCCTAATAACCCCACTAAGCAATTTTATACCGAGCTCTCGACAGGGCTACTTAGCTTCACCCACCTACCTCATTTGGTAGGGAGTGACTTCAACGATGTTATGCACCCCTCGATAGACAGGTTCTCTCCAAAAAGTCTGTCACCAGGTACTGCCATAACGAAC
Source organism: Lithobates pipiens (assembly GCF_037356315.1). Lineage (NCBI taxonomy): Eukaryota > Metazoa > Chordata > Amphibia > Anura > Ranidae > Lithobates > Lithobates pipiens. The sequence goes on along the minus strand of NW_027507790.1, from coordinate 276,732,781 downwards.
CCTACTATATTTGCATCCACCATGGACTTCCTACACATGACGGATCTATGGCATCTCTCCCACCCTGTAGACAGAGAATTCACGTTTTACTCCAATCCCCATAGATCCCTGGCAAGGCTTGACCACTTTTTTGGCTCAGATGACATCATAAACTTGACTTCAAACTCAGTAATACACGACATATCGATCTCAGACCATGCTCCAGTAGCGATCTCCTTAGACAGGCTGGATCTCCCTCCCCACCCTAACCTCTGGCGCTTTTCAGCCTTCCTGGTCAATAATTCAGATTTCAACACATACATGGACAAGGCCTGGGCAGAGTACTCACAAATGCCCTCCATACGGTAGACCCTAACCTATTCTGGGATGCCGGGAAAGCATATCTTAGGGGGCGCATTATTTGTTATGCCACATCCTTTAAACGCAATGCACTCCAACACTAAAAATCGGCCAGTGCCAGACTACATGCTGCCCAACAGCAGCTATCCTTATCCAGTTCCTCTTTACCTCACGATGAATGGGTATCAGCCAAATCAGCTTTTGATAGTTGGGCTGACACCCTCGAACGTACGAAAAGGATGCTACCCTTCACAGGTACGGTAATAAAGCTGGGAAACTCCTTACCAGATTGTGTAAAGGTGGCCATCGCCCTACTCACATCACCTCCCTCTGCGACCTCACGGGATGCACACACTCCTCCCCTCGAGCCATAAATGAGATAATGTTGCAATACTACACAAATCTTTATGCCCCAGACCCCATTGTACAAGAAAAGGCTCAGTCCTTCTTAGACAAATTGTCACTTCCCACCTTATCGATGGAGCAATTGGAGACCCTCAATGCCCCCATCCCTCTCCCTGAAATAGAGAAAACCATTCGCCATCTCCACTCACACAAGGCACCTGGCCCTGGCGGCTTCACTAGTGATTTTTACAAAAACTATATCCATATTGCGGCGCCCACACTTCTCTCAGTTTATTCCTCTATCTGGACGGGAGGCCCTTATCTCCCTTCCGGGAATCAAGCTGTCATTAAACTCCTCTCTACAAAAGGGAAAGACCCACTGCAGCCCGGATCATACAGGCCTATCTCCCTTCTTAACTTAGACGTGAAAATCCTCTCAAAGATCGTTGCCTCGAGATTAGCCGATATTCTCCCTCACCTAATCCATCCAGCCCAATCGGGGTTTGTGAAGGGTTGAACAGACACTTTAAACATCCGTAAAGTTTTACTAGCTCTCGAATCAGTCAAACAAAACCCCAATGGTACCTATGCCATCATTACTTTAGATGCGGAGAAAGCCTTCGATAATGTCAGTTTTGATTGGCTCTCCATGACCCTCTCCAAATTAGGTTTCTCAGGCCCCTTCAGTCACCTCATCAATTCGATGTACTCTTCCCCTACTGCTAGTCTGGTAGCGGCAGGCCTCCTCTCGCCAAGTTTCCCCCTACACAAAGGTACCAGACAGGGCTGCCCTTTATCTCCTCTCCTCTTTAACATCACCCTGGAATCTCTCTCTAGATACCTATCCCATACGGCACCCATCCACGGTATAAAAATAGGAGGCATGGAACTCTGCACTTCCCTGTTTGCAGATGATGTCCTTATCTTTACTACAAATTCTTTGGCTGACATACACACCATTAAAAGTGTTTTTGATGAATTTAGGTTATGCTCAGGGCTCCACATTAACTATTCCAAAAGCAAGATTTTACCCATTAGCTCTCATTCCACTCCATCCTGGGCTAGTGGCTCTCTATTTTCTGTTGCCCCTTCCTTCATCACCTACCTGGGAATTAAAATTGGGAAATTGCCATCTTCTTTGTATCAGCTGAATTATCCCCCCTTGTTGTCCAAGATATCCCAAGAATTGACCAACTGGATGGATCTGCCCCTTTCGCTCCTGGGAAGGTGCCACCTTGTAAAAATGGTCAGCTTTGCCAGACGCTTATACCCTATGCAAACTCTCCCACTATTGCTCAAGCACAAAGATGTTACTTCAATAGATTCTGCTATTGCTAAATTTCTATGGCACGGCAAAAGACCACTTATTGCCTACAAAAAGCTGCACCTTCCCAGGGGCAACGGAGGTATCAGTCTACCTAATATTCGATTATATAATTTAGCTTGTTTACTTAGAACTAGTCTAGATTGGATCACCCACTCATCCAGGTACTCTAACTTTGAATTGGAATCCGCTATGGCTCACCCGTTCTCTTTGTCTGCCCTATTGCATTGCCGCTGGAAATCGGTACCCTCCCCCCACCAACACAACCTTGTCTTCAGAGACACAGCGTTAGCATGGAGGGAGTCTAGGAAACTGGCCAGACTTCCACCTTTTATATCCATCCATCTGCCTATTCAAGGAAATCCTTGCTTCACTCCAGGTCTCCACTGCAAAGCTTTCACAGATTGGTCGGCACGGGGCCTGTCCCTTTTCTCCTCCCTTTGCGACCCGAATACTGGCAAACCTCTACCCTTTCGGAAGGTGATGGACTCATTCTCAATTCCTACCTCACATTTTCTCCACTACCAACAGTGTATTAGTTTTATCACCCAAAATTGCAAGGAAGATTCTCGTCAATTCCAATCAAGCTTCATGGATCAGCTGATACAGGACAAATGCTTTAGGATCTCTGATGTTTACAAACCTCTTCTGGAAAGGTCGACGCTACCTGCATCCTCTACCTCCATCGCAAATTGGTCCTCTGCCTTCCCGGACCCCGACCTCGTCCACAAGATTCTGCTTGGTCTCAACAAGGTACTGCGCCTCACGCCTAATAAAACCTGGAGGGAAACCCAGCTCAAGATTGCCCACAGGGCCTACATCCCTTTTATTTCTCCCAAATCCAAGCGAGACGGGGCATCATGCCCCCACTGTCATCATTCGAAGCCACCCCTCTTTCATCGCTTATGGTCTTGCCCAACTATATCCACCTTCTGGGACCAGGTCTTGGCTTTCATCTTTGATGTCACTTTGCTGAAATTACCTAAGGAACTTCTGCTCCTAATCTTCGGATATTGGGACCCCTTGCTGCTGCCATGGTCTACTTCTTCAGGTGCTGGACCCATTCTAGGGCCCCACTCACCGCGAGCTACAGTCGACTGGATTCTGCTATGTTTACTTCTGGCCCGTCGTCTCATACTCCGATATTGGCTGTCGCCTCCTGGCCCTCCAGCCTCCCAACTCCACAAGGATCTTCTATCCCTTTTGTACAAAGAGAGGCTCACGACAGACTTCTCCCATGTCAACCAAAAAGCGGCCTTCTTCGCTAGGTGGCAGTTGTTCATAACCTCAACCATGTCACTACCCGATCAACGTGCATTGGATCAACTTTCCTTTACCTACAACGGATCGTTCCACTTCTAATTCCACTCTATGACTTACTACATAGCCCAGATCCCCCTGAAGCCCCCCCCCCCAGGATTCTTCTATATGGACATTACTTATGAACCCCCCTTACAATGTATCTGTGTTTAATTTACTTCCTCTCCCCCCCCCCCCCCCCCCCCCTCCATCATTACCTTGATTTATAAGTTATAGTTAGGCATTTGGTCCTTTGGGAGCCGGTCTTAGGGTCTGCTCTAATTAGGGTTCAAAACAGTCGCTGATCCATCCAGTTTGGTCCCTATTACCCTTGGCTACTATGGTTTTACTGTTTTTGAACATTCCTGTGTCTCACGGTTTCTCCTTGCCCCAGGGTTTGACCTGGATTTGTGTATCTTTTTCATTACTGAATGTGCCTTTACATGAGCCTCTGTATTTTCTATTTTTTTTCTGAATAAAAATTATAAAAAAAAAAAGTGCTCATTTTAAAGGCTTATATGCATGGTATTGTCATAAAAAGTGTTTGGGGACCTGGGTCGACCTTAAATCATAACCAGAGAGGCACACAGCTTAAATACGAGGCCAGTCAATCTGAGATTCACTATTTAGACCTAAAGATTGGAATTAAAGGAGACAATTTTGTTACCTTTATTCCGGTTGATAGCTGCCACCATAGCTCCTGGCTCAAAGCGGTTCCAAAGAGCCAGTATTTTAGGCTTCGGAGGAACTGCTTAGATCCCCAGAAGTTTTTGACACAGGCAGAAATCCTGACACTTAATTTCCTTGAAAAGGGTTATCAGAGTGGGTCTCTTAGGGACACTCTGCAGACTGTTTTGGCCACTGAGAGGGAAGGACTGCTTGTTGGAAGGGAACCCAATGGGGGAGGTCAGTTCACCTTGGGGGCCCCCTTTATTACCTCGTATTCAATACAGCATAGAAGTATCAAGCATCTGGTCAATTGGGGTGGCACAGTGGTGTAGTGGTTAGCATTCTCATCTAGCAGTAAAAAGGGTCGCTGGTTCAAATCCCAACCACAACGCTACCTGCATGGAGATGGCATGTTCTCCCTGTGCCTGCGTGGGCTTCCTCCAGTTTCCTCCCACTCTCCAAAAACATGCAGGTAGGTTCTGTCCAAAATTGGCCCTAGTATATGAATGGGGACCTTGGATTGTGGGCTCCTTGAGGGTAGGGAATGATGTGAGTGTGCAATGTACAGGGATAGGCACAATTGTAGACACTCGCTCAGGATGGACTGGTGTCTTTATTCAACCTTACGAACTATGTAATAAGCATTGGCATATTGCCACTAATGATGTTGTTTTGAAAAACATTTTACCTGAGAAACCTAAGGTGATCTTTAAAGGAGCAACGTCTCTACGTAATCAGGTGGCCCCTAATATTCTGAACCTTGCTGCCTCGAGTAGGGGTTTCTTTGATCAGCTCACTGGTTTTTACCACTGTAGACCTTGTAGGGTCTGCTCTTTGAATTTGTGTTCTCAGAGAAGGACTACTACCACTACGTCTATGACTACTCAGAAACAGTTCAGTATTAACCACTACAGTACTGGGCATTTTCACCCCCTTCCTTCCCAGACCAATTTTCAGCTTTCAGTGCTCTCGCACTTTCAACGACAATTGCGTGGTCATGCTACGCTGTACCCAAATGAAATTATTATCATTTTGTTCACACAAATAGAGCTTTATTTTGGTGGTATTTATTCACAACTTCGTTTTTTATTTGCAATATAAGCAAAAAAAGTGGAAATTTGGAAATAAAAAACAATATTTCTTCTTTCTATTTTAAAAGAAATCCAATAAAATCTAATTTTGTAATACATTTAAGCCAAAATGTATTCTGCTACAAGTTTTTGGTAAAACATTGTTAAGTGTATAATAATTGGTTTGTGTGATCACGGACATATGTACGCAAATGATCATGTACAGATGTGTGCAGGTGATCACGGACATATGTGAGCAGATAATCACTGGGACATGTGATTTTAGTGGGACATATGTGGAATGTTTTTATTTGGGGACATGTGTGTTTTGGGGACATGTGTGTTTACACTGTCTGGGGACATGTGTGTTCTACACTGGACTGGTGATCAGTGAGTAAAAAGCTGTAAAAAAACAGCTCATACTCACTGATCACCAGCCAGCTGCAGTGATCCGCTCTACTCAATACTTAATGTTGTTACAATGCTGGATTTTGATGTCTTGATGCCTGTTTTTTTGATATGTAATAATGTGGCCAAAAAATGTTTTTTATTTTACATTTTTTTATATACTCCATGTGTCAATGGGTTAGATCTGTGTGCCTTGTTGCCTGTTTTTGACATGCAGGGATGGGCTTAAAAAAATGACTCTGTTATATATATAATTTTCATGTTGTTTCTAATTTAAAAACTTTTTTTAATTATATATTTTTACATATATTCATCTATATGGGAATATATCACATAACATTAACACATCACGTTAGAATATTTTTATTTTTATTTTTTTTTATTTTTTTTTAATAAGATTTTATTGAACAAAAAATGACACTGACAGAGTAAATTTACAAGGATAACAGTATTTTCTGTTTGTATGACATAGATTACAGGAGGTTAAACAAGTGCAATGTTAAAGACACAGAGTGGTGTAAAAACACAATGTAGTGCACATGGATTGAAAACATAGAATTACCCTTCGGAGAACAGTAGAAGGGGAGAGTTGAGCTGGATGGATCTGAATTAGCAGGTCCCTATGCTAACCTTAGAGAAACCAAAAAAAAGAATTTGTTAAATCATACATGGGAATAAAAAAAGGGGGTAGGAGGGGAGGAAGAGGGTGACATGGGGGGGGGGGAGATGCGTCCTGAGGTCCGATAAGACCAGAGAAGAAGGGGGGGTAACCAACAGAAGTTCTATCAGTCTGGGAGCGATAAATTCAGGCAGGAGTCCGGGGTCCGCTGTCCTGCTGACTGTAGCGATCAGGTTGTAGGAGAAATGGATGAGGGTCCATTGTAGAGGAAGGAATGTTCTTCGAGCTGTGCTCATTCCAGAGGAGTGAGTTTTGAGGCCAGAAAAAGAGCCCATCTGTTGTAGAAGCGCTGTTTGGCTTTCTCATGTGACAGATTTGTATTAAGTTTATCTTGGAATAGGAGCTGCAGGAGGTCTCTACTGACTTGGGATACAGATGGTTTTGAGGTGGAGATCCAGTTGGTTAGAATGGCTCTCCTGTCGAGCAGGAGGCATATCAGGGCCCAATCCTTGCCCTGAGGTATGGGAGTGGTTGACCAGGGGAGTAGTGTGGGATCCCAGTGCCCGAAGATGAGGAGCAAAGGATCCTTGGGGAGCTTTAGCAGTGTAATCTCAAAGATGTAGGCCAAAATTTGATCCCAGAAGGTATAAATAAAAGAGCAGGTCCAAAAGCGGTGTGTGAGAGAAGGCTTGGGTAGTTGGCACAATGGGCACATTGAAGATAAGTGTGACTGGGGTGTGGGGAGGAAAGGGATGTGAGCCCGATGGGCAGTTTTCAACTGGGTTTCCCTCCATGTTTCATTTGGAACCAACTTTTACACCGTATTAAGGCCTTGGAGATTTTTTTCCACCAGGTCAATGTCCGGGAAGTCTTTTGCTCAGTTGGCTACTAACGAGGATCTCAGGGGAGGAGTGATTTTCAAGAGAAGAGGCGTGTAGATGTCGGAAATTTTGTAAGAGTCTTTTCGTAGAAGTGCCTCTATAAAGGAAGATTTAAATCTTGTGGGTTAATCCCTGCAGGTTTTTTGTAAAAAGCTGACACATTGACAATAATGGAAAGCAGATAAGTTTGGAAGGGAAAACTTGGCGGCCAGTGAAAGAAAGGATAGTACACGTCCAGACTCCAGATCACAGAGGGAAGAGAAAGTGGAGAGACCCCTTTGCTGACATGCCTCATAGGGTTGGTGGTCCAAGCCCGGGGTAAAATTTGGGTGACCCTGTATCGGTAGGAACCTGGAGATAAACGGGGAAAGCTTGAGACTTTTCCTTGCCTCCCTCCAAGCAATAGCAGTGTCCCTTAGCAGAAGGTTATGTTGAAGCAAAGGTGGCAGTGATTTCCACTTACAATGGAGGAGTGCTGCTAGAGAGTAGGGGTGGGTCATTGCAGCTTCCAGATGGTAGTTAGAGTACCAAGATTTTTGGGTTATCCAGTCCATGCCCACCCTCAAAAGACAAGCTAGGTTGTAGGTTCTAATATTCGGGAGACTGATACCCCCTTCGGTCCTGGGAAGATGGAGCTTAGAGAATGCTATGCGCTGTCTTTTGTTTCGCCAGATAAATTTGGATATAGCAGAGTTTAGGAGTTTGGTATCCCCATGTCGTAGGAGCAAGGGAATCATTTGGAGAGGGTACAGTAGGCATGCGAAACTGACCATTTTTACCAGGTGGCATCTTCCCAGGAGCGAGAGAGGCAGATCCATCCAGTTTTCTAGTTCTTGAGTAATTTTGGCAAATAGGGGGGGATAATTGAGGTGGTAAAGAGAGGAGGGAAGTTTCCCTATTTTTACGCCTAGGTAAGTGATGTGGGATTTTGCAACCGTGAAGATGGATTCATGAGCCCACGTTGGCGATGAAAGGGATCCTATGGGGAGAATTTCGCTCTTAGAGTAGTTTATGCGTAGCCCCGAACATTTTTTTAATTGGTCAAAGGTGGCTTTGATTGTGGGCATGTCTGCAGATGGGTTGGCTGAAAAAATGAGGACATCATCCGCGAAGAGAGATGTCTTCAATTCGTGCTCCCATATTTTAATGCCATGTAGAGGGGCCACACTGGACAGGTATCTGGATAGAGGTTCAAGAGCTATATTAAAAAGGAGTGGGGATAGGGGGCAGCCTTGTCTAGTGCCCTTATGAAGGTAAAACTCGTCTGAGAGGAGACCTGCGGCTACCAATCTGGCTGCCGGGGCGGTGTACATGGAGCTAATTAGATGAAGGAAAGGGCCGGAGAAACCCATTTTAGTCAATACCATGAAAAGCCATTCAAAACTTACGTTATCAAATGCCTTTTTGGCGTCAAGAGTAATAATGGCATGGTCATTATTTGGGTTGCATCTCGTGTGTTCTAGAGCCATCATCACTTTTCTAATATTAACTGTTGCCGTTCTGCCCTGGACAAAACTGACTGGGCAGGGTGTATCAGAAAAAGGATGAAGGAAGCTAGTCTTGTAGCTACTATTTTTTAAAGAATTTTGACATCCAGGTTTAAAAGCGAAATGGGCCTTCTTTTTTTCAGTAGTTTGACAATCGCTTGATTACCCGTGGGCAAATAGGGGCCGCCTGACCACATGTGTTGGTATACGTCTTTGAGATTTGGTTCTAGGAGCGAGCCTGGTGTCTTGTAAAATTCGCCTGTCAGGCCACCTGGGCCTGGGGGTTTGGAGGAGGCTAGCTTACGTATAGTGGACGATATTTCTGTGAGAGAGATGGGTGCGTTAAGGGACTCTAATTGGGAAGGAGAGATTTGGGTCAGTTTGACTTTCTCTAGAAAGTCACGTGCCGTGACATTGTCAATAGGGTCCGCCGCATAGAGCGAAGAATAGTATTGCAGCATAGCCGTGTTTTTTCCTTTTTGTGTGGATGTGACGTTGCCATCTGGGTCGCGTATGGAAGATAGGGTCCCTTAGATAGTCTGGCGAGAAGCTTGCCTGCCTTGTTGCCAAATTTATGAAGGGTGGCCTCAAAGTATGCTTTTTTGGTAGATTCCAGGGTGTCGGCCCAGGTATCAACGGACTGTTTAGCTACTTGCCAAGCAGTCCGGTTTTCAGGAGAGTCATGGGCATAGAGTGCTCGTTGTGCATGGTGGAGTCTGGAACTCAATGTTTTGTAATTGTGATATGCATTCTTTTTATAGGAGGATGCATAGGAGATAATGCAACCTCTTAGGAACACTTTTCCAGAATCCCAAAACAAATTTGGGTTATCTACTTGTGCCGCATTCGTCAGTGTGTAGTCTACCCATTCTTTTTCAATATAAGCGCGGAAGTCGGCGTTGTTCTGTAGGTAGGATGGGAAGTGCCATATTTTAGGATTGGGGTGCAAGTCAGGTGTCTCCAGGGTCGCCGAGATGGGTGCATGGTCAGAAATTGCTATGTCATGGATGTCCGCTTCCGGGATCAGGGGAATTAAGTCGTCTGAACAGAATAAATAGTCAACCCTGGTAAAAACGTTATGCGGGTGGGAATAGAAGGGAAATTCTCGATCGGTCGGGTGGTAAAGTCGCCAAATGTCATGTAGGTGGAGGGATTCCATTGTGGACGCTAGGATTGATATGGTGACGAGGGCTGGAGGTGGTATGGGGCGCGTTGTTGAGGACCTATCATCAACCGGATGGATTGTGGAATTGAAGTCACCTCCAATTACATGTGGAAGGTGTGGATGACGGAGTAGCCAACCGGACAATGTGCAGAAAAATTGTTTTGGAGGGCTGTTGGGGGGATAGACGTTTGAGAGTATGAGCTCTTTCGTCCCTATATGTACGCGAATGGAAAGTAGTCAGCCCTGGGGATCTGTGTCAGTAGATAAAACCTTACAGGGAAGATTCTTGTGTATAAGGATAAGTACTCCTGCTTTACGGCCAACAGAGTCGGAGCCCACCACCGTGCCCACCCAAAGTTTCCCCATCTGATGGAAGTCGGACGAAGAAAGGTGGGTTTCCTGCAGAAGAGAAATGTTGGCTTTAAGCCTTTTAAGGTGGCGAAGCACCTTCATTCTTTTGGTGGGGGAACGAAGCCCCTTCACGTTCCAGGAAACGATTTTCATATTGGTGGGATTGTGTTAGGGATTTAAACGGGTTTTACAGGTGACAAGTGGATGCGGGAACATGGATGAGGCATAATTAGAGGTGATATACTATAGAAGGCCAGGGTGGCCAGTTTTGATGGGACAGAGAATGGTGGTGCATCAAAAGTAGACACTGTGGGGTGGAGAGGAAGGTAAGGAGTGGGAGGGAGGGAGGAAGGGTATAGGTAGCATAGAATACTAATAATGAACCAAAGGAAAACATTAACAAACTTTGCTTTTTTCCGCATGGAAATCACTGTGAAGACCAGCTCCCAGAACCAGGCCCCGTGACCGATGCAGATGCATCCGCCTTATAGGGGGGATAAAGTATACCAGTGGTCTAGGCAAGAGCTCGGGGAGTGAAAATAGGTTAACACAAGGAGGCCATAGAGGAATTACAATTCTAAAGAAGTAGAAAAGACCAAGAAATAAAACCAATGAAAACAATAAACTAAATGTAAACCAATACTAAGTTAGAACAAATAGCCCTTTTACTCATGCCGGATAGTACCTGAGGGGTTGTGGACTGCCACAGGAGGGGGGAGTCCAAACTCAGTTCACCTTGCCCAGGTAAGAATGGTAAGGCGACCAGTCCTCAAGGGGAAATTATAGCTCAAAATGCAACTGAGCGGTGAGCCCAACAGCGTAGGACTAAGGAGTGTTGAATTGGGCCTGAAGCCCTAAAGTGCTTAGGATAGTCTTTCCGTGGGCTTCTTTGGTCCAGAGCTCGATTAACCAGAGCCACTTTAGATGTGGGGCTGAGATGGGGTCCCGAGCGTAGTGATTTCAGGAAGGACGTAGCCTCTGCCGGATCTTGGAAGGAGAGTTGTTCGCCATTTGGGGCTTTGATCCGAAGGACAGCAGGGAATGCAAGGGTGAATTTTAGTTGTCGTTGATGAAGTTCCATGCAGATATGTTGAAAAGCCTTTCGTTTTTTGGAGACGTCCGCTGAATAGTCGGCAAAAACCAGGATTTTCACTCCATCAATCTGAAGGGATCTGGACTGTCGGTATTGCTGTGGTATGGAGGCTTTGTCCGAGTAGTTCAAGTATTTAGCGATTATCGGACGTGGCGATTTGCACTCTGAACTGAAAGTTCCCACGCGGTGGGCACATTCCACGGTGAAGGGGCCCCCGAGGCCCAATGCTTCAGGAATGCGATGGGCGCATAGCTCTGCTAGATCAGACTGGTGGAGCGATTCAGGGATTCCTTCAAATCGCAGGTTACTCCTCCTGGATCTATTTTTGAGGTCATCAAGCTTTTCCAGCACATACTTATTCGTTCTGTCTTGGGCTTGTTCTTGGGATTGTGTCTGGTAGAGTTCTTCTTCAAGACTGGAGATGCGGTGTTCAGCCTAATTCAGTCTAGAGGTATGGTACCCTAAGTGGGCTTGGATCTTTTGCATGCCTGAGCTGACCACTTTCTCCACTGATGCAGCAATCATTGGGGAGAGGAGAACAGCTACAGCCTGAGCCAGGAGTTCTGTGTGGTGGTCCAGTGCTAACGGAGGCATCATGGACTGCTGCATAGATATTGTTTGAGGAATGCCAGATAACTGTTGTGGGGCAGAGGATTGCTGTTGGGAAGTGTCCTGGTGGACTGTCTGTGAGGATGAGCTGTACCCTACCTCCATCTCAGGCGCTGTCTCCGCTGGAGGGGCCGCGCAGGCCGGAGTTATGTAGGCCGAAGCCGTGGGCCTTGATTTGCGGATGAGCCGACCGTGCGGTGACGGCCGCGTGCGATCGCGCCCCGGTTTTTTCCACGAACCAGTCCATGATGTTCCCAGTGTCGTGGGGAAGGGCTGCCAGAGTTTTTGGGGCATAAATGCTGGTTTTATAGGCTGTTGTATGGGCCGGTCTGTGGGAGCTGTGCGGAGGGACAGCTACTCCATGCGGCGCCGGAACCGGAAGTGTGAGAATATTTTTTTCTTTAACCACTTGACCACTGGGCACTTAAACCCCCTTCCTAACCAGACCGATTTTCAGCTTTCGGTGCTCTCACAATTTGAATGACAATTACTCAGTCATGCAACACTGTACCTATATGGAATTTGTGTCCCTTTTTCACACAAATAGAGCTTTCTTTTAATGGTATTTAATCACTGCTGTGTTTTTTTATTGTTTGCGCTATAAATCAAAAAAGACTGAAAATTATGTAAAAAAAAAAAAATTATTTGTTTCTGTTAAAATTTATTGCAGAGTATTGTCAGAGTGTTGGCGAGCATTGTCAGAGTATTGTCAGAGTATTGCAGTGTATTGCAGTGTTGCAGAGTATTGCACAGTGTTGCAGAGTATTGGCAGAGTATTGCACAGTACTGGCAGAGTATTGCACAGTATGGGGAGAGTATTGGCACAGAGCAGTGCTGTGGGCACAACACATCCAGCCCACAGCACTGCTGCCATTTCACCACCTCTCCACTCTCACTGTACCGATTGGTACAGAGAGGGGTGGGAGGAACCGGCATCATGACGTGATGCCTGTTTGTTTACATGTGATTAGGGATGGCCGAACGGTTCGCCCGGCGGTCGTTTTTCGGCTGTTCGCGGTCCGCCCGATCGGCGGACTATTGCTGCTGTTCGCCCGGCGGACTTCCGTGTTTACTGTGTAAAAGAACTTTGACCTATGATGACACATCCATCATGGGGTACAGGACAGCCAATTGAGACATTACAGCACATGGACACTTGGACATTCCCCCTAACTTATAAATACAACCAATCCGGCAGACATTTTACATTCTTTCTTCTGTCACTATAGGGAGAGGTTGCTGTGTGGAGCAGGGAGAGATTGCAGTGACCCAAATCGCTAGCTATTTGGTACACAAAAGTTATTTTCAGGACTGGTATAGGTGTTAGGTGTAGTTCAGGATAGGCAGTGCTGTGCTAGTGATTGTTGCAGCAGCCTGAGTGTCTTTTGTCAGTTTAGAGAAAGGGACAGGACGGTGTGTGCTGCAGGGACAGGCAGTTTAGTCATTAGCTGTTACTATCAGGTCCACAAAAGTGCTATTCCAGTTATTGTTCCAGTAGCCTCTGTTTTGTCAGTTTATATAGGGACAGGCAGGAAGCTGTGTGTGAGGCAGTGGGGGTCAGTTTAATCAGTAGCTGTTACTATATTAGGTCCACAAAGGTTCTTTTCAGGACTGGTATCAGTGGTATGGTAATAGGCTTGTACACGTATAATATTCTTTCTTCCAAATATAGAAAGAATATTATACTTGACTGCTGCCCTTCTGCTGCAGTCTGCTAATCAGTCAGCCCTATACTGCAGCAGTCCTTCATCGGTATAGGGACTGACGAACAGTCTGCTAATCAGTCACACACAACCTACTTGCTCCACAAAGGTCCTTATAAGGACTGGTAAGGTATAGGGTGCTACAGTACATAGGGTTGAGTGAGGTACAGTCTGCTACTCTATAAGGACTGGTATAGGTCCACAATACATAGGGTTGAGGTGCACTACTGCTGACCGCTGCCCTATACTGCAGCAGTCCTTCATCGGTATAGGAACTGACGTACAGTCTGCTAATCAGTCACACACAACCTACTTGTTCCATAAAGGTCCTTATAAGGACTGGTAAGGTCTAGGGTGCTACAGTACATAGAATTGAGTGAGGTACAGTCTGCTACTCTATAAGGACTGGTATAGGTCCACAATACATAGGGTTGAGGTGCACTACTGCTGACCGATGCCCTATACTGCAGCAGTCCTTCATCAGTATAGGGACTGACGAACAGTCTGCTAATCAGTCACACACAACCTACTTGTTCCACAAAGGTCCTTATAAGGACTGGTAAGGTATAGGGTGCTACAGTACATAGGGTTGAGTGAGGTACAGTCTGCTACTCTATAAGGACTGGTATAGGTCCACAATACATAGGGTTGAGGTGCACTACTGCTGACCGCTGCCCTATACTGCAGCAGTCCTTCATTGGTATAGGGACTGATGTACAGTCTGCTAATCAGTCACACACAACCTACTTGCTCCACAAAGGTCCTTAAAAGGACTGGTAAGGTCTAGGGTGCTACAGTACATAGGGTTGAGTGAGGTACAGTCTGCTACTCTATAAGGACTGGTATAGGTCCACAATACATAGGGTTGAGGTGCACTACTGCTGACCGATGCCCTATACTGCAGCAGTCCTTCATCGGTATAGGGACTGAGAGTTTTGTCACAGGGTCATTTAAAAAATGACAGGCAGAGGAAGAGGCAGGCCCTTCCGCAGGGGTGGTAAGGGTAGGGCAGGAGCAACAGGCTTGAGCCAAAGTGGGAAGTTGCAGAAGGTGCGTTCAATTACTTTAAAGGACGCACCAGACTTGGTTGAGTGGCTCACTCAGCCTTACTCTTCTGCACCCTCCTCATCCTCTCGATCTGCACCCTCTTCTTCACTCTGTGCTATGTGCACCCCCAAAGACACTACCACCAACAACACCACCACCACCACCACCACATACCTTCCTCTTGAGTCACAGGAATTATTTTCCGATCCATATCAAGACATTTCTGATGCACAGCCACTCTTGGTATTGGATCAGGAAGAGGAGGTAGCAACAACCGCTACTCAGCAGTCTGACGACAGTACCCAGATCAGCCCAAGGAGGAGGTTGGTCCCCGGTGTTGCTACCTACTCCGAGATCTCTACTTCTAGCGGTGGGGAAGGTGACATCGATGATGACGTGTCTAGTGATGTCATGTGGGTGCCCACAAGAGAGGAAGAGGAGGGGAGTTCAGAGGGAGATATGGACCAGCAGATAGGGAGGAGAAGCAGGAATAACTTACATTGCACAGGAGGGACAAAGCAGACTGCAAATGTATCAGGAGCGAGTCATCGACCATGTACGGTCACATCTGGTGCTCCCAGGACACTGGCACATGGCTCTGCAGTGGGGGCTTTTTTTAATGTGTCCGCTGCTGACAATAGTGTTGCCATCTGCAATCTTTGCAGTCAACGCATTAGTCGCTGTAAGCCCAACACTCACCTAGGGACGACCGCCTTAAGAAGGCACATGAGCAGCCATCACCGAGCCGAGTGGGAGCAACAGAACAAACAAAGCCACACTGCAGGCTCTCACCATCCAGCCTCGTCTTCTACTTCCCCTTCTCCTCTCTCCTCACAATTGTCCTCCATTCCACCTTCCATCATGCCAAGCTCACGTTTTTCTGCAAAAAGGCAGGCTTCCGTGGGCCTAATGTTCGAGCGTAAAAAAATGATGACGCCGGATAACCCTCTTGCCCAACGGTTGACGGCTGGTTTGTCAGAACTCATAGCCCACCAACTACTGCCATATAAACTGGTGGACTCGGAGGCCTTTCGCAAATTTGTGGCCATTGAAACACCACAATGGAAGGTCCCAGGAAGGAAGTATTTCTCAGAGAAGGGCATCCCAGAGCTATATGGCCATGTTCAGCGGCAAGTGAATGTATCTCTGGCACACAGTGTCGGTGCCAAGATACATCTGACCACAGACACGTGGTCTAGCAAACACGGGCAGGGAAGGTATATCACTTTTACTGCCCACTGGGTGAACCTTCTGACGGCCATCAAGCATGTAACCCATGGCACCCGTGTAGATTTGGTTTTACCGCCACGGATTGCAGGGATCCATTTACTCTAATTTTTGCACTGGGATTAGCATAAAGAGATGCTATCAAGTTTGTCAGGCATTCACCGAAGCCGAGTTTTCACAATACAGCTCAGAGGTAATCCCAGGCTAGCGTGTCAAAGGCCTTCAGCATCTAACAATAGGAAGAATCCAGGGGATTTATTGGTAGAGAGCCAGTGATGGATATGTATAGCTTTAAGGGTATTGTCCCTGACTTCCCTTCCTGGAACAAACCCAACCTGGTCCTTTAATATAAATTTTGGAATTAGGGGGAGTATGCGATTGGCAATGATTTTTGAGAATATTTTTAACTCTGTGTTAAGTAGGGAGATCGGATGGTAGTTTGAGGCTAATTCATTGTCTTTTCCAGGTTTGGGGATTATGCATATATGTGCTTCAAATAGAGTATTAGATGTTATTTTAGGTTGGGATAGTGTTTTGAAAGCTTTTAGAAAAGGGGTTGTAAAAAAAAAAATATAAAATTAAAAAAAAAAAGAAAAAAAAAAAAAAGAAAAAAAAAAAAAGAAAAGAAAAGGGGTGGTAAGTAAGTTAGAGAATGTTTTGCAGTAGGCCATGCAGAACCTGTCTGGGCCGGGGCTTTTGCCTATTTTCATTTGTTTAATAGCTGTATGAAATTCTTCTTCTGTCAAGGAACCGCCTATAGATTTTGCTTGCTACGAGGAAATGGGTTTAGGGATGTTTTGTGTAAGAAAGTCTGTTATGATTTCTTCACGTGTTCTACTTCTAATTCTGTGTAATATTGGGCAAAATGGTTTGCAATGTCATCGCTTTTAGATACTGTTGTTGTCGGAGATGATCTGATTTTATGTATTGTGGTATTCGCTTTTTTTGTTTGTAAGGTTCTAGCTAGGAGTCTTCCATTTTTGTTGCTATGCTCATAAAAGAGCTTTTGGGAGAGAATGAAATTTTTCCTTGTTTTTTTCCCGAATTCATCTTTAAGTTGCTTTTGGGTTTGCTCCAGTTCCCGTAGAGTGGAGCGGGCAATATTGAGTTTGTGTGCTTGTTCTAGTTCCTTTATTCAATTTAGTAGGTTGTTTGTTTCTTGCTGGCTAAGTTTGCAGATGGAGGCTAGTTTAATTAGTGCTCCCCTAGTCACACACGTGTGTGCCTCCCATTGGTTTAAATGGGATGTGTCAGGGGTGTTATTTATTTCAAAGAAGTCTTTGATGGTTTCTGTAACTTTGGCCAAGTATGAGGGGTTACTAAGTAGCGACACGTCAAGCCTCCAAATGTTGGTGTGTTGTGTGTGTTTGGGGGAATGATAAGGTGGCAGTAATGGGGTTGGGGTCAGATAGAAATACAGGTTCTACGATTGCTTATGACAGAAGAGGTAAGTCCATTTGTGTGACAAACAAATAGTCAATTCTGGAGTGGCGGTCATGAGGTTTGGAATAGAAGGTAAAATCTCTGTCACTGGGGTGTAGGGTGTGCCATGAGTCATTTAAAAGTAAGTCCTGTAATTTAGTTTTGATTTGCTTAAGAGCCTTAAATGTCAGGGATGATGTTCCAGAGGAGGCATCTTCGAGCGGATTTAGTGCTACATTGAAGTCTCCTCTGAGTAGTAGAATACCTGACTGGAAAGAGATTAGGGCTATTGCTATCTCATGGAAGAAGCTCACTTGGCCCGAGTTGGGGCTATATATGTTGGCTATTGTGACCGGTTTGTTCCATAATGTGCCTTTAATGAATGCATAGCATCCAGATTCATATATCTGTGAGTCTGTAACTTCTAGAGGCACCCCTTTGGATATTAAGATTGAGACACCTTGCATTTTCGCTAATGGATTAGTCGCGTGAAAGGTTTTTGGAAAGTCTTTGTTTGAAAATGTAGGAATTTTTTCTGTTCTGAAATATGTTTCCTGTAGTAGGATTATATCCGCTTTTAGTTTTTTCATATGTAGTAAAAGTTGTAATCTTTTTTCGGGTATATTAAGCCCTTTCGTGTTGAGGGAGACTATTTTAAGCTTCGCTCTCCTGAGCGGTGAGTTATTCCTGGGCATTATGTTGTTGTGAGGGTAGTACAGTTTTAGTTATACCTCTGGCTGCTGATGGTGTGTGGGGAGAGAGGGTGATAGAGAGGTTTTGGAATAGCAGGTGTTTATGCTTGTTTAGTTGAAGTGTATACCGGTGGCAGGGATAGACCCGCTAACCTGCCTTCAAAAGGTTTGTTTATGCCGGATAAGGTCAGTACAGTAGTAGGAACTGTACTGTTGTAGGGTGTGGTAGGATCGGAAAAGATCGCTATAGGTGGTATGTGGTCAAGATAGGTTTTGTTCTTCATGAAGGCTGCTCATGCGGTCGTTATCTATGAGAAAATGTGTTGGCGAACAGCATGTGATGACAGTGGTGTGTCTGCAGGGGTGTTTGGATTTTGTGGTTTTTCTGGGGTATTTTTTTATAAACTCATGTTTGTCAATGTTTTGGTTTGGTTTTGTTGGCCTTTTGCCGTGGAGTGTGTGTGATGATTTGAGATGAGGTGTGTGGACAGATGCATGTTAATAGTTAATGGTTAATAGGTAATAGGGCGGGGGAACATTGGGACCTTGCACTTATGTATGTAATGTCTTTGTTTCTCCAGTGTTTGTAGGTTAGAGGGAATGCACAGACTTATATAACTTATAAACTTCTATAATATGAACAGATAACATGTATCTACTTTACATTAGTGGTAAATCGTTCAGTAAGAAATAACAATTGTGTACCTAGTATATCCCAACTCCTGCAGGGTTTGCATAAGTGCTGCCCCCCCCCCCCCACAAGTATAGGGGTTACCTGTATATAATGGGCCTGGATGGTCAGGCTGTTGGGTGAGTTGGGTGTTTTGAGGAGTTGGGATATATCTTTTTATGGCTTATCATGTTATGTATAACATAACTGTGTAAAACATTTACTTTTCGCTTTCAAGACAATCAGATTTTCCCCTTGGTTGAAATGTTCTTGCTCCTGTGTGACGGTTCCCCTTTTTGTGCTAACTGGGCACAGGCAATGTTGGGGAATGTTCATGTCCGTGGGCGAGTTATTGCTCCAGGCAAAATCTATACTTCTTTAGATGTGCTGTTTTTGTAGGAATCAGCCTTGGACGATTTGTTCTTAGTACTCTGTCGGCCTTTGTGCCTTACTACTATATTTTTACATCTACTGTAGGTCTTAAGCCCACCAATTAGCTGTCTTATTATCCAAACAAGTTTAGCATAACTGAAGTCAGTTAAGCCTAGTCCCGTATAAACAAGCTATACTTAACATATTGTCTTTTTAAATGCTTTGTTGGACTTGTTTTATTTCTACGTTTTTGTAACTCTATTTACACTTTACAATTTTCCGGATAGATCCCATGTGCTAGTGGTGGAAAATGTGTTAACAGTATTCTCGTGCTACTTATCTATCATACCTCAGTTACAGGGGACATAGGCCTCTTTCTTACAGGTGTCTTTGATTTGCTGTGGTAATCTGGCAATTGACGGTTTTCAAGTACAAGTTAACTTACTCGTTGAGCTGTTTGTTTATTCCGGCTTAGGTCGAGCAGTGTTATATAATACAGGAAGGCTTTCACTGGATCCAGATGTCGCCCTTAATCCTTTCTTGACTTCCTGTGTGCCAGTGAGGCTGGGACGCTTCCTTCTCTCAGTGAGCGACGGATGGCTGATGCACGGATGGAGAGTCGGCGTCTTCTGGTTATAGAGGAGTTCTCTCCTTGATGAACTTCCATTGGTTCCTCTTGTGGTGGAGTAGCTGTGCGTGGGTCTCGATTCCAGTCTGTTATTGTGATTGGTGGGATTCCAAGGCTTTCGCAGAATGGGTTCACTTCCTCCGGGTGACGTAGGAGGGAAATTCTTCCCCGGAGCCTGCCTGTAGGCAGAAAGGGAACTTCCACCTGTACAGGATATTTCTGTCACTAAGCGCATCTAGAAATGGATGTAGAGCTCTTCTTTTACACAGAGTGATTTGAGACAGGTCCTGATAGAGTTTGATTTCTGTGCCTTGGCAATAACATGCCCGAGATGACGTGAATTTTGACAAAACGCGTAGAGAGGTGTGTCACGCTGTTATCACCTTGGTGTTGTCATTTTTTACCACAATTCTTTGCAATATGAAGATTTTTTCCTTTTTTTTCATAAAATTCTCATATTATCAGTTTATTTCTCACACACAGCATATGCATACCACAAATTACACCCCAAAACACATTCTGCTATTACTCCCAAGTATGGCAATACCACATGAGTGAGACTTTTACACAGCATGGTCACATACAGAGGCCCAACAAAATTGTCATTGCAATAGGTTATTTCTCTCACATGGCATGTGTATACCACAGATGATGTCCCAAAATAAATTTTGCTACTCCTCCTGAGTATTACGATACCACATGTGTGGGACTTTTCCACAGCCTAGCCACCCAGAGAGGCCCAACATGCAGGGAGTGCCATCAGGTGTTCTAGGAGCATAAATTACACATCTAACTTGTTGACTAACTATTACACTTTTGAAGGCCCTGGAGCGCCAGGACAGTGACACGTGACACTGACATGGCACTGATATGTGGCACTGATGACACGTGACACTGATGTGGCACTGATTACAGATGCCACTAGTACGTGGCACTGATGACACGTGACACTGATGACAGATGGGTCTAATATGTGGCACTGATGACAGATGGCACTTATACATGGCACTGATGACACGTAGCACTAATACATCTAACTTGTTGACTAACTATTACATTTTTGAAGGCCATGGAGCACCAGGACAGTGACACGTGACACTGATGTGGCACTGATGACAGATGGCACTGATGACACGTGACACTGATGTGGCACTGAAGACAGATGCCACTAATACGTGGCACTGATGGCACGTGACACTGATGACAGATGGCACTAATAAAGGGCACTGATGACAGGTGGCACCAATATGTGGCACTGACACGTGACACTGATGACAGGTGGCACTCATACATGGCATTGACGACACGTGACACTGATAACAGATGGCACGTTGCACTGACAGGTGGCACTGATGACAGATGGCACTGATACGTGGCACTGATGACAGATGGCATTAATATGTGGCACTGATGACACGTGACACTGATATGGCACTGATGACATATGACACTATGTGGCACCGATGACACGTGGCACTGATGTGGCACTGATGACAGATGGCACTTATACGTGACACTGGGGACAGATGGCACTGGGGCAAATGGCACTGGGGACAGCTGGCACTGGGGACAGATGGCACTGACAGGTGGCAGTGGGGACAGATGACAGTGGGGACAGGTGGCAGTGACATTGTGGGACCTTTATTTTATGTTTTTTTTACCTACTCACAGCCGCTGCAGCCGTTCCTCTCTGCCTCCTCACATGCTGTCTGTGTGAGGAGGGAAAGCCGGCGATAAGAGATGATCTCATATGTTTACATATGAGATCATCTCGCATTGGACATACCAATTGTTCTGTAAACGGCCGCTGTGATTGGCTGTTTACAGCGATCTGTGACTGGCTGTGTCCAAAGGGACACGGCCAGCACAGAACTTCCCCGATGCGTGGCAATTGACGTCCGCGCTGCAGCCGTCTTTCGGCTATAGCACGGATGCCTAGTGGTTAATAAATTATCCTGCATTACGGAATTATGCTATGGTCCCCTTCCTTTCTATATACTATATGATTTTACAGATCATATTTTCCATGGAAAGAGCCTAACAACCTGCAATACTTGAGAGACACTACCGGGGTTTCCATTCAGAGGTCAGAGACCGTGGCTTGGTTATAGCCTAATGCTGGTGTGGGTTGGCCCTCTGGTAAGCAGCTTTTCATATGGTGGTGGTTCCTCACACCTAATTGTGGATCACAGAGGTGTTTTTATTTAACTTATTTGGGCATACACTTTATCCAGAGACTGTAACGTTTAAATTCATTGCATACCATACTCACGTTGGATGTCAATTACCTTCTGGTTTGCTGGACCTAGTTAGACTCATTGCGGGCACAGTTTTTTTCTATTTTTTATGTTTTTTTGACATGTATAAATGTAAAAAAAGTTTTAAAAATTGAATTTTTTTCCGGGGCAGTGATTTTAATAATGCTTAAAGTGAAACAATAAAAGTGAAATATTCCTTAGAAGTCTATAGAAATACCTGTAAACTGGCACATGTTTCCCATGTTTAGAACAGTCCGAGAGTGAAATGACTAGGTACTTGCGGCTATAATGAATTGTCGGTCCCGGCAATACACATAAAAGTAATCGAAAAAAACAACAACATGGGATTCCTCCACAGCCCATTACCAGACCCTTCCCTATTAAGGGGAACCCCGAACCAAAATACAAAAAAAATGGCATGTGGTCCCCCAAAAATCCATACCAGACCCTTATCCGAGCAAGCAACCATACCAGGCCACATGCCCTCAACATGGGGAGGGTGCTTTGGGGTAGCGGCCTCCCCAAAACACCTTGTCATCACGTTGATGGGGACAAGGGCCTCATCCCCACAACCCTTGCTCTGTGGTTGTGGTGGTCTGCGGGAGGGGGGCTTATCGGAATCTGGAAGCCTCCTTTAACAAGGGTAAACCCATATCCCAGCCTCCCCCTCATGTGAAATGGTAACGGGGTGCAAATGTACCCCTACAATTTCACCCAAAATTTTGAAAAAGGTAAAAAAAACACAAGACACAGCTTGGGACAAGTCCTTTATTAAAAAATAAAAAATAAAAGTGTCCCACGAAGTCTTCTTCTTCTCTCTCTCGGACTGAAAAAGAAAAAAATAAGCTGCATGCTGCCACCGATCTGCCTTCATGGGAGGCACCCGCCTTAATGACCGGCCTCTTAGGTGACAGTTCTTTTATAACTGTTCTTTTATAACTGAGGGTGGGGCAACATGATGATGTGACCTCGCCCCCCTCTGATGCTCTCTCCCGAGTCCAGCATTTGCCTCCATAGACACGAATGCCAGACTCGGCCCCGCCCCCCCAGTGCTTTCGTCATTGGATTAGATTGACAGCAGCGATAGCCAATAGCTGCACTGTAAATCTATCCAATCAAGAGCTGGGACACCATGGAGAGAGGGAGAGCACATCTCCACTGACAGAAATACAGGGTTTAGGTGAGTAAAACGGGGGAGCTCGGGGGCGGGTCACTGCCAGGTGTTTTTTCACCTTAATGGATAGGATACATTAAGGTGAAAAAACACAAGGGTTTACTACCCCTTTAAAGCAGTTGTATACCAGCTAACATTTATTTTTTTACACACCTGTAAGTCAAAAGGCATAATGAGCTAGTATGCACCGCATATCTTCCGGGGCTGAAGTGGTTAAAAACATTTTTGGGGATATTTATTTTCCTGGACCTCCCCATGTCAGCCTACTATGGGTCAGCTCCGCCCCCTCTGACCCCTCCAGGTCCACCTTTTTCCTAGCCCATAAAGGGCGGCTGTCTGCCCACACCAGTGTTCTTTTTTCGTCCTCGCTCCGGACGCCTTTTAAAGTTTTTTATTTTTTTTATTTATTAATTTATTTAATCTCTATCCACCATCCATCCTGTTCGGGTTCAGCATCTCCCATATCAGAAGACCCCCCCATAGAGGCAGTAAATCTCCTGAGGAGGTGGGTTCCCTTGGTGCTGGGATAAAAAGGTGCAGTATAAATGACTGTGTATTACTGGCCAAGGTCACTGGCAGTATAAATGACTGTATATACCTTCGTTAGGCAGGTGTTGGCACTCTCTCCTTCCACGTTTTGTGTGTTCAGGCAGTGATTTGAGATGGTCTCGAAATCGCATACATTTGATTTTTGCACTGGTTCCCCCCTTGGTGGAGGCCTCAAAGAAACAGCAGAGATACTACCCGTATTTAAAAAACTCTTTACCTTCCTTCCCATTCATTTCTGAAATTAAAGTGACTGGGCGGGGCCTGAGAAGCTTAATGTGCATTATAGAGTATCAAAGCTGTAACCCTTGGGACACTATGCCTAAGGTGGATGCTTCATTACCTAGATTCGCCTGCCACATTATGCTTCCGCTGGAGGATTCAGTCTCCTTTAGGGATTCTTTTTTTTTTTTTTTTAAACAAATTTTATTGAAAAGAGATAATAGGCACAAAGGTACAGATATACAGTGAGATCCCCAACAATCGGGGGGAGTAAGATGCTAACAAAATTGCAAATTAAACGTACAACAAGTTCAGTAAGATTGTATACAAGAACATTCTTGGATTAAAGGGACTATAAAGGTGTGAGATGTGGGGGTATAGACTGCTAGGCATAAGGCAACCACTAAGAGTGGGAGAAAGGGGGAGTTGAGATGGGGAGGAGTATAAGGGGGACTTGGTTTGATCTGCAGCAGGGAGCTAAGGAGATATCTGTCCCTGTGAGGTGTGCGGGCCCATCCGGGGGATGGGGTCGGAGCTCTAAGCAAGAGGGGATGGGTTTGTTTCAGAGGGGTCCAGGGGTAAATGGTAGGGCAGGGTAGGTAACAGGTTTCCAAGTCGCTTCTTGTAGGTTCCTGGGAAACACTGCGGATAAAGGCTGGAATGACATCATGTTGGGGGTCTGTGACATGAAGTACAGTGGTATGTCTGTGTGCCTAGGTTGGAGGAGAGGGGGCAGAGGGGAGTGGGAGTGGAAAAGAAGGGAGAAAGAGAAAAAGAGAGGAAGGGGGGGGAGGGGGAGTGATAGAGAAGGGAAACAGCAGCAGTGGGATGTAAAGGTACAGGAGAGACTGGGGACGTTTGGGGTCCCCTTCCCCAGGACCCCCCGGAGCAGGGAAGCTGACACATAGTTAGATATCCTGTTCGCTCTTCTGGCCTGGTGATCTCCAGAGTAAATCAATATCATGATAAGTAACTCTTCATAGCCAATCCTTAATTCATGAGGTCTCTATTTGTTTGCGTCCAGGTAATCAGCAGTGGTCTGGAAGTGTTTCCAGCAGGCCCATTTTGTGCTGAATTTAGAGGGGGTATCTCTGGATATGTGAATCAGTTCCTCCATTTCAGCCGTTTTGCTGATTCTGGTGAACCATTCTTTGATGGAGGGAATCGTGGATGAGCCCCAGTGAACAGGGATGCACTGTTTAGCAGCGTTGAGCATATGCATAGCTAAAGAGTCATGGTAAGTTCGTCTCGGCAAGGGCAAGAGGTGAAGGAGGCACTGGGATGGGGTTGGATCAATGTCGTATGTGGTAATTTGGGAGGTGAGTCTGCAAACTTCTCTCCAATAATTCTGCAGTGAGGGACACGACCACCAGATGTGGAGTGGAGTTCCTCTGTCTTGCTTGCATCTCCAGCAAATGTCAGTGGTGTTGGGGGCAAATTTGTGAAGAAGGGAGGGTGTGCGGTACCATCTCGATTGAATTTTATAACCGTTCTCTTGAACGCTGACGTTTAGAGATCCCTTATGAATTGTGTGGAAGATAGCCTCCCATTGCTCGTCATTGATTGGCAATGCTAAGTCTTCCTCCCAACGTTTACATGCAGTGATGGAACCGGGACGTTCTCCATCAAACAGTAGGTTGTGTGTGAGTGCTATTAGATGTCTTTGGGGAGTAGATTGGGTGCACAGTGTTTCGAACGGAGTCAGTGCCCTAGAGCATTGTGAATTCACGTTCAGGGAGCGCAGGTAATGGGCGATCAAGAGGTAGGTCCACGGAGGGATGGGTGGTCTATCCACTGAACTGGCGATGTTCTGAGCGGGGGCAAGTGTCCCCCTCTCATAAAAGTGGCAAGCGTTCAGTCTGTCTTTAGGCCAGTGATCTAGTAAGAAGTCCGGGGATAAGCCAGGCGGGAAGTCTGGATTGCATTTAATCGGGGTTAAGGGTCCCGGGGTTGAAGAGATTGTGGTATGGGAACAGATCTGCTGGAAGCATTTCAGTGTAGAGCGAATGAGGGGGTGGGAGATGGTGGGGATGGCTACATGGGACGGTTTCATCCAAGGTAAGGAGGCAAGTGGGAGGGAGGAGAAGGAGGCCTCCAGAGAGACCCATTCTTTGTCGGGATCGCGAACATTCCAATCAACAATTCTAGTTAAGTGGACTGCTCTATAATAGTTGAGTATGTCCGGAAAGCCCAGGCCCCCAAGGTGTTTAGGGCAAGCTAGGGTCTTAAGGGAGATTCTAGGTTTTCGGTGTCCCCAGAGAAATTTAGAGCAGATGGCATTATACGTTTTAAAAAATGTTGGGGGGACCTGTATAGGGACTGTTTGGAGAATATATAGTAAGCGAGGCAGAACATTCATCTTAAGGACCGCAATTCTGCCAAACCAAGAGAGAGTTTGTTTGTTCCATCTTTCAAGGTCGGCCGTGAGGTTGAGTAGGATAGGAAGATGGTTTTTAGCATACAGGTCGGCTAGTGACCTCGGGATTTGCGTGCCCAGATATGTGATGGAGTCATTCTTCCAGCTGATTGGGAAGTTCTTTTCGCATTGCGTTTGAATCGTCTCTGGGAGGGAGATGTTAAGGGCGTAAGACTTGGAGAAATTAATTTTAAGGTTAGAAATGGTTTGAAATTTTTCGAGCTCTGATAGAATAATTGGTATCGTGGTAATGGGGTCTGTGAGGAACATCAATATGTCGTCCGCAAAAGCCGCATATTTACATTCTTTGAGTGGGGTGAGGATGCCCTTAATATCATTATTTAGGGTAAGGGTTTGGAGGAGGGGTTCCAGAGTGAGGATAAACAAAATCGGGGAGAGGGGGCAGCCTTGCCTGGTTCCATTACTGATGGGGAAGGCGTCTGACAGAGTGGCATTAACTCGCACCCGCGCCGAGGGGGCTGAGTATAAGGACATGATCATGGACATCATATGAGGGCCGAGACCCAGATTAAGGAGTACCGCTTCCATATAGTCCCATGCCACTCTGTCAAACGCCTTCTCCGCATCTAGAGACAGGAAGAAGGCTTTCTGTTCAGTTTGTGTTATCATGTGGTGGATATTAATAGATTTTAGGGTGTTGTCCCTGGCTTCACGCCCAGGGACGAAACCAACCTGGTCAGGGGAAATAAGGGTTGGAATGAATGGGAGAAGTCTGTTGGCTAGGATCTTGGCAAATAATTTGACGTCCACATTGAGTAGGGAAATTGGTCTATAGCTGCTTGTGATCGTCGGGTCTTTGTCGGGTTTGGGTATAACGGTGATATGGGCCTCTAAGGTACTACGGGGGAGGGATTTGGATGTAGGGATAGAGTTGAAGGCCTTAAGGAAAGGAGTGTGAAGTGTTTCAGCAAATAGTTTATAATAAGCGGAGGTCAGCCCATCGGGACCAGGGCTCTTGCCTGGTTTCAATTGTTTGACGGCTTGAAGCCATTCTGTCGCTGAGATAGGTGTATCCAATGACTGGAGGGTGTCAGAGGAAACCGTTTTGAGGGGAAGCCTAGAAAGGTATGCCTGAAAGTCATTAAGACGTTTTTGGGGATCTGGGGGGCGTGAACAATCAGAGTTGAGGTTGTAGAGGGAGGTATAGTAACGCTCAAATTCCCGGGCAATATCGGCATTCGTTTCAAGGGTGGAGCCATTTGGGGAGTGAATGAGGTGAATCGTGTGTTTGGCCTTCTTGGATCTTAGCGCTCGTGCTAATAGGCGACCTGATTTGTTCCCGTGTTCGTAGAAAAATTTCTGTGAGAGGGCAAAGGCTCTTCTCGTCTGGTAGCCCAGTATTTCTTGGATCTGGGTGCGAGTATCCAGTAATTCAGTATGGATGTCTACCGCTAGGGTTTTCTTGTGCTTAGTTTCTAGAGATCTGAGTTTCGTGTATAGGGCTGTCAATGTTGCCGTTCTTTCTTTCTTGCGGGCGGAGGCCAGGGAGATAAATTTGCCTCTTATCACGCATTTATGTGCCTCCCACTGCATAAGAGGGGAGACGTCAGGCGTGTCATTGTCTACAAAATAGTGTGATAAACAGTCCCTGACCTCCTTGACTCTAACTTCGTCTGTTAGGATACTCGCATCCAGTCTCCATACACTGGTTCGGTCAAATTGTTCAGGGAAGGTAAAAAGGGCTGTGATAGGGTGATGATCAGAGATCGTCATAGGTTCGATAGAGGCCTTGGTTAAGAAATGTAATTCCTGCTGGGAGACCAAGAGGTAATCGATCCGTGAGTACCTATTGTGGGGTGTAGAGAAGAAGGTGAAATCTTTGTCTCTAGGGTGAAGCGTTCGCCATGTGTCATGCAACAGTAATTCATGTAGGCTTTTTCTGATCTGCTTAAGTGCACGAAACGGTAAGCTGGAGGTCCCGGAGGAGGTATCTAGCAAAGGATCCAGGGGGGCGTTAAAATCACCTCCAAGGATCAGCATTCCTTCAGCAAAAGAGCCTAGTTGGTGTATTGTCTTCCGAAGAAAGGATACTTGAGAGGTATTGGGGCTGTATACGTTAGCTAGAGTAATCATTCTATTTTTAAACGTTCCTTTGATAAATAAGAATCTACCATTCACATCTGCAAGAGTGTCTAGAGCTTGAAAGTCAAAGTGCTTGGAGAGAAGCATGGAGACTCCTTTGCTTTTGGAGTTGGGGCATGTTGCGTGAAATTCCACTGGGAAGGCGTGATTGGATAATTTGGGGGTCGATTTTGAGCAAAAATGGGTTTCCTGAAGGAAGACAACATCTGCCTTCAGTTTCTGCATCGTTAATCGCATTTGATGGCGTTTTTCCGGGATGTTTAATCCCCTAGTATTTAGGGAAACGAGCTTCAGGGAGATGTTCGTGGACCGTTGTGCTGAAGGGGACATTTTGTTGAAGCTCAGAGGCAAGAGTAGCGGGCGATGCTCACGGGAGGGGGGTCTCGGGGAGGGGGAGGGTCAGAGAAAGAGGGTGAAGAGGAGAAGAGAAGAGAGAGGGAGGAGGGGGAGGGTAGGGGGTAGAGGTCGGTGTACAAAAAGGGAAGGTGGGTACCCGAAGAAGCAGGGAGGGGGAGTGGAAGAAGGGACCAGTGTTTGGGTGGAACCTGCCAACCCTCGGAATACCGAATAGGGCACCGGTCGGGTCAACACTGACTACCAGCGTCTGTTGCGTGGGGGTGGCGGGCGGAGTTACACGAGATGTAAAGAAGCTCCGTCGCTTTGAGACCTGAAAGGGCAACGTGTGGCAATTAGAAATGTGACATAGTGTGGGATCGGGGGGATTAGTAAAAAGTATTAGGTTGAAGACCCCATAACCTGAGTAAGAGGAAGGGGGTGTATCTGATCGGTGGTCAGTGACTCAGCCCTAGAGGCGGGGGGTTAAAGCTTAAAGATAAAATGCAATGCAAGTACAAGGTCAAGTTCAGGTTCAAGGCCGGGGAGAGGTAGACTGGGTGGGTATAGGTCTTGTGAGTGTCAGAGGGGGCTAGGAACATCTAAACAGGTTGAGCTATGTGGAGGGAGAAGTTCCAGGTTAGAGCACAGTGTTGGGGGGCAGTTCTATGCAAAAACATTCAAACAAGTATAACTAAAATAACTAAAAACAGAGGTTCAGAGAGGCACAACAAATGCTTTAACGTGAGAAACAGATATTGCAATAGGTACAAGGAATAAAGGGAAATGCTTTACCTGAGAGACACTGTAGAGTTTTACAAAACCTGCGGCAGTCAGAGTTGGGAGTGAGGAGAGGAAAGAAGATAAAAAAAAAAAAAGACTACCTGCGCGTCAGTTAATGTATCACCGACGGAGGGTCCTGAGAAGGTGGGCTGTTTTTACTCCAGTTATATGAAGCGTGGATTCCCACATGCAATGCTTCAGACATGCTGCCCGTATAGAGTCCCTCCCGGATGGCAAGGTGCATTCCCTCCCTGCTCTCCCTCTGCTAGCCAAGGCCCTCCTCTGTTAGTAGATCTGGTGCGTGTCTATGTGCGCGTGTCCCTCCCCTTCTACCTACGTAAGGACATAGAGGTCGGTCAGCTCTGCTCATGACACTGGGGATCGGTGCTAGTGTCAATTAATCATTTTGTGAGATGGAAAGTACAAACCTCAAGTAAAGGGAAAAAAAAAAAAAAAATTGGTAAAAATGCAGAGAATTCAGATCGGGATAGCAGGTGTGAAGCAAGCAAAGATTAGATAGTTGCAAGTGCCCCAAGGGGCTAAAGGCTAATCTTACCAGACACCTCACTCCCGACTCCAATGGAAATAGTAATGCGGCGGGAAACAGTCCATAAGTGAGCTGCCGAGAACATATATATGTAGAGAAAAAAACGAATAAATAAGTAAATAAAAACCAAGGGAAAAAGAACATTAAAATATAAATAAGTAAATCAAGGGTAAGGCAAGTAGTGTCTATGGCAGACCGAGGTGGGTCCTGAGAGGTACACCAGAGGGGCAAAAAGTGGGCAGAGGGGGAGGTATATAACATCAAAGGAGTCCGTGCGTGTGCATCCGTTTCTGGTAACATCGCTGGGGAATTCAGTTCAAGGTGTATGGAGGGGGGCCGCGAGGTGTAGGGCGGCAAGACAATGGTTCAAAGTTCGCAAGGTAGGTAGGTAAAAGTGGACAGTACAAGTCTGGGGCAAGAGGGGTCCTTGCAGAGAGAGAGAGAGAGAGAACACGGTGACCTGCAAGGTGTGTGGGGGAGGGCTTCAATGGAGGGCACCCAGGGGGTCATACGGTGGGAAAATGTCTCCAGCAGGTTGTCATATCTGGTGGGAGGATTTAGTAGATAGTGATGTCTCCAGGTGAAGATGGCATTTGCTTTAGCAGAGCGGCTTTACGATAACAGTCAGCATTTCTAACAACAGGTGCTGTGTAGCAATCAGAGCTAAAGAATGTTATCCTAGTTATGGCGGGGCCTGCGATGGGCAGGTGATGCAGTGGGGCTCCCATTTCTCGGCGGGGTGGCGTTCCTCTGAGGGGAGCGATGGAGAGGGGGTTGGTGCGTCTGCTGATGGCGTAGTTGCCAGCTTCATCCACTCCTTCCATCGACGCAGCTCTGTGGAGTGGAGGGAATCTGAAGTCACTATACCAATCAGGGAGGTCCACTTGGGGCAAGTCCAGCGTGGTGCAAAAGTGGTCGAGGTCCTCTGGGACTCTCAAGTTTTCCGTGCGGCCTTGGTGAGAAACAGATAGGCAGAAGGGATACTTCCAACGGTATGGGATGGCTCTGTTCCGCAGTATTTCCAGTAATGGCCGGAGTTCCCTCCTACGTTGGAGAGTGATGTTAGACAGGTCTTGGAATATTTTAATGGTCACCCCTCTGTGTATGATTTGGTTCCTCTCCCTGGCCTTGCGAAGGATTTCCTTCTTCAGGGGGAAGTCTATCAGGCAGCATACAACGTCTCTCGGGGGGTCAGTGTCGCGGCCTCTGGGGCGCAGAGCTCTGTGGAGACGTTCAAACACGATCGGGGTGTCCGGGGGTCTTTCGAGGAGGTCGTTAAAAATGTTAATTACCCTCTGGGTTAGGCGTCCAGGGTCCAAGGTTTCTGGAATACCTCTTACTCGTAGGTTGCGACGTCTCCCCCGGTTATCAAGGTCCTCCATATGCCTGTTCATGTCCCTTAGATGGACGGCGTGGGATTCAGTGAGCTGTTGCAGCTGGCACAGGGAGGAGTCATGGCGGGCCTGAGTGGTTTCAATGTCCTCCACTCGCAGCGTCATGGTTTGGATATCCGTCCGGAGATCAGAAATAGCTGCGGAGAGGGTACGTTTAATGTCTGCAGCGACATTGCGCAAGTCCTCCAGGCTGATTGCGGGTTGATCCCTGGCGTCCGTGTCGGGTTTTGCGCGGAGCGGGCTCCTGCTGTGGGATCGCGGCCTACTCGAGGCCGCGGCTCGGGTGCTGCCAGCAGGCCGGGACCTGAATATTTCAGGGATTTGTCTGGCGGGGGGAGCGTCGGGCTCCGGCGGCGACCGGGATCTCGCCGCTGACATGTTGCGGTGGTATGGGGGACAAATTTAGGCAGAAGGATCGACGATCACTTGCCTGAGCTTATGAAGCAGGGTCTCTCGGACGTGAGCTCTGGGTTCAGGCAGCCATCTCGGAACAGCGTCAAGCCACGCCCCCTCCTTTAGGGATTTTATGGATCGCAGAATAAAAGCAGACCTAAATAGGTTGTATAGTTTGGCCAAAGCAGCCTGCAGGCTGGCGGCAGTGCTCACTTCTGTGGCAGCAGCACTTGGGTTGGATTTGCACCTGCGTTTTTGGTGCTTTTTGCGATTTTGCGCTAGCGTTCATTTACCATGGTCTCCTATGGGGCATGTTCGGTGATGCGGATCTGCGGAATGCAGGGAGAGTGCATGAGTCTGAGTCCAGCCTTAGGCTGTGGGTAGCGGAGCTGGTGGATGGATGTTCAGATGAAAGTCTGGGAAGT
This sequence comes from Lithobates pipiens, assembly GCF_037356315.1. Lineage (NCBI taxonomy): Eukaryota > Metazoa > Chordata > Amphibia > Anura > Ranidae > Lithobates > Lithobates pipiens. Next base: position 276,700,767 of record NW_027507790.1, on the reverse strand, counting down.
GGCATTTCTTCTCTTTTGCAGTTTTCAGGACTGCTGTAGAGTTTGTGGCTGAAGTGGCTGTTGGCGCAGAAGGAGGTTTCAATGCAACTTTCTTCTACAGTGGGATCGTCACTCCTTCTACCAGAAATTCTATCTGCCAATTCAGATAATCTGGTCCCTGGTTTGGTGGTCAGTAGCTCGCAATCTTTCCCGCGGAGTTCCGTTGAAAGCCTCAGAACCAATAGTGGTGACGACCAATGCCAGTCTGGCAGGCTGCAGGGCACACTGCCTGGGACAGCAGGTTTAAGGCCAATGGAACTTTTGTGAATTTCCTGGGATTGGATGCTGTCAGACACACTCTCTTAAGCCCCATACACACTAGCAGTTTTTCTGCTGAGTTTTTCCATCATATTTACCAAAACCATATAATATGAGGAGTTTCAATGTGTATGCAATCAGGCAGGCCCTTCTACTACATGGCTTTGGTAACTCTGAAGGAAAAACTCAGCAGAAAAAAATGATAGTGTGTATGGGGCTTTAGCATTCCAACCTATGTTGCAAGGTCGAGCTGTCTAGATTATTGGGCAACAATTATGGTGGCTTATGTGTCTCAAGGGGGCACAAGAAGTCGCCCTCTCCTTCAGGTGACATGTCAATTTTCCTATGCGCAGAGAAGAATCTTGGCTCTTACAGCATCTTATCTCCCAGGGCCTGGGAATGGTTTTTGCAGATCACTTGAGTCGAGGCTTTGAGGATGACAACAAATGGAGCCTGAATCAATAGATCTTATGGCATTGGAGGAGAATTGTTAACTGCCTTTCTTCTTCTCCCGGACCTGGCGTCCACAGGCATTAGGTCAGGGTGCTCTGTCCAGGTCTTCACCTTGGTTTATGTGTTCCTGCTGCTTCCGTTGGCTCTCAAAATCCTGCTGAAGATTCAGCGAGAAGGATCACAGCAATAGTAGTCTTACCTTACTGGCTCAGGGAGCCGTGGTTTGCTCTGACTTGGAGGATAAAGTTGGGCTCACCAATCTCACTGCCCCCTTGTCAAAATCTCTTTCTGCAGAGTAGGGCCTGACACCCGAACTGCAGGAGGATGAAGTTAATAACTTGAAAGTGAGAGGGAGGCTTTAACTGGCTTGGGTCTCTCAGGTGGTGTAGTGGAGTCATTATTACAGGCTCATAAGAGGTCCACAGATGTAACCTATCACCAGATCTGGAATACTACAGAAAGGGGTTGGGACCTTGGATCTCCTTCAGTGTCTAACATTTTGCAGTTTCTGCAGAGTGGTCTCTAAGGGCTATGCCTATGTTGGCTATGTTGTGTACAAGATATTCTCTACATCCTTTGTTGATCTGATTTTTAGGGGCAGCCATACAAATCAGACCTCTATTGAAATTGTTTTTCAAAAAGAGGACTTAACACTAGTCTTGGGAACATCGCTGGTTCCTCCATTTGATAAAGCTTTCTCTTGTTCATTATTTCTTTTAACAGTTTTTTGTTTTTACTAGCTGTTGCCTCGGCCAGAAGGGTCTCCGAGTTGTGCGCCTTCTCATCTAAAGAACCATATTGTTTGGTGCTCCCAGACATGATAGTCCTTAGGCCGATTCCAAGCTTACTACCTAAGGTTGCCATATTATTTCGTATGAACTGGGAGGTCATTCTCCCAGCCTTTCCGGCGGATACAGCTGATAATGAGTGGAGTAGGTTAGACCTGGGCTCTGCGGTTTCAGCCTACCTGAAATGGTCTAAAAGCAGATCAGCTGTAGTTTTTTTATTCCCAATGGGGCCTAAAATGGTATGCAGGCAACATCCAGAGTTTTTTTCTTTCAGATTTGTCAAAGACCATACATATTGCATACAAAACACTGTGCCTTCCTCCTCCTTCAGAGATCAAAGCACATTCGATGAAGGGTATGGCAGCATCCTGGGCAGCATACGTAAAAGGTTACCCCTGAGGTAGTTTGCAGAGCAGCAAACTGGAGCGTGCCCAACACCTTTTATTAGGCATTACAGGCTTAATTGGCTAGCCCGCCTGAGGAGACATTTGGCTCTATAGTTATTATGGCGGCTGTCACCCATTAAAAATTTGAGTAATATTGCATTGAGGGTTTGGCTTATTTTTTGTCTTCCCTCCCTTTTTAATATTGCTTGCTACATACCATAGTAGGCTGACATGGGGAGGTCCAGGAATAAGGAAAATTTTTGCCCATACATACCGTAATTTTCCTTTCCTGGATCCTCCCCATGTCATTCGGAGGATTCCCACCCAGTTTATCCGTCGCGAGGCGGGTATTTTTTGAACGCTGGTGTGGGCAGACAGCTACCCTTTATGGGCTAGGAAAAAAGGTGGTCCTGGAGGGGTCAGAGGGGGCAGAGCTGACCCATAGTAGGCTGACATGGGGAGGATCCAGAAAAGGAAAATTACGGCAAGTATGGGTAACAATTTTCCTTAATAGCAAAAAGTTAAAAATATAGTTTTTTTCAAAATTGTCTCTCTTTTTTTGTTTAGAGCGCAAAAAATAAAAAGCACAGATGTGATCAAATACCAGCAAAAGAAAGCTCTATTGCTCTATTTGTGGGGAAAAAAATACATCAATTTTGTTTGGGTACAGCATCACATGACCGCGCAATTATATGGTAAACGCAGTGCCGTATTTCAAAAAATGGCCTGGTCATTAAGCAGGCAAATCTTCCATTCTGTAAGTGGTTAAATACCACCAAAATAAAGCTTTGCCTCATTTACTAAGCTCTGCAGCAACTTGCACAATCCACATTCATTTTGCCTTAAAGTAGAACTATCCCAACTATTTGTGCAGTGTCAGCATCCCTCCAGACAGTTAACACTCCCAGGGAACACCTTTAATCCTTTGATTGCCCGTGATGTTAACCCCTTCCCTGCCAGTATAATTTATACAGTGACAGTGCATTTTTTTTTAGCACTTATCACTGTATTGGTGTCACTAATCCCCACTTAGTGTTCAATTTGTCTACCGCAATGTCGCAGTCCCACTAAAAATCGTGTATCGCCGCCATTACTAGTAAAAAATAATAAAATAAAAAACATCCCTAAATCTATCCAATAGTTTGTAGACACAATAACTTTTACACAAACCACTCAATATGTGCTATTTGGATTTTTTTTTTTTTTACCAAAAATAAGTAGAAGAATACAAATTGGCCTAAATTGATGAAGACATTCGATTTTTTTACATCATTTTTATTGGATATGTTTTATAGCAGAAAGTATATGTATGTATATATATATATATATATATATATATATATATATATATATATATATAATTTTTTTTTTTTTTTTTTTTTTTTAAGTTGTTGCTCTTTTTTTGGTTATAGTGAAAAAAATAAAAAATGCAGAGATGATCAAATACCACCAAAATAATTTTTCTATTTGTGAGAAAAAAGGACATCAATTTTATTTGGGTGCAGTGTCGCACAACAGCACAATTATAATTTAAAGTAATGCAATGCTGCATCACAAAAAATGACCTGGTTCTTAAGGGGGTAAATACTTCCTGGGCTGAAGTGGTTAAGCTGTGTTCTTGGATGCCTGGTGCAGATCAGCCCCTGCTGCAGACTCTGCCCTGCTACAAAGTTACAATACTTTCAGTCTGATCACTGGGGAAGGAGACTGAGGAAATGCTTCTTCCTGCCTGTAGCAGACTGATGGCATCACCTTAGCCTAGGAAAAGTCACTGACTGAGGCTTAAGAATGACTTTTTAATCATAAATGTGGAACTTTAGAGAAATTGTTGCAGTTTCTGTGCATTGCGACATATCGGGAATTATGTATAAAAATATGTTTTGATGCTGTCAGAAAAAGTGAGGAGAGGGGAGTGATTCAGTAGTTTAGTAGCAGTAGTATTCATTTTAATAGTAGTAAATAGACACGTGCAATTCATTTTGTTCCAAATTCGTTTTTCCTCAAAATTCGGCACATTCATTAATTTGGAAACATCCGAATTAACGAAAGACCATTTATGAATTTTTTTAGAGAACACATTTTCTAAAAGATAGAAAATTCAAAAGAATTAAAATCTGAAAATGAAAAAATCTGGAAAAACGAAAGAACAAAAATCAGGATATAAGAACGAAAATCCTAAAATTGAAAGAAGGAAAATTCAAAAATAAGAACGAAAATTTGAAAATATGAAAGAACAAAATACATTCAGATAATTTCTATTATAATTAAAATATTACATTTATTACCATTATTATAGTTTTTTTTTATTATGTATTAATAATAATAATAATAATAATAATAATAATAATACTAATAATAATAATAATAATTGTTATAAACTATGAAATTATAGGTATTGGAATTTCCTTTCAAATTTGGCTGTTAGTGAATGTAACACATACAAACTTATCTGAAGTTAATAATTATCCAAAATAAAGAATGCATTATAACTTCAGGATAAATTTGTATTTGTTATGTTCACGAATAGCCAAATTTGAAAGGAAATTATAGTTTTTATTATTATTATTATTATTTATTAATAAATAATAATAATAAAAAAAGCTAGAATAATGATTAATAAATATAATACTTTAATTATAACAGATATTATTCAAATATTTTTTGTTCTTTCGGATTTTCTAATTTTTATTCTTGTTTTCGGATTTTCAAATTTTTGTGCTTTCAATTTTTGGATTTTAGAATTTCGGTCTTTTTGTTCCTTACAATTTTTGGATTTACGAAATAACGAATACCGCAAACATATAGAATGTTACAAATTCAAATTGATCAGAAGTTACGAATGATCAAAATTCAAATACCACATCTATATGAATGGAATGGAATTAATTTGAATGCATCTGAATTTGTTTGAAATAATGAATATCGATCATAACGATTGATCCGAAAAACAAAAAACAAATGAAACAAAAGCGAAAAAAATAAATAAAAAATATTTTTTTTTTGGCAGTACACATGTCTAGTAGTAAAAGTAACAACATACAACGAGGCGGGGCTGAAACCATTTCTTTTGATCTCAGACACCAACCTCCTGTATGTTGTTAGCCCACAGCAGAATTTAGGAGCCGAGTGCATTTCTGGCAGGATCAACAGCTATCATTCTGTACTTGCAGGGTCTTTAGAAGGATAAAACATGAGGAAATGTACACACATTGCAGAGATGTTCTTCTTTTTTCCCCCCTGATATACACTTGAACTACAGTAGTAACTAGCAAATACAAAACATACTGGAAATGTTGGATATCTCTCCTTCTGGACATGGGACGCACTCATAGCAACATTTATGAATTGTAGATCCAAATTTTTTTCTGCTTCCAGGGAAACACGAATCTGAACATCGAGATACCGGAATCTGAAATCAGATATTATTATTATTATTATTATTATTATTATTTGTTTACAAACAATTTTTATTATGGAAAAGATCAAGGCATAAAATTGTTACAACGATAGTACATGTGAATATACAAATATTTTGACATTATATGATGTACAGGAAATGTAATAGGGATGTGGTTAGTCAGATAAACCAGAGGATGATATACTGTACATGGTGTTATGAAACATACATATGTTCTTTAGGGAGGAAGGGCAGGAAACAGGACAAGAAAACAATACAATACTAAAATTGACTTACCGTATATACTCGAGTATAGGCCGACCCGAATATAAGCCGAGGCCCCCAATTTACCCCCAAAAAAACCGGACAAACTTATTGACTCGTGTATAAGCCGAGGGTGAGACATGCCTGTCCATCCCTGTGTGTGTGTCCGTCCATCCCTGTGTGTCCGTCCATCCCTGTGTGTCCGTCCATCCCTGTGTGTCCGTCCATCCCTGTGTGTCCGTCCATCCATCCCTGTGTGTGTGTGTGTCCATCCATCCATCCATCCCTGTGTGTGTGTGTGTCCATCCATCCATCCATCCCTGTGTGTGTGTGTGTCCATCCATCCATCCATCCCTGTGTGTGTGTGTCTCCATCCATCCATCCATCCCTGTGTGTGTGTGTCTCCATCCATCCATCCCTGTGTGTGTGTGTATCCATCCATCCCTGTGTGTGTGTGTATCCATCCATCCCTGTGTGTGTGTGTCTCCATCCATCCATCCCTGTGTGTGTGTGTCCATGTGTGTGTGTGTGTGTGTGTGTGTGTGTGTGTCCAGCCTACCTGTGTCCCGAGCCTGTGTCCCGAGCCTCCGTCCCGTGCCTTGCCTCCTTGCCTCCGTCCCGTGCCGTGCCTTGCCTCCTTGCCTCCGTCCCGTGCCGTGCTCTGCCTCCTTGCCTCCGTCCCGTGTCGTGCCTTGCCTCCGTCCCGTCCCGTGCCGTGCCTTGCCTTGCCTCCGTCCCGTGCCTTGCCAGGATCGCCGCTCTTCGTCGGCGCCTCGGCGGCCATTCTAAAATTCAAAAGCCGCGCCTCCGCCTTCGCCTGTGATAGGCGGAACACTGAATTTCCCAGCAGCCTGTGTTCCGCCTATCACGGACATCGTCTCATCCTCGTCCGTAGTACGAGGATGAGTGGATGTCCGTGATAGGCGGAACACTGACTGCTGGGAAATTGAGTGTTCCGCCTATCACAGGCGGAGGCGGAGGCGGAGGCGCGGCTTTCGAATTGTAGTATGTCCGCCGTCTGTCTGCTCGATACGCTGATCGAGCAGTCAGACGGCGATGACTCGAGTATAAGCCGAGGGGGGCACTTTCAGCCTCAAAAAAGAGGCTGAAAATCTCGGCTTATACTCGAGTATATACGGTAATCTCTTATCCTCCGTGTCTAAATCAGAGATGAGGTGTCCCAGAGGATCCATTTCCTTTGATAGAGGGGCATTGTGTCATATAATGTGTGGTGAATCCTTTCTGAGAGTTTGATGTGCATCATGCGGTTGAGAATTTGTGGCCAAGGAACCGTAGTAGAGCGCTAGTTATAGGCTATGGCCCAATGAATAGAGCTAAAGAGTGTGTGGATTAGGCTTGGGGTAATCATGGGGATATCTTGTATCGGGAGGAATAGAAGGCATATTTGTGGAGTGAGAGGAATTTTCCTGCCGGATATTTTTTCTATGATATTTTCGGCCTTATGCCAAGTGTTTTTTTATGAGGGGACAGTCCCAAAAGGTATGTAGAAGTGTTCCCTGTGAGGGGCAGCCCCTAAAACAGAGTGGGGAAAGTGAGGGATAAAATGTGTTTAGTTTCGCAGGGGTGAGATACCATCTAGAGAGTCATTTGATGGCAGATTCTCTAGTTGAGGTTGTTTTGGTACATTTCTGTAAGTTTGGGAAAATAGTATCCCATTGATCAGGGGTAAAAGTGGTATTTAAATCTGATTCCCATTGTAGCATGGGGTGTGATTTCTCAGGCATGTTGGTCCCATTTAACCATTTATAAATTCTGGAGATTAAGCCCCGATCACGAGGGGAGGAGATACAGATTTGTTCAAATTGTGTATAGGGTGGGTGGAGTGTAAGCGAATGATATTTCTGATAAAATTGTCTTATTTTTGTATAGTTTTCCAGTTCGGTAGATGGGAGATCATAGTTTGCTTGTAGACTGGAGAAAGTAAGAAAATAATTATCGTGGGAGAGCGATTTTAAATGCGTTAGATTATGCATCTTCCAGTATATTAGTAGATTTGGATCTTGAGCGCATGTAAGGGGGGAGAAGCGAGGGTCATCTAAAAAAGAAGCCGGGGGGGGGGCTTCAGAGAGCAAACCGAATTTAGTGATTTGTCTTTTCCATAGTTGGAGGGTATGGGTGACAATAAGGTTTAATTGTCTTAATTTATGTGGTGGGGTTGATTTGGACCAGAGGAGTCCTTGTAAATTATAGGGTAGTATGGATTCTTCCTCAAAACGAAGCCAAGGTATTTGGAGTGAAGGGGCGTACCATTTGGCAAGTTGGGTGAGTCTGGCAGAAAGATAATAAAGCCAAAAATTGGGGAGGCCTCCTTTTATTTGGGGTCTAAACGTAAGGGAATAACTAAATCTGGGTTTCTTATTTAGCCAAATAAATTTATTGACATCTCTCTGAAAAGAATCCAATGTTTTTTTAGATAGAGTAAAGCCCCGTACACACGACCGGACTTTTCAACTTCCAAAGTCTGACGGAATGATTCCGGCAGACTATTCGATCGTGTGTGGGCTGCAACGGACTTTTGATTCGCAAAAGTCTGACAGACTTTAGAAATGAAACATGCTTCAAATTTTTCCGGCAGAACTCTGCCGGACCCAGTTCCTACCGAAAAATTCGCTCGTGTGTATGCTATTCCGACGGACTAAAATCGACGCTAGTGCAGCTATTGGCTACTGGCTATGAACCTTATTCGAGTCGAGTCGTACGTCATCACGTTCGAATCCGTCGGAGTTTGGTGTGATTGTGTGTGGCCAAGTCGGCTCATTCGGAAACTCCGTCAGAATTCTGCCAGAACTCCGTCAGAACTCCTTTGAAAGTCTGTCGGACTTAATCCCTCGAAAAGTCCGCTCGTGTGTACGCGGCATTAGAGGCAGGGCTCTGAAGAAAAACAAAAGTTTTGGTAATATCATCATTTTTACTGCAACTATTTGGCCTGAAAATGAAATCTGGTATGATGACCAGAGTTTAAGTAGATTTTTAATGCTATTGATTAGGGGGGGGGGGGGGTAATTAGCGTGGTATAGTGATTTGTATAATGGGGCAATCTGGATACCCAGATATCTAAACGAATCTACGCTCCAGTTAAATGTGAAATTATTTTTAAGAGAGGATAATATTGATCGATAGAGCCGAGCATTTAGATAAATTTACACAGAGACCTGTCAGGTCATGAAATATGTCAAGGGTTCTAGTTAGATTGGGTAGGGTGATGAGAGGGTCAGTTATAAATAGAAGTACATCATCCGCATAGAGACTTAATTTGTATTCTCTAGATCCCTTATGATATCCTTTAATGTTTATGTTGTTTCTGATAGCGCAGGCCAGGGGTTCTATCGCAAGAGCGAAGAGAAGAGGGGAGAGGGGACAACCCTGTCTGGTGCCTTTGGTCAGGGGGAAAAAGTCAGAGCTGTTACCTGGGAGTTTAATACGTGTTTGTGGGTCGTGATAAAGAGCTTTAAAGCCATGTAAAAAGTTATTGTTAATGCCATATTTGGGGAGTAACGTGTCCAGATATGACCAGGAAACACTGTCAAAGGCTTTATGTATGTCAAGGCTAAGTAAAAATGTAGGATAGGAGTGTATGTTGGAATCTTGAATGATATTTGAGGTCAGTCGTATCTTATCTGTAATATGTCTATTTGGAATAAAGCTGGTTTGGTCGGGGTCGATTCATTGAGGAATAACATTTGACATTGTATTTTTGAAATGTGCCTACCTACTCACAAACAAACTGTCCTTTTTGAAGTAAAACACATAGCCAAGTATTTGTCAAAACCAAAATGTAAAATTGAATAGGGAGCACAAAGTCATAACAAAATAAAGAGAAAGGCAACAGTTTAAATCGGTGAAGCCTTTGTACCCCAGGGTAGACATCAATTATTTGACTGTCAGAATTGGTAATCTGAGGAGTCCATTTAATAAGGAGCACAATACGGTTGAGGACTCTGAGAGATCGGGAGCAGCAGCAGATGACATATATGTCCCGAAGCTGTGGTCTGTGGTGTTGCTGGAGGTCTTGGAGGTGTTGGAGGAGCATGGTCCAACTCACACATATGTGTTTGAGGTGCAAGTTTGGCCCTCATCCACTTGTTTAGGGACTTCAGAATAATTTCTTCACATATCGTGTGTTGGCCCTCCTCCATGTGTTCTAGTTTGCTGGCAGTGACACATCCAAAAGCCTCATGGACACCAGGTTGTGGAAATTGCCGCAGTGGCCTGTTTTAAGAAAGCAGCCTTGGACTCCTCCAGGTTCCTTGCCTTCCAGGTCCTTTTGGTTAGAGGGTGGAGGGGAGGAACCTGGGATTCCATCAGGCTGCTTGCCATGGCCTCCTCCTGGCTGAGACATTCCTGTGTATTTAAATGGTACATAGTTTTAAGTTTTTGATCAATCACACACAATTTTGAGCTCATGACTGTTGCAAATTGAATGTTAACAAATAGAAAAGACTATCATTCTGACCTCAGCATTTTTCATTCTTGTCACAATGATTTTGGCTACTATTGTCTATTGATATGTAAACCACTTTGTTAAATCAGAAATTTGTAATCAATAACATCTAGTTAGCATCATTAAATTTTTGACAAGAAATGTCTTCAATGATGCTATACCTGGGTCATGCTGGGCTCCTTCACATCTTCTTCCTGGGTGGAAGGCTCAGGTTGGACCTCAGGAGCCTCAGCTGAAGTGGAAGGAAGTGTTGATAGTGATAGCCTGGGTTCCATCTGGTCGGACAAAATCGCAGGCTGTTGTGGTACCACAGCCTGGGGACATATACGTCATCTGCTGCTGCTCTGGATCTCTGGGAATCCTTGACCTTCTTGCTACCTTCTCCCTATTATATGTGCTCCTCAGGCTACCAATTTTGGCCTTCAAATAGGTGATGTCTGCTATGGGACACACAGGCTTGACCAGTTCCAACAATTTATCCAGCACTGCCCTCCTTTTTTGCTTGTTCGAATAGTCTCTGCATTGGACTTGCCAGAAACATGGCATCTTCCTGTACTTGTCTATGAAGTTGGGCAGGAAGTCAGGGGCTGTGAATTTGTCAACCATTTTATCTGCAAAACACAACACGAGACAACCCCTAATGTCAGGCTAAACTCTACTAATTTTGTCAAAATATAGGTCTCAATCTATAAGCAGAATATGCCACTAACCACTGATGCCCCAAGTTACAATTGTACCTTAGTTTGAACAATAAGCACTAATGATCCTCCATCCTTCACTCACAGATCATACGTACGTTGCCCGCATGTAATGCTTTATATACACTGCGCATGTATGAAACTCCGCCCCTGTACTTCTATCTAGTGTATTTCCCGCCTCTTCTCTTTTGGGACAGTGGAAGAGCACGTGGTGAAGACACATCAGGTGTGTGCTGTGAGCAGCAACATATCCATTGATCCCCATGATGTGAGCTAGCACATGTTGACACACTGGACCTTATTTCAGAAAGGACAATCCACTTTGCCCTACAAGTGCACTTTCAAGTGGACTTGCATTGCACTTGTAGTGCAAAGTGGTTTTGCTTTTTTGAAATAAGCCACAGTGTGTCAACATGTGCTAGATCCCTGAATGGGGGATCAATGGACATGTTTTGGGGGTGCAACCGTGATTTAGAAAATATGAAGTAAAATATCAATGATGTTCAAAAAAGACTTAGCAACATCATTGATATTTTTGGCAAAATCAAAAAAAAATGAAAAATGTTAAAATTGTCGTTATTGTTGTTTGTGTTTTAAAAGTTTTAAAGGAACTGCAAAGCCAAATTTTGAAGATGCACACAGTGTGTCAACATGTGCTATCTGCCATCATGGGATATCAATGTATGCATTTGTGGGTGCAACCCCTTCCTCAAAACTAAAGTAGGTGAGAGGAAGGGGTTGCACCCCCAAAACATGTCCATTGTTCCCCCATTATGGGATCTAGCACATGTTGACACACTGTGGCTTATTTCAAAAAAGCAAAACCACTTTGCACTACAAGTGCTTGAAAGTGCATTTGTAGGGCAAAGTGGATTATCCTTTCTGAAATAAGGCCCAGTGTGTCAGCATGTGCTAGCTCACATCATGGGGGATAGCAATGCATACATTGATATCCCATGATGGAAGATAGCACATGTTGACACACTGTGTGTTTTGTGTCTTTAGCATAATAGATGTAGGGACAATACACACATTTTAGGCATGGAATTATGAGGGAAATACAAATTTTGAGTCCCTATTTGTGTGCATCTTCAAAATTTGGCTTTTACAGGGGTGAGATCACCTCATCTGATGAAGGCAAAATCAACACAGTTTTCATACTAATGTCTCATTTGGTCTTCACTTTAACAATGTTGAACTTTGTAAGTTCCTCAGTTGGGGATGTGTATGTTATGGTTTTAAACATGCCTGTTTAGCCACAAAAAAGGCTATATACTTTCAAACATACATGTTATACACCAAGATGTTGGTTTGTTAACCACTTGACCACTGGGCACTTAAACACCCTTAATAACCAGACCAATTTTCAGCTTTCGGTGCTCTCGCATTTTGAATGACAATTACTCAGTCATGCAACACTGGACCTATATGACATTTTTGTCCTTTTTTTCACACAAATAGAGCTTTCTTTTGGTGGTATTTAATCACCGCTGGGTTTTTTATTTTTTGTGCTATAAAGGAAAAAATACCGAAAATTCTGTAAAAAAATGAATTTTTCTTTGTTTCTGTTAGAAAATTTAGCAGATTAGTAATTTTTTCTTCATAAATTTTGGCCAAAATTTATACTACTACATATCTTTGGTAAAAATAAGTACAAATTGGTGGATATTATTTGGTCTTTGTGAAAGTTATAGAGTCCACAAGCTATGGTGCCAATATCTGAAAATTGATCACACCTGAAGTACTGACGGCCTATTTCAATTCTTGAGACCCTAACATGCCAGAAAAGTACAAATACCCCCCAAATGACCCCTTTTTGGAAAGAAGACATTCCAAGGTATTTAGTAAGAGGCATGATGAGTTTTTTGAAGTTGTCATTTTTTCCCACAATTCTTTGCAAAATCAAGATTTTTTTTACTTTTTTTTTTTTTTTCACAAAATTGTCATATTATCAGGTTATTTCTCACACACAGCATATGCATACCACAAATTACACCCCAAAACACATTCTGCTATTACTCCCGAGTATGGCGATACCACATGTGTGAGACTTTTACACAGTGTGGCCACATACAGAGGCCCAACATGCAGGGAGCGCCATCAGGTGTTCTGGAGCATCCAGGACAATTCTGACATTTCTCTCCTACATGTAAAAATCATCATTTATTTGCTAGAAAATTACATAGAACTCCAAAATATTATATATGTTTTTTTAGCAAACACCCTGGAGAATACAATGGTGGTCTTTGCAACTTTTTATCTCGCACGGTATTTGCGCAGTAATTTTTCGAATGCTTTTTTTTGGAAAAAAAAACAGTTTTGGGCTTAAAAAAAAAAAAAAAACAGTAAAGTTAGCCCAATTTTTCCATAATGTGAAAGATGAAGTTACGCTGAGTAAATAGATACCTAATATGTCACTCTTCAAAATTGCACACGCTCGTGGAATGGCGCCAAATGTCGCTACTTAAAAATCCCCATAGGCGACAATAAAATTTTTTTTTTACTGGTTATATGTTTTGAGTTACAGAGGAGGTCTAGGGCTAGAATTATTGCTCTCGCTCTAACGTTCGCAGCGATACCTCACATGTGTGGTTTGAACACCGTTTTCATATGTGGGCGGGACTTACGTATGCGTTCGCTTCTGCATGCGAGCACATGGGGACAGGGGCGCTTTAAAAAAAAACATTTTTTTTATTGTTCATTTTACTTTATTTATTTTAGTTTGACATTTTTTTCCCCAAAAATAATTTTTTTGATCACTTTTATTCCTATTACAAGGAATGTAAACATCCCTTGTAATAGGAATATGGCATGACAGGTCCTCTTTACAGTGAGATGTGGGGTCAATAAGACCCCGCATCTCACCTCTAAGCTGGGAAGCCTGAAAAAAAAAAAAAAAAAAAAAGATTGTCTTTGATCGTATTAGCGATTCGATAGAAGCACCGGAGGGCGGCGGGAGGGGGGGATGTCTATGGCTGGGTATTGCAGGGTATCACCGACTATGGCTGGGTATCTCAGAGTATGGCGTTGCAGAGTATTGCATTGCAGGGTATTGGCGGGTGTTGCAGAGCATTGCAGAGTGTTGCAGAGTATTAGCGGGTGTTGCAGAGCATTGCAGAGTGTTGCAGGGTATTGGCGGGTGTTGCAGGGTATTGGCGGGTGTTGCAGGGTATTGCAGAGTGTTGCAGGGTATTGCAAAGCGTTGCGGAGTGTTGCAGGGCGTTGCGGAGTGTTGCAGGGCGTTGCGGAGTGTTGCAGGGCGTTGCGGAGTGTTGCAGGGCGTTGCGGAGTGTTGCAGGGCGTTGCGGAGTGTTGCAGGGCGTTGCGGAGTGTTGCAGGGCGTTGCGGAGTGTTGCAGGGTATTGCAAGGTATTGCAGAGTGTTGCAGGGTATTGCAGAGTGTTGCAGGGTATTGCAGAGTGTTGCAAGGTGTTGCGGAGTGTTGCAGGGTATTGCGGAGTGTTGCAAGGTGTTGCGGAGTGTTGCAAGGTGTTGCGGAGTGTTGCAAGGTGTTGCGGAGTGTTGTAGGGTATTGCAGAGTGTTGCAGGGTATTGCGGAGGGTTGCAAGGTGTTGCGGAGCGTTGCAAGGTGTTGCGGAGCGTTGCAGGGCATTGCGGAGCGTTGCAGGGCATTGCGGAGCGTTGCAGGGCATTGCGGAGCGTTGCAGGGCATTGCGGAGTGTTGCAGGGCAATGCAGAGTGTTGCAGGGCAATGCAGAGTGTTGCAGGGCAATGCAGGGTAATGCAGAGTGTTGCAGGGTAATGCAGAGTGTTGCAGGGTAATGCAGAGTGCTGCAGGGTAATGCAGAGTGCTGCAGGGTAATGCAGAGTGTTGCAGGGTAATGCAGCGTAATGGGGGTATTGCAGAGTAATGGGGGTATTGCAGAGTAATGCAGAGTAATGGGGGTATTGCAGAGTAATGCAGAGTAATGGGGGTATTGCAGAGTAATGCAGAGTAATGGCAGGCTATTGCAGAGTGTTGGCAGGGAATTGAGGGGTTAAATTTCGGTGCGCAGCGATGTGGGCACTGCAGATGCAGCCCACATCGCTGCTGACACCGATCTCTTCCCCCTCCGCTGTACCGATCGGTACAGAGAGGGGGAGGGAGGAACCGGCGTCATAACATGACGCCGGTTTGTTTACAAGTGATCACTCCGTCATTTGACGGAGCGATCACGTGGTAAACGGCCGCGCTGAGCGGCCGTTTACCGTGATTCGTGATGCGCCGGGTCCTGTGGACCCGGCGGTCACGGATGCTCTCGAGTGCGCGCCCCAGGGGGCGCGCGAGAGCAGAATTCTGGGAGGCCGTTAATTAACGGCCTCTCAGAGTTAAACAACCGCCCTAAAGCCGTTAATCGGCAATGGGCGGTTGTTAAGTGGTTAAAAAACCCTTTTATAACGCACATGTGAATGTGCTTGTAGTAAAATGTTTTTATACTCAACAATGTGTGGCCTCAACAATGTGTGGCTTCTTCTTTTAATACTCAATACCAGTTTATTTTTTAAGTTGGCATAATTACAGTGACAATGGGGGTTATTTACTAAAGGCAAATCCACTTTGCACTACAAGTACACTTTCAAGTGCACTTGAAGTGCACTTGTAGTGTAAAGTGGATTTGCCTTTAGTAAATAACCCCACTGTGCTGTAAAATTTGCCAATATCAGGCCATTTTAGGGACTACAAGCAATTAATTCATGGAGTTGAAAAGGATGATTCTTTTTTACCATTAATGCATTACATACATTAACAAGAAAAACATTGTGTGTGTATAGCAGACTCACAGCACAACATAATAATTAGCTGAAGAAGAGATCGTCACCTCATGTATCACATGTATCAAATAAGGTACGTTTGCACTATTGCAGAAAATGGTCAAAAATAAAAGGACATTGGAGAACCTAGGAGACAGATAAGAAACACAAACAGTAATTCAAATGAAATATGAGTTTAATTTAAAAAAATATATATATATAAACAAACTTGAGGCCCGCAATGTTATCCTCTGGAGATGGCAACCCCAAGGTGTCATTCTGGGGATGCCGGTTAAATTCTGTTTGGGTGAACACTCCTCCATCAGACATACAGCCATTCTTCCCTATGTCCAGATATAGGAACTCATAATTTGCTGTTGCCACCGCCAACATCACAATACTACTATACCCCTTATAAATGCAGTAGTATGACCCCGAGTTGGAGGGTAGCACAATGTGCTTCCCATCTATCACACCACCGCAATTGGCAAAGTCCCACTGCTGGTGGAGTTGGGAGGCCATATTCTGCCATTCATGTGGTTGGAAAGAAACTGTGGAGTCAAACAAGAAAAATAAAATGAGTACTTTTGCACATAACATTGCAAGCAGACAAACATTCTTGGCCAACATAAGTATAACATTAATTGAAATGAGCATTTAAAGACAAAAGTATAAGGCCCACTTATCAGATTCCTCACCCCCTCTGATGGCCCATTGTAAAAATTTTAGGGTGGGGGATATGTTTTGGACAGGTAACCGTCTCCACTTCATTGAGAGCTGAATGCATACATAATGTGTGCTACTTTGGCCAGCCCCTCCTTACTTACACTATTGGCAGCCCACTGGACAGGTAAGAAGTGTCATAATCCAAAAATATGAATACCCACTGTAAAAATGGAAGCACAATTTTACATTCTGCAATTACCTATCAAGATAATAGAACATAACTTTAAACAGTACCATTTTCAAGTATTCAGGTAGGCACTTGCACTACATGCTTTGGTGAATTCATCCATAAATATGACCACAAAAGAGGTAGGTATAGTGTGTATGGGTTTGGCAAAGTCAGCATATAGAGTATTGGTATTGGTTGACTTAATGGTTGGAGGGGGGTTTCAAATTACTTTTGGCCCCCCAAAAAAAGCCTCTTGCACTCTGCCTGAATTTAAGGACAACAATAACTGTTGGACACATTTTAGGGGGTGTTTAGGGTAAGCATTACAATGGAGCTGACAAAATACATTGTTAAGTGACTAGGTGAGGTGTGTATGGGTCCAGGATAGCATGCTGGGGACGTTAATGAAGGCAAATATGCATGTAGGACAAAAAAAGGAACAGCAAAAGTTTACAGCATGCATGAGTATAAAGAGGACATACACAGCATATTATAATCATGGTAATTATGGAATGATGAAATAAATACAATACATTAGCAAATATTAAATACATAGAATGTGATGTTGCAGGAAAAAAACTGACCTTAATATCGTCCTTTTGCAGGAGCTGAATTATGGCAGAACAGGTCTCTGGAATAATGATTCCCAGATTGCGTTTTCTAGTATTACACTGCATGCATTTTAACATTTGGTTAAAAGCGACACATATAGCAGGTATACATAATAACATAGCTGGCTCTTTATCTCGTTGGCAGTTTGAGAAGTTTCAGGAATTGGCTCCGGCGGTGGATCAGTGCGGCACCCCATGCCCAGATTTTCCTCTGGGGCTTAATTTGGGACTGATACTGTCTAACCTAAAAAACTCCAAGAAACTCAAGAAAGAATTGGCTAGACTATCACTGTTCTTGGTTCAGATGGTGTTCATTTTGTCATGAGTTGGGCCTGGATGCCTTGAATGTGTCCGGATATGCCTCTCTGGCGTTTGTGTCTAGGCTGATTCAGGCAAAACTCGGTCCCGCGTCAGTAAGCAGGATGTTAGCGGGTGTGTTCTTTTTTCTAAAATGTGCAGGTTTACCTGCATTAAATTCTTTCTTTCAGGTTAGTCAAGTACTCAAAGGCCTTAGAAGGTCTAGACCTATGTGTGATAATAGGCGCCCCATTTCGGTTAATTTGTTAGTTGACCTTCTCTGGGTTTTGGAGGAAGTTTGTTTTTCAGAGTTTGAGCTTTTCCTCTTCAGCGCTGCCTTTGCAATTGCCTTTTTTGGACCCCTGTGGGTGGGGGAATTTACAGCCATGAATAAGTCTATATCTTTTCTTCATTTTTGCCATGTGTCTTTGGGTGAGGGGTTCCTGAACATTTTCCTTTGTAGGTCCAAATGCCTGAGTGTAGGTAGAGGCCATTGTTGCCAGGTATCTTTCAGTCAGACCTACTTCTACTGATTCCTTTTTTATTCACCAGGACCTGCCCTCTTTAACAAGGTACCAGTTTTCAGCTGTATTAGCTTCCTGTTTAAAACGCCTGAATCATTCAGGTTTTTGCTTTTCATCTCATTCCTTTAGGATTTGGGTGGCTACTACAGTTGATTCTATGGGTTTATCTGTAGATGTTTTGAAAAAGGTAGGTCACTGGGGCAGTGATAGGTACAAGATATATGTCCGCACAGATCTACTAACTTTGTGATTTCTATTTTTCCAAATCCAATGTCTGGATAGTGGGTCATTCTTATGTTTTCTGGGCTGCTAAACATGCCGGAACTAGGACCTACTCATCCAATCTAGGTCTGGACGCTGATAAATTCTCAGTTGTTTGGTCAGGCATTAGGGGTTTAAGGTGGAGGAATCTGAGAGATCATTTGATTTATTTGACTGGCACCTGGACCTCTCCTCAAGTTTTAGTCATCCACGCCGGGGCTAACGATCTAGGGAAGGTCAAAATGTGGGAGCTGCTCTGTGAAATGTAAATGGACCTTTATTATATCAGGATACTGTTGCCTTCTGCTGTTTTAGCATTCTCTGAGAGGATTCCTAAACCTATCTGGTCTCCCTCTGGTAGTTATTTTATGTGGATAGGATTAGGAAATATCTCAATAGGACCTTTCATAACTTTCTGTTTTTGTCTGGTGGATTATCATTTCACCACACTGAATTAGAAAGTTTTGTTCTGGATCTGTTTCATGATGATTTGGTGCATTTATCCAAAATTGGCCTAGACATATTTAATATGGGCCTACAAAATTTGATTGAAACAGCCACCGTGTTGGGGGACCTCAGCCAGTAGTTCTCTTCTGGCTTCAGTTTCTGGGGAATAGTCATCCAGCATTGTCTGGATGGACACCGTGTAATTTTGTTTAACAAATTTTTAGCCAGGTTGGCTCATATTTCATTTAAATTGAAGTTATTATCAGGTTACCCCTTGGATAACACCATGGCCATTTATTTAAATGCCAAACATAGGGAGGGTAAGTGGGAGTTTGACTGACAGCCCTTTACAGCACCCCCAGACCCCCATTAGGATTCTAGAATAGGGTACAGAGACGCTCCTGTACCCTACTGATATCATTTTATATGTTAAAATTTTTTGCATTAAATAGGGTTGTTCATTTGGATTTAGTTTTTTTTTCCTCTCTCTCTTTCCTCTCTTTTTTCTTCTCTCTCATATTTTACAAATTATTGTTACTCACAAGCTTTGGACAACCATTTTATGTGGGGACTTGAATACTACTGTTTTTCCATATTTGTATAAATCTCCGCCTTCAGTTATTACAAATTCTAACAAATTATCCCACCAACGCTTGCTAAATATCCATGGTTTGGTAGACTCTTGGAGAGAATTTAACCCCACTAGTAGGCGCTTTACTCATTACTTATATACACACAATTCTTTTTCGCACATAGACCACATCTTGATCCTAGCTAGTATGCTAAAATGATTCCCTTTTCTTGGACTGATCATTGTGTGATTGTCACCACCATAGCTTCTTCGATACCCAGGTCACAAGATACAAGTTGGTGTATCAATGATTCTACACTAGCCTACCCATCCCATCGCTTAGAGATAGAGGCAGCACTCACAGAATACCTTTCATTTAATCATAATGCAGATATATCAGCATCTATGGGAAGCCCATAAAACTGTCATTCATGGCAAACTTATACAACAGGCCACATCTCTTAAAATAGAATGTAAGAGTTTATTTGCAAAGTTGGAAGCTAATTTTAATGCTATGGCTTTTCAGTCTAATCCTAACGCTACTACAAATGCAAATTTAGATAAAAAACATCTTGATTTAAACCTATTTATAACTGACTCAGCTGATAAAGTCTTACACAAAAAAAAATCACATTCAATATCTTAAGGTTTACAAACCTGACAACTTAATGGCATGTATTCTTCAAAAAATATAACATACACAGACATCTTTTTAAGACTGAAAACTTCTTGTGATGCTTACATCAGTAATCCAGTTAAAATATTGGAGATTTTTCATTATAACCTGGCTAAATTGTATTCCTCTAACATTGACTTTGACAAAACTAAGGCAGTCGACCTGTTCTCTGGTATTAATCTCCCTACTTTAGAAAGAACACAATGTGATCTTTTTGAAAAACCTATTACAACTTTAGAAGTTCAAACCGCCATCAAATCCTTAAAACTTCATAAGAGACCAGGTCCAGACGGATTTTCAGCAACTTATTTAAACAATTCGCATCTATTCTATCTCCAATTTTAACTAGAGCTTTCAACTCTTTGTTGTCTGGAAATTCATTTAGAACTGAAACCCTGACCTCTATAATAACCATGCTTCCCAAACCTCATTCTGATCTCACCTCCTGGAATAATTATCGCCCCATTTCCCTCCTAAATTTAGATATCAAATTATTAGTCAAGATCATAGCGACACGATTGAATGCAATTATAGGTCATTTAATACATCATGATCAAACAGGTGTAATACCCATGCGACAGGCGGGTGACAATATAAGACAAGCTCTCTTGCTTATTCATACTGCTAAAAAAAAAGAAAAATTCTGACATGCCTTATATCTTTAGATATTAGAAAAGCTTTTGATTTAGTTTCCTGGCCTTACATGCAATATATTCTGCAAAAATGGGGGTTTAAAAATCACTTTCTAACATGGGTTTCCTCTCTTTATGCTAATCCACAGACCTACGTTAAATACGCTGGTTATAAGTCAGCAAAATTTGACATTTGTAGAGGAACTAGGCAAGGTTGTCATTTATCCCTGTTGCTCTTTGCCTTACTTATAGAGCCCTTGGCACAATTAATCCATTCTAATCCGAATGTCAAAGGCATAGAGTTTGGTGAATACAAACACAAATGATGTCGCTTCACTGATGACATCTTTATTTTCTTAACTCATCCACATGTGTCAGCCCCTAACTTAGTAGACATATAAGACAAATTTGCTGTAGTCTCTGGACTTTTTTTTAACCATAATAAATCTAATGTGCTAAAAGTTTCTTTAACACAAGTGGAATTTCTCCAAGCTAAGTCCTTATTACCAATTAACTGGGTATCACATCATCTTCCATATTTGGGAATACAAATCACAAACTCATTAACAGATATTTTTTCAACTAACTACTTACCACTTCTAAAATCAATTACCGGTTTATTGAAGCAATGGTCTTCTCTTTCCTTGTCTTGGTTTGGGCAGATTAATGCCATTAAGATGTCAATTTTACTTATATTCCTTTATCTATTTAAGGTACTCCCCATTCAAATATCTTCATACTTCTTACGTCTTACACAGCGCAGAATTATGTCATTTATTTGGGTCACCAATAAACCCCTTATCCCTAAATCTACATTGTTCCTTCTAAATTGAAGGGCGGATTACGGTTACCAAATTTTTCTTCCTATTATTACGCAGCACAACTATCCCAATTGCCTACATACCATTCCACTATGGAAATTCCTCTAAGGATTGCTGTTGAATCTATTGATATTGACCCCATCTCTGTGGCTAACATGTTATGGCTCCAGCCTAAAGATAGAGTACATATATATAATCCTATTACCAAGCATTGTTTAGCTATTTGGGAAAAATTTAAAAGGTTACACAATCTTCAGTCCTCACATAATCTCCTCCTTTCCTTTATTAAAAACCCAGCTTTCTACCCAGCTTGGAAATTTCCAATGTCCTTCACAGCTTGGTCCTCTACTAACCTAATCAGATTGCATAATTTGGTTTCCAACAAGACATTATACACATTTTCCAAATTATGTGAAACCTTTGGACTTCCCAGAACTGACATTTTTCGATACCTACAAATTAAAAACTTTTATACACCCTTCATTAGGACAGGTTCTCCACTCAACCAGATGTTGCAGTTTGAGCACATTCGTAAGAACGACCCACACAACCAGTGGCCTGATTTCACTCCTATATCGATACACATTAATATGCCTTCCAATGAAACACTACCCTCATATACTGTCAAATGGTCACAAGATATGGATCTCACTTTTGACATAGAAGAGTGGTCTAATATCTGGTTAGGTACTAAAACTTCTTCCCTGAATTTCTTTGCATTAGAAACCAACTTTAAAGTTTTGTCACAATGGTATTTAGTACCGGTCAGAATAGCAAAATTTGTTCCTTCCTATTCAGACTCCTGTTTTCAGGGATGTCCAACACCTGGTACACACTTTCATATCTGGTGGCTATAGCCCAAGAATTAAAAAAAAAAATATTTGAGATAGCCTCCAAAGCTCTGGGCACCTCTATTCTTCCTGACCCGGCAATGGCGCTTTTGAATCTCAAACCATCGGACCTAATTCAAACTCAAATTATTCATTCACCTTGCCACTGAAGCTAAACAAACTATAGCCAAAACATGGAAATATCAAACTTTGGTAGTGGCTGAGGCTAAACATAGGATGAACAGAGCCGTTACTTTTTCCAAAATGACGGCTATAGAAAATAATAATATAAATACATTTTGCAAGATTTGGCAACCTTTTGTCAAACATTACTTACTGACTGACTTTGACCAATCGTTATTATTACCTTGCTAAGTTTACTCTTCTTCCTTCCACTCCCTGTTATTAGACATATGCACTGCCCGGGTGGGGGCCGCACCACCACCACGAGAGACTTTCATTCTTACTTTCTTCTCTCTCCACATATTTGCTTACTAACATTAAGTTAGAGATGAATGATACTTACTTTACATTTGTTTTCTCATATGTAGATTAGAGCTTGTGTTGTTCACTTCTGGTTCTATTAATAGTATCTTTCCCTTGTTTCTCCATTCCTTTTTTCTTGTTTTTTCCTTTTTATTTCCAACCTATTATCCTCATACATGAGATCATTTAACGGTAATGAAACTTCAGTCATACATTGTTTATTTTTCTTATAATATCACCTTTTTATTTTGTATAGACTAAATTTACTCTATACGTGAAGAAAACACAAGTTATTGCCTATTTACCTTGATCACTCTAAGCCCTTGTACACACGGTCGGACATTCTGACAACCAAATCCGTTGGATTTTGTCCGTCGGATTTTGTCCTTCGGATTTTGTCCGACAGATCTTGTCCGAAACTGTTGCATACACACGGTCGGACAAAGTTGTCGGAAAATCCGATCTTTCAGAACGTCATGACGTTATTTCGTTACGATTAGACATGTGCATTCGTTTTCGTCCGAATGCATTTTCGTCCGAATTTCAGCTATTTTCGTTTTCGTTTTGACAAACGATAACGAAAGCACAAAATCCGAAAAACGAAAGATCCGACATAAATAAATGCTTTATTTTCGTTTTCATTGTTACAACAGTTCGATATAGAATAGGAGATTCGACATGACTCTGACAATAACAATCTGTCTATAGAACCTGTGGTCGAATGTGCCTAACCTTACCTCTATTAGTCCAAGATTATATAGAGAAAATATTCGACAGAGAAAAAAGATTTGACAGAGAGAAAAGATTCTGCAAGTTACTGTCCTAAAAAGTGTTTGGGGACCTGGGTCCTGCCCCGGGGGGACATGTATCAATGCAAAAAAAAGTTTTAAAAACTGACGTTTTTTCGGGAGCAGTGATTTTAATAATGATTAAAGTGAAACAATAAAAGTGTAATATTCCTTTAAATTTCGTAGGGGGGGTTGTCTATAGTATGCCTATGAAGGGGCGCATGTTTCTGGTGCTTAGAACTGTCCCTGCACAAAGTGTCATTTATGCAGGAAAAAAAGTCCTTTAAAATCACTCGCAGCTATTATGAATTGTCGGCTCCGTAATACAGAGAACACTCATTGAAAGTCATTAATAAAAAAATAAATAAATAAATTTTAAAAAAAGCGTGGGGGTCCCCCAAATTCAATTACCAGGCCCTTCAGGTCTGGTATGGATATTAAGGGAAACCCTGCTTCAAATTTAAGAAAAAATTTGACGTGGGGTTCCCCCTAAATATCCATAACCAGACCCTTCAGGTC
Organism: Lithobates pipiens; assembly: GCF_037356315.1. Taxonomy (NCBI): domain Eukaryota; kingdom Metazoa; phylum Chordata; class Amphibia; order Anura; family Ranidae; genus Lithobates; species Lithobates pipiens. The sequence continues at coordinate 276,676,912 of NW_027507790.1, read as the reverse complement.
TGGTATGGATATTAAAGGGAACCCCGCGTCAAATTTAAAAAAAAAACTGACGTGGGGTTCCCCCTAAAAATCCATACCAGACCCTTTATCCGAGCACGCAACCTGGCAGGCCGCAGGAAAAGAGGGGGGGACGAGAGAGCGGCCCCCCCTCCCTCCTGAACCGTACCAGGCCACATGCCCTCAACATTGGGAGGATGCTTTGGGTGTCTGTGACCCCTCAAAGCACCTTGTCCACATGTTGATGAGGACAAGGGCCTTATCCCCACAACCCTGGCCGGTGGTTGTGGAGGTCTGCGGGCGGGGGGCTTATCAGAATCTGGAAGCCCCCTTTAACAAGGGGACCCCCAGATCCCGCCCCCCCTGTTTGAAATGATAAGGGGGTACAAAAGTACCCCTACCATTTCACAAAGAAAGTGTAAAAAATGGTTAAATAAAACAAACACACTTTTGAAAAATTCCTTTATTAAAAATAAAAAATAAAAAAAAGATTCCAACGGCGGTAATCCACTCTTGCTATCCAGCAACGGACGGTCATCTCTCCAGCGATGGCTCATCTCATCCAGCGCAGCGTATCCATCCTTCTTCTGTCTCCGTGGAGGAGACACTGCAGGCATTCCGGCGGCTGACGTTTCTTATATACGGAGGGCGGGGCCACCCGTCACCTGACCCCGCCCCCCTCTGATGCAAGGGGAAACCCGGGGTTCCCTGTGACGTATGGGTGACCCTGCACCCCTCTGATGTAACACAGGCAGGTTTCCGTTACATCAGAGGGGGACGGGGTCACCCATACGTCACGGGGAACCCCGGGTTTCCCCTTGCGTCAGTGGGGGGCGGGGTCAGGTGACGGGAGGCCCCGCCCTCCGTATATAAGAAACGTCAGGCGCCGGAATCCTTGCAGTGTCTCCTCCACGGAGACAGAAGAAGGATGGATACGCTGCGCTGGATGAGATGAGCCATCGCTGGAGAGATGACCGTCCGTCGCTGGATAGCAAGAGTGGATTACCGCCGCTGGAATCTTTTTTTATTTTTTTATTTTTAATAAAGGAATTTTTCAAAAGTGTGTTTGTTTTATTTAACCATTTTTTACACTTTCTTTGTGAAATGGTAGGGGTACTTTTGTACCCCCTTACCATTTCAAACGGGGGGGGCGGGATCTGGGGGTCCCCTTGTTAAAGGGGGCTTCCAGATTCTGATAAGCCCCCCACCCGCAGACCCTCACAACCAACGGCCAGGGTTGTGAGGATGAGGCCCTTGTCCTCATCAACATGGGGACAAGGTGCTTTGAGGGGTCACAGACCCCCAAAGCATCCTCCCAATGTTGAGGGCATGTGGCCTGGTACGGTTCAGGAGGGAGGGGGGGTGCTCTCTCGTCCCCCCCTCTTTTCCTGCGGCCTGCCAGGTTGCGTGCTCGGATAAAGGGTCTGGTATGGATTTTTAGGGGGAACCCCACGTCAATTTTTTTTTAAATTTGACGCGGGGTTCCCCTTAATATCCATACCAGACCTGAAGGGTCTGGTTATGGATATTTAGGGGGAACCCCACGTCAAATTTTTTCTTAAATTTGAGGCAGGGTTCTCCTTAATATCCATACCAGACCTGAAGGGCCTGGTAATTGAATTTGGGGGACCCCCACGCTTTTTTTTAAATGTATTTATTTATTTTTTTATCAATGACTTTCAATGAGTGTTCTCTGTATTACGGAGCCGACAATTCATAATAGCTGCGAGTGATTTTAAAGGACTTTTTTTCCTGCATAAATGACACTTTGTACAGGGACAGTTCTAAGCACCAGAAACATGCGCCCCTTCACAGGCATACTATAGACACCCCCCCCCCCCCACCTATGAAATTTAAAGGAATATTACACTTTTATTGTTTCACTTTAATCATTATTAAAATAACTGCTCCCGAAAAAACTGCCATTTTTAAAACTTTTTTTTGCATTGATACACGTCCCCTGGGGCAGGACCCGAGTTCCCAAACACTTTTTAGGATAGTAACTTGCAAATTAGCCTTTAAAATTAGCACTTTAGATTTTGAACGTTGGAGTCCCAAAGACTTTAATAGGGTTCTAAAGTATGCTATATAGTACTAGCTCCGTCGAATCTTCTTTATACATTCGACAGACACCATAAGCCTTCAAAGACAGATTCGACCGTAATTCATGTGGATTTTCGGACGAATGCAATTTTTGAACGAAAAATGAAATAAATAAAAACGAATTTCGGGAGTAACTAAATAAATTAAGTTTTCGGACGAAAACGAAATTCCGAAACGAAATATTTTACTCTGCACATGTCTAGTTACGATGGGACTACGTTCAGGCTAGTAGTAATAGCTTTGGTCTCGTAATTTGATCTGAGCATGCGTGGCACTTTGTCCGATCGGAATTCTCTACACATGATCGGAGTATGTCCGATCAGAGCAGTTTGTCAGAAAATATTTCCAGCAAGTTGGAAAATTTGGTCTGATGGATATTCCGACGCAAACAGTCCGATGCATACCACACACAGTCAGAATATCCGACAAAACGGTCCGATAGGACACATTCCGACGGAATCTGCGACCGTGTGTACAAAGGCTAAGATTAATCAAACATTCCCTCTATTCTGTAAATTAATAATTCATTATCTTAAGATCATGCCTCCATTTGTCCACAGTTTGATCCCATTTGGGGTGGTCGGGTGGTCTGGAGGTAAGGTGCATAGCTGGCAATTGGCTGTTACATAATAAAATATATGAATACTTTAATAAACATAAAAAATACAAAATAAAGGGTTTACAAAAACCACTAACTAGACCATAATAAAATGCGTTTAAAACTGAAAATGAAATTAAAATTAATATTAGATACAATTTAAAATTTCAAATCTCAGGAAATTAAAATCATGGGAAATTAATTGAGGATCCCCTCTAGTGGCAGATAATGATACTACACCTAAAAATCAGATATGAAGCAATTTAAATCAAAGTCAATGTTTAACCCTAACGGCGCAAGTGATTTCATATCTCCACCTTGATTAATTTTTGCTCAATTCTCTTACTTTATCACTAAGGATGGGCTTTATGTTTGGGTCGAACATGAGTTTGACTCGAACAACTGTATAATACAGGTATCTGCACCCATTTCCAGGCATAGATAGACGCAGATTCGGCGGCTAGCTACGCCACTTCCTGCCCCCCCCCCCCCCCCACTGTCTGTTGGGAAACACACGGGTTCCAGAGACAGCAGAGACTATGCACATGCACTCTTGATGGACTTCTGTAGAATCGGACTTGTCTACACACAATCATACCAAAGTCCAATGGATTCAACCGCTAGAACGTACAACAGGACTAGGATAAGAAAGTTCATAGCCAGTAGCCAATAGCTGACCTAGCGTCAGTTTTCGTCCGTCGGACTAGCATACCGACGAACGTATTTTTCGACCGGAGTTGAGTCCATCTGAAAGATTTAAAACATGTTCTAAATCTCAAGTCCATCTGATTTTTTGACAGCAAAGGTCTGATGAAGCCCACACACGGTGGAATTGTCTGACGGATTTGTCACATTAGTGGTTTTTATAACCCCTTTAGTTTGTATCTTGTATGTTTATTAAAGTATTAATGTATTTTATTATGTAACAGCCAATTGCCAAATATGTACCCTATCTTTACTGCAACATGTGAACAATGTATACGATTTTGTATTTTGTATTAGCAACTAGTAACTATCATTGCACTAAGTTATTCGTAGTGTTTAACAGCATGATTTTACAACAAATCCTACGTCACTATGGCAACCCACAAACAATGTGTGGTTATAAATCCCTTCGCGCTCGTCACAAGGCTTTATTCCCTTGAAAAAGTCATGTGACCTGTGATGCAATGCATCGGGAGGAGGAGCCAGGGACATCACTCCAGTGTTGAGTTACATGGAGGTGCTGTGAGGAGGAGTAAGCCTATGAGCCTGACTGTTACACGTTTTATTTACCTGGGCACATGTGAGTGTATCCATCTTAGTCTTACATAGCTCAGTTGTCCTTAACTATATTGTGCAATATTTTTTATCCTTTCTTTTGAGAATGGGCATCCATGGTGAAAAAATGAGTTTGCATCGAGGATTACGGACATTGAAAAGGGGTTTGAAGAACTTAAATGAAATTCACCGCAGAGTGGAGTTAATTTGATCGTCATATGTATGTGAAAATTCCAGAGACCTTTTTGTGCCTAGTTTGTTGGAAGGTAATTGGGTATTTCACAGGTGGTCATTGATATTGCATTATCATATTTTGACACGGAAGATTCGTATTGTATTGATTTATTCACGATTTTTGGTTCATTTTATGTGCACATTGGCACATCTATTATGTGTTTAGGTGGCACTGCGTATTTATCAAAGGTTGACAGAAGCGCACCAATTGTTTACTATTTTACAGATATTTCATGTTTTAAAACATGCCTGTTTATGTACCCTAAAAAAAAATCAAGGTAAAACTTTAGGAAAGCCAGATTTTTGGTTTTTAAACAAAAAATGTTTTACAACGTACATGTGCCCGTGTATGGAGTAAAACTCAACAATGTGTTTACAGTGACAATGGGTGTTACTTAACCACTTACAGACCGGACCATTTTGCTGGTCAAAGACCAGACCACTTTTTGCGATTCGGCACTGCGTCGTTTTAACTGACAATTGCGCGGTCGTGCGACGTGGCTCCCAAACAAAATTGATGTCCTTTTTTTCCCACAAATAGAGCTTTCTTTTGGTGGTATTTGATCTCCTCTGCAGTTTTTATTTTTTGCGCTATAAACAAAAATAGAGCGACAATTTTGAAAAAAACACATTATTTTTTTACTTTTTGTTATAATAAATATCCCCCAAAAATATATATAAAAAAAAACATTTTTTTCCCTCAGTTTAGGTCGATACGTATTCTTCTACATATTTTTGGTAAAAAAAAATCACAATAAGCGATTATTGATTGGTTTGCGCAAAAGTTATAGCGTTTACAAAATAGGGATAGTTTTATGGCATTTTTATTAATAATTTTTTATTATTTTTTTTTTTACTAGTAATGGCGGCGATCAGCGATTTTTATTGTGACTGTGACATTGTGGCAGACACATCGGACATTTTTTATACATTTTTGGGACCATTGTCATTTGTACAGTAATCACTGCTATATAAATGCAGTGATTCCTGTGTAAATGACACTGGCAGTGAAGGGGTTAACCAGTGGGTGGCAGTGTATGGGTTAAGTGTTCCTAGGGGTGTGTTACTAACTGTGGGGGGTTGGGCTTTCATTTAGTGAACACTGATCTCTGCTCCAATCACATAGAGCAGAGACCAGCGTCACCAGTTGCTAGGCAGAATGGAGAAATGCTGTTTACACGGCATTTCCTCTATTCAGCCGTCCCGTGAGACGATCGCGGGTATGCCCGCGGCGATCGAGTTCACGGGACCCGCGACCGGACTCACGGGGGTCCCGACCGGCATGCGAGCACGCTGCCGGCGGCGCACTCGCGATGGCAGGGCGGCATTGAATATTGGACGTACCTGTACACCAATATGCCTGCCCGTGCCATTCTGCCGATGTACATCAGCATGCGCTGGTCGGGAATCGGTAAATTATGGAAAAACCACTTGGCACTACAAGTGCACTAGGAGAACCTAGGAGACAGCAAAAAAAACACAAGCAGTAAATGAAAATCAAGATTTTATCTAATAAAATAGAAATTGTATTACAAATTTGCTGGCATAGCAATGGCCCCCCTACCCGTAAAATATTCAACATATTTTCCCACACTTCACGAGCGCTTTGGGGGGGGGGCAAGCCAGGATGGCCCACTTCCAGGGCCATCAGTGTTTCATTAAGTCAAGCCTTAGGCCCAGTTTTTCGTTTTAAAAAGTTGTGTAGTATGCAGCAAGATAAGACAATGTGATTAAGTTTGTACTCCACCATATTTACGGCAGTTTGGAATAGGCAGAACTGGCTGGCCAGTATCCCAAACACATTCTCCACCACTCTTCTGGCTCTGACAGCTGGTAATTAAAAACCCTCTTCTCCGCAGTGAGGGTCCTCTGGGGGAATGGCCTCATCATGTGATCACCCAGACAGAATGCCTCATCTGCGACAAAACACAAATGGCAGTCCCTCAATGTTATCTTCCACAGGTGACAATCCCAAGCCACCACTCTGGAGACATCGATAGAACTCGGTCCGGGCAAAGACTTCACCATCCGACATCCGCCCATTCCTCCCCATGTCCACATAGAGGAACTCATATGTCACCGACACCACAGCCATCAACACGATACTATGAAACCCCTTATGGTTAAAATAGTATGACCCCAAATGGGGTGGTAGGACGATGTGGATGTGTTTCCCATAAATTGCCCCTCCACAATTGGGAAAGTCCCAACGATCAGCAAAGTGGGATGCCACAGTTTGCCATTCCTGTGATGTTGAAGGAAACTGTGGAGTCAAACAAAAACATACAAATTTGTCATTTGAAATATGACCACAAAAAAGGCAGGTATAGTGTGTATGGGTTTGGCAAAGTCAGCAGATAGAGGATTGGTATCAGTTGACTTAGCGGTTGGGGGGAGGGAGGGTTCCAAATGAGTTTGGGCCAACAAAAATAAGCCTCTATATGCATGAGGACAAAGGGGACATTCACAGAATATTACAACCATGGTAATTGGGGAATGATGAAAGAAATACAATACATTAGCAAATATTAAATATATAGAATGTGATGTAAAAGGATAAAACTTACCTTAATACAGTCCTTCTGCCAGACCTGAATGTGGCAGAAAAGGTCTCTGGAATAATGATTCCCAGAGCCTGGGGGAGATGCCTGTTGAGAACTTGATGTCCTGCAGACTTCTCCCCTTTGCCAAGTACCACAATGTGGCGACTAGCCTCTTCTCGAGAGTGATGGCTTTCCGCATGCAGGTATCCTGCCTGCTAATATAAGGGGACAGCAAAGCCAACAAATTGTGAAAAACGGGATCCTTCATCCAGAGATAATGCCTGAAATCATCAGGGTTATCCTTCTGGATCTCCCACAGCAAATGCATGTGAGAGAATTGGTCATACTGGAGCAACCAATTCTTCGTCCATGAACTCCTCCTCGCCCTGTTCATGGACTGGGCTTGTGTCAAAGGAAGGAGCCCAACACCAAGCCCCCACACAGCACAAACTCTATGATGAGTACATACCTGCAACATGGCTTCAAAACAGTCGCTGGTCAGAACAAACTAAACAGAAAGCACTGAAAAACAGCAAGGCCTGAAAGAACGAACTGAAAATCAAAAACAAGCAGACAAGAACGCACTGAAAATCAAATACAGTACTATAAATAGCACGCACTGACAAACAAATGCAAACTGACTACATGCACTGAAAACCAAATACAAACCCACAAGCACAAACTGAAGAGCAGCAACGATCTGAAAAGCATGAGGCTGAAAAGTGAAAATCGCCTCTTACCAAACTTTTATTAACACGAGATAAACTCAAGATTAGCGGAAGGAGCCAAAAGGGTGGTGCACCTGCTATTGAACTTCCTTTTTATAGTCCCCTCTTACGTGTTGTATTTCACTGCGTTCTTGGCGGTTGGAATTTGGTGTGACCGTATGTATGCAAGACAAGCTTCAGTGGAATTCCGTCGGAAAAACCATCCAAGGCTATTCTGACTAGAATTCCGATCGTGTGTACATGGCATCAGGCAGTGGTGGTGGTAACCAAAACCAAAAATATTGTTGCAATCCAGCATCATTATCATGATTCAGGAGGAATAATATAGTCACTCAGCATAGGGAGTCTTCAAGGGATCCCACATCCATAGAAAAATCAATCAGTTACATCAGCATCAGGTGCTTGATAGCTGCTGCTGATCCAAGAATGATTAATTTTATGAATGTGAGCTTATCAAAGGAGTCTGTGGACAGGCACACTCTATGATCCAAACCCTCCAGCAGCACAGAATGTGCGTTCAGAAAGATGGCTGGATGCAGGACAGACCAGTAAATCAGTTGCATATTGAGCAAGTTCTAGCCATTGGTCCATCCTCAAGACCCAGTAACCCAGTGGATGCTCTCTTGGAAAGTTCTCCAAGTCTGCTCTTGCCCCTAGATATTCCTGCACCATGTAATGCAGACGCTGGAGATGATTGCTTGAATCGATCAGACCTTGGCGCTGAGGACTGAAAATTGTCTAAAGGCATCGGTCAGCCGGACACCTTCTCCACTGCTCTTCCTCTGACTGAACAAAGCTGTCATGGTTATGCAGTAATTTTTGTCTGTCAGCCTACCTCTCCTCCATGTGTTCACCTTTAGAGGCCAGCCACTCTCACCTGGTTACTTAAATAGTCTCTCCTCAAAGCATGGCTCCACCTCAGCCCCTATCAGGGAACTCGATTAACGATCTTGACTTGATCTCGACTATCCCTGCCTGCTTGTGACCCTGACCTTTGCCGTGTTCTATGTTTATTCTTGTCTGCTAGTCGCCCCAACCTTATTCTCTTACTATCTCTGTCCTCCTGTAACCTAAGGTGGGCGTGAGCTGGGAGACCCTGGCGGTTGTGACCTGTAGCCAGCTGCAGCCCAGTCCATCCTCACCACTAGAGGCTCTGGTGAACACCTGCTGGCTCTTAGACTCCGCGCCCTGGGGAATCTTACGCTTTAGCCCCTGGAGATCCTTCTTGGTGTTAAAGTGGACCTGCCTTCCTTAACCACTAATCCACTACCTTTTTGGTGCACTCCTGACCCCAACAGTGTGCATCTGTCACCTAGCCTCAGGTGACCTGATAGAAGCCTCAGCAACACATTATCCAGCACCAGGAAATTGTAATCTCACAGAGTCTAGAAATGCATTGCGCAAACCTTTATTCAAGGCCTCCTGAAGATGTTTCATCCTCTGCTCCCTCTGCAAAGGCAGGATGAGTTCTGCAACCTTACCCTTGTAACATGGATCAAGAAGGGTTGCCAGACAGTAATGATTCCTTCTCTTTGATACCATGAATCCTAGGATTCTTACGCTGCATGGCCTCCCTGAATCTGCAAAGCCTGCAAAAGTTTTCAAAGGCATTCGATTCTAAGTCCTCTGGGTCACCAAGGATCACATGATCCGTATCGACCTCCTGCTAACTCATTGGGTTTCTGGGGACTGAAAACCATCCCTTGAAGAATGCTGCTGAGTGTTATCCTCCATGTCCATGCTGACACAATCCTCCTCCACCTCCTCCTCCTCCTCCTCCTCTTCCTGTGTGTTTGGCGGGCCTGCAGGAATAATATCTGGATAAAGGGGACCCTGAGAGGCAAGGAAGTCCTCCTCTTCCTCACACTGTTCTGCCTCAAGTGCCCTGTCCATTATTCCATGAAGCGTGTGCTCCAACTGGAAGACAAGAGGGACAGTTTCATTGATGCATGCATTGTCGCTGCTCACCATCCTCTTGGCCTCATCAAAAGCTGACAGGACAGTGCATGCTTCCTTGATCAGTAGCCACTGGCATGGCGAAAAAGAAGCCAAGCTCCCCTGACCCTGTCTTTCTAGCCATACTCACACAAGTACTCGTTGATGGCCCTCTGCTGTGTGTACAGCTGCTACAGCATTGCCAACGTTGACTTCCACCTGGTGAACATGTCACAAATGAGGCAATTGGTGGGAAGGTTGCATTCCCTTTGAACGTCAGCCAGGTGAGCACTGGCATTGTATGACCATTGGAAATGACCACAGACTTTTCTGGCCTGCCTCAGGAGATCTTGAGCTTGGTGTTTCTGATCAAGAACTACTGAACCACCAAATTTAGGATGTGTGCCAAACATGGAACATGGGTCAAGTGTCGCTATTGGAGGGCAAAGAGAAGGTTGGTGCCATTGTCACATACAACCATTCCTGGCTGAAGCTGGTATGGCGTCAACCACCTCTGAGCCTGCCTCTGCAGAGCTGACAGAATCTCTGCCCCAGTGTGGCTCCTGTCCCCTAAGCAGTAGTTTAACCTTTAACTAAATAGAGGATTATTTACTGTAAGAGCGGCATGGATGTGGAATTTCCTTTCACAGGCGTTGGTCTCAGCAGGGGGCATCAATAGTTTCAAGAAACTATTAGATAAGCACCTGAAAGACCGCAGCATATATACAATGTGATAATGACATATAATCACACACATAGGTTGGACTTGATGGCCTTGTGTCTTTTTTCAACCTCACCTACTATGTAACTATGTAACTCATGCACTGCATGGCATCTTTTTGCCTGAGTGCTTGCGTAGCCCCTTAAATGCTTATGGAGCACCGCTGGTTCAGAGAACAAATATGCAGAAGAGTCCATAGAGGAAGAAGAGGAGGGGGTGGAGGAGAGAGCTGTGGCAGAATCACCACTAGCATTTTGGAGGCGTGGTGGCAGAACAAGATCCAACAATACTGAACCCTGCCCTGCATTCTTCCCAGCTGCCAGCAGAGTTACCCAGTGCGCCATGAAGGAAGGGTAACATCCCTGCCCATGCCTGCTAGACCATGAGTCAGCGGTAATATACACCTTACTGCTGACCGCCCTGTCCAACAAGACAAAAACATTGCCTTCCACATGCCGGTAGAGAGCTAGAATGGCCTTCCGTGAAAAGAAATGGAGTTTTGGAACCTGCAACTGAGGTACAGCACATTCCACAAATTTACGAAAGGGGGTTAAGTCTACCAGCTGAAAAGGCAGTAGTTTCAATGCTAGCAATTTGGCCAAGCTGGCATTCAAGCTAGCATTCAGACTATGAGCATGTGGATGGCTGGGACCAAATTTCTTTTTACGGTTTAGCAAATGGGGTAGGGAAATTTGCCTGCTAAAATCAGATGGTGGTGTACTGCTAGCTGATTGTTGCAAGTACTTGGGACACCTATTTCTATACCTTCATTCCTCTCTGTGCAGGTTTTCAAGAGGACTGAAGTAGGGTTGGAGATCCCAGATGAGGAGCAAGGAGAAGTCTTCCTTTTTCGTGGATGTGGGTCTTTCAAGCGCTGTTGCCAATGGATATTAGACATGTGCATTCGTTTTCGTCCGAATGCATTTTCGTCCGAATTTCAGCTATTTTCGTTTTCGTTTTGACAAACGATAACGAAAGCAAAAAATCCGAAAAACGAAAGATCCGACATAAATAAATGCTTTATTTTCGTTTTCATTGTTACAACAGTTCGATATAGAATAGGAGATTCGACATGACTCTGACAATAGCAATCTGTCTATAGAACCTGTGGTCGAATGTGCCTAACCTTACCTCTATTAGTCCAAGATTATATAGAGAAAATATTCGACAGAGAAAAAAGATTTGACAGAGAGAAAAGATTCTGCAAGTTACTGTCCTAAAAAGTGTTTGGGGACCCGGGTCCTGCCCCAGGGGACATGTATCAATGCAAAAAAAAGTTTTAAAAACGGCCGTTTTTTCGGGAGCAGTGATTTTAATAATGATTAAAGTGAAACAATAAAAGTGTAATATTCCTTTACATTTCGTGGGGGGGGGGGTGTCTATAGTATGCCTGTGAAGGGGCTCATGTTTCTGGTGCTTAGAACTGTCCCTGCGCAAAGTATCATTTATGCAGGAAAAAAAGTCCTTTAAAATCACTCGCAGCTATTATGAATTGTCGGCTCCGTAATACAGAGAACACTCATTGAAAGTCATTGATAAAAAAAAAAATAAAAATAAATAAGCGTGGGGGTCCCCCAAATTCAATTACCAGGCCCTTCAGGTCTGGTATGGATATTAAGGGGACCCCCCGCGTCAAATTTTAAAAAAAATTGACGTGGGGGTACCCCTAAAAATCCATACCAGACCCTTTATCCGAGCACGCAACCTGGCAGGACGCAGGAAAAGAGGGAGGGACGAGAGAGCGCCCCCCCTCCCTCCTGAACCGTACCAGGCCACATGCCCTCAACATTGGGAGGATGCTTTGGGGGTCTGTGACCCCTCACAGCACCTTGTCCCCATGTTGATGAGGACAAGGGCCTCATCCCCACAACCGTGGCCGGTGGTTGTGGAGGTCTGTGGGCGGGGGGTTAACAAGGGGACCCCCAAATCCCACCCCCCCCTGTTTGAAATGGTAAGGGGGTACAAAAGTACCCCTACCATTTCACAAAAAGTGTAAAAAATAGTTAAATAAGACAAACACACTTTTGAAAAATTCCTTTATTAAAAAAAAAAAAAAAAAAAAAAAGATTCCAGCGGCGGTATTCCACTCTTGCTATCCAGCGACGGACGGTCATCTCTCCAGCGATGGCTCATCTCATCCAGCGCAGCGTATCCATCCTTCTTCTGTCTCCGCGGTGGAGACACTGCAAGGATTCCGGCGGCCTGACGTTTCTTATATACGGAGGGTGGGGCCACCCGTCACCTGACCCCGCCCCCCTCTGACGCAAGGGGAAACCCGGGGTTCCCTGTGACGTATGGGTGACCCCGCACCCCTCTGATGTAACACAGGCAGGTTTCCGTTACATCAGAGGGGCGGGGTCACCCATACGTCACAGGGAACCCCGGGTTTCCCCTTGCGTCAGAGGGGGGCGGGGTCAGGTGACAGGTGGCCCCGCCCTCCGTATATAAGAAACGTCAGGCCGCCTCCCCCACGGAGACAGAAGAAGGATGGATACGCTGCGCTGGATGAGATGAGCCATCGCTGGAGAGATGACCGTCCGTCGCTGGATAGCAAGAGTGGATTACCTCCGCTGGAATCTTTTTTTTTATTTTTTTTATTTTTAATAAAGGAATTTTTCAAAAGTGTGTTTGTCTTATTTAACAATTTTTTACACTTTCTTTGTGAAATGGTAGGGGTACTCTTGTACCCCCTTGCCATTTCAAACAGGGGGGGGGGGTGGGATCTGGGGGTCCCCTTGTTAAAGGGGGCTTCCAGATTCTGGTAAGCCCCCCGCCCGCAGACCTCCACAACCACCGGCCACGGTTGTGGGGATGAGGCCCTTGTCCTCATCAACATGGGGACAGGGTGCTGTGAGGGGTCACAGACCCCCAAAGCATCCTCCCAATGTTGAGGGCATGTGGCCTGGTATGGTTCAGGAGGGAGGGGGGGCGCTCTCTCGTCCCCCCCTCTTTTCCTGTGTCCTGCCAGGTTGCGTGCTCGGATAAAGGGTCTGGTATGGATTTTTAGGGGTACCCCATGTCAATTTTTTTTAAATTTGACAAGAGGTTCCCCTTAATATCCATACCAGACCTGAAGGGTCTGGTTATGGATATTTAGGGGGAACCCCACGTCAATTTTTTTCTTAAATTTGAGGCAGGGTTCCCCTTAATATCCATACCAGACCTGAAGGGCCTGGTAATTGAATTTGGGGGACCCCCACGCTTTTTTTTTATTTTTTTTATTTTTTTATCAATGACTTTCAATGAGTGTTCTCTGTATTACGGAGCCGACAATTCATAATAGCTGCAAGTGATTTTAAAGGACTTTTTTTCCTGCATAAATGACACTTTGTGCAGGGACAGTTCTAAGCACCAGAAACATGCGCCCCTTCACAGGCATACTATAGACCCCCCCCCCCCCCCCTACGAAATTTAAAGGAATATTACACTTTTATTGTTTCACTTTAATCATTATTAAAATCACTGCTCCCATTGATACATGTTCCCTGGGGCAGGACCCGGGTCCCCAAACACTTTTTAGGACAGTAACTTGCAAATTAGTCTTTAAAGTTAGCACTTTAGATTTTGAACGTTGGAGTCCCATAGACTTTAACAGGGGTTCTAAAGTATTCTATATACTAGCTCCGTCGAATCTTCTTTATACATTCGACAGACACCATAAGCCCTCAAAGACAGATTCGACTGTAATTCATGTGGATTTTCGGACGAATGCAATTTTTGAACGAAAAACGAAATAAATAAAAACGAATTTCGGGAGTAACTAAATAAATTACGTTTTCGGACGAAAACGAAATTCCGAAACAAAATATTTTACTCTGCACATGTCTAATGGATATTGCAATTATGAATATATTTAACCACTTTCAGACCGGACCATTTTGCTGGTAAATGACCAGAGGTCTTTTTACACTTTGGCACTGCGCTGCTTTAACTGGTAATTGCGCGGTCATGCAATGTTGTACCCAAACAAAATTTGCGTCCTTTTCTTCCCACAAATAGAGCTTTCTTTTGATGGTATTTGATTGCCTCTGCGATTTTTATTTTTTGCGATATAAACGTAAAAAGACCGCAAATTTTGAAAAAAAATGATATTTTCTACTTTTTGTTATTAGAAAAATCCAATAAACTCAATTTTAGTCATACATTTAGGCCAAAATGTATTCAGCCACATGTCTTTGGTAAAAAAAAAGTCAATAATTGTATATTTATTGGTTTGCGCAAAAGTTGTCACATCTACAAACTAAGGTACGTTTTCTGGAATTTACGCAGCTTTTAGTTTACGACTGCCTATCTCATTTCTTGAGGTGCTAAAATGGCAGGGCAGTACAAAACCCCCCCAAATGACCCCATTTTGGAAAGTAGACCCCCTAAGGAAATTGATAAGAGGCATGTTGAGCCCATTGAATATTTTATTTTTTTGCCTCAAGCGATTGAATAATGACAAAAAAATTTTTTTTTTTTTACACAAAGTTGTCACTAAATGATATATTGCTCACACATGCTATGGGCGTATGTGAAATGACACCCCAAAATAAATTCTGCTGCTTCTCCTGAGTACGGGGATACCACATATGTGGGACTTTTTGGGAGCCTAGCCGCGTACGGGGCCCCGAAAACCAAGCACCGCCTTCAGGCTTTCTAAGGGCGTAAATTTTTGAGTTCACTTCTCACTACCTATCACAGTTTTGAAGGCCATAAAATGCCAAGATGGCACAAAACCCCCACAAATGACCCCATTTTAGAAAGTAGACACCCCAAGCTATTTGCTGAGAGGCATGTTGAGTTCATGGAATATTTTATATTTTGCCACAAGTTGCGGGAAAATTACAAACTTTTTTTTTTTTTTTTTTTTTTCACAAAGTTGTCACTAAATGATATATTGCTCACACATGCCATGGGCATATGTGAAATGACACCCCAAAATAAATTCTGCTGCTTCTCCTGAGTACGGGGATACCACATATGTGGGACTTTTTGGGAGCCTAGCCGCGTACGGGGCCCCGAAAACCAAGCACCGCCTTCAGGCTTTCTAAGGGCGTAAATTTTTGAGTTCACTTCTCACTACCTATTACAGTTTTGAAGGCCATAAAATGCCAAGATGGCACAAAACCCCCACAAATGACCCCATTTTAGAAAGTAGACACCCCAAGCTATTTGCTGAGAGGCATGTTGAGTCCATGGAATATTTTATATTTTGCCACAAGTTGCGGGAAAATTACAAACTTTTTTTTTTTTTTTTTTTTTTTCACAAAGTTGTCACTAAATGATATATTGCTCACGCATGCCATGGGCATATGTGAAATGACACCCCAAAATAAATTCTGCTGCTTCTCCTGAGTACGGGGATACCACATATGTGGGACTTTTTGGGAGCCTAGCCGCGTACGGGGCCCCGAAAACCAAGCACCGCCTTCAGGCTTTCTAAGGGCGTTACAGTTTTGAAGGCCATAAAATGCCAAGATGGCACAAACCCCCCCCAAATGACCCCATTTTGGAAAGTAGACACCCCTAAATTTAGGGGTACACTAGTGAGACTAGGTAATAAATGGCGGGTGCCCTGAAACTATAAAAAAATAACTAACCAACCAGCGTCACCTGTAACAGTTATATGGTGATCACTGGTGAAAGGGTTAACTAGGGGGCAATCAGGGGGCTTTATGCGGTAGTATATGGGGGTCCCTGGCGCTATAAAAAGCTGCGGCGAACCTAAATACCTACCTGCCTAACTAGCGTCACCTGTGACACTAATACAGCGATCAGAAAAACGATCGCTTATTAGGCTGGGTTCACACTGGAGCGATGCGGGAACGCCACGAATGCGCGGCGGGTTCCCGCATCGCATGCCTCCCGGCGGCAGTTCACACTGCCCTATGCGAACTGCTGGGAGTGTCAGTGAAATGTTACTGACACCCCCAGATCAGTTCGCATATCGCAGTGCGATCTGCAAACTCGGATCGCATGGTGTGAACACCCATGCGATCCGATTCTGCTGCGGGCCAAAAAAAGGGTCCCGTGCGAATTTGCGGCGGGTGCGGCGAATGGCTGAACTCGAATCGCACAGAGATCGGATGTGATTTGCACTGCAGTGCGGTGCGAATCACATCCGTTCTCAAACCGCTGCAATGTGAACCCAGCCTTAGTGACACTGGCGACGGGGGGTGATCACGGGGTTAAACCTTTATTGGGGGGGTACCTTAGAACTAAAGGGGGCTAACCCTAACTGCCCTAACAGTTATTAGTCACAAATGACACCCGCCGGGTGATCAGGGGGTTAAACCTTTATTAGGTAATAAATGGCGGGTGCCCTGAAACTATAAAAAAATAACTAACCAACCAGCGTCACCTGTAACAGTTATATGGTGATCACAGGTGAAAGGGTTAACTAGGGGGCAATCAGGGGGCTTTATGCGGTAGTATATGGGGGTCCCTGGCGCTATAAAAAGCTGCGGCGAACCTAAATACCTACCTGCCTAACTAGCGTCACCTGTGACACTAATACAGCGATCAGAAAAATGATCGCTTATTAGGCTGGGTTCACACTGGAGCGATGCGGAAACGCCGCGAATCCGCGGCGGGTTCCCGCATCGCATGCCTCCCGGCGGCAGTTCACACTGCCCTATGCGAACTGCTGGGAGTGTCAGTGAAATGTTACTGACACCCCCAGATCAGTTCGCATATCGCAGTGCGATCTGCAAACTCGGATCGCATGGTGTGAACACCCATGCGATCCGATTCTGCTGCGGGCCAAAAAAAGGGTCCCGTGCGAATTTGCGGCGGGTGCGGCGGGTGTGGCGGGTGCGGCGAATGGCTGAACTCGAATCGCACAGAGATCGGATGTGATTTGCACTGCAGTGCGGTGCGAATCACATTCGTTCTCATAAACCGCTGCAATGTGAACCCAGCCTTAGTGACACTGGCGACGGGGGGTGATCACGGGGTTAAACCTTTATTGGGGGGGGGTTAGGGGGGCACATTAGAACTAAAGGGGGCTAACTCTAACTGCCCTAACAGTTATTACAGTCACAAATGACACCAATGCAAAAAAAAAAAAAAAAAAATGACATTGGTGTCACTGTGACTGGGGGGCAGGGGTAATTGGGGGGGTGATCGGGGGGTAAAGGGGGGGTGTGAGTGTGCCTGGCATGTTCTACTGTGTGTGTAGAGTGTTGGTGCAACTCACCGATCCGCTCTCCTCCGTGTCGGAACGAAAACTACCGACACGGAGGAGAGAATACATCACTTCCTCTCCTGTGTTTACATTACAGGAGAGGAAGTGATGTCACCGGGGATTTCCATTCGTCGAGAGCGATCGCGAGGGGGTGGCCATGAATGAATGGCCGCCCCCTCATCCCGGATCGCTCTCGACGGAATGCCGACCGCCGCAGGCACCGGGGGGGGCCCGATCGGGCCCCCCACCCGCGGGCAGGCAGGGACTTATATATACGCCCATATGCCTGCCCGTGCCATTCTGCCGACGTATATCGTCGTGCGGCGGTCGGCAAGTGGTTAATGTATATTTTATTTATATTTAGTTTATTTATATTTAATGAATATATTTAATGTATCTTTTATCTATGTAGGGCAGAACATATTATCTTCACAGAAATCTCTGGTAGACCAGACAAGTCAGTGCCTAGGCTTGTCTATGCAGAAAAAAATTAGATCCAAACAGCATTGTTTTACACATACTCACTTCAAAGGCTCCCATGCTGGGATATGCGATGAAGGGAGGCCAACCCGTAATCAATACTTAACTTCCCGGGAAAATTCAAGTTAAGTTCCTGCTCAGAATAGTCACAAGGATTTGCATTAAAGGTGGCTGACTTATGCAAAGTATAGGGATTGGAGAAGTAGCCAGTCCATAAAGAGGAATAGGAAAGCTCACCAATCAGAGCCACGCTATGCTAACCAATGAGATATCAGCGTGTAATGATATACACAGACCAGATGGGAGGGAAACACACACTTTTATGGGAGAGCAACTATCAGAATGGAACCTTGATGCAAAGGGTAATTATGGGAAAGGACTGCATTTTACTTGTAACTAAATGTTTGGAGATGAATGTTTTCAGGAATATACTCTGAGGGCTGCTTTGTTATCAACTCCACCAACTATTCTGCATGTTCTGGCTCAATAACACATCCAGCAGCAGAAAAAAAGGACAAGCGTGCCCCACGGCCACCGGCAGAGGATGCACCATGTCCATGACCAGCACTGTTGACTGTAGACACAGAGCCTGCTTGCCCTCTTTTAGTGGACTGTGATTGTCTGCCTCTCCTTGGTGGTCTTCTGTTTTGCAACAACACACTACACTGTACACCACCAGAAAAATAGTAGTACTACGGCTGCACTGTATTGTAATTACAATTTTTGATCTAATATTTCACAGCAGGGCCCGTTCCAACATCCACCAAGAGTAACTGTGAGGGCTTACAGTGTTCTGGTACCACCAACACCTAAGGCCCAATTTTCCACAGAGTGTATAAGGCAGGCCATATAGTATATACAGGAGGTCCCCTATTTTCAAACATCTGACTTACAAATGACTCCTACTTACAAACGGAGGGAGACAACAGGAAGTGAGAGCAAATCTACCCCTAAGAAGGGAAATTCTCTCCTGTAAGAGTTAATATGGGAAAAAGGTGCCTCCCCACTGATGCTTTATCACCAATCCTTGTTTCCCTAATAACCCAAAATTTTCAAAATCCAATTGTCATTGGGACAGAAAGTGAGGTGAAATCTTTTGAACATGGGGCACAGACAAATGTTACAGGGGTGATGATAACCCTTTCCTTATTTTATCCAAAAAGCTTAAAAATAGTTATTTTGGCTGGAGCTACACTTACAAAATGTACCTGTTCCAAATTACAAACTGATTCAACTTAAGAACAAACCTACATTCCCTATCTTGTTTGTAACCCGGGGACTGCCTGTATACTGCTGTTCAGAGTATATAGGGCCTGGGGGCCCCACGCCTTTTTTTTTATTTGTGTGCAGGGTTCCCATTAGTATCCATACCAGACCCAAAAGGCCCAGTAATGGGCTGGGGGGGGGGGGGGGCAACATTACATTACAGCCACAAGAAGTTTTGTTTTAATTCGTTTTTATTGAGTTTACAAGAGCAAACAGAAAGTTACAATGCATCATTGTCGGTATATACTTGTTATCAACTAGCATAACTTATACAGATAGTCAAATTTACATTGCAGAGGTACAATCTCATACAGATAAACAGGTTAGTTTCCCAGCTGTGTACAATCACCTTTCTGGAGCGGTGACGCCCTCCCCACACCCAGCACTCCAATGGGATCTAACTGTGCCCTGGTGTGGGGCATGACGGCCCCCCTCCCTTGTCGTCAGAGGGATTCCTCCCTCAGGGAAACCTCCCTCCTCCATGAACCTGTAAGTGCCTTAAGTCAGTCAGATGGAGACTGTTGCCAGTCTGCAAATGCATTATAGAAAGGTGTTGATTTTATTTTCCACTATGGTGGACCTGTATACTTCCTGGTATGTAGTATCATTGAAATATTTAGCAATAAGAGATACATCATAAAGGGTAATATAAAAAAACAAATAAGGAAAACAGTACCAATTGCTGACTACCTTCTCCCCCCTCACCTTACTCCTTTCTGGAGACTCTAATTATTAAGTGAATAAGCTTGAGTTACACTTCTATGAGTGGATATTCAGTTAACCAATATTTCCAGTTATCATTACATTTTTGAATAGAGTCCTGGCTACAGGCCAGGGTTTTTTCGCATTGTACAACACTCTGTATTCTTTTAATAGTCTCTGACACGTTAGGGGCATTATTCGACTTCCACAAGTATGCAATGGTCATACGGGCTGCAGTGAAAATCTGGATTACCACAGTACGAAATTGTTTAGGTATGGTTCCTATGTTCAAATGAAGAAGAGCTAATTCCGCTTTTGGAGAGGTAAAGAAACCTGTAATTTTGGAAATGAGTGAGAATATGCCATTCCAGAAGCTACGTAGGCATTTACAGGACCAAAATATTTGATACATGGACCCATACTCCCCACATCCTCTCCAACATCTGGGGGCTGCGGTTGGGAAAATTTTGGATAATCTAGAGGGAACTAAATAGCTTCTATTAGACATTTTCAAAAAGTTGTCCCAATGGTTGACACATTTGGAGGCTTTAAAGGTTGCTAGTCTGGCCTTTTCCCAATCCCCAACCTCAAAGATTAAATTGAGGTTTTTTTTTTCCCATGTTTGCATGTAAGATGATTTAACACTGGCCATTCTAGTCTGTAGATACGTATAGTATCTGGAGATACCTCCCCTTTATATGGTCTATTCGTGAGGCCCCTCCACAACTCTTCATTCACCTTTACGCTATTTATGGGATTGCATTTAAGCAAGTGTCTGACCTGGAGCGTTTCATAGTTGCTATAAGTCGGAAGGGTAGTGGATAGATCCGAGACAAATCTTAGTCCTTTCTGAATCCATGGGAGAACCTTAAGTGATGGGATTAGATACTCTAAAGCTGAAATTGGGGTTGTAACCTCAAGGTAATCTTGTTGTGCAATTTGAGTTTGATGGGCTGATTACCAAGCACGTATGGTGGCCTTAATGGCTGGTAGATTTGGCATGTGCGTCTTGAGGCCCGTCCTATTAGCTAGTAATAGAGAGGGGAGATCCCTCGAATGCGTGAGAGCTTCCTCCAGGCCCACCCACAATTTAGTAGATGGCTTGTTGAACCATGAGTGGAGCTGTTCCAGGAGTACTGCAGTATGGTACTGATGTAAAATCGGAAGACCTATCCCCCCATCTTTTTTCGTTTTTTGTAATAGTGAGAAATGGGATTTTAGGGATCTTCCCTTGCCAGATCAATTTTTTCAATAATAGGTCAGTCTGCTTAAAAAAGGTAGGGGGAAGCACAGTTGGCACTGTCCTAAACAGATACAGTATTTTGGGAAGTATTAACATTTTAAATGCCGCTACACGCCCTAGCCAGTTGAGTTCATAATTGGCAATACGTTGAGTGTCTAGGGTGATAGTTTGTAGCAGTGGTTGGAAGTTGACCTTAAATATGTTGGAGGTAGGGGTTGTCAAGGTTATACCCAGATAAGGTAATTTGTAGCGTTCCCATACATATGGAAATTGTTTCTGTAGATGAGTGATCTTAAGGGCTGAGATGTTAATTGGTAATATAGTAGACTTAGTTGTGTTGAGTTTATAATAGGAAACACCACTAAATTTAGTAAGTATGGACTGAACAGCAGGGAGGGACACATCTGGGTTGGTGACGGTCAGCACCACATCATCCACAAAAAGGCCAATTTTGTGGTGCTGATCCGCCACCATTATTCCCGTAACCTCCCGACTGTTCCTAATTGCTTCAGCCAAGGGTTCCATTATGAGCGTGAAAATGATAGGGGACAGTGGGCCCTCCTGCCTAGTGCCGTTGGTTATTTGAAAGGGCGTAGATAGAGCATTAGAGGTGTATATACATGCCGAAGGGTTAGAATAGAGAGCCAAAATAGCAGACTGCACCAGCCCATGTATGCCGAATTTATCCAGGGTAGCTCGTAAATAGCCCCAGTGCACCCTATCAAATGCCTTCTCGGCATCAAGGGCCAAGAAGATCTTAGGCGTTTTCCGCAGTTCCACAGTGCGAATTAAGTCAAGCATGCGGCGGTTGCCGTCTGGGGCCTGCTTACCCTGGATAAATCCCACCTGATCAGGTTTGATCAATTTAGGAGAAAGAGCAGCCAGTCTATTCGCCAAGACTTTGGCATATATTTTGAGGTCGGAGTTCAACAACGAAATGGGGCGAAAGTTTTGTGTGCAGTCCGGGGATTTACCTGGTTTAGGGAGTGTTACTATTACTGCTCTCAGCATTTCGGATGGAAAATCCCCTCCCACTGCCACCTGATTGAATAGTTTTCCTAAGTAAGGAACCAGATTATTATGAAACATTTTGTAATATTCTGCAGGCCACAAGCAGTTTTAAATGACTTTTTTTTCCTTTAGAAATGTCATTTTGTGCAGGGACTGTTCTAAACACAGGAAACATGCACCACCTTACAGGCATACTATAGACACCCCCCAGGCAGGATATTTAAAGGAATATTACACTTTTATTGTTTCACTTTAAGCATTATTCAAATACATGTCCCCTGGGAAGGACCCAGGTCCCTAAACACTTTTTATGACAATAACTTGCATATTAGCCTTTAAAAATAGCACTTTTGATTTTTCACATTTGAGTCCCATAGACTTTAACGGGGTTTGCGTGTTCGCACACATTTTTGGTCTGTTTGCATGTTCTGCCGCAAACTGAACCGGGGGTGTTCAGCTCATCCCTATTGACCACATAGATAAGACTTTCTCGGGTGGACCTCCTATACTATATATACAGTGCAGCATTATAGAAACTTACTCCATGAATAGAAAATCACTCCATGAGTTACCCCTTTCAATTACAGGTATATTTGCAAGTATATCATAATATGAAACTAAACAATCCCTATAAATTCTAATTGTAAATCTCTTTAGCAAACAATACAAACAGAAAACAATCAACTAATGTCTTACTTTGCCTTTTTTCCAGAAGATGGGATTACTCGGATTGGTAAGTATTTCAGCCACAAAGTCTGGTCTTATACTGGCAATTTTGTTATATGAATAATGTGTACTGTTAACATAAACCCAGCTTTCTAAAATAAGATTGGTTGGAACTTCTCTTCTCTCATTGAAATAGATCTCGGCACCAGATGGTTCCATGTAATGAACATTTCTCACATATTTGTGCAGCTTTTCATGGAAGACAGAAATACAAAAGTTTACCATATCACCATAACACCAATTTAAAGGATAAGTTAATCTTTTTTTAAGTTTAACATATTACAGATGCACCGGCCCCCGCTTCCCCTGACCCCCCCCCCATTTTGACAGCTAACAGGGGATCTCCTCTCCCTGCTATCTATCACTATTTGAAAAAAAAAAATTGGCATTGCGGGGCTCGGCCTGCCCAGATGCTTCATTCTTTAATAGTATTTTTTGAATAGGAAGACTATAAGTCACGACAGCCTCAGCAGTTGTTGGTACTTTCCAGACTCCTAGGAAAGAAAAAATAAATAATTGCATATTTTTTACCTGCAAAAACATGTGCATGCATTTATTTATTTATTTTAAATGTGAACTTATCCTTTAACCACGTGCTTACTGTGCACTTAAACCCCCTCCTATCCAGACCAATTTTCAGCTTTCAGTGCTGATGCATTTTGAATGACAATTGCGCGGTCATACAAAACTATACCCAAATGAAATTTTTCCCACAAATAGAGCTTTCTTTTGGTGGTATTTGAACACCTCTGTGGTTTTTATTTTTTGTTAAAAATAATGTAAAAAGACAGAAGTTAAAAAATATAACGGAAAATTAATATCAAATACTTACCGTAATTTTCCTTTCCTGATAGGCTCCATGGCAGCATACGTGTGGGTAGCCCCGCCTCCACGATTACCCAATAGGACCCAACTCCCATAAATCTTTGGTCCCGGCTACTATCAGTGTTCCGTAACTAGCCAACTCCAGACATTTGGGAGGGAACTCCTGCTGCCATGGAGCCTATCAGGAAAGGAAAATTACGGTAAGTATTTGATATAAATTTTCCGTTTTCCTGAAAGGCTCCATGGCAGCATACGTGTGGAAAATATCTCGCCAAACACACCCGGTGGGCAAAATGTCGAGCAAAGAACAAAAGTTTATTTAGCATTGTCAACCGACAAAACTTGCAAACCAAAATTAACAGAAGACAGAGCCGCTGGCTCTACACAGTAATGAGAAACAAAGGTATTAATGGAAGACCAAGAGGCCGCTCTGCAAATAACTTCAGGCGCCACATGACGAGAAGCTGCCCACGATGTTGAAATACCCCGTGTTGAATGAGCCGTTAATGCCTCAGGAGGAGCCAAGCCCTTTGCTCTGTATGCCCTCTGAATGATCTGAACGATCCAGGTAGAGATAGATCTAGCCGAAGCTCGCAAACCTTTATTCTTGCCATGAGGGAGAACAAAAAGAAATTTTGTTTGTCTAAAAGGAGCTGTGACTTCCAAATATTGTTTAAGCGCGTGTCCTACGTCCAGAGGATGAACATCCTGACTCTCTGAGTTTTTGAAAGTGGGAAGCACAATTTCCTGATTCTCATGGAAGACCGAGGTTACTTTGGGATTCGATCCCAACATGGGAATCAATACTGCCCTGTCTGGAAAGAAAGTCAGAAAAGGTTCCTCCGAACCTAGATTCCTAATCTCAGAAACTCTCTTGGCTGAGGTTATAGCTACCAAGAAGATGGTCTTGAGAGTGAGATCCCTTATGGACAGAGGCTCTGTAGAATCCCTTCCAAAGTTTGAGAGAAAATCCAGCACTAAAGGGAGGTCCCATTTAGGAAACCTTGGTTTTCTTTGGGGTCTGAGCCTGATAGCTCCCTTGAAGAATTGTCGTACCAGTGCATGGTTTGCCCAGGAAATACCCGTAAAGGCTGAAATAGCCGACACTTGGCCTTTCAATGAACTGATAGCTAAAGGTAAATCAAGGCCTGTTTGGAGAAAGCTAAGTATGTCTTGTACTGTTGGAGAACTGCAAGAATTTTCTCTGGAGGACATATGGGCTGAAAACTTGGACCATATGCGCTCATATACCCTATTAGTACTGCCACGTCTGGAATTGAGAAAGGTTGGAATGACTTCTTCTGGACAACCAAGAGCTTCTAGCCTTTCCCTCTCAAAAACCATACCTTGAGGTGCAGACATGATGGGCATGGATGTAACCTTGTGCCTTGAGATAGCAAATCCGGCCTGAGAGGCAGGGGAACTGGCTCTTGATAACTGAGGAGCAGCAGTAGAGGGAACCAAGGTCTGTTGGGCCAGAATGGAATCACTGCGAGAATCTCCACCATCTCTGTCCTGAGCCTCCGAAGGAACTGCAGGATCACCGGAACTGGAGGGAAGGCATAAGCTGTCTGAAACTTCCAATGTTCTGTGAGGGCATCTATCCCCTATGCCTGAGGATCCCTGAACCTTGAGTAATATTTCGGAAGCTTCCGATTGCACGGGGAAGCGAACAAGTCGACTTCCAGGGACAATCCTAAGGTCAGGAGCCAATCGAATACTTCTCCGTGTAGGGACCATTCGTTGTTGTCCAACTCGACACGCGATAGGAAGTCCGCCTGAACATTCTGCACCCCTGGGATGTAGACTGCAGAAAGGTTGGACAAATTCTTCTGAGCCCAATTCATTATCGGCTCCATCTCCTGTAACAGGGACCAGCTGCGTGCTCCCCCTTGCTTCTTTACGTAAGCCACCGCGGTTGTGTTGTCCAACCTTAGCATGACCGAGGCATTCGCTGTCAGATGGTGGAATGACCGAAGCACCTGGAAGGCCGCTCTTAGCTCCAGAACATTGGAGACGACTCTTTGTGATGGAAATGTCCACCTGCCCTGAGCGACATCCGAAAGGCAGTGAGCACCCCATCCTCGGTTGCTGGCATCTGAAGTTATCGTGACCCATGAGATGGGAATGATCAAATGGTGGTTGCGCAGGTTCTTCCCCTGCAGCCACCAAAGAAGAGACGTCCTCATGGCTGGAGTGAGGAATATGCGCTGTGTCTGGCTGGATAAGTCCCACTGCTGTAGAAACCCCTTCTGAAAGGGACGAGTGTGCCACTGGGCCCACTTTACCATGGGAATGGTGGCTGACATTGTGCCAATCACCTTCAGACATTGGAGAGCCGAGAGATGGGATGATGCAAGGGCTGCATGAATCCTGTCTCGTATGACTCCAACCTTCTCTTCTGGAAGGGCAATAGTACCTTCTACTGTGTTGAACTGTGCCCCTAGGAAAATAAGAGACTGAGTTGTATCTAGGTGACTCTTCTCTAATTTCAGAAGCCACCCAAACTCCTGTAGAGTGGAGATGACTAGGTCTTTGTGCTCCAAGAGCTGCTCTCTGTTCTGGGATAGCAGAAGAAGGTCGTTGAGATAGTGGTGGAGACGAACACCTTTGACTCTGAGAAAGGCCACAACTGCCAAAAGAACTTTGGAGAAGACCCGTGGGGACGTTGTTAACCCAAAGGGAAGACATGTAAATTGAAGATGTTGATTGCCTACCGCAAAGCGGAGGTACTGTTGAAACTCCTTTGCCACGGGGACATGGAAGTAAGCGCCTTCAAGTCGAATGATATCATCCAGTCCCCCAGATACACTGACTGCTGTATGGTAAGCAGAGATTCCATCTTGAACTTCTCTTTGTGAATGAAGGAATTGAGATGGGTCAAATCTATTACCGGCCTCCATGTGCCGTTTTTTTTTTGAACCAGAAACAGAGGGGAATACATGCCCTCTCCACGTTCTTCTTCTGGAACGGGAACGGCTGCGCCTTGACCCAGTAAAGAGTTCACGTAGGTCAATAGGACTTGTTTCTTCTCTTTTGATTCTGGAAGATTTGTGGGAATAAATCTTAGCCTTGGGGTGCTGATAAAACCCCACTTGTGACCTGAGGAAACTGTTTTTACTGTCCAAAAATCCCGAATTGAGGCCGCCCAAACATGCCTGAAGTGGCGAAGACGAGCCCCCACCTGACAAGTTTGAGCGGGCCCAACTTCAAAAGGATTTTGCGGAATCCTGCTTGCCGGACGAACCCCCTTTTGAGGTATTTTTGAAAGAAGACTGCCTGGATCTCCATGACCTTGAGAATTCTCGACCAGATCTATAGCTCCGCGCCTCCCTGGCACGATCAGGGCCTTGTCTTCTAGGAAATGGACGCTTTTGATTTTGAAGACGTCTGTCCTGGGGAAGAAACCCAGATTTCCCACCTGTAGCCCGGGATATGGCAGTATCCAGCTTGTTACCAAACAAAGATGACCCCTCAAAAGGAATACGGCACCAGGCCTGTTTGGATGCTGGATCCGCCAGCCATGGACGGAGCCATAACGTGCGGCGTGCTGAGACCGCTGCTAACATATCCCGAGATATCAGGCGAATAACATCAATAGATGCCTCCCCCAAAAAGGCAGACGCCATCCTGATCTTGAATAGGGGAGTCTTTGGGTGTTTCAATAGAAATACCCCTCAGGAAATCTTCTACGGAATCAGCCCAGGATTCTATGGCCTTAGATACCGCTGCCATTGCAAGCACTGGTTTGCAAGCCATTCCAGAAGTCAGGTATATCCTTTTAAGGTCTGAATCGATCCGCCTTTCCAAAGGATCTTTAAAAGATACCGTATCCTCTAAGGGTAGGGTTACATATCTCACCAAATGCATGAGCGCTGCATCCACTAGTGGTGCTGACTCCAGGTGCTTCACATCCTCTTCTTTAAAAGGGTATAACTTCAGGATTTTTGACTGCATGGAACCCTTTTTATCCATCTTGCTCCATTCCTCGGTAATAATGTCACCCAACTCTGAAAGGAAAAGAAAATATTGTCGCTCCTTATTGAGCTGTTTAAAGAACTTTCTCTGCTTTCGTGGGGAAGTAACAAGGTCTTCCCACTTCAGAGCCTCTCTCATTGCTTTGACCAATGAAGGCACCAGTCCATAGTCAAATCCTAAACCAGGATCCCCACAGTCAGATTCACTGTCTGAGATGGGAGCAGATAGGCGACTTGGTTGAGAGGATTCCCATGTCTCCTGCAATAGGTTCTCTCCAGTTGGAGGAGCTAATAATTCTGACGGGGATTCACACAGCTGTAGAGCGTCCCTCTCCTGCAAGGACTCCTTCACAACCCGTCTTACTAATGACTCCAAACGCTGGTCTGCACCATCCCTTTCATCTGCAGCTTTGGAGAAGCAATGATCGCATAAGGATTTGTCTGATGGAACAGGCATCTTGCACCCCCAGCATGATTTTTCCGTATGCTTGCTGGAGTGAGCAGCAGGGGGGTGAGAATAATTCTTATCACGCTGTTCAGACCTTGACCTATGCTGGCTAGACCTTGAGGAGGATTTATGGCGGTGTGATCTTGATGATCCACTGCGTCTAGAAGTGTTAGGCTGTGGATCAGACCCAGAAGGGCTGTAAAGATAAAACAGACAGAGATAGAAAAAGATACACAGTCAATCCTACCTATGCAAAACTCTCTCCAATATATAAAAAACATGAATGCTAGCAACCTACCTAACATGAGCGGGCTGGCCACTAGGAGGCAGTAAGGCGTCCATATTCCAAAATAAACCCACAGTTTAAGAAACACTGCAACCAAAGAGAAAAAATAAAAATACATTTTTTTTTTTTAAGTAAGCATTTCCCCAGCCTAAGGGACATGCTCTTACCTTAAACCACCGCACTGACAGCCCCGGGAAGTCGCTGCGACCACTGCAAACATTCCCAGGGTTCTGACAGCTTCCAAAGCCTTTTAAATTTGGCGCCCGTGACGTCATCGCCGACGTCAGACGCGAGGAGCACGCGCGCATGTGCGGGAACCAAGCCTCGGTCTCACACCGTGTTCGCACATACGCAGAACGCCTGCATAACCCTAAAGTAGGAGAGAGGTTTGCTGGAACGTGGAAGCGAACGCAAACGGCATGGAGGAGACCGCTAGACAAACAAGAGGAGAAAAACACACAAATACAATGCTGCCATGGATAGACAAAAGTCTCACCACTCCACCAACGATCACCTGGTCGAACGGACTGGAACACACACGCCGCACCTCCAAGCAGATAATGGTCACCCATAGCAACGGGACACAGACCGTGCGCACTCAGGTAGGAAATCCTTTCTTCAGCGCTACTCTGCAGATACACTCCATACCCTGCTTAACAGTCAGGGCCTATCGGAGGAAAAATTCTCAGTCAATCAGCCAATCGATCGTCGTGAAGTTTTGTTTCCAGGAAAGAAACCATCTGGTCCTACTGGGGAGGACAAAAAAGGAACACTGATAGTAGCCGGGAGCAAAGATTTATGGGAGTTGGGTCCTATTGGGTAATCGTGGAGGCGGGGCTACCCACACGTATGCTGCCATGGAGCCTTTCAGGAAATATATATTTTTTATTTTGTTATAAAATTTTAAAACAGGTAATTTTTGTCTGTCATTGATGTACGCTGATGAGGCGACACTAATGGGCACAAATTGGTGGCAGTGATGGTCACTGATAGGTGGTAGTGATGGGCACTGATCGGTTACACTGATAGGCAGCACTGTTAGGTGACACTGATTGGCACCACTGGTGGGCATTTATAGGTGCCACTTGTGGGCATTGATAGGTGCCACTTGTGGGCACTTTGGGCACTGTCAGGTGGCAATGGCAGGTGGCATAGATGAGGCATAATTTCTGTGTGTGGCTGTGTGTAAATATATACACGGTTCCTTTAAGAATATAAAATAATATAAGCCAATACCCAGTGCAGCTGCCAACCACTGGAAAAATGGATAACAGAATTCATAAAACAAGGAGCAGCGCTCAATAGGAAAAGCATAATAACTTGTAAGTCTTTGGATAAATAAAAAGGTGATTTTATTGCACTTGAAGTGGAAACAATAAAAACTGCAGCAACTGTCAATAATATAAAAAATACTTTCAGAAGGTTGCAAAAACAGTCATAAAATATGGTACCACTAGGCAGACAGTTTTTTTTTTATAATCACTTTTTTCTTTATTAACACAAATTTCATCGTGCAACATAAAAATACACACAACAAAAATATGTATATAAATCTTTCCACCTACTCTTCTAATTTACAGAATAAAAAAAAGAAGAGAAACCCCCCAAGGGAAATACATAAGGTCTGTGATCATATCATAATCAGGATAGAAAACTGAAAGCAAACAGAAAAAAATAATAATAATTCACAGCAATTTATGCAAAATAAAAACATAACCAACACTAAATGTGTGCAACATATTATTCAATATATAATTAAGAAGGAGGCTTTAGAGCACCCTTTTAAACGTGTCAAACTTGATGCCAAAAAAAAAATATATATTTTCATCATCCTCAGTAATATTAAGAATATTTATTTAGTGTAACCTCGCCCTTCTACTTCATTAAATATTTATTCATTCCTCTCTTCATTCCATATCAATATCTCCTTCCACCCTCCTTTATGTGCATTAATAAAGTGTTACCAATCCCGTGCCTAATTCATTACTATAAATTATTCTCTTCCTTTAATGAAATTAACCATCACTCCATTGTGATTCCCACCCAAAAAAACAAAAAAAAAACCTTGATTTCCCCTCACCAGATGTATGCCCAGGCTATCCGATCCATAGCACAACAATGCTCCCCAGAGGATTGTTTAATCTGCCCCTATTTCTGAGGAGTAAAACAACCATCCTGCCCATATGTCTTTTAATTTATTATATTGATCCTTAACCATATGTACCCATCTCTCTGCTTCCATTATTTTTTCTACCTCCCTTTTCCAGTTCATTATAGTGGGACATCTGGACTGTTACCAAAATCTAGGTTTCAATGTTTTATCTGTATTTAGCAAATGTGGAGTAATGCTTCTCTTATAGAACTGATGATGGCATCTCATGAAAGAGGAAATGTAATAGGGAAAGTTCTATAGGTCTGAGTGTCATTCTTTTAATCCATGGTGCTATTGCCTCCCAAAATACCTTAATACCTTAACCACCATAAATTAAGAAATTAGCCCTTTTGGTTACATCCCCTCCAGCAGTTAACATTTACCGATGGGTACATCTGTGCCAACTGAACTGGTGTATGGTACCATCTTGTCAAAAACTTATAAGAACGTTCCTGTATATGAGAGCTTATTGAAATATGGTGTGTTGTCCTAATCAACTCTTGAATTTGTTCAGATGTAAAATGATGACATATCTCTCTTCCCCATTCTCTAATAAAATAGGGAGTTGTACACTGGGCACTCAGAACCAATTTATACATTTGGGGCAACATGTGGCCCGCCTCTGATATATTAGCACACCATAAAGTAGTAAGTGGGTTTGCTAGACTTATCTGATGCTTCCAATTGTTAAAAAAAAATCCACCAATTGACATGTGGCCATTGGTATTTCCCCTAAAGTCGAAGTTAACTTCATCAAGGGTAATAATTTGCCCTGTAGGGCCATTCTAGGGCAATTAACCTTTCCATCCATTCCCCATCGATCTAAACTTCCATTCTCTTCCCCTGGGGGAAACCAGGGGAATCCTTCTAATGGTGTCATGGGGGATATTGGTGGAGAAAACTTTCCGGTATTATTCATTCTATCCCATAAGGATAGTGTTGATTTTGTTAAAGGTAATACCCATTCCAATAAACCCCTATAAGAGGCTGGGATCCATGGGGCTCCCGCCAAAATCCTACCTTCTAGTGTCTTCTCCAAAGGCACTCAAAGTTTACTGACAGAGTCATGGCACCAGTTTATAATACACACCAAGGACATGGCTCTGTAATACATTGCTATGTCCAGAAGCCTTACTCTCCCCTCCTGTTTAGGTCTCCCCAAAATCTCATATGCCAGCCTGGGGTGTTTGTCTACCCACACACACATCATATAATGTAATGTCGGGTCCCGGCATTATGGATGAAAATTATTGAGAAAAACTGCATTGGTACCCCCTCCCAAGCCAATTACCAGGCCCTTTGAAAAAAAGAAAAGTTGTGAGGCCCCAGGTGGTCCAAACAAGACAGGGTCTGTAGGTTTGTTCTTAAATTGAATCTGTTTGTTAAACAGGGGCAGAAAAATTGGGCCTTAGATGGTGGTGGTACAACACTGTAAAGCCTCACAGATATTCTTGTTGAGAACAGGAACGAGCCCTGCTGTTAAATATTTAATCAAAATTGTAATTACATGCCCCTGTTAAACAGGGGCAGAAAAATTGGGCCTTAGGCACTGGTGGGGGTGCCACAACACTGCAACCCCTCACAGAAACTCTAGTTGAGCGCAAGAACAAGCCCTGCTGTGAAATATTACAGCAAAAATTTTAATTGCACACCCCTGTTAAAAAGGGGCAGACAAATTGGGCCTTAGGCAGTGGTGGTGGTGCCACAACACTGAAGACCCTCACAGATACTCTGGTTGAGCACAGGAACGAGCCCTGCTGCAAATATTATAGCAAAAATTGAAATTACAATTTTATTACATTTTAAAAAGTTTATTACAGAATCTCCCCCTTTACAGTATTGTACTTACACTTTTCCAGAATATAAGAGGCATATAACAAAGTTGTATCCGTCAGAATCCAATGATAGCAACCCTTAATCTGCTCAGTGTGATATTCAAACTCCGGTGATGTCTACCAATCAGATGATGTCTATCAATGATGAAATGCATCAGGGCATGGCGACATGACAAGCATTGGAATTGAGTGAGAACCTTTGAAAGAAATACCTTGTGTCCGTATACCGGGGTTTGAATACCGTGCTGAATGGCTTAAGGGTTACTATCATTGGATTCTGTCGGATACAACTTTGTTATATGCCTCTTATATTCTGGAAAAGTGTAAGTGCAATACTGTAAAGGGGGAGATTCTGTAATAAACTTTTTGAAACAGTATTACGCTATGGAGCCTGTTTTATTTTCTTCCTTTATGTGAACGAGCCCATAGAGTAAAAGAGGTGTTCATCCCGCCATTAGCCCATCCTGGTATGCAGCAACCTGAGCTGAGATCTGGAGCCACGAACGATCCATTGGTATAAGCTCAAGTTCCAGCTATGTGTGGTAAGAATTTAATCTATAGGGGATATAATCTCCTCGATCCAGGATTGCAGAGTGGTTGAAAGGATAATTCCTTGTGATCTCACTTACGGGGTTATTTATATATGCTCATTACCTGCACTTTGGACTGTGAAACTTACACCTTTTTACTGCAGTTAAAGACTTTTATTCATTTGATTATTATTATAGTCATTATTCAGTAATTTATTTATTTCTGCAGTGGATTATGGTTTGATTATTATGGTTGTTTCCAGTGCTGCTTACACAGATTCATTTCTCTAGCCAGCTTTGATCTAATTTCTGTGTATATATGTATATTTAATGCACTGCAGATCACTGAATCGCCTGCCTGAAAGTGTATTTGAAAACGTACACCAGGAATGGCCTGCAGTCAGATATAGGCTTGGCTTGACTGGAATGCAGTGGATAAATGTATATATATATATTTTATGCACTGCAGCTCACTGAATCACCTGCCTGTAATGTAATTTTGTGCAGGGACTGTTCTAAGCACAGGAAACACGCAACTTTACAGCCATATTATAGAAACCCCCCAGATATGAAATTTAAAGTAATATTTTGCTTTTATTTTTTCACTTTGAGCATCATTAAAACGTGCTTTTTTTAAACTTTTTTTTTTCCATTGATACATGTCCCCTGGGGCAGCACCCAGGCCCTCAAACCCTTTTTAGGACAATAACTTGCATATTGCAATGGAAGGGATTATCACTAAGTCAAAAGTCTGTGGTGAGGTGGTCCCATCCCCAGTAGAATTAAGAAGAGAAATCCCCCTTGAATGGGACTTTGGAAGACCACCAACGCCAAAATACAGTTAAAACATATATATACTTTATAAATAGCGTAAGTAAGTGTCGACACTTACACGCCTTTGACCAGATAATGTCGATCCATTTGTGGGTATACAAGCCCACAGGCATCAATGACAACCCAAGTTTTTTTGGGGGGACAATTAGGTCCAACGGGGATATTTGCTATTAAGCTAATAAACCCCCTCTATGTGCCATTGGGAATGGTGGATGTTGAAGTGGTAGTCCATTGTGATCATTCAAAAAGGACATTGTCTGGCGACAGTATTACCATCTCTCATTAGTATACTATGATGCGCGATACATTTTGAGTGTACTCAAGTGTATCTATTACACACGCAATTTACCAGAAATACTACTGTGCCATCAAGTTTTGCTCTCCACCCCTGATGAAAGTTCTGTGACAACAGCAACTGGAAACGCATCGGGTGTGGGTCTTCTAGGAGAGTATTTACTTTAACTGTTTATTGGTTGGCCTATTGTAGGGATGAGCTTCGTGTTCGAGTCGAACGTACGTTCGACTCTAACATTGGCTTTTCGGCCGTTCGGCGAATTCCGAACGTTTGGGCCGTTTGCGTCAAAATTCGAGTGACGCGCGCGCGGACCACAATGCACTGCGGTGGCGCAGTGCATTGCTGCCCCATGATTGGCCAAGCATGCACTGTGACCCCGCATGCTTGGCCAATCGTAGCACCGGCAGAGAGGAGAGCCATGATTGGCCACAGGCATCCTGCCTGTGGCCAATCATAGCTCAGGCTGTGTAGTGCACGCCCCACACTATATAAGGCCGCCTTTGAGGCGGCCTCCTGTAGTGTGTTACTTAGCATCTGAAGCAGTGGGTGTTCTGTGTACCTTCAACACAGTACACACCAATCGTTTTTGGCTGATTTCCTATCTTGCTGCTGTGTAGTGGTTGTTGTCTGTGCCCTGACCGCAGTATACACCACTATATTCACCTCACCTATATAGCTAGTGATCTTAACTGCCCATTGCCGATTAACGGCTTCAGGGCGGTTGTTTAACTCTGAGAGGCCGTTAATTAACGGCCTCCCAGAATTCTGCTCTCACGTGCCCCGAGGTGCGCGCACTCGAGAGCATCCGTGACCTCCGGGTCCTGTGGACGATCGGTACAGCGGAGGGGAAAGAGATCGGTGTCAGCAGCGATGTGGGCTGCATCTGCAGTGCCCACATCGCTGCTCACCGAATTTAACCCCTCAATTCCCTGCCAATACTCTGCAATACCAGTGCATACTCTGCAGTACCCTGCCATTACTCTGCAGTACCCCGCCATTACTCTGCAGTACCCCGCCATTACTCTGCAGTACCCTGCCATTACTCTGCAGTACCCTGCCATTACTCTGCAGTACCCCCCATTACACTGCAGTAACCCCCATTACTCTGCAGTACCCCCCATTACTCTGCAGTACCCCCCAATACTCTGCAGTACCCGCCATTACTCTGCAGTACCCGCCATTACTCTGCAGTACCCCCAATACTCTGCAGTACCCTGCCATTACTCTGTAGTACCCCCCAATACTCTGCAGTACCCTGCTATTACTCTGTAATACCCCGCCAATACCCCGCCAATACTCTGTAATACCCTGCCATAAATTGCCATACCCAGCCATACTCAGAGATACCCAGCCATACTCGGTGATACCCTGAAATATCCAGCCATAGACGCCCCCCACCCCTCACCACCCTCCGGTGCTTCTACCAACTCGCCAGTACGATCAAAGCCAGAATCTTTTTTTTATTTTTTATTCCAGGCTTCCCAGCCTAGAGGTGAGATGTGGGGTCATATTGACCCCCCAGATTTCACTGTAAAGAGGACCTGTCACCCCATATTCCTATTACAAGGGATGTTTACATTTCTTGTAATAGGAATAAAAGTGATCAAAAATATATTTTTGGGGAAAAAAATTTCAAACTAAAATAAATAAAGTAAAATGAACAATAAAAAAATAAAATGTCCCCATGTGCTCGCATGTGCCACACATGTGAGGTATCGCCGAGAATGTTAGAGCGAGAGCAATAATTCTAGTCCTAGACCTCCTCTGCAACTCAAAACATGTAACCAGTAAAAAAAAAATTTACCTATGGGGATTTTTTAAGTAGCGACGTTTGGCGCCATTCCACGGGCATGTGCAATTTTGAAGAGTGACATGTTTGATATCTATTTACTCAGCATAACTTCATCTTTCACTTTATGCAAACATTGGGCTAACAAGTGGTTAATAATAGAGCTTGCAGTCAGTAGTGTTAGGAGATAGTGCGTGCTGTCTGCGTGCTCTGTACCCAGTATATACCGCTATAATATAGGACAGGCCCCTACTTTCAAACATCCAACTTACAAACATCTCCTACTTGCAAACGCAAGGAAGACAGCAGCAAGTGAGATGAAAAAAGATGGACGACAAAACAAATTATACAGGGGTGATAACCCTTCCCTATGTTTTCCAAAAAGCTTAAAAATAGTTTTTTTGACTGGAGCTACACTTTAAAAATGTACCGGTTGAAAATGACAAACAGATTCAACTTAACACAACAAACCTACACAGTCCCTGTCTTGTTTGCACCGCCTGTATACTGCTGTTCTGAGTATATAGGGCCTGGGGGCCACACGCATTTCCTTTTTTTAATATGGGTACGGGGTTCCCCTTAATATGCGTACAAGACCCAAAGGGGCTGGTAATGGGCAGGGAGGGCCATTTTTTTTCTGAATGATTTTCAACCATATTGCAGGAACCAGATATAACATTAAAACCGCAAGCAGTTTTAAATGGTGTTATTTCCGTTTAATGTCATTTTGTGCAGGGACTGTTCTAAACACGGGAAACACGTGGCACTTCACAGGCATACTACAGACACCCCCCAGGCACCATATTTAAAGGAATATTTCACTTTTTTTTTTCACTTTAATCGTCATTAAAATCAGTGCTCCCGCCAAAACGGCAGTTTTTAAAACTTTTTTTTGCAGTGACCCATGTCCCCTGAGGCAGGAGCCAGGTCTCCAAACCCTTTTTAGGACAGTATCTTGCATATTAGCCGTTAAAATTAGCACTTTCCATTTCGAACGTTCGAGTCCCATAGACTTCAATGGGGTTCTAACGTTCGTACCGAACGCGGGGGTCGTTCGCAAGTTCTGGTGCGAACCGAACTGGGGGGTGTTCGGCTCATCCCTAGCCTATTGTAACAACCTATGTGTTTGCATTTATGTATCAGAGATATTGTAGGTCTGCATGTCTCTTTTTATACATATTTGTTCGCTAATTATTAAGTATATATATGTTTTAACTGTATTTTGGTGTTGGTGGTCTTCCAAAGTCCCATTCAAGGGGGATTTTTCTTCTTAATAACTGGCATATTAGCCTTTTGATTTCTCACATTTGAGTCCCATAGACTTTAATGTTGTTTGAATGTTCGCATGAACTTTCAATCCGTTCGCATGTTCTGGATGCAAACCGAACCAGGGGGTGTTCGGTCCATCACTATTCACGATTAGGATTCAGCATACAAGTTGATGAAACTCTCAATTGGATACCATAGATCTGTGGCTCTGTGGGAAATGATTTGACAATCACTGCATTGCCCACATAACACTCCAATGATGTTTAATTCAGACAAGTGAACTGCCACCACACAGAGAATACACTTACCAGACGACCCACAGGGATAAGCATATGGCTTTAGCCCAGCCCAGGCCTTTGACCAGAAGGAAACCCCAGGATGCTATAAACTGATAGATTCTCAGGTGATTTACCATATGGTCCACAACCTTGTGGACAATGCATCAATAATCAGCCCTGTGTGATCTGACATGGAGAAAATACCATGCTGGCCTTCCAGATTTCTGGTCATACTATTTAGCCGCCCAATGGTCACAATTGGCACAATGGCATATTCCTATGCCCAGGGTCCCATGGGTTAGATTTGAGAAAGACTCAATCCTACTATACTCTATCTTTGGTATATTAGGGATAAATACAATTTCAATTCATGTTTTAGACACTCTCAACCAATTAGTCGCACATTCATACCAATTATGTAATCTACATAACAAAAAATACAAACTGATATCTAACACATCTCCACAAGCATCCTTTGTGGGAGATCAAAAATTCCCCCTCTATACACATAACACCGGAGACTTTTCATGGTGTATAAATAACAACCTCACATACCTCTCTAATTTTATAGAAAACAACAATTTTACCTCATTCTCCTCACTAAAATGTAGACATCAGATTCTCAATGCTGAGTTCAATACATTTCTTCAAATTAGACACCTTTTTACCACATAATTTCAAACAACAAATGCACAATCTCCGAAATGAGTATT
This sequence comes from Lithobates pipiens, assembly GCF_037356315.1. Lineage (NCBI taxonomy): Eukaryota > Metazoa > Chordata > Amphibia > Anura > Ranidae > Lithobates > Lithobates pipiens. Next base: position 276,638,966 of record NW_027507790.1, on the reverse strand, counting down.
ACCACCCCGATCCACCCCTGCTCGATGATCTGGGCAGAGTTGGAGACTTCCATGCATCAGCTTAGGAATCTTTGCCTACGTCCCATGCTCTTTACTCTTTCTATATGGAAGAAATGTGCCCAGCGTTTCTCCCTGGCCTCCCCATGTTCACCATTATTAAATGTACTGTTTAACCCTGACATTCCAGACAGCCTATCTTACTCTCGTATGCTCCCCTGGACGCATGCTGGTATCTTCCAACTTCGTAATTTGGTACACCCACTTACTCATTCGCTTCTGTCTTTTGCCGACATCCAACGTAAACTTCAGGTCCCCAAAGGTCTATTTTACTCCTATCTTCAAATTAGACACTATTTTAGCTCCAAAAATCCCACCCTTACCCTGAACAAACCTACTCCCTTTGAGCTTCTATGTTCCCAAGGCCCATACCGAACCCGTCTCATCTCCAAGATTTACAGATACCTACAGGCCACTCCCTCTCTCCCTGGACCCAGTCACTTCTATATGCACAAGTGGTCCCGGCTTATTGGCCGGACCATTACTACTCCCCAGTGGCAGAAAATTTGGGAGGTAGCCTCTAAATCATCTCGATGTGTAGAACAAAAAGGAGACAATCTATAAAACTCTAATGTTTTGGTATAGGACTCCGGAGATCCTACATAAATACGATCCCGGGGTCTCCCCACTTTGCTGGAGATGTCGGAAGGCTACTGGTTCTCTTTTTCACATCTTCTGGGAATGTTCTGTAATTCAACCTTTTTGGTCCTCTATCCATACATATCTGCAAAACCTTTTCGACACCTCCCTCCCGCTAACCCCAATCCATTTTCTGCTAGGCTTGCCCTTCCCTGACCTACCCGCAAACGCCCAGAAACTAATAGGTTTTATTCTACTTGCAGCGAAACGAGCCATACCAGTCAGATGGCTATCGCAATCTCCGCCCACGCTCCCACAGGTATTACAAACTCTGGAACAGATCCATAGAATGAAGCACCTTACCGCTATTATTCATGACACATTGCCTAGGTTCTTCCGAGTTTGGGACTTGTGGGACCATTCACAGCTTAACCCAGGACTTCCTACAGCTCCCCCCTGGCAATGCTCACCCCCTTGAACAGAAGTGCGGTGGGGTAGTTCCACTGCCCCCCTACCTATAGCCCGCTCAGGAATCCTTGGTATTCTCCCTCACCCCTCCACCTATGTGTGTTTCACCCTGAGTCTGCCTCAGTCTGGTATAGGCTCCTCAGGGAATGAGCGTATCCCAGATCCGGTGGTTGACTATGCTTCTTATGTGGATTGCCCATGTGTTTGGCCTACCCGCACACTGGATCCTTCCCCACCCCCCTCCTGTCGCTTCCCCCCGACCCCCTTTAAACATGCTGGGTGAATTAGTACATTGGGTGTGTTTGTGACCAGATATTGCCCGACCACTGCATTTTTGTTTTTGTTTTTTTCTCCTGTTTTTCGGCCTTTGTCTGTAACATTGCTGACACTGACAATTGTTTGATGTTATACTTCCCTTTGTATATTCTCTTTGGAAAATGTTTTCAATAAAAATACAATTTACAAATGCACAATCTCCATCATTGTTCGAAAGTAGTTGTCTAAAATCACCAAGAAGATCAGGACTAATCCCAGAAATATACTCGAATTTAATAAATAATATAGAACAAAACAAACTCCCCTATATGCATAAATGGGAACAAGAATGTGAATTTACGTATACAATGGAAAACTGGGACAATTGCATCAATAATTTACATAAGTGCACCATATCAATCACAATAAAAGAGACTGCAATCAAATTATTCACAATATGGTATTATACACCAACTAAAATTCACACCATTTTCCCCACAACTCCCCAGACTTGTTTCAGAGGTTGCAACCCTATGGGTTCATTCTCACATATTTTTTGGAATTGTGAGAAAATCACACATATATGGAAACAATTAGAAAAATTTGCTTTCAAAATCTCAGATAATACTATTAACCTAATGCTCCACAACTGCTTATTATTTTCCACTATCACTGGACTTACTTCCCATAATATGAGACTGATCCACACAATATGTGTAGCGATACACTGGTTATTAGCATCTCACTGGAAATCACCATCAGTTCTATTAACACACCTGTAAACCAAGATTAAAGGGAAACAATAAATGTGAAATATTCCTTTCAATTTTGTACATGGGGGGTGTCTATAATATGTCTGTAAAGTGGCGCGTGTTTCCTGTGTATAGAACAGTCCAAGAGCAAAATTACATTTTTAAAGGAAAAAAAGTCATTCAAAAGTACTTGTGGCTATAATGAATTGTCGGTCCCGGCAATACAGGTAAAAGTCTTTAAAAAAAATGGCATGGAATTCCCCTAAAGTCTTCGGGTCTGGCATGAATATTAAGGGGAACCTCAAACCAAACAAAAAAAAGTGTGGTGATCCCCCAAATTCCATACCAGGCCCTTCAGGTCTGATATGGATATTAAGGGGAACCCCATGCCAAAATTAAAAAAAAATGGCATGGGGGTCCCCCCTCAAAATACATACCAGACCCTACAGGTCTGGTATGGATTTTAAAGGGAACCCCGTGCCAAAAATTAAAACAAAAATGGTGTGGGGTCCCCCCAAAAATCCATACCAGATGCTTATCCCAGCTCGCAACCTGGCAGGCTGCAGGAAAAGAGGGGGGGCGAGACAGCATTTAAAAGTCTATGATTTCTACCATAGACTTTAAAAGGGTGTTCCGCGGTTTTCAAATTTGCTGCAAACACCCCAAATTGTTCTCTATTCGGCAAACAGGTGAACACCCGATATATAATAATATCGTTTAAATACTATAACAAACTATATTCCTCATATATCAAAAAAGATTTTCTTGTATTATCTTGTATGTAAAATACCTGTATTATACTTTTCTATGGCATATGTCAAAGCTGTTTGTGCTGCCTTTTGTACCAAATAAAATAGTTTGTAAACAAAATAATATATATTAGCACTGATCACTGTGTTAGTGTCACTGGTTTCCAAAAAAGTGTCAAAAGTGTCAGTGTCTGATTTGTCCGCCACAATATTGTAGTCCCACTATATTTTGTAGACACTATAATGTTTGTGCAGACCAATCAATATACATTTATTGGGATTTTTTTTTACCAAAAATATGTAGCAGAATACTTTTTCATCAATAAAGTTAAAACCATCAGGGAAACAATTTGTCAGAAGAAAATATCCAACCTCAGCCAGCAAATACATAAATAGGATGTCTGCACCAACATACCGCAACCAGCAAAATTTTCACTATCCTCAATTACCGTAGATACCGCAAAAAACATCATTAATAAACTGCGTGACAGTACCTCACCTATTGACATCATCCCCACAAAACTACCGAAAGAATGCTCCGACATCGTGGCTCCAAACATAACCCACCTCATAAACAGATAATTCCACGAAGGGATTGTTCCCAGCATCCTCAAACAAGGCATTGTCAAACCTCTACTCAAGAAACCAAACCTGGACCCTCAGGATCCAAACAACCGTAGGCCAATTACAAGCCTCAACACCATTTCTAAGATCATGGAGAAAGCTGTAGTACATCAGCTACAACTCCACCTGGATACTAACAAACTCCTGGACCCGCTGCAATCAGGCTTCCGCCCGGGTCATGGAACAGAAACAGCTCTTCTCAAGATTTGGGATGACACCCTCGAAGCAGCAGATGACGGAGAGCCGTGTCTCCTCGTACTGCCAGACCTAAGTGCAGCGTTTGATACAGTAGATCACAATACTCTACTCGTCCGCCTCACAGAAGTAGCCGGAGTCCAAGACATAGATCTCCAATGGTTCGCGTCCTTCCTAGGAAATTGGTCACAGACAGTGAAACTAGGAAAATTCCTCTCCAAAAATCGGGCAGTCATCTGCGGAGTCCCTCAAGGCTCTCCTTTGTCACCCGTTCTCTTCAACATTTACATTCGCCCACTCCTTCAAATCATCAGATGCTCAGATCTCTGCTTCCACTCTTACGCTGACGACACACAACTTTATTTCCAGATCAATGGAAAAAAAGATCACCAACAACAACTTGAAAACTGCCTCAAATCAATAGAGGACTGGATGACCACTAACTCCCTCCAGCTGAATGAATCAAAGACAGCGCTTCTTATCTTACACCCAAATCATTAGCCCACAACCAAAACCAACCGTCTTTGGGCAGACTATCTCCCCAAAGACCAAAGCGAAGAGTCTCTGGGTTATTTTAGATGCACAAATGTCAATGGATGCGCAAATAGGAGCAGTAGTCAGTGGATCTCACCATCTGCTGTGCATGCTTCGCAAACTCATCCCTTTTATCCCAAAGAATGACAAAGCAGTGGTAGTTGGAACAATCATTAATTCACGACTGGACTACGCAAACTCGCTTTACATAGGATTACCACAATATCAACTTGCGCGATTACAACTGATCCAAAACACGGCGGCAAGGCTGATAACAGGAAAAAAACCCTGGGAATCCATCTCTCCTTCACTGAGAAGCTTACATTGGCTAACCGTAAAAAATCGGATCACGTTCAAGACCCTTTGCCTTACCCACAAATGCGTGCATAGAGAAGCTCTGCAATACCTAATGGAGAAAATAAATCATTGCACACCAAACCGCAGTCTTCAATCAGCCAACAAAAACCTCCTCCTTGTGCCCAAAGCCCGTTATAAATCCAAGGGGGATCGGAGATTCACTGTTAAAGGGCCTCTGCTATGGAATGCTCTACCAATCAACATCCGTCTGGAAGAAAATCACCTGGCTTTTAGGAAAAAACTCAACACCTTCCTCTTTTAGCAGATGATCAAAGCTCGCCACAGTGCCTAGAGGCGATTCAGTTTGCATGTGCGCTATACAAGTATTTCATTCATTCATTCATTCATTCATGTTGGCCTAAATTTATAAAGAAATTTGAATAATTACATTTTTTATAATAAATAATAATAAATAAAAATGCAGAGGTGATCAAATACCACCAAAAGAAAGCACTATTTGTGGGAAATAAATGATTTTTTTTTGGGGGGGGGGATACAATTGTCAGTTCACCACTTCAGCCCCGGAGGACTTGGCTGGCCAAAGATCAGAGCACGATTCGGCACTGTGTCACTTTAACTGACAATTTTGCGGTCATGCGACGTGGCTCCCAAACAAAATGAATGTCCTTTTTTCCACACAAATAGAGCTTTCTTTTGGTGGTATTTGATCACCTCTCCAGTTTTTTTTTTTTGTGCTATAAACAAAAGAAAATTGACAATTTTGAAAAAAAAAAAACATTATTTTTTACTTTTTGCTATAATATATATCCACAAAAAATATATTAATAAAAGTTTTCCCTCATTTTAGGCCGATACGTATTCTTCTACATATTTTTGGTTAAAAAAAATCACAATAAGCGTTTATTGATTTGCTTGTGCAAATTTTATAGCATCTTCAAAATAGGGGATAGTTTTATGGCATTTTTTTTTTTTTTTTACTAGATCAGTTATCAGTGATTTTTATCCTGACTGCGACATTATGGTGGACGCATCAGACACTTTTGGTGCTATTTTGGGACCATTCACATTTATACAACGATCAGTGCGATTAAAAATGCATTGATTACTGTGTAAATGTGACTGGCGGTGAAGGGGTTAACACTAGGTGGTGCTGTAGGGGTTTAGTGTGCCCTAGGGAGTGATTCTAACAGTGGGGGGGGGGGGGGGGGGGCGTGTGTGATACATCACTGATCATAGCTCCCAATTACAGGAGCTATGATCAGTGTCCTGTCACTAGGCAGAATGGGGAGATGCTTGTTTACATCAGCATCTCCCCATTCTTCCTCTCCGTGAGGTGATCACGGGTATCCCCACGGACATCGAGTCTGTGGGGTCAGACTCACAGAGTTTGCAGCGGCGCGTGCCTGCTAGCCAAGCCTCACGAGATCACATACAATAATGCAGCGTAGCCAACCTGCCACAGTAAAACTGCAGCGACTGGTCCGCAAATGGTTGAAGTAATGCAGTACCGTATTGCAAAAAATGGCCTGGTCATGAAGGGGGGTAAATGTTCTGGAGCTGAAGGGGTCAAAAAAATGGTTGATAACTTGGGAATTGCAACCTGGGTCTGGGCATTCTGGACCTAAATAAAACAAGGTCAAAAATTTACAAATTGGATCTTTGAGCAGAGAGCTACTTACCCTCGGAGGTTAAATACTGCTCTCTCATTCAAACCCTTTCTTTGAATTATTTCATTTTAATCATTATTTTTTTGTTTTTAGTTTTTTCTCGCAGCTATGTATGGACTGTCATTGTTGTCAGTATCACTCAAAAACGCACCGCCAGTATGGTTCATATGGAATCTAAGGTTGCTTTCACCTGGCACCATTATAATCAATGGAATTACCGGTAGGTGTATTATATTAGAGATATCTAATTAAATGTAAGGTATATACCTTCTCTTTTTCTATTTTCTTTTTTGTAAAGCTAAATTGCTTTACTATAAAAATATTTTGTGTCAATTTTGTTTTGACTAGTTGAACTTACTCTAGTCTATGTTAGTTGTGCTCTCTGCCCCCTTCTCCTTTGGTTCTGCATTCCAGTCTCACGTTCGGCGGCCTTCGACGCTTAGTGGGGAAATTTGTGTGTCCCTGTGGAGGAGGAGGGGATTTTTGTCCCTCCTCACACCCTGGCCATGCTGTATCAGGATGTGACTGTTGGCGCGCATGCATCAGCGCCACCAGCAGGCGCATGTGCGCATGTGTGTCTCCAGGTCACTGGCTGTGCGCGCGCATTTGTGCCATCAGCGTGCACCGGTGCGCATGTACGCCTCCAGGTTACTGTCTGTGCGCACACACGTGCGCCACTGGCAAGCGCCTGTGTGCATGTGCGCCTCCAGTTGACTGTTGGTGCGCACACATCGGCGCCTTGGCGGACGCCTGTGCACATGTGCACCTCCAAGGACACCCAGACCGGAAGTGATGTCAGGGGTCGTTTTGACCATTCACTTCTGGTGGGATCGTGGACTTTTAAGACGCTGATGCCGGTGTATAGCCATCACATACTTTTTGTTTCTTTTTTTTGTTTGTTCCTTTTTTGCTACAAGGATGGATTAAGATTTACTGTTAGCCGCTATGACCTTATCATGTTTGATGGCTGCTTTCATATTTAGAAAAAAAAAATTGTATTTATAAAATATGCATTTTATAGATTTCGGGCGCAGAAACATCAACTGGCGAATAAGCATGATCCAATTTCCTCACTGCTTATCCCGGAAGGGTCTGGGACCCTATCAGGAAGTAGTCACTGCATGTGAGTCATAGGAGTTATGGACCACTGATTAGGAAGTCATTATTAAGTCATGGAAAGGCAATTCGGATCAATTAGTTCTATTCCTAGAAAAACTGAATGTGAATGAAAGGAACATAAGATTATCCTGGGAAATCTGCGAGAAAACTGTAACGTTCCTGGATCTGGAGATGACATGAGAAGAATCCACATTCAAAACACAAACGCATTTTAAAATCATAGACAGGAACAGCTATCTCCCAATAGAGATCTGCCACCATAACAACTGGATTTTCAATATTCCAAAGGGACAATGTATGCGCCTTAGACGCAATTGTACCAAGATAGAGACCTTTCTAGACCAGGCAGAAACATGGGACAAAGATTCACCAATAAAGGCTATGATCAGGAGTTTATCAAGAAGAGAATAAAAGAAGTGTCAGAAATGGATCGTAAAAAAAACAAATCCAAGATAAAGAGAATAACAAACAAGAATTAATTTTGATAGGAACACCTATAATTCTCAACTATAATATACAACATAAAAAGATAGAAAAAAAATTAAACAACATTGGCATATACTACTGGCAGACAAACAATTGCAGAATAACTTGCCGAATCATCTGAGGTTTATATACAAAAGAGCACCAACCATTCGGGACAAAGTAGTAAAGAATGTATTGGATCCCCCTATGAAACCTTACATGTTTTTCACTGGAAATGGCTTCTATCCATGCAAGAGAGGATTTGCGTGTACTAAAACCAAGCTCCCCAACGAAAAGAAATTCAATTTTACATCCACAAGTACTGGAGAAACATACGAGATTAAAGATTTTATTTGCTGCAACACAGAAGGAGCAGTTTATGCCCTAGAGTGTAGTTGTGGCCTACAGTACGTTGGACGCACTAAACGACCTTTAAAAGTGCGTATTAAAGAACATGTCCAAAACATCCTCAAAGGATATGACAAACATAGCATGTCAAAACACTTCCTATTGCATCACAATAAAGACCCCACTGACCTGAAATTTTGGGTAATTGAACCATATATTAAACATTGGAGAGGGGGACACAAGGTGAGGACCCTCAGCCAATTAGAGTCTAAATGAATCTTTACACTAGACACTTTCTCGCCCAAAGGAATGAATATTGAATTTGATCTTAACTGCCTTCTTAGCGATTTTTAGGATACATTTTTTAATATATTTCTCATTTATTTACTTTTTTTACCCTTTATTTTCTGTGGTATCCGAAACCGCCAATTACCCTTCTGGTTGATTATTTACTCCATCTCTCTAGAGTCGCCTATCTATCCTTATATTCCATTTTTCTTGTCTTATCAATTTTATCTATTTATAAAATTGCTCCTAAAATTGCTATTTTTTTTATAATACTTGTTTATATATATATATATATATATATATATATATATATATATATATATATATATATATATATATATATATATATATATATCCTATTATAGTTTATAGAATAATATCTATATCTCTGTTCTCTGTGTTTGACTGAAGTATCTAATATGCACAGTCCATAGTGGGTATTGCTAGGACTAGATATGTATCTTCGTATTTATAACCTATAAAATGGCAGCACCCGCGATATAGTCTGTCTATCTAATCGCAATAGGATTGAAAACCATATGGATGGCCGCATCCAGGAATGTATTACACTCCTGGTTTATAACCCATAAAATGGCGGCACCCGCGATACAACCCTCTGGTCTAATTTCAATAGGATTGATAACCATAAAGATGGCCGCGCCCAGGAATGTACCATAATGCTAACTCTATTAACATCAACAACCAAGAAAATGGCTGCATCCGCGGTCTTCTGGAAAATTCCCGCCATAGGATTAATAGGTACAGCTTCAAGAAAATGGCCGGTTAATTGCTGTATTGGAGACTGTATAAAGACTTAGAATGTGCCCCCCCAGCATTCCCTGATGAAGTCACGTGATCTTGACGTCACGCATAGGAATGGGATAGGCACTCCATATTGATGTAAGTAAATGAGCTTGGCGACAGCTTGATCCACAATTGGTGTCTGCAGCAGTTCCCTCCCCCCTCTTTTATGCCTTTGTTTTGTACATGGTAGCACAAAAATAATTTCCTTTTATACTATGCAATATTTTAGTTTATTATCTCATCAGGTCAATTTTAAATACATGCAAAAATAGTTTCCCCTGTTTTCTTTCCCTCCCCATCCCCTGATCCTCCCCCCCATCTCCCCCTCTTTCCCTTGTTTGTTTTATTTTGAATCTCTTATGTTCCTAAGTTACTGTCCTCTGCCTTCCATTCTCTTCTCTAGATATTTATCTGAGGATTTAGATATTTCCCAGCTTTCCCCAGGTAGTGATATAGTTCCGACATCAACCTTTTTCTCTACTACCCAAACGCTCCATTTTATTTTAATACTCTATTTGGTCAAACCACTCTCTGATGCCTGGTTTTTCACTATTCAGACATATTTTTGGGATCTGCCCTTTTGCCGCCTTCAGGAGTTTTGGAATAATTATTTTCCTATTTTGTTTATTTAAGTTTTTAAGATCATGAAATAAGCACATCTGTATTGTTTTCTAATTTCTCATCGGTTATCTCCTTTATGATGTTCACTATTTCTTGCCAATACTCCTTTATTTTTGGGCATTCCCACCATATATGCACCATTGTTGCCCTTTGATTGCAGTTCCGCCAGCATAGTGATGTTTTCTAGAATTGATATTTGTGGGTCCTCTCTGGGGTCAGGTACCATCTAGCTAAAAATGTATAGTTCATTTCGATGGTGCGCATATCCCAGGTGTTATTGTGTACAGCTCCTATCATCTTTTCCACTTGGTTGTCTTCAAATTTTAAATAAGGTCTTTTTCCCATTGGTCTATGTAGGCCGGTCTTCCTTGTCCTTCAAGGTCTATCAATATTCCATATATTTTTGATATTCTGTTTTTTAATGGCTTCTGTATATAGCAGAGTTTTTCTAAGAACATCATAACCCCTTCATCTCGTAGTGGGTGTGGGAGTGTTTTTACCAAGTGTTTTAATTGAAACAAATTCCATTCACTTATCTTCTATCCTTTAGATTTTTCTAATCGTGTTTTCATCTTACTTTTCATGGTAATATCTTTCAGCTGTGGGTTTTTTATTTTCTGTGCTGTAAAGATCTCTCTCCCCAGTATAAAAAACGTTGTTCCCGTGAGGGCCATTAGGGGTGAATTATACTCCCATTTTTCTTTCCGATGCATTGTGTCCCAGATTTTTAAGACATTTTTAGTCAACTCGTGTGTGTCCGGATCTAAAACCCTATATTTTCGTGGTATCCTAATATTTTTGTGTAATGTGCTTCTACTTAATGTGTTTTCTATCTCCACCCACTTTTTTCAGCTATTTTCATTTGTCCACTCAATCAAAGCTAAAACTAACGCTTTATAATACCTGTTTATGTCTGGGGTTGCCAGCCCCTCAGTGTTCCCTTTTCCTTGTGATAAGTGCAAATTTTATTCTTGGCTTTTTATTTTGCCAAATATATTTTATCAACCTTTTTTTCTATTGTCTTAAAATAAACTTTGCGGAATCCCTATTGGTAACAGCTGACATTTGTACAATACTATAATATTTCTGTTTTTATAGGGTTTATTTTAAAATTAGAGAGTTCCCCATATTTTTTACTTCATTGATTATACATGGCAGTGTCACCTTTGGGTTTGTCACGTACATCAGGACGTCGTCTGCATATGCCGCTATTTTATGTATCTTTTCTCTAACTCTCACTCCTCCTATATATCCTGGTTATTTCGTAGGGTCGCCAAGAAGGGTTCCATTGATAGAACAAATAAGAGAGGCGAAAGTGGGCACCCTTGAAGCTTTCTATTCCACATCCCAAACCCAGGCAACAATCTCCCATTAACCTTCACCATCGCTGTTGAATCATTGTATATATTTTTAATCCATTTCATGTATTTTGGTCCTATTCCTAAGTGCTGCAATGCATCCATCATGAATCCCCAGTCTACCCTGTCAAATGCCTTTTCTGCATCTATTGACAGGAGTAGAGCTGGGGATTCACTCGGCTTTCTTTTACCTAACATCAGGATTGTTTTTATACTATTATCTCTCCCTTCTCTGCCCGGCACAAATCCGGTCTGGTAAGGGTTTATCCAGAAAGGTATTAATTTTTTTTAATCTAGTGGCCAAAATCATTGCATAGATTTTTATATCTGCATTTAATAGAGCAATGGGTCTGTAACTCGAGCAATTGGTTTTATCTTTCCCCTCTTTAAGTATAATTGTAATGTGTGCCAGTAGCGATTCTTTTCTGATTTCTTCACCTATACTATTCAATTATTCAAATAGCCTGGGGATCAGATGTTCTTGAAATTTTTTGCAATATTTGATCATAAAACCGTCTGGTCCTGGGCTTTTTCCTGATGGGATATCTTTCATAGCTTGTTTAATCTCTTCTTGTGTAATTCTTTCTTCCAATTCTTTTATTTGCTCATGTTGATTTTTTGGTAGCTTTGCTTCCTTTAGGTAGCTTTGTATCTTCCTTTTTCTTATTTCTGTTTCTTGTTGCAACTCCTCCTTTTTTTTTTTTTTTTTTTTCCATTCAAGAAAGTTTTATTAGCAAATAAAAGCACATATTACAAGAGTATGCAAAAAGACACTGCAAAAAACAATTATGCTTAACAAGATTGAATTCGTGTCAATAACATTTCTAGTTGGCTATAATAGGGGTATCATCAAAACATCAGATCCTTCCATTGCGAGCCCTACCGGACTTAGAAGGGTGATTCATTATCCAACCCCAGATTCCCTCAGGAACCCATCAAGCTCAATGTACATCTAGAAAACATATCAAAAGAACTAGCAATTTAGTAAAGAAGTCAAGTATAGAAATATATAAGGTTAGAAATAGAGAGTAAAGACAAATGGGGAGAAAGGGAGGAGAAATTTGCCTTGTTCCGGATGCTCTAGCTCATGGTCAAGAGCTGTGTTTGTATGGTATAAAGTAGTGATTGACTAGTTGTCTGGGCCCCACCACTCTTCAGGCCATCAGGCCGCTGCCCATGATGTCCCCAAAGGATTTGGAGTATTTAAAGGCAAACCACGGAGACCATGTTCGGTGATAACCCTCTACACGCTCATTCGATTGGGCTGCCGTGTCTTCCATCTCACAGATAGAAGCAATTTTAAGCAGCTATTCTCTTATGGTAGGTGTAGTTTTGGATTTCCAGTATAGTGGAATTAGAGAGTTGGCTGCATTTATCATATGTCTGGTGAGCGACTTTTTATATCTTTTGAATGAAGTGTTAGCAATGTGGAGCAAACAACTTGCCGCGTCCAACCTCAGACTGGTCTCCGTGATCTGCCTAATCAGCTCCTTCACCCCCGACCAATAATGCTGTAATTGGTCGCATTGCCACCAAATGTGGAATAGAGTGCCCTCCTCCCGTTCACACCTCCAGCATCTATCCGAAGAGTGAGGCCGCGTACACACGCGGGGACTGTTCGCTGAAACTGTCCGCTGAAACCAAGTTTCAGCGGACAGTCCGCTCGTGTGTGGGCTTTCAGCGGACAGTTTCAGCGAACAGTCCGCTGAACAAGGTTTTTCGGAAATTCCGAAAAACTGTCCGCTGAAACCTTGTTTCAGCGGACAGTCCCCGCGTGTGTAGGCTTGTTCGTCAAACAAAGTTGCGCGCATGCTCAGAAAGGATTTTCACGCCGAAAGTTATAATGCAGTGTATAGGACGTCGTATTTTTCGTCCCGTCGTACGTGCCGTTCACGTCATCGCGCACGGTTTCAGCAAACTGTTCGTACGTCGTGTGTGGCCATGTCCGTCCATGCTAATTTTGAGCGGACTGTTTGCCAAAACTGTTTGACGGACAAAGTTGGGCGAACAGTCCCCGCGTGTGTACGCGGCCTGAGGATACCATTTGTGAATTCTTTCTGGGGTAGCATACCAATGGGTCAACAGTTTGTAGGACGTTTCTTGCATTTTCGTGCTTAGGGAGCATTTGTGTGATAGAATACATGCCCTATCCCACTGATCGTCAGAGATCGGGGGAACCCAAAGCCCGAACCCACTTCTCCCTGAGCCCGTGATCCTCTCGTGGACCTAGTGATCTCAACCATGCATATGTAAGCGAAGTAGTTTTTGGGGTGGGTTCACCTTTCAGGCAAACTGATTCTAGATCCGTCACTGCTCGCGTCAAGTGTGGTCTACGTGTTACATCATTACAGTAGCTCCTCAGTTGAAAATATGTCCAGAGTGGTAATCTTGGTAAATCATTGTCTACTTTAAAGTCAGCGAAGTCTTTCATCAAGCTTCCGTTAAAACAGTCTAGTGCTAAGAGCGGTCTTTTCGGTCTCTGTATTTTAAGTAGTGGGTTCTGTAAGCCCGGCACAAAGTCCGGGTTATCTCGAATAGGGGTTAAAGGGCTCAGAGAGGTGGAGAACTCAGATTGTTTGGACAGTGTATGAAAAATGTGAAGAGTAGTGCCTATAGTGGGGTGAGAAAGCATGGATCTGGGGTATCTAAGCCTTGGGATCCAGGGAGAGAACTGGAGGTTAATCACACTTGCTTCCTCCTCCAACATGACCCAATCTTTAATCTGGGAGTGACAGTGCCAATCTATGATACGTGCAACATGCGCAGCATAATAGTAAAGTTTGTAGTCGGGTATACCCAAGCCACCCCTTTCTTTGGGTTTGGTTAAGAGAGACTTTTTCAACCTAGGGGGCTTGCGGGCCCAAATAAAACTTGTCTGAAGGGAGTGTAACGCTTTAAAAAAGCTCATGGGTATCTTGATGGGCAAGGTTCGGAGCAAGTAAAGTACCTTTGGCAGTACAGTCATCTTACAGATGGCCGCCCTGCCAAACCATGAGAAATAGCCCAATCCCCATCTCAGAAGGTCCTGTGTAATGCTTTTAAGTAGGGGGGGAAAATTCTGCGCGTATGTCAGTGCAAGTCTGGGGGTCAGCCAAACTCCCAAGTATTTAATAGCTGAGGCTGTCCATGTGAAGGGGGTACCGACTCTGGCCACCGACAATCGGGCCTCGGGAAGAGACACATTCATGGCCATCGATTTAGAATAGTTTATTTTGAAATTGGAGATATATCCAAATTTTGTGAATTCCTTCAAAAGCGAAGGAATAGAAGTGTGTGGTTCTGTTAAATAGAACAGCAAATCATCGGCGTAAGCCGCAATTTTAAAAGTTCTCTCTTTAAGTTGGAATCCCCTAATCGATGGGTTCATGATGGTGTGTCTTATGAATGGCTCAAGAGCAATAATGAAAAGCAGGGGTGACAAAGGGCATCCCTGCCTTGTGCCATTCTTGATAAGCACTGTCTCTGAGAGGGAACCATTCACTTTAAGCCTAGCTGAAGGGTTCCAATACAGTGCCGAAATCCAGGCCATCATGCCGGGGCCCAAGCCAGCACGCCTACAGGCCTCGAACATATAATCCCAAGCTACTCGATCGAAGGCCTTCTCCGCGTCAGTTGACAGGAGAAAGCCCTCGATCTTTCGCTGGTGTGCCACATGAATCAGGTTCAGTGATTTCGTCACATTGTCCTTTGCCTCCCTGCCTGGCATGAATCCGGCCTGTTCGGGTCCAATCAATTCATGGAGTAGGGGTTTCAGCCTGTTGGCTAAGATCTTTGCTACCAATTTCACGTCTGTATTTAGAAGAGATATGGGCCTGTAGCTGGAACAGTTAAGTGGATCCTTCCCTTCCTTGGGGAGAACAGTGATAAAAGCTGATAGGAAGTCATTTGAGTTTGGTCTCTGGCTTGTCAAGGAATTCATTGCATTTCTAAAAGGGTTGAGTATAACCTCTGTAAATGTCTTATAATAAATGGCACCAAACCCATCTGGCCCCGGACTCTTGCCCGTCTTCAAATCTCTTATGGCTGCCTTAATTTCGGAATCGTCAAAGGGTCTATCCAACTGGTTACTGTCCTCTTCATTAAGTCTGGGTAGATTAACTGCGTCTAAGTAATGCTGTATCGCCTGGGTCCTGTCACCCCCCAGATCCGGCGGTCTCTGCTGATTCGGGAGGTTGTATAAATTTGTGTAGTAGTTTTGAAAGTGTTGGGCAATCTTCTCAGTTTCTAAATCTGTCTTCCCATCCTTGCCATTGATACCCCTGATGTGATTGTGTGTTATACGGGTGTTCAGGGCCCTCGCCAGGACCTTACCTGTTTTGTCCCCATGTTCATAGTAGACTTTCCGTCTAAAAAATAAGAACCTCCTGGTAGTGTTGTCTAGGAGCTGTTTAAGAGCTTTCCGTGTCTCAAGTAGAGATTCTGCTGAGTGTACTGTGAGGGAGCGTTTATGCCGTGATTCAAGGGATCTTATTTTCGCGGTCAACTCATTGATCATTTTATCTCTCTCCCGTTTTTTACGTGTACCCATGCGTATCAGCTCGCCCCTAATAAAACATTTGTGGGCTTCCCAGATCGCCAGGGGGTTCATCCCCGGGGTGTCATTTAGCTTGAAGAATTCAGTCAAAGAGGAAGCCAAGTCTGGTAGTAGTGCTGGGTCAGTTAGTAATGACGAGTTCAGTCTCCATGTAGTGGGTCTGGCCCGGGTATTTGTCCAATCTAATGTCACGGATATGGGAGCATGGTCGGAGATTGATTGTATCCCAATGTGGGCAGCACTCAGCTGCGACAAATCTCTCTGAGAAACGAAGATATAGTCTATTCGTGAGTGGCGGTTATGAGGAATAGAGAAAAAGGAGAAGTCCCTGCCCTCAGGACTCAGGTGACGCCATGAGTCTACCAGATTCAGAGAATGCAGGAGCTTCTTAATGTTCTTAAGAGCCCTATAAGGGATGGCGGTTTTGCCATTGGAAGTGTCTTCAGTCGGTATAAGGGGTACGCTGAAGTCTCCACCCAAAATAAGTCTGCCCGAACTGAAGCATTTCAGTTCATCAATCAGTTTCCGACAAAAAGTGAGTTGAGCCGAGTTGGGGAAGTATACGTTTGCCAGAGTCAGGGGAGTCCCTCTGCAGGTCCCCTTGAGTAAAAGGAACCTCCCTTCAGGGTCGACCAGCTTGCCTGTAACCTCTAAGTCAGCATCCCTACTCACCAGTATCGAGACCCCTTTTGATTTCGTCCCAGGACTGGTGGCATGGTAAGCTTCTACAAAGTATGAGTCAGTCAGTCTTGGTATATGTCCGGTCTTAAAGTGAGTCTCCTGTAAAAATACAAAGTGGGGCGTACCTTTTTTGAGTTCTCTTAGTAAAGTGGTTCGTTTTTCAGGGATGTTAAGCCCTTTGACATTATGAGAAACTACCGTTGGGTTACGTCCCCAAATCAGAATACGCCATGGTTCGGGCTCAGGGAGGTGCGGGATCCGACACCTGTAGGAACAATCTCAACAAGATAGCAAAAAGTTATGATGTATACAATAGTCAGTAATATACAGTATATAAAAAAAACACAGTTGTTTGTGTCGTGGCAAGGCGAAATAAAGAGAAAGAAAGCAGTGAAGAGAAAGGAGAAGATGAAGTGAGATGAGAACGGAGTCACTCCTCCTTTTTTTATTGAGTATAGTGCACTATAGTAATTTTGAAATCCTATTGCAATTTCTGACGTTTTATTTACTAATTCTCCCTTTTCATTTTTGATCTTTTCTAAAAAATACAGAGACTTTCTTTTCCTTACCAAGTTTGAGAGAGATTTTCCTGGCTTATTACCCCACGCGTATCTCTCCTGCGCTACTCTATTGAAATTGCGGCTCTCTTTTTCTTCCATCACGTTCTTTAATTGTTCTCTTTTAACTATTAGATTCCAGGATATTTCCTTTTCCACTTGCTTCTGATGTCTTTGCTCCAGTTCGTGTATTTCTTTAGTGATTCTCATCATAGTTTTTTTCCATTCCTGTTTTTTTCCCTGCTACAATAGAAATCAATTTACCTCTGATAATGGACTTATGAGCCTCCCATATAGTTGCTTTCGAGACATCTGGAGTATCATTTTCCCGGAAATATTTTTCAATCTCTTCTTTTATTATTTTTTGATTTTCATTATCCTCCAGTAGGTCTTCGTTTATTCTCCAGGTACCTTTGCCCATGGGTTCTCCGTGCAGTTTCATCTTTAACATTACTGGTACATGATCTGAAACTGTTATTATCCCTATTTTTGTTTCTGATATTTCCTCCAGACTTCTGTGTTCTACCAAAATGTAGTCTAGCTGGGAGTATGTTCCATGTACCACGTACCACGGAATAAAATGTATAGTCTTTTATACTAGGGTGTTGTAGTCACCACGGATCTACCAATTGATGTTCATATAGGTTTTTTTTTATTTTCCTTATCTGCCTTATTTCCCTGTCTAATGCATCCGAAGTACTATGCATTTTATGGTCCATGAAAAATTTGAAATCTCCTGCTAGTATTAATTTACCCTGCTTAAATACCATTAGGTCTTTCAATATTCTCCCCATATATTTTTTCAGATTTTTATTTGGACAAGAAACATTAGCAAATGTGTACTTTGTATTATGTATAGTTCCCAAGAGAAAAAGAAACCTTCCTTCTGGGTCCACTTTTCTTTTTTATATTTCAAATCGAGCATTTTTTCCAAAACCTATTGCCACTCCTTTTGCCCTTCTAATTGGCGAATCTCTGTAGAACCATATTGGTATATTCCTTGAATAGATTTTAATATTTGAATCCTGGGAGATATGCATCTCCTGAAGGAATACGATTTCAGCCTGATATCTTTCCAATTCTCATAAAATGTTTTGTCTCTTCCCTGGTAAGTTTAATTCTAAGACATTATAGGTCAGGATTGTTATACTATTCGTATCCTCTATTCCTAGTCCATTCCCAGTGTATCCCCCGGGAGACCCCTCTGGCCCCCAGGGGGCACGGGCTGGGGTCCCCCGTGGGGGACACACAGGGATATCATACATCTTATCAAGGAAGAGGAAACCATCAATCTTTTTAAAACAAACCCCATCCCAACCTTACCTCCCTTTCCCCCCTTCCCTTTCCCTTCCCCCCCCCACCACTCCCCCCCAACCATTCTCTTACCCTTACCTCAAGCCTTCCCTCACCCCTCCTCCCACCCCACTTTGTCTTTAGAGCAGGTTAATGTTTTATTTTTGGGGGCACCTCCTTGTCCCCCCTGCTCTTCTTTACAAGATGGTTTGCCCCTGTGCATGCCATACCTCCCCATCCCCCCTACCTGCTCATTTTATTTATTTATTTTTTCTCCTCCCCCCATATACCACCCCTCTGTCTCTCCCCCCCCCCCACCTGCTACCTCGTTTTTTTATGTAAGTTCTAAATTTTTTTTTTTTTTTCCTTCTTTCTCCATTCCTCTCTACCTTTCCCTCTTCCCTTTTCCTTCTTTCCCTTTTCCTTCTCTGTTATCTCTTCCATTTCTCTTTTCCTTTAGTATATTGACCTATTTTGTTGGGATCAGCTGCCATTGCTCATCTTCTTGTCCCTGTTAATTCTTGTCTGGGAATTGTATTCCTGGGGTTTTCTGCTATTGAAATTTCTAGTCTTTTACAAAAGTCCGGAATTTCTTCCATGAATCTTAAGCCTCATGCACACGATAGGACTTTGTACAAAATTTCCCTTGGATTTTTGTACTAAGGACGTCGGCCGAGAACTTGTATTGCATACACACAGCAGGACTTTTTCAGCCAACTTTCACCAAATCATGTGGTTTTTCTGCTCTTTACCACCACCTTTGGTCAACTTCTGTATTGTTGTGTGATCTTTTGCATTGGTTCTGAGCATGCCTGTTTGTACTTTGTACAAAAGTCCTATGGTTTTCTATACACACGATCAGATTTTGCTCCATCCAAAAGTCCGATGAAAACCAAAAAAGTTTGTCCGATGGAGCGTACACACGGTTGGATGTTGCTCCAAAACAGCTAATTTGCATGTTTGTTGTCAAAAAGTCTGATCGTGTGTATGGGCCTTTAGTCTGGCACTTCATCCATTTTTCCTAGCTATTAAGCTTGCAGGAAAGCCCCAATTATATTGAATTTCCTGGTCTTGTAAAGTTTTCAATAGAGGTTTTAACATCCTTCTTCTTCTTAGGGTTTCTTGCAATAAGTCCTGGAAAACTTGTACCAGTTTTTCCTCATATCTAATCAGTGACTTTTTCCTAATTTTCCTCCAAATTTGATCTTTATCGTCCCAGTTTTTAAATTGAACAATTATATCTCTTGGAATTTACAATGGGAGCCCTTGTGGTCTTCTTAATATATGCACTCTTTCTATTTTTATTAAATTTGTCTCTTCCTTTTCCAGGATAGGGTTAAAAATCTTATTTATTATTTCAACTAGATTTTCTTCTTGAGTAGATTCAGGAAGGCCTCTGATTCTCAGGTTTTTCCTTCAGGCCCTATTTTCTTGGTCTTCCATTCTGAATGCTTGTTCCTGCTGTTCCTTTTTTAATATGTTTATTTCTCCCCTCAGTTCTTTTATTGTTCTTACGTTTGACTCCATTTTTAGCTCAACTTCTTCAACTCTTAAGAGCATATGTCCCATGTCTTTATGAATTGTTGCCATTTCTGCCTTTAAGGAATTTTCCAGCGCAGCAAACATTTTTTTCAATATCAAATTTTGTTGTTGGTGATTGGACAGCCTTTTGTTCCTCCATCCTTCTGTCTCCTCCATTTACTTCCAATTCCATATCCAGGCTAATTTCCACTGCTGTCTTATTCTGACCCTTCTTGTCTTTCTTCTCCTTTTTATCTTTAGGCTCCGTTTGTCGCAACCGCTCCACCGCCTCTTGCCGTTTCACCCCGCATTAATACCAAGGAGAGAGGAAACAGCACAAACAAAAAACATGAATTCCAGGAGGGCGATCGACTGTGACTGTGGTCTGCGACTTTAACAATGGGTTGAATTAGGACTGTATGGGCTGGATTGGAGCAGCACCTCATAGGATGTAACATAGGGTGTATTTATTCAAAAATAAGTATATATTTATTTTCCTTTTCTCTTTTTTGTCTTTTTTTGTTTTCCCTTTTACTCCTTCCCTCCTTTCCTCCCTTCCCCCTATTTCTGCATATTTGCTATATGTTTCTCTATATACGCTGGAAAAAAGGCATTACCTTAGGGTATAATCACCGACCCTTTGCTTTTATGCCTTTCCCTTTCCCTTTCCCCCCTTCCCTTTAAGGGAAAAAAATTAATAAAACTCAGACAGAGAAGAAAAAAAAACACAAAAAAAAGTTCCAACAGAGCAATCAGCTGTAATCTATCATCTTAACGACCTTAATGATGGACCAAACAAGGGTATCAATTTCATAGAATATAATATTTGATGTGTTATTTAAATGGATGTTTCTCCTCCTTTATCTGCTTGTTTCAATTTATTTCCTTATGTACACAGTTATTTTTCTGAATCCCAGGATAAATCCACAGATTAACAGGCACACTTTTCTTTGATCCCAGCTGTTACCTTTCTCAATACTTTACAGTCCTTTTCACTCTCAATTTATTTGACATGCACATAAAAAAATCACATAGGTACAGCAATTATTTACATAAAACATAGTGTTGCTCGACCCATATTGCCTGACCACTGATATTCTCCAGTAAAGTATATAATACAGTAGTTAACAATGCAAAGCCATTGGTTTGGTCTCCAATAGTAGAAAAATATTCAGAGTCCCAGAGAGTGGTGTCAGGTATGTGGGTCCGTATTTTTAGTTAGCAAGATAGCTCCACATGTTCCACGCTTGTTTAGCGTTTCTTCAGGAGCGATTCGCGCTACAAAATATCTACATATATAAATCAGTAAACAATTAAAACAAGTTTGTTAATACATAAGTAATGTCAAAGAAAGACCCAAGCTTCCCTCAGGGGGGAGCGGAACTCCTTTACAGCAACACCATTCACAAAATACAAAAATAATTATAACAATAATATTGCAGCCACCGTATGATCAAGGTAATAATGTAATAAACAAAGCATGGGAATAACTAATACTTCAGAGTCACCAACGATGTAAGGAATGACAATCCCACTAGCTATTGTGGTGAGAAATGTGGATTTTCTGAATACAAGTGGATTTTTTGAACTAAAGTGGAGAGTTAATAACCAGGAGTTGAAAACAGGAGTTAAGACAGGAGTCTCTAACCTCTATCCTACATCCATCCTCCCCTCCATTTTAAAGATCCCACTGTAAGGGGCAACCAGACAGCTTTCCAGAAACGTCAGGCTGACAGCAAGCCAGATTCACCGGAACCAGAGTGTTTAAAGGGGACAACCGCAGCCAGGTAAGCTTGCACCCCCCACTCCCCCCCCCCCAGTGATTGTTCCAGGGACTCCGTCAGACCGCCTACGGGGATCAGGAAGGAATTTTTGCCCCACTGGTGCATTTGGCTGCTACTGTCAGGGGGTTTTTCGCCTTCCTCTGGAACAACCATAGGTTAGCATACCCCTACCTCCGGCCTCCTTTCCATTTCTTACGCTATCCTAGGACGACTATTCCAGATCACAGCCAGACTTCTTTTCTAAGCGGAGACCTCCACCTTAAGTAAAGGCAGCTGGAACAGCCAGCAACCGAATACAACAACTCCTTCCACATCCATATAGGCATCCCCTGATCAACTTGCGCGCTAATAGCCTCAAGCACGGCGGCAAGTCTGATACCTAGCCCCACCTCAGGATCAATACCCTGATCAGGATCATCATCTTAGGCCCATAGTACCATCAACAGCATCCACAAACCATGTGCTACTTCAAATACTCAGCTGAAGTTCTGCACAGACTAAGGAACATCAACACCACATTGCCATCTTCCATACAAAAAATACTTCAAAGAGAACAACTATTAAAAACCGGACGACAACCAGCTCCCAACCACAGGAAGACATCTACTCGACCACTACAATTAGATTGCGCCTTGATTAACGCCAGGTCTGCAGTCAAACATAGACTGGAAGTACACGACTTCATCATCGAGAACAATGTAGACTGCCTCTTCATCACCGAAAGCTGGTTAACCTCTGACTGCAACACCATCCTCACCGAATTGGTGCCGGAAAACTACAGGATCCTAACCGAACACCGGATAGGGAAAAAAGGAGGAGGCCTAGCAGTGATCTTTAAAGGTCACCTGGATCTCACTAAACCATCATCTCAGAACCCAGTGTCTTTTATGGAAACCCTGACGCTACATTTTCAACCAACACCCCATGACACCACTCATATACTACTGTGCTACAGACCACCGGGACCAAAGTCCAATCTTCTTTCACCCCTCATGGAATCCTTTGCAATGCACACCCTAAAATTCAAAAATTTCCTGGCACTCGGAGATTTCAACCTTTGGGCAAACGAGCCTAAAGACCCCATCGCGACTGCCTGCATCAATCAACTAGAAGAACTGGGTCTACAGCAACTGATAAAGACTCCCACGCATGGGTCAGGACACACCCTGGACCTCATTTTCAAACAGAACATCGACGTCAACATACTCGACAACATAACTCTGCCATGGACGGATCACCACGCCATCAAATTCAAAATCACTACCAACATCACCAACGCAAAACGGAAACCTGTAACAACGCACTGGACCAGATCGCATAAAAAACTGTACTCCGAAGCCTTCAAAACCACTCTGTCCAAAAAAATATCTACAATAACCTTAAACCACTCTACGGAGGAAACACTCAACTCCCTGAACAAGGCATTACTGCAATCAGCAGACTCGGTAGCACCAAAACGCAGGGCTCTCATCAGGAAGAAAAATGCTGGATGGTTTAATAGCTCCCTCTCCGTACTAAAGCAAGAACGCAGAAGAGCGGAAAGAACATGGAGAAGAAATCCCACCGAGGAAAACCTATTTAACTACAAAGGTCTGACAGAGAATTATCGGAAAGCAATCTTCAAAGCCAAAAAGGACCACTTCTCATATACAATCTCAACGGCCGCAAACCAACCACGGGAACTGTTTAAACTGGTTAATCAATCAATGAATCCGGTGTGCCTAGAACCCCCAGAAAGCGAATCCCAGGATTACTGTGACAAACTGTCGGATTTTTTCATCGATAAAGTCAAAACCATCAGGGAAACAATTTGTCAGAAGAAAACATCCAACCTCAGCCAGCAAATACATAAAGAGGATGTCCGCACCAACATACCGCAACCGGCAAAATTTTCACTATCCCCAATTACCGTAGACACCGCAAAAAACATCATTAATAAACTGCGTGACAGTACCTCACCTATTGACATCATCCCCACAAAACTACTGAAAGAATGCTCCGACATCGTGGCTCCAACCATAACCCACCTCATAAACCGATCATTCCACGAAGGGATTGTTCCCAGCATCCTCAAACAAGGCATCGTCAAACCTCTACTCAAGAAACCAAACCTGGACCCTCAGGATCCAAACAACCGTAGGCCAATTACAAGCCTCAACACCGTTTCTAAGATCGTGGAGAAAGCTGTAGTACATCAGCTACAACTTCACCTGGATACTCACAAACTCCTGGACCCGCTGCAATCAGGCTTCCGCCCGGGTCATGGAACAGAAACAGCTCTCCTCAAGATTTGGGATGACGCCCTCGAAGCGGCAGATGACGGAGAGCCGTGTCTCCTCGTACTGCTAGACCTAAGTGCAGCGTTTGATACAGTAGATCACAATACTCTACTCGTCCGCCTCACAGAAGTAGCCGGAGTCCAAGACATAGATCTCCATTGGTTCGCGTCCTTCCTAGGAAATCGGTCACAGACAGTGAAACTAGGCAAATTCCTCTCCGAAACTCGGGCAGTCACCTGCGGAGTCCCTCAAGGCTCTCCGTTGTCACCCGTTCTCTTCAACATTTACATTCGCCCACTCCTTCAAATCATCAGATGCTCAGATCTCTGCTTCCACTCTTACGCTGACGACACGCAACTTTATTTCCGGATCAATGGAAAAAAAGATCACCAACAACAACTTGAAAACTGCCTCAAATCAATAGAGGACTGGATGACCACCAACTCCCTCCAGCTGAACCAATCAAAGACAGAGCTTCTTATCTTACAACAAAATCATAAGCCCGCAACCAAAACCTCCTGGTCTCCACCAACCGTCTTTGGGCAGACTATCTCCCCAAAGACCAAAGCGAATAGTCTCGGGGTTATTTTAGACGCACAAATGTCAATGGATGCGCAAATAGGATCTGTAGTCAGTCGATCTCACCATCTGCTGCGCATGCTTCGCAGACTCATCCCTTTTATCCCAAAGAATGACAAAGCAGTGGTAGTTGGAACAATCATTAATTCACGACTGGACTACGCAAACTCGCTTTACATAGGATTACCACAATATCAACTTGCGCGATTACAACTGATCCAAAACACGGCGGCAAGGCTGATAACAGGAAAAAAACCCTGGGAATCCATTTCTCCTTCACTGAGGAGCTTACATTGGCTAACCGTAAAAAATCGGATCACGTTCAAGACCCTTTGCCTCACCCACAAATGCGTGCATAGAGAAGCTCCGCAATACCTAATGGAGAAAATAAATCATTACACACCAAACCGCAGTCTTCGATCAGCCAACAAAAACCTCCTCCTCGTGCCCAAAGCCCGGTATAAATCCAAGGGGGATCGGAGATTCGCTGTCCAAGGGCCTCGGCTATGGAATGCTCTACCAATCAACATCCGCCTGGAAGAAAATCACCTGGCTTTTAGGAAAAAACTCAAGACCTTCCTCTTTTAGCAGATGATCAAAGCTCGCCACAGCGCCTAGAGGCGATTCAGTTCGCATTGTGCGCTATATAAGTATTTCATTCATTCATTCAGAAACAAAAAATAAGGTAGTGTATATCTCGATACAAAAATAGAGGCACTCAAAAAGAGACGCCCACCACTGTTGCTGTTCAGAGGTTGGTGCCTCATAAAAACAGGTGTATTATCCACCCTGTGTGTGTTATCCACCCCAGGAGCAGAGGGATGTGTTTTTACCCATCTGCTCCTTCATCCCCTCTCGTGTTTGGGTATGTAGGGTTTGGCAACCTGTGGGCATCAGCATGCGTTATATGTGTTTTAACACTGTAGCTGGTGTTTTTTTTAATCTTATTTTTCTGTGTTTTTATTGATTACTTATGTATTTACAAAATTGTTTTAATTGTTTACTGATTTGTATATGTATATATTTTGTAGCACGAATCTCTCCTGAAGAAGTGCTAAACTAGAGCGGAACATGTCGAGCTATCTTGCTAACTAAAAATACGGACCCACATACCTGACACCACTCTCTGGGACTGGAGATTATCAGTGGTCAGGCAATATGGGTCGAGCAACACTATGTTTTATGTAAATAATTGCTGTATTTATGTGATTGTTTTATGTGTATGACATTTTTGGTAATTAAATAATAAAATATTTCTAATACTTTTTAGATTGAATGCTCTAAAGTGCTGTATAAAGTCCACCTAATATTAGTCTTTTTTCCTTATGTAACCCATATCGGGATGTTGGCACATTAATATTGGTGTGTTCGTAGTGTCATCCTACGATACATACTATCTCCTCTAGACACTTCTTCATTCCCTTAATTTATTTGAACTATAACGAGGCTTTAATATAAGTTTTACTTATCTCAAGTCCAGGGGGAATGTCTCTCATCCTCACTCCCATTGGTAAGCTGGTAAAATCCGAAGGGCCCCCCGGCATAAACAACCTTTGTCTTCCATTTCTGTACAAGCAGGGAGAGGGATCATGGGCTCCTCACGGCATGCAGCCTTACAGCACCATTGCTAGACTCCTCCCTCTTCCTCCCACACTCACTACTTTACATTGTAACAAAGTGTCATTTTCACAGAATCTTAAATTTTTAAGTTTGAATTTTGAATTGAATAGAATAGTGTAAAAAAGGAAAAATATAGCCACCTTTCAAAAATCTAATTTAGAAAATCAGATTTAGAATAAAATAGAAAATAATATAACCTATTTCCCAAATTCAAATTT
Organism: Lithobates pipiens; assembly: GCF_037356315.1. Classification (NCBI taxonomy): domain Eukaryota; kingdom Metazoa; phylum Chordata; class Amphibia; order Anura; family Ranidae; genus Lithobates; species Lithobates pipiens. The sequence continues at coordinate 276,612,699 of NW_027507790.1, read as the reverse complement.
CTAACAGAATAGAATAAGATATAGGTGACGTTCACGATTTGAATTTAGAATTTCAAATTTGGAATTTTGACTATAATATAATATAATAAAATATAAAGGTAGATAGTTTCCAAAATCTGTATTTAAAATAGAATAAAACAATTGTAAAAAAGATACATTCGTTTTTCAAAATTCAAATTTAAATTTAAAAATTGAAATTTTCAATAGAAAAGAATGGAATAGCATAAAATCGAAAGAATGTAGCTGTCTTCTGAAATGTGAATTTCAAAATTTAAATAGAATAGAACAGAATAAAATATATAGCATATAGCCCTCTTCTGAAATGCAAATTTTGAACAGAAAATAATAGAATAGAAACAAATATATAATTTAATAAAATAAAAAGAATATATCCTTCTACTGAAATTCAAAGTTTGAAATTTGAATTTAAAATTTTGAATACAATGGAATAGAAAGTATATAGCTATCTTTTAAAATCCATAATTTTAAATACAATGGAATAGAATCAAATCTATAGCTAAATTCCAAAATTTAGAATTTTAAATTTTGAATAGAATAAAAAAAAAATAGAAAGAATATAGCCGTCATCCAAAATAAAATTTCAAATATCAAAATTAGAATTTTGACAAAAAATAAACTGAAATAGAAAGAATATAGCTGTCTCCCAAATATCAAAAGTGGAATAGATTAAAATTGAATGGAGTTGAATAAAAGAGAAAGAACATAGCCGTCTTACCAAATTTGAAATTTGAAAAAGAATAAAAAAAAATAGAAAAAATATAGCCATTTTACAAAATTTGAATTTCAAATAAAATAAAATAAAATTATATATATATATATATATATATATATATATATATATATATATATATATGGGTTTGGAAATTCAAATACTCCCCTTAGTTTTCAGGTGCGTGATTCCAAAAATTCCAGCAGAGCGATCGACTGTGACTGTGGTCTGCGACTTGGGTTGAATTAGGACTGTATGGGCTGGATTGGTGCAACACCTCATATAGGTGTTCCCTTTCCTCCTTCCCTTCTTTCCTCCCTTCCCCCTATTTCTTGAGATTTCCTATATGTTTCTCTATATACGTTGGAAAAAAAGGCAGTACCTTAGGGTATAGTCACCGACCCTTTGCTTTTATGTTTTTCCCTTTCTCCCCTTCTCCCCTTCCCTTTAAGGGGAAAAAAAAGCACACAGACAGAGAAGAAAAAAAACAAAAAAACAAAAAAAAGTTCCATCAGAACAATCAACTGTAATCTACCACCTTAATGACCTTAACGATGGACCAGACAAGGGTATCAATTTCATAGAATATAATATTTGATGTGTTATTTAAATGGATGTTTCTCCTCCTTTATCTGCTTGTTTCAATTTCTTTCCTTATGTACACAGTTATTTTTCTGAATCCCAGGATAAATCCACAGATTAACAGGCACACTTTTCTTTGATCCCAGCTGTTACCTTTCTCAATATTTTACAGTCCCTTTCACTCTTAATTTATTTGAGCTATAACAAGGTTTTAATATAAGTTTTACTTATCTCGAGTCCGGGGGGGGTCTCTCATCCTCACTCCTGTCGGTCAGTCCAGCTCAGCTTTATTTGACTTCCTTCGGGACTCCTCGTCCCCTCCTGCAGTCTCAGACCGCCTTTCTGACATCCAATCGTTGCTCCCTCTAGTGGTCAAGCACCACACCATGCCGCTCCAGCAACACGCTGCCCGGCTAGCGGTGCCGGGTAGAGAGACTCCTCCAGCCCCCTCACGTCCTCCCCTGGCTCACCGGCTTATAGCGTGCCACGCCCACACCAGAACAGGGCCCTACGAGGGGGGGAAGGATCGTCGACCAGAGAGTGTCAGAGGAATGAGTGTGGGTAAGCTGGTAAAACCCGAGGGGGGGGCATCAACAGCCTTTGTCTTCCATCACTGTACAAGCAGGGAGAGGGATCATGCGATCCTCACGGCATGCAGCCATTGCTAGACTCCTCTCAGTGTTGTCACGTGAAAGATATAACAAAATATTTTCAAAAATGTGAGGGGTGTACTCACTTTTGTGAGATACTGTATGCATGATATAAGTATACAGAATATAACTGCATATAAATATATACAACACAGCTAAAATATGTGAAATAGGAATATGAACCATTTTAAATGCATCTCTTAAGATGGCCTAAACAAAGCAATTAGTAAAATACTATCAATTCTTCCCCCATTAAAAAAAAACAACAACCATTTATTTATCTATATTGAAAACCTGTATAGAGAAATAAAAGATTTTTTTTTTTGGGGGGTTGATGTTTTCCTTATTGCCTGGGGAATTAGATGGAGGGAGGAGATAGCTGTCCATTCACATAATTATTATATATTATAGGATAGGATCATAATAATAATAATAATAATAATTATTATTATTATTATTATTATTATTATACATGATTTTTATAGCTCCAACAGTTTATGGAGCACTTTACAATGTAGAGGGGGGACAGCACAATTACAGTACAGTTCAACACAGAAGGGACAGGAGGGCCCGGCTCGTAGAGCTTACATTCCAAAAGGGAGACAATGGTGGTACAAAAGGTTATAGATGTGGGGAATGATTTGATGGGGGTGGCTCAGGGACAGTTGATAGGTGGGTGTGGGATAGGCTTTCCTGAATAAGTGAGTTTTCAGGGATCTCCTGAAGGTAAACAGCTTAGGGGCTAATTGGACATACCGGGGCAGGGAGTTCCAGAGGATGGGAAAGGCTCTGGAGAAGTTCTGAAGGTGATCATGAGAGGAGGTAACGAGGGAGCTAGAGAGCAGGAGGTCCTGGGAGGAGCAGAGGGGACAATTTGGGTGATATCTGCAGATGAGGTTGGTGATGTAGATGGGACGATGTTGTGGATGGCCTTGTATGTTGTGGTTAGCATTTTGAATTTTATAAGGTGGGGTAGGAGAAGCCAATGAAGGGATTGGCCGAAAAGAGCTGAAGGCACAGATTAGTTAGTGAGGTGTATTAGACTAGCATCAGCATTCATAATAGACTGAAGGGGGGATAGCTTATGTAAGGGTAGGCCATTAAGGAGAGAGTTGCAGTAGTCAAGGTGGGAAATAATTAAGGAGTAAATAAGTTGCTTTGTGGTGTCATTAGTCAGGAAGGGTCAAATTCTGGAGATGTTGCGGAGGTGAAGATGTCAGGATTTAGCCAGTGATTGAATATGGGGGCTGAAGGAGAGGTCAGAGTCAAGGATTACACCCAGGACCCTGGCATGTGTGGAGGAATCAATGGTTGTGTTGTTGATCTTAAGGGCAAAGTCATGGGGGGGGGGGACTGGGAAGGAGGAAATATAGTAATATAAACACTTATTATCCAACTTACTCTGTGCTGGAATCCATTTTGTTCAGATTTATTTTTCTTCATGTACATCCAGTGTAGAGCATTGGCCAGAACATTTACAGCCCTGTATGCATAGAAAGGCAGAGATGTGTAACCCTCAAATGCCCTCCAATATTTTACACCTCTACAAGGTTTTGCAGAAATGTTATATAACAAATTAAAAAAGTCATTTTTCCGTGGGTGAGGGGAAAGGCATGAAAACAAATAAATCCAAATATCTTCCAGTATTGGGTCAATAAGGCAGCGGGAGAAGCTGATACCATATTCAGGATTTTCATCTTGTACGTATATTCTTTGTTCCCACAGAAATATGAAGCTGCAGTTGATGGCTGTTAGGTCTTCAAATTTTTTATTACTTATCTTATTCCATGAAGGCGGGAAAATAAATGTAATATTTTCTAAAGTAGAGGGCATAAAATGAGAAACGAAATAAAAGTGTGATGTGAAATTTTCACACGCTATGACAACTTTAGCTTTTGATTTACTCATTTTCATTAATCTTTCAGTATCACGTACAATATTTAGTGTCAGTTTAATGATATAATCTACGCAGATCCCATGTTGGCTCAATATTTTACTCAGTTCTTGGGACTCCTGATCACTGCTGCCATCATCTGATAGTATTATTCCAACCCAGTTCCACCCAAAATACTGCAAAAACGTTATAATAGCTGCATAACGGATCCGATTGTCTGGTGTCATGTGGAATAAAGTTGGATACAGTTTTCCATTATTCAGACGAGTGTCAGTGACTTGATAACTGACCTGGTTGACATGTTGGGAAATATTTTAATGGGATATTATTATTCAGACAATGAAAAAACTAGAAATGCAATTTATAAATGATGGAACAAGGTCTCTTTATCATATTTTTTCTGTTCTAATAAAAAAAAGTAGTACTTGTCAGAACTTAAATCATAGAGATTATTATTTTTTTCTTTATATACACTGCCTTCCACATTTTGTCATGTTACAACTAAAAGCGTAAATGTGTTTTTTTGGGATTTTATGTGATAGACGAACACAAAGTGGCTCATAATTGTGAAGTGAAAGGAAAATTATACATGGTTTGCAACTAAAATCTAGTGGAACCTAAGAAACCAAATAGAATCCACCTGTGTGTAATTTAATCTCAGTATAAAAACAGCTGTTCTATGAAGCCCTCAAAGATTTTTTAGAGAACCTTAACCACTTCAGCCCCGGACCAATTAACAGCCTAAGGACCAGAGGTCTTTTTACAATTTCGCACTGCACTGCTTTAACTGGTAATTGTGCGGTCATGCAATGTTGTACCCAAACGAAATTTGCGTCCTTTTCTTCCCACAAATAGAGCTTTCTTTTGATGGTATTTGATTGCCTCTGCGATTTTTATTTTTTGCTATATAAATGGAAAAAATAAATGGAAAAAAAAATATTTTCTACTTTTTGTTATAAGAAAAATCGAATAAACTCAATTTTAGTCATACATTTAGGGCAAAATTTATTCAGCCACATGTCTTTAGTAAAAAAATGTCAATAAGCGTATATTTATTGGTTTGCGCAAAAGTTATAGCGTCTACAAACTAGAGTACATTTTCTGGAATTTACACAGCTTTTAATTTACGACTATCTCATTTCTTGCGGTGCTAAAATGGCAGAGCAGTACAAACCCCCCCCCCCCCCCCAAATGACCCCATTTTGGAAAATAGACACCCAAAGGAAGTTGTGGAGAGGCATGTTGAGCCCATTGAATATTTTTTTTTTTGTCCCAAGTGATTGAATAATGACACACACAAAAAAAAAAAAAAGTTTACAAAACGTTGTCACTAAATGATATATTGCTCACACATGCCATAGTTATATGTGGAATTGCACCCCAAAATATATTCTGCTGCTTCTCCTGAGTACGGGGATACCACATATGTGGGACTTTTTGGGAGTCTAGCTGCGTACCGCACCCCGAAAATCAATCACTGCCTTCAGGGTTTCTAAGGGTGCAAATTTTTGATTTTACTCCTCACTACCTATCACAGTTTCAAAGGCCATAAAATGCCAAAATAGCACAAAACCCCCCCAAATGACCCAATTGTGGAAAGTAGACACCCCAAGCTATTTACTGAGAGGCATGTTGAGTCCATTAAATATTTTATATTTTGCCACAAGTTGCAGGAATTTTACAATTTTTTTTTTTTTTTGCACAAAGTTGTCACTAAATGATATATTGCTCAAACATGCTATGGGCATAAGTCAAATTACACCCCAAAATAAATTCTGCTGCTTTTTCCGAGTATGGGGATACCACATGTGGGGGACTTTTTGGGAGCCTAGCCACGTACGGGACCCCGAAAACCAAGCACTGCCTTCCGGATTTAAATATATAATGCTACCAAAAAAACTGTCAGCGATCGCAGGGATCAGGCCTGACTCTGCGATCGCTGTAGTTATGTGTTTAGTGTTTTGTGACAGTGATCGATCGATACTGCTCTTGGGTGGGCTGGGCAGAGGGGCAAAACACAGGTGCCAGCAGGTATCTGGGCTGATCCTGCTAACAATGCATTTTTTGGAACCCTAAACTGCTGGGGATGCTAGTATAGATCTGATCAGATCAGATATTGATCTGTTCAGATTCTATACCACTATGGGAGGTTTATGCTTTGCGTGTGGGTGTTAGCAGTACTGGCACTAACCTAGCTCTGCCTGGGGCGATGCAGACCCTGACCCTAAAACCTAATTAATATCACCCGCCGGGTGATCAGGGGGTTAAACCTTTATTGGGTAATAAATGGTGGGTGCCCTGATGCTATAAAAAGCAAACTAACCAGAGTCACCCGTAACACTTATACAGTGATCACTGGTGAAAGGGTTAACTAGGGGCAATCAGGGGGTTAAAATTTTTATTAGGTAGTATATGGGGGTCCCTGGCGCTATATAAAAACCTGACGGGGAACCTAAATAACTAACTGGCTAACCAGCATCACCAGTGGCACTTATACTGTGGTCGCTGGTTAAAGGGTTAACTAGGGTCAATCAGGGGGTTAAAACCATTATTGGGTAGTACATGGGGGTAACTAGCGCTATAAAAACCTGATGGTGAACCTAAAAAAATAACTAGCTACCTAGCGACACTAGTGACACTAATGCAGCGATCAGAAAAATGATCGCTTAGTGACACTGGTAAAAGGGGGTGAAAGGGTTAACTAGGGGCAATCAGGGGGTTAAAACCATTATTGGGCAGTATATCGGGGTACCTAGCGCTATAAAAACCTGGCGGTGAACCTAAAAAAATAACTAGCTACCTAGCGACATCAGTGACACTAATGCAGCGATCAGAAAAACGATCGCTTAGTGATACTGGCAAAAGGGGGTAAAAGGGTTAACTAGGGGCAATCAGGGGGTTAAAACCATTATTGGGTAGTATATCGGGGTACCTAGCGCTATAAAAACCTGGCGGTGAACCTAAAAAAATAACTAGCTACCTAGCGACACTAGCGACACTAATGCAGTGATCAGAAAAATGATCGCTTAGTGACACTGGCAAAAGGGGGTGAAAGGGTTAACTAGGGGCAATCAGGGGGTTAAAACCATTATTGGGCAGTATATCGGGGTACCTAGCGCTATAAAAACCTGGCGGTGAACCTAAAAAATTAACTAGCTACCTAGCGACATCTGTGACACTAATGCAGCGATCAGAAAAACGATTGCTTAGTGATACTGGCAAAAGGGGGTAAAGGGTTAACTAGGGGCAATCAGGGGGTTAAAACCATTATTGGGTATTATATCGGGGTACCTAGCGCTATAAAAACCTGGCGGTGAACCTAAAAAAATAACTAGCTACCTAGCGACACTAGCGACACTAATGCAGTGATCAGAAAAATGATCGCTTGGTGACACTGGCAAAAGGGGGTGAAAGGGTTAACTAGGGGCAATCAGGGGGTTAAAACCATTATTGGGCAGTATATCGGGGTACCTAGCGCTATAAAAACCTGGCGGTGAACCTAAAAAAATAACTAGCTACCTAGCGACACTAGCGACACTAATGCAGTGATCAGAAAAATGATCGCTTAGTGACACTGGCAAAAGGGGGTGAAAGGGTTAACTAGGGGCAATCAGGGGGTTACAACCATTATTGGGCAGTATATCGGGGTACCTAGCGCTATAAAAACCTGGCGGTGAACCTAAAAAATTAACTAGCTACCTAGCGACATCAGTGACACTAATGCAGCGATCAGAAAAACGATTGCTTAGTGATACTGGCAAAAGGGGGTGAAAGGGTTAACTAGGGGCAATCAGGGGGTTAAAACCATTATTGGGTAGTATATCGGGGTACCTAGCGCTATAAAAACCTGGCGGTGAACCTAAAAAAATAACTAGCTACCTAGCGACACTAGCGACACTAATGCAGTGATCAGAAAAATGATCGCTTGGTGACACTGGCAAAAGGGGGTGAAAGGGTTAACTAGGGGCAATCAGGGGGTTAAAACCATTATTGGGTAGTATATCGGGGTACCTAGTGCTATAAAAACCTGGCGGTGAACCTAAAAAAAAAATAGCTACCTAGCGACACTAGCGACACTAATGCAGCGATCATAAAAATGATCGCTTAGTGACACTGGCAAAAGGGGGTTAAAGGGTTAACTCTAGGGGCAATCAGGGGGTTTAACCATTATTGGGGGTGGTAGGGGGCTACCCTGGACCTAACACTAACTACCCTGAGGCCGCGTACACACGCGGGGACTGTTCGCTGAAACTGTCCGCTGAAACCAAGTTTCAGCGGACAGTCCGCTCGTGTGTGGGCTTTCAGCGGACAGTTTCAGCGAACAGTCCGCTGAACAAGGTTTTTCGGAAATTCCGAAAAACTGTCTGCTGAAACCTTGTTTCAGCGGACAGTCCCCGCGTGTGTAGGCTTGTTCGTCAAACAAAGTTGCGCGCATGCTCAGAAAGGATTTTCACGCCGAAAGTTATAATGCAGTGTATAGGACGTTGTATTTTTCGTCCCGTCGTACGTGCCGTTCACGTCATCGCGCACGGTTTCAGCAAACTGTTCGTACGTCGTGTGTGGCCATGTCCGTCCATGCTAATTTTGAGCGGACTGTTTGCCGAAACTGTTTGAAGGACAAAGTTGGGCGAACAGTCCCCACGTGTGTACGCGGCCTGACAGTTTTTACTTTTACAACTGACACTGAATGCAGTGATAAGTAAATAAATGATCACTGCAATCAGTGACACTGTGACTGGGGGGGGCGGGGGGGATCGGGGGGCGATCGGGGGGGTTTGTGTGTGCCTACATGTCAGTGTAGTGTTGGTACCTACTTTCTGTCTTCTCCTCATAGTCTGGTCAAAAAGACCGCCCCGAGGAGAATGACATCACTTCCTCCCTGCCTGTGTATACAATACACAGTGGGAGGAAGCTGCTCATTTGCCAGGAGCGATCGAGAGGGGATGGCCAGAAACCAACGGCCATACCCTCATCCCGGATCGCTCCTGAAGCGAAACAGACCGCTGTTTCCAGCAGGAGGGGGTCCGATCGGACCCCCCACCCGCTGGAAGGCAAGCATGTACATGGACGTGCTTGTGCCTGTACGTGCCATTGCAATGACGTACATTGGCAATACGGCGGTCCTTAAGTGGTTAATGAACAACATCAAGGCCAATGAACACATAAGACAGGTCAAGGAAAACGTTGTGGAGAAGTTTAAAGCAGGGTTAAGATATTAAAAAAATCACAAGCTTTGAATATCTCAGAGAGCTCTGTTCAATTCATCATCCAAAAATGGAAAGAGTATGGCACAACTGTAAATCTACCAAGACATGGCCGTCCACCTAATCTGACAGGACGGTTAAGGAGATCATTCATCAGAGTAGCAGCTAAGTGGCCCATGGTAACTCTGGAGGAGCTGCAGAGATCCTCAGCTCAGGTAGGTGAATCTGTCCACAGGACAACTATTGGCTGTGCACTTCACAAATCTGACCTTTATGAAGGAGTGTCAAGAAGAAAGCCATGGTTGAAAGAAAGTTATACGGAGTCCCATTTGCAGTTTGTAAGAAGTCATGTGGGGGACACAGCAAACATGTGGAAGAAGGTGCTCTGATCAGAGGAGACCAAAATCTAACTTTTTGACCAAAAAGAAAAACGCTATGTGTGGTGGAAAACTAACACTGCACATCACCCTGAACACACCATCCCCACCGTGAAACATGGTGGTGGCAGCATCATGTTGTGGGGATGCTTTTCTTCAGAAGGGACAGGGAAGCTGGTCAGAGTTGATGGGAAGATGGATGAAGCCAAATACAGGACAATCTTAGAAGAAAACCTGTTATGCACCGTACACACGATCGGACTATCCAGCAGACTTTCCAGCAGAGGTCTGCCAGACTTTCGAAACAAGAGGTATTGCCCACACACAAATGGACTTCTCCGACCGACAATACGCCGGACTTTTGGCGGAGGAGAAGGAAGTCAATCTCGCTTCTTCCATTGGCAAGATTGACACCTTCCGAGCCCGTCACCTTGTATGGGTTTTAAGGGTAACCGCTACACCAAAAAAACAGCGTGGGGGTCCCCAAAGTCCATACCAGACCCTTATTTGAGCACGCAGCCCAGCCGGTCTGGAAAGGGGTTGGGGACAAGCGAGCGCCCCCCCTTGTGAATCATACCAGGCTGCATGCCCTCAACATGGGGGGGTGGGTGCTTTCGGGAAGGAGGGTGACCTGCGCCCCCCCCCCACCCCAAAGCACCTTGTCCCCATGTCCCCATGTTGATGAGGACAAGGGCCTCTTCCCAACAACCCTGGCCGTTGGTTTTCGGGGTCTGCGGGCGGGGGTCTTATCGAAATCCGGGAGCCTCCTTTAATAAGGGGGTCCCCAGATCCCGGCCCCCCCACCCTATGTGAATGAGTATGGGGTACATCTTACCCCTACCCATTCACCTGAGGGAAAAAGTGTCAAGAAAAAAACACACTACACAGGTTTTTAAAGTAGTTTATTAGGCAGCTCCAGGGGTCTTCTTCCGACTTCGGGGGTCTTCTCGCCCGGCTCCTCCACTATCTTCTGCTCTTTACTAGTGGAGGAGCCGGCTTTCTCCTTTGTCGTCGTTGCTGTCCGGGGGTCTTCTTCCGACTTCGGGAGTCTTCTTCTGCGTTTTTCGGCCTCTTCTTCCGCTCTACGGTTCTTCTGCCTGGCTCCTCCGTTATCTTCTTACAGCTCTTTTACTAGCATTGGCCCGGTCTTCTCATTTGTCATTGTCACTGTTGCTTTCGCCGCCACCACTGTCTTCTTACCCTTAAAACCCATACCAAGTGACGGGGCTCGCAAGGTATTAATCTCGCTGATGGAAGCGGCAACATTGACTTCCTTCGCTTGTCCTGTCATACCTGAAGTCACGTTCAAAATGAATGGACTTTAGTCTGTTTGTGGGCTAGTCCATTCATTTGGAGAGTCCGGTGGACTAGCACACAGACAAGCGGATTGTCCGCCGGAAAGCAGAGTCCAGCGGACAATTTTGAGTCAAGACTGCTTTCAAAGTCTGCTGGACTTTTGGGAAGAAAAAGTCTGCTGGAGCCCACACATGGTCGAATTGTCCGCCGGATAGTCCGATCGTGTGCATTAGAATCTGCAAAAGACTTAAGACTGGGGCGGAGGTTCACCTTCCAGCAGGACAAGAACTCTAAACATATGTAAATTTAAAGCAGCCTATGGGGTGGTGCAGACAGGGGCAAGGCGCAGACATCGTGGCTCTTTCCTGAGTAGCTCTGTCATAAGTGATGTGCAGTTTCACCGACACAGTTATCAATTCTAATCACATCTTCTCCTCTGCTTTTTAAAGGTAAATGTCTATCGATCTGTACGCTCTACTCGACTGAACTGACATTACTGTTACATATTTGGTAAATGTCTTCTGCTGCCATATTTTTAAACTTAACATAACAACCACACAACAATAGCAACATTATTGGTGATTGATTCTCAAGCCTATCTGGCTTGAGTGATCAAGAGAGGTAATTAGCTTTATGACCCTAGCCTGTGTCTGGTCTGGTATTGGCCATCTTCTCTCCTACGTTCAGGTGTCTCAAATCAGACCCTATGATGACCAATAAAGAAATGCATGCCTGCTCAGTCTCCCTATAAATTTAAAGCAGCCTATGGGATGGCGTAGACAGGGGCAAGGTGCAGACATCATGGCTCTGTCACGAGTGATGCGCAGTTTCACCGACGCAGTTTAACGAAAGCAGGATAACTAAAGCTGGATGAAGATACAACAAGAACTCTGCAAGTCAGCAAGCAAACCAGCATTTGCCATTTATTTTATATCAAGTCAGATTCCCACTCTATACACTAACATGCTCCTCATTCTCTTCCTTCTAACATCAGTGTCTTCTATCCTCAAACTATCCTTACTCTACCCCTCCTCTCTACCCTGCAGCATGCACATATCACCCTCACTCCTACCCTCTCCCTTCTACTGCAGCCATCATCTCCTGCATTTGCTGCAGCCACATGCTGGCATAAACACCAGTGCCTCTAGCCACGTGTGCTCATGCACATCCCACTCCCATCTTGCCTTCCTCACCCTCCTCCTTGTCCTAGTCTCAGGTGTCATTTCTCCTAATCCTGGTCTGCCATTTTCAAACTGCAAGCCACATCTCCAATACCCCTCCCTCTCTGGCAACCACCGCAATCCACTTAATTTAGTCTCTATCCCCCTGCTTCATCAAAGCAGCCGATCTATTCCGTGTACCCTTTGGAATGCCCGCTCCATCTGTAACAACCTAACATCTGTACATGACCTCTTCATCTCTCATGGCTTTAACATACTTGCCATAACCGAAACCTGGCTTCAAAATTTGGACTCAGCTTACCCTGCTGCCCTCTCCCATGGTGGCCTCCATTGGACTCACTCCCCCAGACCCAACAGACAGAAAGGAGGTGGAGTTGGATTCCTTATATCCCCACAAAGCACCTTACAATTCCTTCCTATCCCTCCCTCTCTTCCCCTCTCTTCTTTTGAGATGCACTGTATTCGTCTGTTTTCTCCTATTTCTCTGAGGATTGCAGCAATTTATCGGCCTCCTGGACTGGTGTGGCACTTTGATGACTTTGCTGCCTAGCTACCCTAATTTCTCTCCTGTGAAATACCCACTATCATTCTTGGTGACTTCAACATTCCTTTCAATGTTAACAGCCCAACTAAAGCTCAACTTCTCGACTTAACCTCATCTTTTGACCTAACACAGTGGACACATAGTTCCACTCACTCCAATGGTAATACCCTTGACCCTTCTCCCATCTCTGCAACCCTCACCAACACCCCCTTTCTTCTCTCTGATCACAACCTCATTACTTTCACTGTATCCTTGCCTCCATCCACCCATCCCTCCAAACAGCAAATAATTACTTGGAGGAGCCTTCACCACCTTAACCCTTCTCTTCTCTATTCTGCTACTGACCACCTATATCACATAATCTCTCCCCTGTTCTGCCCTGACCTGGCCAACTCTGTCTACAACAGTTCACTCTCATCACTAACTGCACTTGCTCCTCTAACCACACGCAGAATCAGGCCCCGCCAATTACAACCCTGGCAAACTGACAACACTAGAAATCTCAAGAGACATTGTCGCGCTCTTGAACGACTGTGGCGTAAAACCAAATGCCTGCAAGACTTCCCCATATATAGATCTGCCCTTCTAAAATACAATTCCTGCCTCCCTGCTGCCAAACTTTGTTTCTCTTATTAATACTTTGTCATCCAGTCCCTGTCGGCTCTTCTCAACCTTTAAGTTTCTGCTTCATCCCCCACCACCTCTACCCACTAACTCACTCACTGCCCAAGAGTTTGCCAATCACTTCAAAGACAAGATTGATGCAATTTGTGAAGACACCTCCACTGTGCGTACATCTTCCCCACCCAACATACCTGGCCTAACAGCAGATTCAACACTCTCCTTTTTTGAATTGAGTACTACTGAAGAGGTTACAAAACTTTTCTCAGATGCCCACCTAAACAATTGTCCCTTGGATCCAGTTCCCTCACAACTACTAAGGTCACCCTCTTATTCTATCCTATGCTCCCTCACTCACATCTTCAATCTCTCCCTCTCTAGTGGCACCTTCCCCTTCCCTATAAAGCATGCACAGATAACTCCCATACTTAAAAAGCCCTCACTGAACCCCACCAATCTAAACAACTTAAGACCTATCTCATTGCTCCCATTCACCTCTAAACTTCTAGAACGCTTAGTCTACAACCGTCTTAGCTCCTACCTCAGTGAAAATAACCTTCTTGACGCATTACAGTCTGGATTTCGCTCGCAGCACTCCATGGAAACTGCCTTACTAAAACTCACTAACGATTTACTAACTGCTAAAACCAACAGCCAATACCATAATCCTACTACTTGTATATATATCTAAAAACTTCTGCGCTCTATGGGAAGAATGGAAAATAACTAATAGAAAAAAGCAGCAATCACTAAATGAGTTGTCTCTCACTACTGGAAAATAAATTTAAAAGTTGCGATGCGCTAATTTCAAACCATAAAATAATCGTAGTAAACCACAAATATACAGTTAAAAATACAAAGTGCAACTGTGCATAAATTAATCAAATAATGCTTCTGTGCATGCATAAAAGTGATAGCTAGTGCCTAAACTGTAGAGTGACTATCTGTGCAAATAAACGCAAATTTGTCATAAAGACCAAAATACATACATATATATAGTGTATGAACTTTTTTGCAAAATATATATAATAAAGCAAAGACAAGTTAGGAGTGTACGTTTAAGTGATAACTGGTGTAAGGACCATAAAGTGGCTAAATGTGCAGAAAACGCAAATTTACGCAAATTTATCATAAAAAACATATAAAGAGTGGATATTACTTATAAAAACATATAAAGAGTGGATATTACTTAAAAATGAAAAATACAGGTATCAAACAAATATAAACTGTTTAGTACAAGTGACCAGCGTGATTGGAGATAAAAATGTCCCATACACAGGCAGATCATGCAATTCGGTAAATGCACTAAGTGAGATGTGCAACGTGCTGGGCAATCAATCCATCCGTGATGATCCGTGCAATAAAGTGCAAATAATATGCAATTACCTCACTGCTGTGAGTAAACAGCAATATAAATGATGATCACCAGGATGATTGCTGGAAACGGCAGAGTGACACAATCTTTTGGGAGACTTCTCTAACTTCCTCGTAAATGGCAAGTAAACTCAAAGGAATAGATTAAAGGAGACCGCCATAGTGTAGTATTTCAAACATCTAAGTTTTATTAAACAAGTTTAAAAACTACTCACAAACGATGCTGGTTTAAGCACATCAGACAAACAGCATTAGAGCAAAACCGGATATGGACGTCACTTCCGGGTTCCTACGCGTTACGTCTTGGAGACTTCAACTGGGATAGTTACACAGGGTACAGGAAGTGACTTATAGGTGTACTGGGCGGGACTACGCCGCCCATTTCATTGATATGCTAATGCAACGCTGTGTAGCCATAGTAATGCTAGTGGGGGGCGGGCCGAATGGATTTAGATGTTATGGGTGGCCTCCCATCTAAATAAAGCATTAGACAGCGCAGCGGAGACAGTAAATACAGGGGCGCAAACGGAAGAGCGGAGGGAGGTTTGGCCAGACATTATACTGAATGTGGCGAACTGATTAAGTTATAACTGCGGACTGTGCTATATCATAGATCGTGCTATATGCTATTGAACTAATGTAAGATGATAGAGCACGTCCGGCGGCCATTTTGTTGGAGCTCAAATTTAGATATGTAAGTGGCCATGTTTTGGTGGTTTAATGTTATATAGAGCATTAAAATTATAGAACTAAAATTGAAACTAAGATACAAAACACGGGAACCTCAATAGATATCAATCTATCTTATTGGGCCAGCAGAGAAAGGTAGAAAATGGCTAAAGGAACCATATCTTATATCGGTAGATATAAAAGGCTACATATACACAGCTGTATTTAGAAAACTGGAAAGGTAATTAAAATCAGTTTAAAATTATTGTTCAATTTTAAAATAGTGTTCACATTTAAAATAAAGTCCAAGGGGAGGTTACTAAGCAGGTTACAAACACACATAATGTGGAGGCACGGAGGTGACGTCCACATTAGACATGTGATACAAACATAGCAAGCTAAAACTATAAAAATTGCATAAAATCGCATAAAATTGTTTAGCCTAAAATTATAGGAGCATAGGTTTAAGAACATATGATATTAAGATGACGGTATGTAGATAAATCATTTTAAAAGGTATAAGAAAATTAAAATATTGAAAGAAGATAAAGGACCATAACATGAAATCGCACATAAAAATTTATATCTAAAAGGGGTTAAAAATCACTAATAAAACAGTTCAAGTCGAACTCTATATTTAATCCCCTGGGGGCAAAGGTATCGAGGGTATATATCCATTTGGACTCTATCTGACTTAGAGTCCTCACCTTGTGCCCTCCCCTCCAGTGTCTAACATAGGGGACAATACCCCAAAATTTCAAATGCTTGGGGTCTCTATTATGGTGAGTAGTGAAATGTTTAGAGACATTATGCTTATCGTACCCCTTTTGTATATTTTGTATGTGCTCTTTCAATCGAATTTTTAAAGGCCTTTTTGTGCGGCCTACATACTGCAGACCGCAACTGCACTCTAAAACATAAACAGCGCCTACTGTATTACAGGAGATAAAATCTTTAATCTTGTGGGTATTACCGGTACTTGAGGCTAAAAATTCAAAGACTTTAGTAGGTTTACTCGCTCTGGTACACGCTAGACATCTTTTACAAGGGAAGAAACCTTTCCCAGTGAAGAACGTGAAATTATTCACAGGAGGATCAGGTATGTTTTTCACTAGCATGTCTCTGAGGTTGGGGGCGCGTCTATAAATAAACTTCGGTTTAGGAGGTAGAACTTTGTGCAAATCTTTATCATTCAAGAGAATGTGCCAGTGTTTTTTGATTATACTTTCTATTTTTTTGTATTGGTTATTATAGTCCAGAATTATTGCTCCTTCTACACCTTTTTTGGCTTTGTGTTGCGTTTTCGTATCTTTAAGGAGATGTTCGCGGTCCATCTTCTCCACTTCTGATATTTTTTCTTGGATTACGCACTTATCGTAACCCTTCTCTTGGAATCTTTGTCCCATGGATTCCGCTTGTTCGAGGAACACTTCTTTTTTGCTACAATTTCTCCGTAGGCGCATAAATTGCCCCTTGGGGATATTGAAAAGCCAATTTTGGTGATGGCAACTTGTCAGCGGGAGATAGCTGTTTTTGTCTACACTTTTGAAGTGTGTTTTAGTTTCTATTCTCCCGCCACTTTGTGCAATTAGTAAATCTAAAAAAACTATCTCCTTCTCATCTGAATTCCAGGTAAGTTTTATATTTAGATTATTCTCATCTAATTTTTGTTGGAACAGATTAAGACTGGCACTACTCCCTTTCCAAAGTATTAAAATATCGTCAATATAACGTCTATAAAGCACTAGTTCTTTAGGTGGGTTTAAAAATACTACGTTCTCTTCCCATCTAGCCATGAATAAACCGGCCACACTCGGGGCAAATTTGGCCCCCATCGCGACCCCTGTAGTTTGGTGATAAAACGTTTTATTAAACCAAAAATAATTATTTTTTAAACAAAAGTCCAGACATTTAACTAAAAACTTTCGTTGAAAGCAAATGAGGTCAGAGTGATTTCTCAGACCCCACTTCACAGCCTCGCATGCTTCATGGTGGGGAATTATGGTATAGAGTGAAGTTACGTCTGCCGTGACCAGAATAAAAGGTCCGTCCTGTGTGAGCTCATCTAAAATCTGTAAAACATGCTTAGTGTCACGGAGATAAGCCTTCGTCTTTTGTACTGTCGGCTGTAGGAAGTTATCTATGTAGGATCCCATCCTTGAAGTAAGGGAATCTATCCCATTTACTATGGGTCTCGGTGGGGGGTTGGTCCTGTCCTTGTGAATTTTAGGTAAATAATAGATAATTGGTGTTCTTGCTGCTTCTGGTATGAGGTATTGGGCTTCTTTTTTGGTCAAGATAGCTTTTTTTAGCCCCAGATGGACTACAAGCTCCAGCTCTTTTTTTCCTCTAAAGATAGGATTTTTTGGTAAGATAGTGTAAGTCTTAGTGTCGCTCAGCAGTTTTGCCATATTATCATTGTATTGCGTTTTGGACAAAACTACAATGCCTCCACCTTTGTCCGCTGGGCGGATCACTATATCTTTCCGCTCACTGAGGCGTTTCATTCCACATCTCATATGGTTTGGCTCGGTATGTTTCTTGGTGTCAAGGTCCTTTAAATCTTCTGCAACAATTTTCTTAAAAACATCTACAAATTTATTATTACTGATTTGCGGGTTAAAAGTAGATTTATTCCTAAAAGTGCTATGTTTGATATCATTCGGTGGCGGGACAGAAGTGGTTCTGGGGTTGTTTAAAAAATATTTTTTCATATTTAAGCCCCTTATGTACTTCTGAATATTAACATAAGTCTCAAATTTGTTCAGGTTCTTTTTTGGGGCAAACTTGAGGCCTTTGTCTAATACTGTCAATTCTTCAGTTGTTAGCGAGATGCCACTCAAGTTAAAAACACCTACTCCTTTTACTCTCTTTTTCGCTTGAGTTCTCGCTCCTGCTCTTCTTCCTCTCTTCTTTTTGGGCTTCGTTCTCTGTCTCTCTGCACATCCCTCACCCTCGGAGTGTGATGATCCGGGCCTCTGCCTAAAAAAGCCCTATTTGTATTTGGATCGGGGTAGTAGGTCTGATAGTACTCTTCTTCCCTTTCATTCTCTCGATAGTCCCTTAATGGTGCATAATGATTGTATGTGGGGACTGAATAATGGTCGTAGGGTCGATAATAGGGTTGTGCTGGACCCCAATCATCTCTCTCTCTTCGGTTCTGATCGTAATATGGAGCAGGGTTCCTTATTTGAGGAGGATAGTAGGGGGCTCGAGGCTGTTCGTACGAAGGGTGATGCCATTGGTCATCCTGATTCGCCCTCTTATTCTGGGCTTTTTTCCAGTGGGGTTTTTTCCACCCCTTTTTCGGCGTCTGGGGGTTGTGTGGAGGCCTTTTTTCCGGGTATTGAGGTGTTGACTGTTTGGGATAATTCTGTCCCACATTAGGTCTATTCCTCATTGGGGACTCGTTAGATACATTTTTTACATTTTTTGTTGTTTGTCCACTTGTAGAAGATATTACAGTGGGGTTAGTTGGGGGTAATATAGACTCTATTCTTACAGGTCTCTCAGGTGTTGAGTAGGCGGAGATGGGATCTACTCGTCCCAACTGCCCCTGCCACCTGAACACCTGATCATTTTTAAAATCCCCCATGTCTCTGGCATATTTTTTGCTCTTCCTTGTTTGGACTTCTTTGTCTTTTTTAATCAGGTCTTTACTAAGCTGTGTTGTCAATGTGAGGAATTCAGCAGAATCTTTGTGTATCTCCAGATCATTTTTGATTTGTTCAATATTCTGTTCAACCATCCTAATCTTTCTCTGTTTTCTTTTGATCAAGAATTTTAGTAACTCTAATCCCTTTTCATTAAAGAATTTGAACCATTCATCTATTGACTCCTGGTCCATCAATCCATCATTGGGTGGTACATCCCACCTTAGCCGTCTAGGGACTAACCCATCCTTTAGGTATTGTTCAAAGGTAGTGGTGTCCCACCATAAGCTCACTCTTTTTTCCATATTATATCTCAATTTTTTGGTAAGTTGCTCAACACTATTATTCTTGGATTTGGTCTCTATATTAGTGGCATTAAATACTTCTTCTAGATTGATCTGTCTCTTTTCTAAAAAAGAGAAGACCTCCATATTTGCAGCGGAAGGTAAAAAAGTTTATGTAAACGTCTAGTATATATATCTAAAAACTTCTGCGCTCTATGGGAAGAATGGAAAATAACTAATAGAAAAAAGCAGCAATCACTAAATGAGTTGTCTCTCACTACTGGAAAATAAATTTAAAAGGCCTCCACACAACCCCCAGACGCCGAAAAAGGGGTGGAAAAAACCCCACTGGAAAAAAGCCCAGAATAAGAGGGCGAATCAGGATGACCAATGGCATCACCCTTCGTACGAACAGCCTCGAGCCCCCTACTATCCTCCTCAAATAAGGAACCCTGCTCCATATTACGATCAGAACCGAAGAGAGAGAGATGATTGGGGTCCAGCACAACCCTATTATCGACCCTACGACCATTATTCAGTCCCCACATACAATCATTATGCACCATTAAGGGACTATCGAGAGAATGAAAGGGAAGAAGAGTACTATCAGACCTACTACCCCGATCCAAATACAAATAGGGCTTTTTTAGGCAGAGGCCCGGATCATCACACTCCGAGGGTGAGGGATGTGCAGAGAGACAGAGAACGAAGCCCAAAAAGAAGAGAGGAAGAAGAGCAGGAGCGAGAACTCAAGCGAAAAAGAGAGTAAAAGGAGTAGGTGTTTTTAACTTGAGTGGCATCTCGCTAACAACTGAAGAATTGACAGTATTAGACAAAGGCCTCAAGTTTGCCCCAAAAAAGAACCTGAACAAATTTGAGACTTATGTTAATATTCAGAAGTACATAAGGGGCTTAAATATGAAAAAATATTTTTTAAACAACCCCAGAACCACTTCTGTCCCGCCACCGAATGATATCAAACATAGCACTTTTAGGAATAAATCTACTTTTAACCCGCAAATCAGTAATAATAAATTTGTAGATGTTTTTAAGAAAATTGTTGCAGAAGATTTAAAGGACCTTGACACCAAGAAACATACCGAGCCAAACCATATGAGATGTGGAATGAAACGCCTCAGTGAGCGGAAAGATATAGTGATCCGCCCAGCGGACAAAGGTGGAGGCATTGTAGTTTTGTCCAAAACGCAATACAATGATAATATGGCAAAACTGCTGAGCGACACTAAGACTTACACTATCTTACCAAAAAATCCTATCTTTAGAGGAAAAAAAGAGCTGGAGCTTGTAGTCCATCTGGGGCTAAAAAAAGCTATCTTGACCAAAAAAGAAGCCCAATACCTCATACCAGAAGCAGCAAGAACACCAATTATCTATTATTTACCTAAAATTCACAAGGACAGGACCAACCCCCCACCGAGACCCATAGTAAATGGGATAGATTCCCTTACTTCAAGGATGGGATCCTACATAGATAACTTCCTACAGCCGACAGTACAAAAGACGAAGGCTTATCTCCGTGACACTAAGCATGTTTTACAGATTTTAGATGAGCTCACACAGGACGGACCTTTTATTCTGGTCACGGCAGACGTAACTTCACTCTATACCATAATTCCCCACCATGAAGCATGCGAGGCTGTGAAGTGGGGTCTGAGAAATCACTCTGACCTCATTTGCTTTCAACGAAAGTTTTTAGTTAAATGTCTGGACTTTTGTTTAAAAAATAATTATTTTTGGTTTAATAAAACGTTTTATCACCAAACTACAGGGGTCGCGATGGGGGCCAAATTTGCCCCGAGTGTGGCCGGTTTATTCATGGCTAGATGGGAAGAGAACGTAGTATTTTTAAACCCACCTAAAGAACTAGTGCTTTATAGACGTTATATTGACGATATTTTAATACTTTGGAAAGGGAGTAGTGCCAGTCTTAATCTGTTCCAACAAAAATTAGATGAGAATAATCTAAATATAAAACTTACCTGGAATTCAGATGAGAAGGAGATAGTTTTTTTAGATTTACTAATTGCACAAAGTGGCGGGAGAATAGAAACTAAAACACACTTCAAAAGTGTAGACAAAAACAGCTATCTCCCGCTGACAAGTTGCCATCACCAAAATTGGCTTTTCAATATCCCCAAGGGGCAATTTATGCGCCTACGGAGAAATTGTAGCAAAAAAGAAGTGTTCCTCGAACAAGCGGAATCCATGGGACAAAGATTCCAAGAGAAGGGTTACGATAAGTGCGTAATCCAAGAAAAAAAAAAAAATATCAGAAGTGGAGAAGATGGACCGCGAACATCTCCTTAAAGATACGAAAACGCAACACAAAGCCAAAAAAGGTGTAGAAGGAGCAATAATTCTGGACTATAATAACCAATACAAAAAAATAGAAAGTATAATCAAAAAACACTGGCACATTCTCTTGAATGATAAAGATTTGCACAAAGTTCTACCTCCTAAACCGAAGTTTATTTATAGACGCGCCCCCAACCTCAGAGACATGCTAGTGAAAAACATACCTGATCCTCCTGTGAATAATTTCACGTTCTTCACTGGGAAAGGTTTCTTCCCTTGTAAAAGATGTCTAGCGTGTACCAGAGCGAGTAAACCTACTAAAGTCTTTGAATTTTTAGCCTCAAGTACCGGTAATACCCACAAGATTAAAGATTTTATCTCCTGTAATACAGTAGGCGCTGTTTATGTTTTAGAGTGCAGTTGCGGTCTGCAGTATGTAGGCCGCACAAAAAGGCCTTTAAAAATTCGATTGAAAGAGCACATACAAAATATACAAAAGGGGTACGATAAGCATAATGTCTCTAAACATTTCACTACTCACCATAATAGAGACCCCAAGCATTTGAAATTTTGGGGTATTGTCCCCTATGTTAGACACTGGAGGGGAGGGCACAAGGTGAGGACTCTAAGTCAGATAGAGTCCAAATGGATATATACCCTCGATACCTTTGCCCCCAGGGGATTAAATATAGAGTTCGACTTGAACTGTTTTATTAGTGATTTTTAACCCCTTTTAGATATAAATTTTTATGTGCGATTTCATGTTATGGTCCTTTATCTTCTTTCAATATTTTAATTTTCTTATACCTTTTAAAATGATTTATCTACATACCGTCATCTTAATATCATATGTTCTTAAACCTATGCTCCTATAATTTTAGGCTAAACAATTTTATGCGATTTTATGCAATTTTTATAGTTTTAGCTTGCTATGTTTGTATCACATGTCTAATGTGGACGTCACCTCCGTGCCTCCACATTATGTGTGTTTGTAACCTGCTTAGTAACCTCCCCTTGGACTTTATTTTAAATGTGAACACTATTTTAAAATTGAACAATAATTTTAAACTGATTTTAATTACCTTTCCAGTTTTCTAAATACAGCTGTGTATATGTAGCCTTTTATATCTACCGATATAAGATATGGTTCCTTTAGCCATTTTCTACCTTTCTCTGCTGGCCCAATAAGATAGATTGATATCTATTGAGGTTCCCGTGTTTTGTATCTTAGTTTCAATTTTAGTTCTATAATTTTAATGCTCTATATAACATTAAACCACCAAAACATGGCCACTTACATATCTAAATTTGAGCTCCAACAAAATGGCCGCCGGACGTGCTCTATCATCTTACATTAGTTCAATAGCATATAGCACGATCTATGATATAGCACAGTCCGCAGTTATAACTTAATCAGTTCGCCACATTCAGTATAATGTCTGGCCAAACCTCCCTCCGCTCTTCCGTTTGCGCCCCTGTATTTACTGTCTCCGCTGCGCTGTCTAATGCTTTATTTAGATGGGAGGCCACCCATAACATCTAAATCCATTCGGCCCGCCCCCCACTAGCATTACTATGGCTACACAGCGTTGCATTAGCATATCAATGAAATGGGCGGCGTAGTCCCGCCCAGTACACCTATAAGTCACTTCCTGTACCCTGTGTAACTATCCCAGTTGAAGTCTCCAAGACGTAACGCGTAGGAACCCGGAAGTGACGTCCATATCCGGTTTTGCTCTAATGCTGTTTGTCTGATGTGCTTAAACCAGCATCGTTTGTGAGTAGTTTTTAAACTTGTTTAATAAAACTTAGATGTTTGAAATACTACACTATGGCGGTCTCCTTTAATCTATTCCTTTGAGTTTACTTGCCATTTACGAGGAAGTTAGAGAAGTCTCCCAAAAGATTGTGTCACTCTGCCGTTTCCAGCAATCATCCTGGTGATCATCATTTATATTGCTGTTTACTCACAGCAGTGAGGTAATTGCATATTATTTGCACTTTATTGCACGGATCATCACGGATGGATTGATTGCCCAGCACGTTGCACATCTCACTTAGTGCATTTACCGAATTGCATGATCTGCCTGTGTATGGGACATTTTTATCTCCAATCACGCTGGTCACTTGTACTAAACAGTTTATATTTGTTTGATACCTGTATTTTTCATTTTTAAGTAATATCCACTCTTTATATGTTTTTATAAGTAATATCCACTCTTTATATGTTTTTTATGATAAATTTGCGTAAATTTGCGTTTTCTGCACATTTAGCCACTTTATGGTCCTTACACCAGTTATCACTTAAACGTACACTCCTAACTTGTCTTTGCTTTATTATATATATTTTGCAAAAAAGTTCATACACTATATATATGTATGTATTTTGGTCTTTATGACAAATTTGCGTTTATTTGCACAGATAGTCACTCTACAGTTTAGGCACTAGCTATCACTTTTATGCATGCACAGAAGCATTATTTGATTAATTTATGCACAGTTGCACTTTGTATTTTTAACTGTATATTTGTGGTTTACTACGATTATTTTATGGTTTGAAATTAGCGCATCGCAACTTTTAAATTTATAATCCTACTACTTGGTCTCTCTGCAGCCTTTGATACTGTTGACCCCCCGCTCCTTCTCAATAAACTACATTCCCTTGGCCTCCATGATTCTGCTCTATCCTGTTTCTCTGCCTATCTATCACAGCGCTCCTTCAGTGTCACCTACAACTCTGTCTCCTCCTCTCCATTGCCCCATTTCTGTGGGGGTCCCCCAAGGCTCTGTTCTTGGACCCCTTCTCTTCTCTATCTACAGCTCCTCCCTTGGTCACTTGATAACCGCCCACAGCTTCCAATACCACTTATACGCCGATGACACCAAAATATATCTGTCTACTCCTCACCTCACTCCTTCAGTCTCCTCTTGCATTAATAACTTACATATCAGCATGGATGTTGCACCACTTCCTTAAACTAAATCTCTCTAAAACTGAGCTATTAATATTCCCCCCTGCACATGCCCCCCTCCATGACTTTTCCATCAAAATCAACAATGCAACCATCATGCTCTCCCCTCATGCCAGGGTACTCGGTGTAATCCTAGACTCTGACTTGTCATTTCAGCCCAATCAGTCCAATCGTTGTCAAAAGTTTGTAGATTTCACCTCCGTAACATCTCTAAAATTCGCCCCTTTTTAACAAATGAAACCCGCCAAGTTCCTCATTCACTCCCTTGTTATCTTTCGCCTTGACTATTGCAACTCCCTTCTCATTGGCCTGCCTCTCCATAGGATATCCCCTCTTCAGTCTATCATGAATGCTGCTGCCAGACTTATCCACCTTGCCGACCGCTCAGTGTCTGTCAACCCTCTCCTCCAATCCCTACACTGGCTCCCAATCACCCTGCAAATTTTATTCAAAATACAAAGCCATTCACAACTCTGCCCCAAGCTACATTACCAATCTTGTCTCCAAAAATCACCCAAATCGTCCCCTCTGCTCTTCTCAAGATCTCCTACTCTCAAGTTCTCTAGTCTCCTCCTCCCATGCTTGTCTCCAGGATTTCTCCAGAGCCTCTTCCATCCTCTGGAACTCACTAGCTCCACTGGCCCGGCTATCCCCTATTCTCGCTACCTTCAGGCGATCCCTGAAAACTCATCTCTTCAGGGAAGCCTACCATGTCTCAAACGAATCTCCTACAACTTCCATTAGCTCATTCCCCACAGTTACAACCTTTTGTACCACCTGCTCCACCCTATTAGATTGTAAGCTCTTCTGAGCCCTCTTAATCCTCTTGTATTTTATTGTATTGTAACTCCTGTATTGTCTCCTTCTATATTGTAAAGTGCTGTGTAAACTGTTGGCGCTATATAAATCCTGTATAATAATAATAATAATAATAATAAACATACAGCCAGAGCTACAAAGGAATGGTTAAGATCAAATCATATTCATGTGTTAGAATGGCTCAGTCCAGACCCAAATCCAATTAAGAATCGGTGGCACAAATTGAATATTGCTCTTCAGACATTCTCCATCCAATCTGACAGAGCTAGAGCTATTTTGCAAAGAAAAATGGGCAAAAATGTCACTGTCTAGATGTGCAAAGCTGGTAGAGACACCCCCAAAAAGACTTGCAGCTGTAATTGCAGTGAAAGGTGGTTCTAGAAAATATTTACTCAGGGGGGCGCTATACAAATGCACCCCCCACTTTTCACAGATTTCTTTGTAAACATTTTTGAAAACCACTTATCATTTTCCTTCCACTTCACAATTATATGCCACTTTGTTTTGGTCTATCACATACAATTCCAATAAAATACATTTACATTTTTGGTTGTAACATGACAAGGAGTTTGAATACTTTTTCAAGACACTGTAAGTAATCACATGACTTCTGTTCTCATTTGCATAAGTTTAGAGAGCTGGGGGTGGAAGCTGCAGGGGATGTGTCAGCAAGAGGTAGAAATACAGCAGAATGCTGATCTTCCCAGTACAGAGCTGTGCAGGGGAGCGTATCAGCAAAAGTCTTAGGCATTGGAGGACAGACAGGCTTTTCTTTTAGAACCGGTAAACTGACTATACAGGGCTGGATGTGCTCTCATACCTAGTGCGGTCAGCTTTAATAGGAAAGCAGGGGAACTGACAGGATCACTAGGCAATTAACACAAAGTAAGCAATACAAAGAGAACATGATACTTTTTAACACAAGTACATGATACCACAGACACATATCAGGAATATGAAATGGGGGGTTAATAAACACTTTCATTCATCTACAACAGTTGCTCACCCTAGAGCTGTTGTAAAGTAATAAGGCCCTCTGATATAGTAGTAGTAGTATAGTATAAAGAAAATCTTGAATATCATTTATGTCTCCACCAAGAGTTTCAATCTCTGGGAACTGCATCAAAAAAATATTACTACAATGGAACACCGCACCGCTTATCTAAAATGTATCATCATACCATGTCAGAATGCTGGAGGCTCTGTGGTTCATCTGACACTTCTGGGGTCCCTCGGCGACTCTCGCGGCTCCTTCCTACATCAGATAACCCCCTAGGAGAAGCGTTCTCCCGAGGGGTTACCTTGCAGGTGCGCTCCCGAATCCAGCGTTTGACATCCATAGACACCAAATGCAGGACTCTGCCCCGCCCCCCGGCGGCCATGTCATTGGATTTGATTGACAGTGACAGGAGCCAATGGCTGTGCTACTATCAATCTATCCAATCAAGAGCTGAGAACCCCGGGCAGAGAGAGAGCGCCTCCCCGTGGGACACATTTGAGTGTTCAGGTAAGTAAAACGGGGAGGCTGGGGGAGGCTGGGGGGCCGGTGACTTACAGGTGTTTTTTCACCTTAATGCATAAGATGCATTAAGGTGAAAAAACACAAACCTTTACAACCCCTTTAAGGCTCCAGTGTTGAATTTAAATGAGCAAACAGTGAATATCCACCTCCAGTATACACACATTAGTCTCCCCCATTATATCCTTCTCCAATGTACACAATCTCAAGTCCCCCATGCTGCTACCACACACATTATACAGTGCTTTGGAAAAGTATTCATGCCCCTTGAAATTTTCCACATTTTGTCATGTTACAACCAAAAATGTAAATGTATTTTATTGGGATTTTATATGGTAGACCAACACAAAGTGGCACATACTGTAATTGTGAAGTGGACGTAAAATGATAACTGGTTTTCATTTTTTTTTTTTTTTCCAAATAAATCCGTGAAACGTGTGGGGGCATTTGTATTCTGTGTGGCCCCCCTGGGTCAATACTTTGTAGATCAAACTTTCACTGCAATTACAGCTGCAAGTCTTTTTGGGGATGTCTCTACCTAGTAGATTGGATGGAGAGCGATCTGGGATGGATTTTAAGGATAACCCTGCATCAAAATAAAAAAAATGGTGTAGGGGGTCCCCCCAAAATCCATAGCAGACCCTTATCTAAACACGCAACCTGGCAGGCCACAGCAAAAGAGGGAGGATGAAAGAGTGCCCCCCTCCTTAACTGTACCAGGTCACCTGCCCTCATCATGGGGAGGGTGCTTTGGGGTCTGACATTTTGATGGGGACAAGGGCCTTATCCCCAAAACCCTTGCCCAGTGGTTGTGGGGGTATGCGGGCAGGTGGCTTATTGGAATCTGGAATCCCCCATTAACAAGGTGACCCCCAGATCCCGGCCCCCCATGTAAATTGGTACCCCTACCAATTCAAAAAAAGTGTCAAGAATGGTAAAAAGACAAGAGACAGCTTGAGACAAGTCCTTTATTAAAAAAAAAAAAAAAATGTTCAGCAATGTAAAGCCACGCCACCTGATGGACCGAAAAAAAAAAAAAAAGCTACAACAGTTCTGCCTCCATGGGAGGCTCCTGCCGAATGATGCTTTTTCTCAATGACAGCTGTTATATATCTGAGGGCGGGGCCATCCAGTGACGTAAATGGGTGACCCCGTCCCCTCTAACACGGCAGGGACAACGCGAGGACAAGGTGCTTTGGGGGGCTATGCCAAAGCACCCTCCCCATATTCAGGGCATGTGGCTTGGTACAGTTCAGGAGGGGGGCGCTCTCTTGACCCCCTCTTTTTCTGTGGCCTGCCAGGTTGTGTGCTCAGATAAGGGTCTGGTATGGATTTTTTAAATTTTTGATTCGGGGTTTCCCTTAATATTCATACCAGACCCAAATGGCCTGGTAATGAACTTGGGGGGGGGGGGGCATGATGTTTTTTTTCCAATGAGTTTTATCTATATTGCTGAGACCCGACAATTCATTACAGCTACGATCAGTTTTAAATGACTTTTTTTCCTTTAGAAATGTCATTTTGTGCAGGGACTGTTCTAAAAGTGAAAAACTGCACCACTTTACAGGCATACCATAGACACTCCCCAGGCAGGATATTTAAAGGAATATTTAATTTGTATTGTTTCACTTTAAGCATTATTAAAATCACTGCTCCTGAAAAAAAGTATGTTTTAAAAAAATGTTTTTGCATTGATACATGTGCCCTGGGACAGGACCTGGGTCCCCAAACACTTTTTATGACAATAACTTGCATATAAGTCTTTAAAATGAGCACTTTTGGTTTTTCATGTTAATGTCCTGTAGACTTTAACGGTGTTCCGTGGCTTTCAAATTTGCCGTGAAAAATGCATAATGTTTGTTGTTTGCTCACCTGCCAAGCAACCAAAGTTCGGCCCAAACTCATGCTCGGCCTGAACAGTTCACAAATCCACAACTTGTCAATAATACTCAGTAAGCACAACTAAGTATCTTATCATATTGAAAAACAACCCACATGTCCTTCTTCAGTCATATGAACCATCCATAATCTCCAAGTTATAGTTCATGACAAATGTTAGCTACTAACCATTTGATTATTTGTGTCATAATAAGTCCCCGCTGAGTCACTGACCTGAGGTCCAACGTAGTCCGCCGAAACACATTTCAGCGGACAGTCCGCTCGTGTGTGGGCTTCAGCTGACTTTTTCAGCGGACAGTCTGGCGGACTAAGTCTTTCGGAATTTCCGTAAGATTGTCTGTCCAAACTTGGTTTCAGCGGACAGTCCGCCCGTGTGTGTGCCAGTCCGCCGTACTTTCGAAATGAGCAGACTTTTCCCGCCCGGAGAAAAGTCCGCTCATTTCGAGTGGGTATCCAGGTAGGCGGGGCCCGCGACGGAGACGTCGCGGGCCCTGCTGCCTGGTATGGACTTAAAGGGGAACCCCAACGCCGAAAAAAATCGGCGCGGGGGCCCCCCCAAGTCCACAACAGACCCTTGTCCGAGCACGCTACCGGGCCGGCCAGGAAAGGGGGTCGAGCGAGCGCCCCCCCCCCCGAGCCGTACCAGGCCGCGTGCCCTCAACATGGGGGGTGCCTTGGGGAAGGGGGGCCGCGCAGACAAGGGCCTCTTCCCGACAACCCTGGCCGTTGGTTGTCGGGGTCTGCGGGCGGGGGGCTTATCGGAATCCGGGAGCCCCCTTTAATAAGGGGCCCCCGGATACCGGCCCCCCACCTTATGTGAATGAGTATGGGGTACAATGTACCCCTACCCATTCACCTGTAAAATAAAAGTACCAAAAAAAACACAACACACGAGATAAAATATTTTATTGCACAGCTCCGGGGGTCTTCCGTCTTCGGGGGTCTTCTCGCCGGACTCCTCCGCTATCTTCTTGTAGCTCTTTTGCTAGCGGAGGAGTCCGGCTTTCTTCCTCCCCGCCGCCGGCCTCTTCTCCCGACTTCGGGGGTCTTGTCCCCCTCTTCGGTTCTTCTGCCGAGCCACCGCGCCTTCTTATAGCTCTTTTACAGGCGGTGGCCCGGTCTTCTGTCGCCGCTGTCGCCACCGCCTTCCGTTCTTCTTCTTCTTCTTCTTCTCCAGGAGATGTTGCCTCGACGATCTCTCTGGCCGGAATGCCAGAGCCGCGCTGCGCGGCCACTTATATAGTGACAATGGGGCGGTGTCACATGGTATATGTCACATGGGTTGGTGTCACATGGTGACCCCGCCCCCTTACGATGTCATAGTCCCCATGTGACATCAACCCATGTGACCAGCCCATGTGACATATACCATGTGACACCGCCCCATTGTCACTATATAAGTGGCCGCGCAGCGCGGCTCTGGCATTCCGGCCGGAGAGATCGTCGAGCCAGGGTTGTCGAGAAGAGGCCCTTGTCCTCATCAACATGGGGACAAAGTGCTTTGGGGTGGGGGGCCGCGCGGCCCCCCCTTCCCCAAGGCACCCCCCATGTTGAGGGCAAGCGGCCTGGTATGGCTCAGGGGGGGGCGCTCGCTCGCCCCCCTTTCCTGGCCGGCCGGGTAGCGTGCTCGTGGACTTGGGGGCACCCCCACGCCGATTTTTTTCGGCGTTGGGGTTCCCCTTTAAGTCCATTCCAGGCGGCGGGGCCAGCGTCTCCTTCGCGGGCCCCGCCTACCTGGAGATGCGCTCGAAATGAGCGGACTTTCCTCCGCGTGTGTGGGCGAGTCCGTTCATTTCAAAAGTAGGGCGGATTGTATGGCGGACTTAGTCCGCCGTATTAGTCCGCTCAAAAAGTGCCATGTGTGGTCAAGTCTGTTCATTCAAAAGTTGGACGGACTGTCTGTCGGATTGTCTGACGAACTTAGTTGGGCAGACAATCTGCTCGTGTGTACGCGGCCTAAGATTATTTGTTATCAGATTACCACATCTTCAGTGTATGCCTCCATATGATTTTCCAGCTCTGCAACTTTATCCTGTTCATGTTGGAAAATAAAACAAAGTATTAAAAGAAAATAAAAGAGCTTTGATGTTGTAAAAGTGATGGACAGTTAGGTTCCTGATGAACCTGTTCAAATCTATGAACGAGGTAAAAAAAATGTTTACAAAAGGAAAAACCTTCCAAATTCCTGATAGTGATGGACGAACTTCCGATGGGAGGTTTCGCGAACCGCGAACATGGCCAAAAGTTCAGTCAGGGCAGTGCAGTCCTGTGCCAGTGTCCCAGTGTGCCAACCTGTGCTTGAGCCCCTCCCTCTGCCCAGCCCTTACCCCCACCTTTGCAGGGCTCCACTGCGGTGGTCCGGAGGTGCCAGTCCAGTGCTGATCCTCATCCATGGTGCTGGCACTGCCTGCTGATTGGCTTCCCCGCTGCTATCTCCCTCACTGTCTGAAACCAGCACCGCGATAGAGACTGAGCACTGACACCAGCACCGTGATAGAGAGCACTGAAACCAGCACCGAGATAGAGAGCACTGACACCAGCACCAAAATAGAGAGCACTGACACCACACCAGCACCGTGATAGAGATCACTGACACCAGCATCAAGATAGAGAGCACTGACACCACACCAGCACCGTGATAGAGAGCACTGACACCACACCAGCAACGTGATAGAGAGCACTGACACCAGCACCGTGATAGAGAGCACTGAAACCAGCACCGAGATAGAGAGCACTGACACCAGCACCGAGATAGAGAGCACTGACACCACACCAGCACCGTGATAGAGAGCACTGACACCAGCATCAAGATAGAGAGCACTGACACCACACCAGCACCGTGATAGAGAGCACTGAAACCAGTACCGAGATAGAGAGCACTGACACCACACCAGCACCGAGATAGAGAGCACTGACACCAGCACTGATACCATCAACTCGCTGCGGGACCCAAAAATATGACACGGCTGAACCTCTTCAAACAGGGGGGTATGGGCATATAGTACGGTGTGCTTTTTTTGTATAAGGAAATGAGCCAAAGGTAGAAAAAAGGTCTGTGTGCTAGATTACATAAATGCATATACATGGTCTACTGGTCACATGTGTTGAATTTCTCCGAGATCCATGCCTCATTCATTTTTATAAATGTGAGGTAATCAACACTGTCGTGAGCTAGACGAGTGTGCTTATCGGTCAAGATCCCCCCCTACTGCGCTGAACGTCCTTTCAGACAGGACAATGGACAAGGGGCAAGCCAACAGTTCCATTGCAAATTGGGCAAGCTCTGGCCAGAGGTCAAGCCTGCCCACCCAGTAGTCCAGGGGTTCATCACTTCTCAGAGCGTCCACATCGGCCATTAACCTGATGTAGTCGGACACCTGTCGGTCTAGGCGTTCCCTGATGCTGGATCCGGATGAGACCTGTCGATGGGTCGGCTGAAAGAATGATCTCATATCAGAAGTGACCAACATATCTTCAAACCACCCTCTTCTTGCAGGCGCTGTTGGATTGGTACTCTTTCTCTGGGAGTGGGAATTCCTCTGGCAGCGCACGAAAAAGCAGAATGCAGCATTTCTCTAAGCCCTCTGTGATGGTGGTAATATTTCCACCATTTTGTGTTTGTACCAGGGGTCTAAGTACGTTGCCACCCAGTACTGGTCCTTGACCTTTATGCTTTTTGTATTGGGGTCCCTGTTAAAACACTGGAGCATCAAGGCCCCCATTTGCACTAAACTGGAAGCGTTGTGGTGGCCTGGCTCCTGCTCATCATCCAGGATAATGTCATCCTCCTCGTTCTCCTCTCCCCATCCACGGACAACAACAGGGATCCCAGAAAGGTTTAAAGCATGCTCTTCTTGCTCCTCCTCCACCCCAGCACCATCCTCTTCTGACTCCTCTTCAGACTCCTGTTGTTGACTTGTCTCAGATAGAGTAGCCCCCCCGGGAATTCATCCAGCATTTCGACTTCCTCATCTTCCTGCTCCTGCTCCTCCATGGCTTGATCAATGACACGACGCAATGCATGCTCCATAAAGAAGCATAAGGTATGATGTCACTGATGGTGATCTCATAAAATGGCCACAGAAGTCTGCATGCATCACGCATGAGCAGCCACTGGCGCGGTAAAAAAAAAAACAGCTCCCCAGAACCTGTTCTACCGCAGAGTTCGTACAGGTAGTCGTTAACTGCACGTTTCTGCTGGAGCAGCCTATCAAGCATATAGAAAGTTGAGTTCCATTGCGCCGGGCAATCACAAATAAGACGTCTGACTGACAGATTTTGTTGCCTCTGAATGTCAGCAAGGCGAGCCATGGCCGTGTAAGATATTCTGAAATGGCCGAGATTTTCCTTGCCTGCCGCAAGATGTCCTGGACCCCAGGGTATTTGACAATGAATCGCAGCACGACCAAGTCTAAGACGTGTGCCATGCATGGCACATGTGTAATTTTGCCCTGTTTCAATGCGCTAAGCAGATTGGCACTGTTGTCACACACCACTTTACCAACTGTCAAATTGAGCGGTGTTAGCCACTGATCTGCCTGTGAACACAAAGCTGATAGGAATGCAGGGCCAGTGTGGTTCTTGGCTTCCAGGCACAACAGACGCAGCACAACATGGCAACGTCTCACCTGGCATGTTGAATAGATTCTGGGGATCTTGGGTGGTGCAGTGGAAGAGACGCTAGTAGCGGAAAAGGAGGAGTCAGTCGAGGAGGAGAGGGAGGATGGAGTAGGAGGAGGAGAAGAAGAGCCAGGCCTCCATGCAATCCATGGCGGTAAAAACAAATCTACATGGGTGCCACGGGTTACCCAGTGGGCAGTAAAAGTTATATACCTTTCCTGCCCATGTTTCCTAGATCACGTGCCTGTGGTCAGATGTATCTTGGCACCGACACTGTGTGCCAGAGATACATTCACTTGCTGCTGAACATGGCCATATAGCTTTGGGATGCCCTTCTGTGAGAAATACTTCCTTCCTGGTGCCTTTCATTGTGGTGTTCCAATGGCCACAATTTTTCGAAAGGCCTCCGAGTCCACCAGTTTATATGGCAGTAGTTGTCAGGCTATTAGTTCTGACAAGCCAGCCGCCAACCGTTGGGCAAGAGGGTTATGCAGTGTCATCATTTTTTTACGCTCAAACATTTGGCCGATGGAAGCCTGCTTTTTCCAGAAAAACATGAGGACGGCATGATGGAAGGTGGAGTGGAGGACAATTGTGAGGAGAGAGGAGAAGGAGAACTAGAAGACGAGGCTGGACGGTGAGAGCCTGCAGTGTGGCTTTGTGGGTTCCATTGCTCCCACTGGGCTCAGTGATGGCAGCTCATGTGCCTTCTTAAGGCGGTCATCCCTAGGTGAGTGTTGGGCTTACCGCGACTTATGCATTGACTGCAAAGGCTGCAGATGGCAACATTATTGTCAGCAGCGGATACTTTTAAAAAAGCCCACGCTGCGGAGCCATGTTCCGGCATCCTGGGAGCACCAGATGTGACCGTACATGGTTGATGCCTCACTTCTGATTAGGGATGAGCCGAACACCCCCCCCCCCCCCCCCCGGTTTGGTTCACACCAGAACTTTCGAACGGACCGAAAATTCGTACGAACTTTAGAACCCCATTGAAGTCTATGAGACTCGAACATTCAAAATAAGAAGTGCTAATTTTAATGGCTAATATGCAAGATACTGTCCTAAAAAGGGTTTGGGGACCTGGCTCCTGCCCCAGGGGACATGGTTCAATGCCTTAAATGTTTTTAAAAATGTAAGTTTTGGCGGGAGTACTGATTTTAATGACGATTAAAGTGAAAAAAAGTGAAATATTCCTTTAAATATTGTGCCTGGGGGTGTCTATATTATGCCTGTGAAGTGCCACATGTTTCCGTGTTTAGAACAGTCCCTGCACAAAATGACATTTAACGGAAAAAAAGTCATTTCAAACTGCTTGCGTTTTTAATGTAATATCTGGTTCCAGCAATATGGATGAAAATCACTGAGAAAAATGGCATGGGTAGCCCCCCTGCCCATTACTAGTCCCTTTGAGTCTTGTACGGATATTAAGGGGAACCCTGTACCCATATTAAAAAAAGGAAAGATGTGGGGCCCCCAGGCCCTATATACTCAGAACAGCAGTATACAGGTGGTGCAAACAAGACAGGGACTGTGTAGATTTGTTGTAATTTTGAACTGGTACATTTTTAAAGTGTAGCTCCAGTCAAAAAATCTGTTTTTAAAGCTATTTGGAAAACATAGGGAAGGGTTATCACCCCTGTATAATTTGTTTTGCCGTCCGTCTTTTTCATCTCACTTCCTGTTGTCTCCTTCCGTTTGCAGGTAGGAGACGTTTGTAAGTTGGATGTTTGAAAGTAGGGGCCTGCCCTATATGCTATGCAGAAATGGCGGAACAAGGTGTTGGTGTTGTCACAACATTGTAAGCCCTCAAAGTGACTCTTGGTGGGAGCTGGAGTGCCCTGCTGTGAACGATTATATCAAGAATTGTAATTACATGCCATTGTTGAGCAGTGGTAGAAAAATTTACCTTTGGTGGTTGTGGTGCTGGTGCTGGTGGTACAACACTATAAGTCCTCACAGTTACTCTGGGTGGGCACAGGAACGGGCCCTGCTGTGAAATATTATATCAAGAATTGTAATTACATGCCCCTGTTAAACAGGGGCTGAAAAATTGGGCCTTAGGCACTGGTGCTGGTGCCACAACATTGCAACCTCTCCCATATACTCTAGTTGTGGTGCAGGAATGAGCCCTGCTGCAAAGCATTGCAACAAAAATTGTAATTAAACACCCCTGTTAAACAGGGGCAGAAAAATTGGGCTGCGGGCACTGGTGCTGGTACCAAGACACTGCAACCTCTCCCATATACTCTAGTTTTGGTGCAGGAATGAGCCCTGCTGCAAAGCATTGCATCAATAATTGTAATTAAACGCCCCTGTTAAACAGGGGCTGAAAAAATGTGCCTTAGGCACTGGTGCTGGTGCCACAACACTGCAACCTCTCCCATATACTCTAGTTGTAGTGCAGGAATGAGCCCGGCTGCAAAGCATTGCATCAAAAATTGTAATTAAATGGCCCTGTTAAACAGGGGCTGAAAATTTGGGCTGGTGGCATCAACCAGAACCAAAAATGTTCTTCCAACATATCAGCGGAGGAGGAAGAGGATAGACAATCAACATAACAGGACAGTCACTCAGCATCAGCATAGGCAGTCTTGAAGGGATGTGATATTTCAAAAAAAAAAATTATTCGGTTACATCAGCTTCAGGTGCTTGGTAGCTGTGGGTGATCCAAGACTGATTCATCTTTATGAAGGTCAGTCGATCAACTGAGTCGGTGGACAGGCGCACCCTGTGATCGGTAAAAAAGCCACCACCAGCACTGAAGGTGCATTCTCGAAAGAACGCTGGATGCAGGACAGGCCAGTAGCTCAAATGCATACTGTACAAGCTCTGGCCAGTGATCCATCCTCAAGACCCAGTAAGCCAGAGGATTTTCGGTGGGAAAGGTGTCCAAGTCTGACCTTGCCCCTAGGTATTCCTGCACCAAGTAAATCAGACGCTGGTGATGGTTGCTGGAACCAATCATACCTTGGGGCTGCGGACTAAAAAATTGTCTGAACATATCGGTCAGACGACCACCTTCTCCACTGCTCCGTCTGACCGATGCCTTAGCAACACATTGTCTAGGACCAGGAGTTTGTAACCTCCCAATCTCTGGGAACGCATTGCACAGACCTTTCTGCAAGGCCTCCCGGAGATATCTCATCCTCTGCTCCCTCTGTGATGGCAAGAAAAGGTCGGCAACCTTACCCTTGTACCGTGGATCAAGGAGAGTGGCCAGCCAGTAATGGTCCCTCTCCTTGATCCGAAGAATACGAGGATCCTTCCGCAGGCTTTGCAGGATCAGGGAGGCCATGCAGTGTAGGTTAGCTGAGGCACTCGGTCCGGAGTCCTCTGGGTCACTAAGGACAACATGATCTGCAGCTACCTCCTCCCAGCCACGTACAAGTCCACGGGTTTCTTGGGACTGTAAATCATCCCTACAAGACTGCTGCTGCTGAGTGACAGCCTCCACCTCCTTGCTGACCCAATCATCCTCCTCCTCCTCCTCTTCCTCATCCTCTTCCTGTGTGATGGGTGGGACAGCAGGAACACTGTCTGGACAAAGGGGACCTTGAGAGGACCTTGAGAGGCAAGGAAGTAAATAAGTTTATAACGTTTGCAGAAATCGATCAATTCAATAATTGATTAAATACATAAATATAAAATGTATAAATATACCTCAAATTTAAAATGAATACATTTTTATAAGTAAATTAACTAAAAAAATGAATTAAGAAAATTATTAGCAATTTGGAAATCAATTGATTATTATAAATTATAATGAATTAATAAAATGGTGAGAATGGAGGAAAGAGAGGACTCTATGCTAGGTATAATATTAAGGTTCTAAGTTATATCATGACCAAAAATACTTCTCAAAAGGATAAAATCGAATCTTCAGATAATAAATGGTTAATGGGTAATGCTGGTAAACGTTATAAACGTATCTTCCACTATTAATCAGCAAGCTTCTTACCCATATTTACATTCACTTCGGTCTCCAGCCATCTACCTCTTTGAATCTGTGTATTTGATTGACGGGCTGGCCAGCCCATCAGATCTATCTGTTTCTATTTCCTCTGTAATATAAGACTGCCAGGTTTGCCAGCCAATCATGGTCTGATGAAGAAGCTGTAGCTTCGAAATGCATTACCATTCCTTGCCACTGTGAATAATCACACTTCCTGTTCCTGTGAAGTCACGGCCAGCTGCTTCTTGTTTCCTGCCTCCTGGTTCCCAGCATTCTCTGGATCCCTGTAAGATCACACCAGTGTCCCAGGCTGCAAAGGGAAGACTTTTATGAGACTCCAGGACTGGCGATTTTCACCACATACTGAACTCATCTAATTTAACCTGTGAGTTACTACTTGTTTTTATTAAATATATGATTTATACTGCACTCAGTCTGGCACCCCATGGTGACAGGACAGTGCATGCATCCCTGATCATACCCCACTGGCTTGGTGAGAAAAAACCGAGCTCCCCTGACCCTGTCCTGGTGCCGTAGTCGCACAGGTACTCATTGATGGCCCTCTGCTGCATGTGCAGCCGCTGCAGCATGGCCAACCTTGAGTTCCACCTGGTGGGCATGTCACACATAAGGCGGTTCTTGGGCAGGTTCAACTCCTTTTGGAGCTCAGCCAGCTGAGCACAGGCATTAAATGATCGGCAAAATTGCACAGACTTTCCTGGCCTGCTTCAGGACATCCTGTAAGCCCGGGTACCTGCCCAAGAACCGCTGCACCACCAGGTTAAGGATGTGAGCCACACAGGGCAAATAGGTCAGTTGTGCCTGTCGGAGGGCGGAAAGGAGGTTGGTGCCATTGTCGCAAACCACTAATCCTGGTTTAAGCTGGCGTGGCGTCATCCACCTCTCGCCTGCCCCTGCAGAGCTGACAAAATATCTGCCCCAGTGTGGCTCCTGTCCCCCAAACAAACCAGCGCAAGCACGGTATGGCATTGTGTTGCCTGCGTACTTGCGTAGCCCCTTGAATGCCTACGGAGCACCGCTGGTTATGAGGACAGAGCACTGGAAGAGGCCATGGAGGATGAAGAAGAGGAGGGGGTGGAGTAAAGAGGTGTGTCACAACCAGTAGTAGCATTTTTCAGGCGTAGTGGCGGATCAACCACCAACACTACTGCACCTTGTCCTGCATCCTTCCCAGCTGCCAGAAGAGTGACCCAATGGGCCGTGAAAGAAAGGTAACGTCCCTGTCCATGCCTGCTGGACCATGAGTCAGCGGTAATATGCACCTTACCGCTGACCGCCCTGTCCAGCGAGGCAAGGACATTGCCTTCCACATGCCGGTAGAGAGCCGGATTCGCCTTCCATGAGAAAAAGTGGCGTTTGGGGACCTGCCACTGAGGAACCGCACATTGTACAAACTCACGGAAGGGGGCCGAGTCTACCAACTGAAAAGGCAGCAATTGAAGTGCTAGCAATTTAGCCAAACTAGCATTCAACCGCTGGGCATGTGGATAGCTGGGAGTGAACTTCTTTCGACGGTCCAGCAGCTGGGGCAGGGAAATATGCCTGCTATAATCAGACATGGGTGTACTGATAGCAGAGTGCCCGGAAGCACTTGGCTGTGACACACCTAATTCTACACCTTCATTCCTCTCAGAGCAGGTTTCAGAGAGGACTGAAGGTTTAGTGGGGTTGGAGATCCCAGCTGATGAGGAGCAAGTAGAGGTGCGCTTTATTCTTTGGTGTGGGTCTTTGAGGTATGCTTGCCAACGAGCTGCATGGCAGGTCAACATATGTCTGGTCAAGCATGTGGTGCCCAAGCGGCTGATGTTTTGGCCATGCGAGATACGCTTGAGACATATGTTGCAAATAGCAGTGGTGCGATCTGATGCACTCGTCACAAAAAAGGCCCACACCAAAGAACTTTTAGAATAACGTGCAGAGGCAGCGCCCTGCACAGGCGGAGCTCTGTCGGTGTGCTGCCCCTAAGCTGGCCCCCGGAGGGCATCCTGCCTCATTGGACATGTGCCTCCTCCTCCTCCTCCTCTCTCCTACCAGGCACCCACGTGGAGTCAGTGCCTTCATCATCCCCTCCCTCTTCATCGCTGGAGCAAACCTGGCAGTATGCTGCAGCTTGTGGAACATGACTGCCAGATTGCTGTCCTTCTTGAGCATCCCCTCTCCAGTTCCAGGAAGTGTCTCTCTCTATCCACATCTGGCTGCCTACAGTGGTGACCTATGTATCTGACAAGCATATCCACTATGATCTTGTAAGTTGTTAACAAATTGTTAAAGTCTTGTACTGCTATGCTTAGATGGGGCTGCCTTTCTTCTTTTTGTCCACGGCTACTCCTGTCATAGCCGGTATCAGGCATGGAGGAATCCACTGAATTATATGTACACAGTGTCTGTGACTTGCTTCTTGATGATGTGCAGGCTTTACTTTATTCTGATGTTGGTTCTGATGTTGAGGAAAGGAGTAACTTGAGCCTACAAAGAGAGGAGAACAATAAGATAAACAACAAACTTGCAGTCATGTTCCCCACGGCAGCAGACTTTTGTCAAGTTTTCTCCAGTGATGATGAGGATGGAGGGGATGATGATGAGGTCAATGATGCAACTTGGGTGCTGGATAGAACAGAGGAGGAAAGTGAGGGGGAGGAACAACCCAAATGAGACAGGATGTCCTCCAGAAGCAGCCATCATGGAACAGGAGGGAGCAGAACCCTATTCCATCAGATTATGGAGTTGTCAGCTCCTGACCCAATTCCCACAGTTCAGCTGTGTGGGACTTTTTTTAGCACATGTGAAGCTTATCTCACTGTTGCAAATTTCAATCTCTGCCACAAGCAGATCAAGTGTAGCAAAAAACACCAGCCATTTGGGTACCACATGCT
Organism: Lithobates pipiens; assembly: GCF_037356315.1. Lineage (NCBI taxonomy): Eukaryota > Metazoa > Chordata > Amphibia > Anura > Ranidae > Lithobates > Lithobates pipiens. The sequence continues at coordinate 276,572,646 of NW_027507790.1, read as the reverse complement.
TGCAATCACATTCAACCTCCCACCACTCCCATTGGCAAGAGCACCTGAAAGCCACACAAAAGAGATATAATTCTTCTCCTCCTCACTCCTCACCTTTCATGTCTACCCCCACAATATCTCAGCTTCCACTGACAGGGATGATGGTATAGCAAAGGGTGTCACAGGTCCTTGCAATATGTCTGCCAGAAGCACACCACCAGCTGTAGAGTATAGCAAGCAAATTTATCTGCCCTGAATGTTGCAGCAAAAAAAATACTTGTCCCCCACATGCCCAATGTCTAAATTCCAGCTTGTCCAAATTGCTGGTTTGCAACTCCTGCCTTTCCTTCTGGTGGAGTTTGCCCCCTTCCATAAATTTGCAGAATGTGCTGTACCAAAATGTCAGGTTCCCTGTCACTATTTCTTTGCACGTAAGGCCATTATAGCTCTGTACCATCACGTGGAAGGCAATGTTTTGGCATCATTGGGCTAAGCAGTCCAGCAAGCATGGCCAGGGACATATATTTTGTTCACACCACACTGGGTAACTCTGCTTGAAACTAGGAAGCATGCAGGACAGGGCTTGCAGGATAGAGCTTGGTTCAGGAGCTTGTTTTGCTGCCATATCTCCATACAGCTGGTGGTGATGATGAAAAGTCTGTCAGCTCCACCCCCTCCTTCTTCTTCATGTTCTCCTCTGCTGTATTGCCCTAAGAACCACCAGTAACCCCCAAATGTTCAAGGGACCATTCAGCTAGTCAGGCTAAAATATGCAACGCAGTGCTTCAGTTGTTCTGTCTAGGGGACAGGAGCCACACTGGAGCAGAGATTCTTTCAGCTCTGCAGTGGCAGGCCCAGAGGTGGTTCTCGCCATGGAAGCTTAAGCCAGGAATTATGGTTTGTGATAATGGCACTAACCTTCTGTCCACTCTTCAACAGGGAAAGTTGACGCACGTGCCATGCCCTCAATTTGGTGGTGCAACATTGCAGGTACTCAGGTTTGCAAGATCTTCTATTGCAGGCCAGAAGAGTCTGCAGCCATTTCAGGAAGTCATACACAGCCAGTGTTTGGTTGGCTGAAATTCAACAGGAATTTCACCTGCCTGTAAACTGCCTGATTTGTGACATGCCGTCAGGTGCAACTCAACCTTGGCAATGCTGCAGCAGCTGAACATGCAGCAGAGGGCCGTCAACAATTACCTGTGTGAGTATGGCCTCACAGCCTTAGGGCAGCTCAGATTTTTTCCCCATGCCAATGGCTGCTGACAAAGGATGCATGCACTGTACTGTCACCATTTGAGGAGGCCACAAGGATTGTGAGTTGTGACAATGCATGCATCAGTGACATAATCCCTCTTGTGTTCCTGCTGGAGTATACTCTGTTTGGCATTATGGACAGGGCACTCAAGGCAGAGCAACAGTAGGATGAAGAGGACTTTCTTTCCTCCCAAGGCACACTTTATGCAGGCACCATTCTTGCAATGCCACAGAACACACAAGAGGAGAGGGAGGATGATTCTGGCAGTTTTGGATGTATAGAAGGAGAGGAAGATGTACATCAAACCTTAAGAGGTAGTTTTCAGTCTCCAGAAACCTTGGGAGTAGTACGTGGCTAGGAGGAGGAAGGTCCAGATACAATAATAATCAGTGACCTCGAGGACTCTACTTCTCATACCTTTGCAAACCTGTAGTGAATTGGCTTCCTCATACTACAAAGCCTGCAAAAGGCCCCTAGAATATGTGGCATCAAGGATAGGGATCTTTATTGGTTGGCAACCCTCCTTGACTACAATTACAAGGGGAAAGTCATCCTGCCCTCATAGAGGGAGTAGAGGATGTAATATCTCAAGGACACCTTAAAGAGAAGTTTATGTACAGTAACACCTTACCAGACTCTGATAGGTTACAGTCTCATGGAAAACTAGTTTTGAGGCTTCTGTTGGTCAAATGAGGAGCAGTGGAGAAGGGGGCCACCTCAGTGATACATTTCAATTTTATTTTAGTCCTCGGCTCCCAGGGCTTGTCAACTTCAAGATCCCATCGGCAGTGGATAGGAGCATCAATTTTTTTTTTTTTTTTTTTTTAGAGCAAGGCCAACTCTTGCTTTTTCATCAAAAATATCTCTATAGGAATACGGTGTGGAGGCACCACGAACACCCAAAGCCCAACTTTTCTGCACCTTTTACTTCTATGAAAGAGTCTGTGAAAGAGACACCAGACTTAAAAAAATGTGTTAATCTTGGTCTGAGTGTACTATAATTTGGCTTATTCACACAAGGCTTGCTCACTGTGGTGCAAAACATTGTTATTCCTATCCAAACTCTGCCAAAGAAACACCAGAATGTACCCAAAAAAATCTTTAATCTTTTTCGAGTGCACTAAATTGTGGCCTCATCATACAGAATGGCTCCCCTCGCTGTTATTTACAAAATAAAGTCATTTTTAATTTAAAATAAATAACGTATTTTTATTTATAAAATGTCAGTTTGCTGTAGAAGGTTCTATACACGACACAAATGCACCAATTTCCAGGCAGACTAAGGGGACCCCTCAGGCACTATATTTAAATGAATTTTTAATTTTTATTGTTTCACTTTAAGTATCATTAAAATCACTGATCCTTTAAAAAAATCTTTTTAAAAAGTTTTTTTGCATAGGTACATGTCCCGCAGGGCAGCAGACGAGCCCCCATATCCTTTGTATGGCCAATAACTTACATATAAGCCTTCAAAACGTGGACATTTAATTTTTCAAGTTTGTGTCCCATAGACTACAATGGGGTTCGTCGTTTGGGTCTGAATTTTTGCAATGTTCAAGAGTTCTAGACATTCATTTTCTGAGTCAAATTAAACTCCCAGTTCTGTCCCCTGCCCAGCAATAATCTCTGAATGATCCATTTACAGATGGTGAACTAGCTCTATTGATTGAAGCTTTGCCTACTGGCAAGTCTCCGGGACCAGATAGCCTCAGTGCTTTGTGGAAGGAGCCACAAAGCATCCTTTCCTGTGGAGATAATAAAAAAGAGGAAAGAAAAAAGCCTCCATATGGTGCATGAATTTGAATGCAAAATAGGTCTTTATTTAAAAATGGAGTAAAAATGTACAGTTATCTATCTGGCAAGTACATGTCATAGAAAAAAGTGGCTTGGTAACAAAGAATGCCATGAGTTAGCAACCTGACATGTTTCGGATGATAGTCCATCTACTGGGGATGATAGTTTCTGTGAATAATATGACTTATTTTTAGCTACCACGCTAAATATATTAGTGTTTAAATTACCCACAGAGAGATCAGCTATGTTCTGCTGACAGCAGACCACTCAGTTGGCCAATCACGAGTTGTTCCTGCAAGTCAGCGCCTCCCTCCGTGTATCATTAGCCAATTAAAACGTAAAACATCCTGACTTGTTTGTCCCGTGACCCCGCCTCTGCCGCTTACATCATCACGCTCTGGCTGTTTATGTTCCAAGCCTCATTTTCATTTCCTCTCAAGGAAAGTAGGCTATTGACTGGCCTGGTCAGGGATGTAGTCACACCCTTCCCCTCCTACATCGTCATCGCACTCTGGAAAGGCACTCCAAGCCTCGCAATGGTTTCAGTGAACGCCAGAAATCACTGAGATAGGCTGGGCGGCAGGTCAGGAGAAACTAAACCCCTTATTTGCAACCACAAAAAATTGCTGGACACACCATAACACGGGGGTTAGTGTACATCAATAGTCCAACTTATGAAAAAAGAAATGCATTGAAAAAAAGAGTAAAATACCCCAGCTAACAATCCAAAGAGGACATTATACCTGGAATACAGTAACAACCAAAGAGATCAAACAAAAAATATAAAATAAATGATTACAAAAATGAATTAATTATCATGTGCAGATCCAAACGTCCCAATATCCATAATTCATAGGGACCAACCTAAGTTAATTATTTAACTAAAATTTACCAATATTAAAGTTAGCAGGAGGCTAACCGATCCGGATAGAACAGAGGACACATATGTATGGGACCATCATGGTGACATTATCCTCTGAAAGAGCTCCCTCTGCAGTTACTGTCATCTACTGTTACACGAATAAAAAATAACTGTTGTGTGGTGATATAACTGATATAAGGGGTATAAGATTCGTCCCGTAGGAAAAAGTAACCCAGTGATACCTAAACAGGGAAATTAATTAACTGGAATATGCCAATACCAATGATGACAGGGGGATGGCCAATTCAAACAGCAATAAGATGTGCATGTATGGTGCCTTCATGGTGGCTATATCCTCTGAAAAAGACCCCTCTGCGGTTACTGTCCTCCATTGTTACATAAATGAAACAGACAAGTCATATAACAAAGGATAGCCAATTCATCTAGTAGAAACAGTAACCTAGTGGTACTTAAACAAGGGAATAATTAACACTTCAAGATTTATTGATAAATTCATTTATGTCCCACTCAATGTTTAACCCATGGGGGAGTAACACTTCAGTTGGTATATCCAGAAAGTCTCGAGTTTAGAGACTTCCCTGATGGGGGACCCCCCTATCCAATGTGGGACTAGTTTATTGATAATCTGACATTTTGTACCCATAGGATTTTTGTCATGGAAATGTAAATAGTGACTGGGAACACTGTGGTTAGTGAGACCCTGTTTGATGGCCGCAATATGTTCATTAACTCTAGTGGTGAATGATCTGATTATTATGAGATATTATTATGAGATATTATGAATACACACATTGCATTTCCTGCAGGGATAATAACCTTTGGACTCTGGAAAGAACTTAGATTTTTTGGTGCATCAATTACATTGTGGGAAATTTGACTTTTCAGAGTCGGAAATCCCCTAAAAATGACTCCTGCTTTAGCAGGCAGTAGTGGGCCTAGCAGAGGTTCATTTTTTAAAACACTCCAGTGCTGGTTAAGAATATTTTTAACTTGTGAAGCCCCGGACTCCTGAAGAGCACGCGTATGTTTTGTAAAGTTTTTTCCTAAGACCATAGTTGTGTTTTAGGGTTAATTTTAGTAAATTGTGGTCTTGGCATCAGTTCGTCTGGGCTGTACTATGTTCTGCCTGGTCATAGGTGTAGGTATCACCTTTGACAGGCATTGGAACGCAGTCTGGTTGGACGCATTGGGTACAAATCTCTCTCTCTCTGAGCCAATCAGTGGGTGCATTGTCTCGCTGTGTATTCCGGGAGAGGGTACTTTAGGTGCTGAGGTCATGTGGTTCTGGGTTCCGGCCCAGAAGCATGTTCTGAGTCCGTGGTCCTGGTCCTCCTGACCAGCCCCCAGAGACTCTCATGGCCCGGGGTGTGGATTCATCTGTTTCCGAGACTCGGGACTGGCTAGTCTGAGGCACAGTAACTGGAAAGAGGATTTCAAGGTGATCTGGTGCCGTCTCGGGTTTGGAGAGGCCCAGCAACTCAAAACGTACCCGGGGGAGGACTCTTCAGAAGAGGGCCACGCACGATGCTGGCTGCTTGGTAAGAGCCTGGAAGCTAAGCTGAAAGGACACCAAGTAAATCTTCATTCTTACGGTATTGCCAGACCGGCTGCAAGATACTGGTACTGTAAGAAAGTTCCTAATTTCATCCTTCAGTTACACCTAAGGTTCTGTGCTCATTTAAAGTTCTAAAATCAAGTCTGTGGCAGAGACTTTTCTCATTTAAAGTTCTACAACCAAGTCTGTGGCAGAGACTTTGCTAAGCTTAAATCACCTGTCGGCTGCTAAATTCCCAAACAGGGATTTATGCAGTTGTTGAAATATCCAGTTGTAAATGGCTATTCCCTGGATCAGCTAAAGAGAGACATTTCAAGTGTCAGCTGTTCCAAGAGTACTTGAGCTTTACTACCAATACCCTCTATTCCCAACTGAGAGACTGTGTTCTGTTCAACTTTTTATGCAAATAAAAATTCCTAATAGGGATTCAAGTGTCGGTCTCTGCAGTTTATTGGGCCATCAACCTCGGGAACCCCTAGACAAGAGCGAGGTGGAGAAGGTAAATGGTAAGCCCAGCAAAATCAGCCACTCCTTCAGAGGTCAGTGCTACACTTTTTTGTGTGATTAAAGGCCATTTAAACTTGTTGTTGGTAGCTTGTTTAGGTTGCTCTACGATCAATGTGTGTCGATCCAGTGAGGCAACCTTAATTATCTCTTCCTCAATAACTAATGTTGAGTAGCCCTTTTCCACAAACCGTTGTTTGAGAAAACATGCTTGTTTGGCAAAGTCTGTAAGATCTGTATAGTTTCTGTGAATTTGCAGAAACTGACTGCGAGGTATGGCATCAAGCCAAGGGCCATAATGACCACTGTCTGTAGAGATATATCCGTTACGATCAGTCGGCTTGAAGAATGTTGAAGTTATAAGACGCCGATCGACCATGGAAATCTCTAAATCCAGAAAGTGAATGGAGCGGGAGCTGACCTCATAAGTGAGGAGAATTCCCATTTCAGTATCATTCAAAGTTGCCATAAAATCATGTAGTGATTCCTCATCACCTCTCCACAGAAGGAGGATGTCGTCTATGTACCTGGCCCATAGGGTCAGTTCCGGTCATTGTATCAAATAGACGACATCCTCCTCCCATAGGGCCATGAAGAGATTTGACAGGCTGGGGGCAAATTTGGCCCCCATTGCCACACCCTTCTTTTGTAAAAAGAATTGGTTATTATACCAAAAGGAATTAGTTTGGGTGGCGAAACGGAGAAGCTCCATGATGTAACATTGCTGTACCAATGGAATATGTTGGCTAGTGGATAAATAATGTTCCACAGCTGCCAATCCCAGTCTGTGTGGGATACAGGTGTATGCCGTAACATTGGCTGTTACCAGAATCAAATCATGATGATATTCAATGCTTTCTAGAGAGCATATGGTATCACCTGTGTCCTTCAAATATAAAGGAATGGTGCGTACCAATGGTTGGAGATGAAAATTGATCTATCAACCAATCTGAGATGTCAGGGAGTCTATCCCACTTATAATAGGTCTCCCAGGGGTTCTAGTGGCATTTTTATGTATCTTAGGGAGATCTTAGGGAGATAGTACATGATATGGATACATGAGTCCACTGGTACTAAATGGTCTCTCTCCTTTTTGTCTAGGATGATGATCCCTTTCAGAACCCTTTTTCTACCAAATCTATTAGAAGTTTTTTAAACTCTTTAGTTGGATCATTAGGTAACAGAATATAAGTCTTATCTTCACTCAGGATCCGGCACATTTCAACAGGGTAATCTTTTTTATCCAGCACCTTTATCGGTGGGGATAATTACGAGATCTTTTTGTTCACACAGGGACTTGAGACCAGTCTGAAAGTTTAGATGACAGTATACCCGTTTCTTGGGCAATATTTCCAAATCCTTCAGGACCAGATCTGGAAACAGTTTTATATATGGTGCTGTGGCATTGGGAGGGTTGAAGAGGGAGGTATTTGACAAGCCCAAATGCACTACCTCGTCCTTTTGATTACCTTTAGATCTAGATGGATTAGCGATGAAATGCCTTTGCACATTTAACCTTCTTATATATTTTTGGACATAATAAAAGTCTCAAATTTATTCAATTTTTTAGGGGGAGCAAATTTGAGCCCTTTATCCAATACATGAAGCTTCGCGTCCGAGGAGCTCACCTGACTCAGATTAAAAATCCTGTCTGCCTTTACTATCTTTTTCTTTTTCCTGGCCCGCCTCCCCCCTCTGGAACCTCATTTGTTTCTATTCTTCGCTTTGGGCCAGTTACTTCCTGGGGAAAATCCTCATTGTGAGGTGGACCAGGATATGTCTGATTATAAGTATATTGTGATCTCTCATAATAATCCTGTTCTTTTTCTACATATGGATATTGCACATTTTGTTTATTTTGGTATGACTCCTTTCTCAAAGGAGAAAATCTATTGTGGGTTCTTTTTTTTTTATTCTTTTTTTTATTTTTCAATCATTCTGAATACAAACATAATAAAACATAATAGAATATAGTAGAACAGAGGGAACCATAATTCGGATAAAATTACATTAAGAAAAACAGAAGAAGCCATCTTGTGTCTGTTTAGGGGAACTGCGGAACCTCTGACAGATTAGGTTGAACACATTAGGTTTGCTCTTTTTAAATTAATAAGAAAACCTCTTCACTACCAGAGCCCTGTTTTACCTAATGCTGCCATCCTGTGGTTATTTAGAGGTGCTGCGGAGCCTTTGATAGATTTTTGCTGAATATACTGTTTGTTCTATTTAAATCATCAAGAATACCTCTCCACTTTTTTTTTCTTCTCTTCTCTTCTCTTCTCTTCTCCACCCTGTCCTTCATTTAATTTTTATTTAAGCTTTTTTGCATTCTGGCTTACTCTTTACTTATACATACAATTTTTTATTTATTTTATTTATTTATTTTTCTTTTTTCTCTCTTTTTCTCATTTTCACTATTTACACCCGTTTCTTACAGGTAGCACAAAATTATATATCACTTTTAACCAAAGTGGCTGCCCCGCTCTATGCCGTCATGATTTACCCCCACTCAGTTACTATGTTCTCCCTACACATAGGGACTTCTCAACTATTACCCTATTTTGATTTCAAAGTTTATACATTCAGATATATTATACTGTTTTTGGTTCTTTTTTGTAATTTTCTTACACTGAGTTTTAGACTGGTTGGTCTAAACAAATTTCTCTGTCGGTTGAGGAACCTTTTTTTTCTCAATCCCTTACAACCTTTTTTTTTATTATTATTATCATTAAGTCCATTGTTATTACTCTGGTTATTATTACAGGTTCACATTTGGCAAAACCGAAAATCTACTGAATCATTTCTAAAGTTTTTGTTTAATTATAGATATGGTACAATTTTTCTATTAAGCCTAGATATGTATAGTTTAAGAAGAAAAATATTGACTAATTCATCATACACATTAATACACCCAATCACACTTCATTATTGGTGGTATGAGTTCACCAAATACTTTGCATTACCCTTACTTACAGCTGATCCCAAGACCCATAACAAATTACAATGACTATTACAATAGTATCACATAATGTTCAGGGCTTCAACTCCCCGAACAAAAGGAAAAAAGCTTTCGTTCAATATAAAAAACTCAATGCAAAAATAGTAATGTTACAAGAAACTCATTTCATGAAGGACAATCACCCTACCTTTTTCCATAAAACATTCAATCAATCTTTTTACACAACCTCCTCCTCCAAGACCAAAGGAGTTGCTATTTTTTTACACCATTCCTTCCCACTAGAAGTTCAACAGGTTTACAAGGATACAGACAGTAGGTTTATAATCATTAAAGGCTCCCTCTCAGGTAGAGATATCACAATTGCTAATATATACGCCCCTAGCGACGCCCAATCCACTTTTTTCCTACAATTTTTCAATACACTTCAACAATTTCACTCACCACATATTATTTTAGGAGGAGACTTTAACTCAGTCCCCCAACCCAATCTCGACCGCAGCAGACAAAACCCAAATTCTAAATCTTTCTCCAAAACAACCACCTCACACATTAATGACTTACAACTGATTGATTCCTGGAGAGCACTGAATATAGGGGCACGAGAGTACACTTTTTACTCTCACCCACATGACTCTTATTCCCGGATTGACCACATACTATGTACCCCAATAATTCTAGCTAATGCAAAAGACGCCACTATACTTCCCTGCTCTTGGTCAGATCACCATATTGTCACATTTAGTACCCAATTTATTGGCTTAACCCCCACCCCCTACTCATGGAGACTCAACGAATCTCTACTAACAGATCCCACCCACCAACATGAAATTGAAACGGAAATAAAAGAATATTTTTCATTAAACTCAACACCAGATATTTCCCCATCTACGCTTTGGATGGCACACAAAGCAGTTCTAAGAGGTCACCTTATCAAACGTGCTGCTCAAAGTAACAGACTGAAATGGGAAAAAATCCATGCTATCACTAAAGACCTTAACAAATTATACAAAGTCCATACAAACACTCATGACCCTGACATCTTTAATATGATATCCCAAAAACGTAATGAATTGGATTCCTTATTAACGTTTAAAGCCGAAAAGGCACTTAGATGTCAAAGGCTAAATTTTTCTTATCTAGCAACAATTACTCCACAATGTTCGCACATAAGCTTAACCAATCCATCAAGCCTACACATGTTTATAAACTCAAAAATAATTCCAATCAAATAATCACTCATCCACAAGAAGTACTCTCCATTTTCAGGAATTTTTACTCTAATTTGCTGTCAACCCCATCCTCACCTATCCCTCCCACATCACTCTCTTGGTTAGACAACCTTCCCTTTCCCAAACTTACACAAACACAATTAGATACTTTAAATGCCCCATGCACAGAAGAGGAATTACTTACAACAATTAAATCCCTCAAAAAAAATTCCGCCCCAGGTCCGGATGGATTCTCCTCCATCTATTACAAACAATTCCACCAAGTATGAATACCATATTTAATAAAGCTATATAATAATGTTCTAAAAGGGAACCACTTCCCAGAAGAGATGTTACATGCAAATATGTCACTCATTCCGAAACCAAATAAAGACCATACATTACCACAGAACTACAGACCAATCTCAGTAATAAACAATGATCTTAAAATATTCAGTCGAATCATGTCAAATAGATTGGCTTCAATAATCCCCTTCTTAATTTCTCCCTTTCAATCAGGCTTCATCCCAGGCAGACAAATCACGGACAATATAAGATTGGTTACAAATGTTGTTCAAGATGCCAATATTAACTCCAAATCAGTTCTCCTACTTAGTCTGGACATTAACAAAGCTTTCGACAGTGTATCATGGAACTTTCTAGATATCATTTTAGATAAATACGGTTTTAAAGGGGAATTTACACATGCATTCCATGCACTATACCATAACCCATCCACCAGAATTAGACTACCAGGTTGTAATTCAGATTTTTTTAATGTAGGGAGAGGCACTCGGCAAGGCTGTCCCCTTTCCCCATTACTTTTCGCTTTAGCGATAGAACCCTTAGCAACAGCTATTCTACTAAACCCTGACATCAAAGGCTATACTACAAATAACAACACATATAATTTAAGTATGTATGCAGATGACATGATCCTTTTTCTTACACAACCAAATATTTCTCTACCGAACCTGCTTCAAACACTTAACACCTTTGCGTTTCTATCAGGGCTAACAGTAAACGTTTCCAAGTCTGTAGGTATGCCGATTAATATCCCGCCATCTCAATTTGATACCCTACGCTCTACATTAAATTTTTCCTGGTCACTAGAATCACTCCCCTACTTGGGCATTTTCCTTACCCCCAACATCAATGATTTATATTCCAAAAATTATATACCTTTAATTAATAAAATAAGATCTACCCTCAAAATGTGGAAATCGTTTAAAATTTCATTCTTAGGCAGAATCACGGCAGTTAAAATGACCATTCTACCAAAAATTTTATATCTATTTAGAGCAATACCAATCAGACTAAATAAAATAATGATTTCAAGATTCCAGACAATTATTAATAAATATGTATGGCTGGACTCCCACCCACGCCTACCCAGACTCGTGTTATATAAACCACAGAGAAACTGAGGATTAGGCCTTCCGGACTTTTGGTTATACTATCTGTCTGCAAGATGGGCGCAAATGGCCCAATGGCATATTCACAACTCTAAGATACCATGGGTCAGATTTGAACAAGAGTCTATCAAACCACTATCTATCTCTGGTATTCTCTGGGGCAACAAAATCCCAATAAACACTATCGATGCTCTCAACCAAATAGTCGCACACTCTTATCGATTATGGACTTTACACAATAAAAAAATTCAATCTTATTTCTAGATCCCCACCCCACGCTTCCTTTGTAGGAGACCCACGATCCCCACAGAACGACAATGATATGGTGGACTTGTCATGGTGGATCAACCATAATTTGACCTCCCTTAAGAACTTTATAGAAAATAACAATTTCTCCTCATTTGCATCTCTTAAATCAAAACATCAGATCCCAAATACAGAATTCTGTGGATATCTGCAGATTAGACATTTCTTCAATACTTATTTCCAAACAACAAATCCCCCTCCCCCCTCGTTTTTTGAAAATATCTGCCTTAAAACACCAAGGAATCCCGGACTCATCTCAGAAATATATCACAACCTTCTCAATCACACTGAAATGACCAAACTCCCATACATGACCAAATGGGAACAGGAAACAAATCTCTTGCTTTCTTCTCACGATTGGGACATTTGTATTAGCAATTTACACAAATGCACGAGATCAATCACAGTCAAAGAGACAGCACTAAAATTATTTACCAGATGGTACTATACCCCAGTAAAATTACATTCAATATACCCCATAACACCTAATACATGCTTCAGAGGCTGTAATTCCCTGGGCTCATTCTCACATATCTTCTGGGATTGTTCCAAAATTACATACATATGGAAACAGTTAGAAAATTTTGCCACAGCGATCTCAAATAAAAACATAAAACTAACCCTACAGAATTGCCTCCTATATGCCCCTATCCCCTCTCTTTCCACTTACAATATGAGATTGATTCATACAATATGTGTCGCAATTCATTGGCTAATTGCTTTTCATTGGAAATCGCATTCCGTCCCCTTGGATCACCTCAAAATCAGAATTAATAACATTAATCTGATGGAAAAGATATTCCATACCACACAGAATTCCACACATTTATATAGAAAGAAATGGGATCCCTGGTTTAACCACTCTACCTCCTTTTTTAATACTCCCTGAATTGGGTCTCTTATACATGATTGTCTACGGTTTACTGCACTATTATGGCTCTAGCCCATCACCTTACCAAATGAAAACACAAACTATTGCAATATATATGCACTGTATCTTGTAAAAAATGTTGTATCTATGGTGATTTTCTATCTTTGTCTTGATATACATTGCATTTATTATATTATATCTATGCTTACTCCCTGTACTTTCTCTATGTACCAAATAAAAATCGTTTGTAAACAAAAAAAGAAAAACAGAAGAAGGTAAGAGGTTCTTCTTTCCCTTCCCCTACCTTCTTCTATCTAACTTAGACGAAAGGAAACCCCTCTCCCTCTTCCCTCTGATCTTCCTACCTACCATCATTTTCCTTTATTTCCCCCGTTCCCTCCCTCCCATCCTATACCTCTCCCAGGCCTCCCGCCCCATTCTCTATTTTGTGGGTGGGAGGCCAGGGTGTTCTCCTCCCCCCTGCCCTCCTACAACCCTGTTACCTCGCTATATTTCTTCGTTAATTTGAATAGTTTCCATTGTTCCCATTTCTTCTGAGGCTCCCTTCCTCTACTCTCCTCATCTATTACCAGTCCTTCCATTTTGTATATTTCATCTACCCTTTCTAACCGCTCCCTTAATTTGGGTGCTTCTACTTCTTTCCATTTCTTTGGAATCAGGCTCTTTTCCGTGTGTATTAAGCGACTTATAAGGGAGTTTTTATACTCTTTTATTGGGGTATCTGTGCCATGAAAGAGGCATGTCCAAGGAGTTGCTGGTATCTGGATCTTAGTTATTATTTTAATATACCGTAGTATATCTCTCCAGAACTCTCTAATCTTTGGGCAATTCCACCAGATATGTGCCATATTCCCTTATTGTCCACAAGCCATTGTGTCTGGTGTCCTATACCACCTTGCTAGGCTTTTTATAATTAATTTCTATCAGGCTAGCATTTTTGGAGGTTCCATGTGTTAGGTACAATTTTTTTTCTATATTCTGCTTCTCTCCCCGTGATCCTATTTCTTCTTCTTTTTTTTATGTATATTGGCACCTCCATCTCATCAGTTCTTCCCAGCATCTTATATGCCTGCAAGATACTTATCCATGGTGTTTTTCCCTTGCACATTCGTTCAAAAGCATTACATTTTTCTCCATCTCTCAGCGGTTGAGGTAATGCTACAATGAAGTGTCTGAGCTGGAGGTACCGCCATCAATCTATATCTATCCATTCTTTTCCTTTCTGTAGTGTTTTCTAGTGTATTTATTTTCCCATCTTTTATTATGTATCTCAGTTGAATATTTTCTCTTTTTATCCAGTGTCCTCCCACAGTGCTTTTCCCTGGTGGAAATAAATGATTCTCTTTTAGAACCATTAATGGGGAGTTATATTTCCATTTATTGTGTTTAGGAACTCCATCCCATACTTTAAACATATTTTTGTAAGTGAAAGTGTTGTTTCCCCAAGTGATCCATGTTTCAGCGGTATCCAAATTTCCTTCCCCAGGCGTGTCCCTGCTAAATTGTGTTCTATTGCCACCCATCTTTTTTATTTTCTAATTTTGTCCATTCTACCACCCATGTTAAGACTACTGATTCATAATATTTTTTTTAAATCTGGTACATTTAATCCTCCTCGCTCTTTTTCCAGTTGTCTATTGTGGGTTCTAACCGGAGTCCGATACGCCTGGTAATGTTCTCGCTGGTGTCCGCCATAGTGGTTATATTGGGGTGATCTGTCATGCGCGTACTGTTCTTGATATTACGGACCTCCATTCCTCCCATATAGTTGGCCTCTGCCTTTGTTCCTCCCACCTCTTCCTCTATTGGGGTGATATTGGCTGTCCCTGGGGGGATGGTTAGCGGTGTGTCCTCTCCCACCCTGTCCCCTGTGGACTTTGGGGAGGCAGAATGTTCCACCTTGTTTATTACTAATGGCTGGGTTGTATATGTTAAAGAACTGCCATTTTTTGTCCCATTTCTCATATCAGGGGGAAGTGATGTGTCCATATTTGCTGATTCTATAGTTTCAGCAATGGTCACATTCTCTTTGTTTTGCCAATTGAATACAAGATTAGTCCTGTAGTCACTGACATCCCGTGTATACTTTTTTTTGTACGCCGTTCCCTCTCTTCTTTTTCCAGATGACTTTTTAGGTTGACTGAGAGGGAAATGTATTCAGATGTGGATTTGTGAGGGAGGAGTTATTCTCTTAACTCCATAATCTCTTTATCTATTTTAGACAATCTTTCCCTCTTTCTCTCAACCAAAAAAGTCAAGAGACTGACACCGGCCTTGTTGAAATAACAAAACCAGGCCTCCGTTTCCACTTCAACCTGATGGGGGTGAATATCCCATCTAAGACCTCTTGGGACCATGCGTTCCTTGGAGTATTGCTCCAGGAATGCTATGTCCCATTGGAGATGGATCTCTGAGACCATGAGGTTTTTTTTTAAAATGCCTACTCTGTGTTAATGTTCAAAGTGACAAACACTCCTTCAGTCCTAAGAGAGCGAGCAGTGTGGTATTCAAAGACATCCATGATGGGATATGGAAATGATAGTGGCAGCAACAATAAATAACAAAAAAAAAACAGTAATATAAGTGAAAAAGGTAAGTCAGCAGCAGCTAGCATCAACAATCTAGTGAAATTGTATAACAGAAATTAGAAAATAAAATGCAGCGCTTGTGAGAGAGAAATATAATGTGATCTCAAAGATTATTCACGGGGATATATGGTAAAATACTGTCCCCTAATCTTTTAACAGAAACTAGCAACATATCAACACATAACAGTGAATGTAAATGTGCTACCAAACAATGTGACTGGTTATAATGAAAGAGAAACAAACCCCTGAACCGACTTCTGAGAGCCTGTGATATGAAAATACCTCTCAAAGATTTAACAGGGTGTACATATATATCAAAATATATTAACAAATAATTGGTGCTTCCATAAAGTGACTAAAAAAACAGGTTGCCTCACTGGATCGACAAACACATTGACCGTAGAGCAACCTAAACGAGCTACCGACAACAAGTTTAAATGGTCTTTAATCACACAGTTCTCAGTCCAACACAAACAAGTTAGAAATATTCTTAACTGACACTGGAGTGTTTTAAAAAACTACCCTCTGCTAGGCCCACTACTGCCTGCTAAAGCAGGAGTCATTTTTAGGGGAACTCCGACTCTGAAAAGTCAAATTTCCCACAATGTAATTGATGTGCCAAAAAATCGACTTACTTTCCAGAGTCCAAAGGTTACTATCCATGTAGGAAATGCAATGTGTGCATTCATAATATCTGTGGACGGAAATTTTTTTAATCTACTGTCACCTCTACTGTCTACCATATGAAATATTTTAGCACCTGTGCAACACGGTACACAGTATATTTGATTACGTGTCACAAGCAATATGTGGGACACACAATCAGATCATTCACCACTAGAGTTAATGAACATATTGCGGCCATCAAACATGGTCTCACTAACCACAGTGTTCCCAGGCACTATTTACATTTTCATGAGAAATATCCTATGGGTAAAAAATTTCAGATTATCGATAAACTAGTCCCACATTGGAGAGGGGGGTCCCGCATCAGGGAAGTCTCTAAACTCAAGACTTTATGGATATACCAACTCAAGTGTTACCCCTCCATGGGTTAAACATTGAGTGGGACATACATGCATTTATCAATAAATCTTGAAGTGTTAATTATTCCTTTGTTTAAGTACTACTAGGTTACTGTTTTTTTCTAGATGAATTGGCTAGCCTTTGTTACTGTATATGACTTGTCTGTTTCATTTATGTAACAATGGAGGACAGTAACAGCAGAGGGGGCTTTTCAGAGGATATAGCCACCATAAAGGCACCATACGTGTGTCTTCTTCCTATTTGGATTGACCATCCCCCTGTCATCATTGGTATTGGCATATTCCAGTTAAATAATTTCCCTGTTTAGGTATCACTGGGTTACTTTTTCCTACTGGACAAATCTAATACCCTTTATATCAGTTATATGACCACACAACAGTTTTTTGTTTTTTTTTGTATTGTAACAATAGATGACAATAACTACAGAGGGAGCTCTTTCAGAGGATAATGTCATCATGACGGTCGCATACATATGTGTCCCCTGTTCTATACAGATCGGTTAGCCCACTGCTATCTTTAATATTGGTACATTTTAGTTAACTAATTAACTTTGGTTGGTCCCTATGAATTATGGATATTGGGACGTTTGGATCTGCACATTATAATTAATTAATTTTTGTAATCAGTTTTTTTAATTTTTTATTTGATCTCTTTGGTTGTTACTGTATTCCAGGTGTAATGTCCTCTTTGGATTGTTAGCTGGGGTATTTTACTTATTTTTCGCTGCACTTCTTTTTTCATAAGTTGGACTATTGATGTACACTAACCCCCTGTTTTATGGTGTGTCCAGCAAAGTTTTGTGGTTGCAAATATGGGGTTAAGTTTCTCCTGATGGGGGCGTGGCTTGGCACGCAGAGCGGATGGCAATAGACTAGAAGAGCTCCGCTAAACCCTCAGCTCCTGACACGTGAACATCACCGTGACCAACAGCTATCATGAGCAGACTCACCCGCCATAACTCCGGCAACCACTCCCGAACTATCCCAAATATCTTCAAATCACAGCCCTGTCGTCTCAAAGCCCAATCCAAGATGGCACAGCCTCGTGGAGAAGAAGAGTTCAGTGAAGACTCACAGTCCACATACGAGGAGGAGGTAAGGGATACCACCTCATCTGAACACCCCCTCACACTGACCGCTATGATGAAGATAGCGGCAGATATTAAAGGCACACACTCATCTGCCATCACAGAACTAAAGGCGGATATATTCTCCCTATCAGAGAAACTTGAGGGGGTGGAGAAGGCAGGCTCCAGATGGGACAAGGCCACCTCACACCTGGAAAGAGTTACAGACTCTTACCGATCACAGGGTTACAGTTACCGATCACAGGGTGCACCTGTCCACCAACTCAGTTGATCGACTGACCTTCATAAAGATGAATCAGTCTTGGATCACCACCAACTACCAAGCACCTGAAGCTGATGTAAACGAATATATTTTTTTTAAATATCACATCCCTTCAAGACTGCCTATGCTGATGCTGAGTGATTGTCCTGTTATGTTGACTGTCTATCCTCTTCCTCCTCTGCTGATACCTTGGAAGAACATTTTTGGTTCTGGGTGATGCTACCAGCCCAATTTTTCAGCCCCTGTTTAACAGGGGCGTGTAACTACAATTTTTGATGCAATGCTTTGCAGCAGGGCTCATTCCAGCACTACAAATAGAGTATATGGGAGAGGTTGCAGTGTTGTGGCACCAGCACCAATGCCTAAGGCCCAATTTTTCAGCCCCTGTTTAACAGGGGCATGTAATTACAATTCTTGATATAATATTTCACAGCAGGGCCCGTTCCTGCGCCCACCAAGTGTAACTGTGAGGACTTACAGTGTTGTGGCACCAGCACCACTACCACCACCACAACCACCAAAGGCCCAATTTTTCTACCACTGTTCAACAATAGCATGTAATTACAATTATTGATATAATCGTTCACAGCAGGGTGCTCCAGTGCCCACCAAGAGTCACTTTGAGGGCTTACAGTGTTGTGGCAACACCAACGCCTTGTTTCGGCATTTCTTCCAAGCATACAGGGCAGGCCCCTACTTTCAAACATCCAACTTACAAATGTCTCCTACTTGCAAATGGAAGGAGACAACAGGAAGTGAGATGAAAAAAGGTGGACGGCAAAACAAATTATACAGTTAATCCCTATGTTTTCCAAAAAACTTAAAAATAGATTTTTTGACTGGAGCTACACTTTAAAAATGTACCAGTTAAAAATTACAAACAGATTCTACTTAACACAACAAACCTACACAGTCCCTGTCTTGTTTGCACCACCTATATACTCTATATATATATATATATATATATATATATATATATATATATATATATATATATATATATATATATATATATACCAGTGGTGTGAAAAAGTGTTTGCCCCCTTCCTCATTTCCTGTTCCTTTGCATGTTTGTCACACTTAAGTGTTTCGGAACATCAAACCAATTTAACCACTTGAGATCCGCGCTATAGCCAAATGACGGCTACGGCGCGGATCTCCTTTTCCGGGACTACGTCTATTCACGTAGTCCCGTGTACGAGCGGCCTGCGCGCCCCCTGAGGGGCGCGCGCGGCGTGCTCTGTGATCCATGAGACTCGCCTGATCACCCATCCGTGCAAGGGGTCGATCCCGACCCCTTATCACGTGATCAGCTGTCAGCCAATGACAGCTGATCAGGTGATCTAACGGAGCCGGTAATCGGCTAGTATTCCTGTCAGTGCGAGGAGAAAAAAAAAAAGCCGATCACCGGCGGCCATGATCGGGACATCAGTCCCGATCACGGCCAGCAATGCAAGCGCCCACCTGCCCCCTGCCAGTGCCCACCTGCCCCCTGCAGTGCCACCCTAATAAAAAGTAAGTGCCCCCCGTCAGTGCTACCCAGCAGTGCCCATAGTGCCACCCAGCAGTGCCCACAGTGCCACCCAGCAGTGCCACCCACAGTGCCACCCACAGTGCCACCCACAGTGCCTACAATCTGCCTCAAAGGTGCTGCACCCCAGTGCCGCCCATCAGTGCCCAGCAGTGCCGCCCATCAGTGCCCAGCAGTGCCGCCCATCAGTGCCCAGCAGTACCACCTATCAGAGCCACCTATCAGTGCCACCTATCAGTGCCCATCAGTCCCATCTATCAGTGGTACCTATCAGTGCCCATCCGTGCCACCCATCCGTGCAACCCAACCGTGCCACCCATCCGTGCCATCTTATCTGTGCCCATCTGTGCCCATCAGTGCCGCCTTATCTGTGCCTATTAGTGCCGCCTTAACTATGTCTCAGTGCCCACCAGTGCAGCCTATCAGTGCCCAACAATGCAGCCTATCAGTGCCCACCAATGCAGCACATCAGTGCCCACCAATGCAGCCTATCAGTGCCGCCTAATCAGCGCACTTCAATGAAGGAGAAAAATGACCCGTTTGCAAAATTTTATAACAAACTATTAAAACATGATTTATTTATTTATTTTTTTTGCATCTTTTTTTGTTTGTTTAGCAAAAAATAAAACTCCGAGCTGTAACTAAATACCACCAAAAGAAAGCTCTATTTGTGGGAAAAAAATGATAAAAATTTCATTTGGGTACAGTGTTGTATGCCCGCACAATTGTCATTCAAAGTGCATCAGCGCTGAAAGCTGAAAATTGGTCTGGGACTGAGGGGGGTTTAAGTGCCCAGTAAGCAAGTGGTTAAACAATAGTCAAGGACAACACAAGTAAACACAAAATGCAATTTGTAAATGAAGGTGTTTATTATTAAAGGTGAAAAAAAATCCAAACCATCATGGCCCTGTGTGAAAAAGTGATTGCCCCCCTTGTTAAAACATACTATAACTGTGGTTGTCCACACCTGAGTTCAATTTCTCTAGCCACACCCAGGCCTGATTATTGCCACACCTGTTCACAATCAAGGCATCACTTAAATAGGAGCTGCTTGACACAGTAAGGTCCACCAGAAGATCCTTAAAAGCTACACATCATGCCGAGACCCAAAGAAATTCAGGAACAATTGAGAAAGAAAGTAATTGAGATCTATCAGTCTGGAAAGGGTTATAAAGCCATTTCCAAAGCTTTGGGAATCCAGCG
Source organism: Lithobates pipiens (assembly GCF_037356315.1). Lineage (NCBI taxonomy): Eukaryota > Metazoa > Chordata > Amphibia > Anura > Ranidae > Lithobates > Lithobates pipiens. The sequence goes on along the minus strand of NW_027507790.1, from coordinate 276,552,175 downwards.
AACCACAGTGAGAGCCATTATCCACAAATGGTGAAGACATGGAACAGTGGTGAACCTTCCCAGGAGTGGCCGGCCGCCCAAAATTACCCCAAGAGCGCAGCGACGACTCATCCAAGAGGTCACAAAAGACCCCACAACAACGTCCAAGGAACTGCAGGCCTCACTTGCCTCAGTTAAGGTCAGCGTTCATGCCTCCACCATCAGGAAAAGACTGGGCAAAAATGGCCTGCATGGCAGAGTTCCAATGAGAAAACCACTGCTGAGCAAAAAGAACATCAAAGCTCGTCTCAATTTCTCCACAACACATCTTGATGATCCCCAAGACTTTTGGGACAACATTCTGTGGACCGATGAGACAAAAGTGGAACTCTTTGGAAGGTGTGTGTCCAAGTATATCTGGCGTAGAAGGAACACTGCATTTCATAAAAAGAACATTATACCAACAGTAAAATATGGTGGTGGTAGTGTGATGGTCTGGGGCTGTTTTGCTGCTTCAGGACCTGGAAGACTTGCCGTGATAAAAGGAACTATGAATTCTGCTGTCTACCAAGGGATCCTGAAGGAGAATGTCCGACCATCTGTTCGTGTACTCAAGCTGAAACGAAGTTGGGTTCTGCAGCAGGACAATGATCCTAAACACACCAGCAAGTCCACCACCGAATGGCTGAAGAAAAACAAAATGAAGACTTTGGAGTGGCCTAGCCAAAGTCCTGACCTGAATCCTATTGAGATGTTGTGGTATGACCTTAAAAAGGCCGTTCATGCTCGAAAACCCTCTAATGTAACTGAATTAGGACAATTCTGCAAAGATGAGTGGGCCAAAATTCCTCCAGGACACCGTAAAAGCCTCATTGCACGTTATCGCAAACGCTTGGTTGCAGTTGTTGCTGCTAAGGGTGGCCCAACCAGTTATTAGGTTTAGGGGGCAATCACTTTTTCACACAGGGCCATGATGGTTTGGATTTTTTTTTCACCTTTAATAATAAACACCTTCATTTACAAATTGCATTTTGTGTTTACTTGTGTTGTCCTTGACTATTGTTTAAATTGGTTTGATGTTCCGAAACACTTAAGTGTGACAAACATGCAAAGGAACAGGAAATGAGGAAGGGGGCAAACACTTTTTCACACCACTGTATATATACTGTATATAGGGCCAGGGGGTCCCACACCTTTCCTTTTTTTAATATGGGTACGGGGTTCCCCTTAATATCTGTACAAGACCCAAAGGGGCTGGTAATGGGCAGGGGGGCTACCCATGCCATTTTTCTCAATGATTTTCATCCATATTGCCGGAACCAGATATTACATTAAAACCACAAGCAGTTTTAAATGACTTTTTTTCGTTAAATGTCATTTTGTGCAGGGACTGTTCTAAACACGGGAAACACGTGGCACTTCACAGGCATACTATAGACACCCCCCCAGGCACAATAATTTACGTTCGAAAGTTCTGGTGCGAACCGAACCGGGGGGTGTTTGGCTCATCCCTAATCCTTGGAGAGTAAACCATTTCCCAGTGACAAACATAGACTGCACTTGAAATTTCAATCTCTTCTTAAAAAAAAAAAAAAAAAAACTCACTGATGTGCGGAGGTCTATGAATCCCACTGGGAAAAGTTATACCTTCTATTCTCCAGTACATAAAACACACACTGGAATTGACCACTTCTTGGCTAGCTAATTTCTCCACCTTTCATCATACTAAATCTTCAGATGAAGCATCTATAATTTGTTCGCACCATGAAGCCATTTTAATTCCTTTAGATTGCTCTAAACTGCCAATAGCGACTCAATGAATATCACCCTGTGTGTTTTCCAATTTTTGGTTTTTCATTCAGTTTTTGCATCACTAATTTCACTAATTACACTGAATGTCATTGTTGTTGGCATTACAGGATAACCACTCTTCATGTGTATTGCCTGATGTCTCAATTTTGTTTTTTTTTCTTCCCCTTCAGCAAAGGCTCCATAGTTCTCTTCCTTCTTATTTGAAAGTCACAGGATTCTGTGAGAAGGGGTTAGGTCCACTCCCAAGTCCTGGAATAGTCACATGTAATGATACCAGAAGAACGCTCACAGTTGCAAATGAACTGGTGAAGTAGTGGTGTGGATGGAGATCTCTGCTCCCTAGATTTCTAACTTATTGTGAGCCTTTCTGATTGATTTCCCCCCTGACTTTTATTCATAAGTGAGTCTTCTCTCAGTCAGGGCCAATTTAACATAGGGGCTATTGGAGCTGCAGCTCCAGGCCCCTACTTTAATATAGGCCCAGCAGGGTTGGACTAACCATTTGGACACAGCCATTGCCCTACTGATGCCACCCACTGCCAATCCCAGCCCCAAATGCATTTATAAAAAAACAAAAATTAAATTGTAAAAGATAATAAAAAAATGTAATAAAAATATTCAAAAAACTGCTGACACTGTCCACTGCTCTACTAACTCCATCCACTGCCTTCCACTGCCCCAAAAGCATTGTAGAAAAAAAAAAGTTCAATTGTAAAAAAACAAAAAAACAAAAAAAAAATGTAAACAATAAAAGATTGCAACAAATAATTAAAAAAAAAATTAAAATTTTTAAATAAGTATAAAGAAAATTTGGACTCATTCACACGGTTTCTCTTGCACATACAGTGTGAATGAGCAGTTTGTTTAAAATACTTAATTTGTTATAATAAAAAGTTGCATTTAATTTTACTTATTAACAATAAAAATGGCCCTCCAAAATCCTCAGCACCAGGCCCATGATACTCCTAATCCGGCCCTGCTCTCAGTGACAACATGTATTACTCACATGTACACAGCTGATGACCTCCTAATGCAGTCACTGGATTGGTTAAATTGTGCTATATTTACTTGTACTATTTGGTCATTGCTTCTCGGCACAATAAATGGGTCCCTGTGCTGCCCTGAAATTCCATTTACGCTATGCCTCTGGAAACCAAGATTTTTACTGCAAGTGCATTGATGTGATGGCTTCTACTTTATCTTCTTGGATGTGTGATTCCTATGCTTCTGTCCCCTCTTACCTATATTAATCCTGCAAGTGTGGGATGGACTTTGTTTAAAGCCAAATTGGAAGTGGCCTGTTATACTTACCTGCTCTGTGCAGTGATTTTTCACAGAGTATCCCAGATCACTCCTCTTCTCTGGCCCCTCCCTCCTGCCGAGTGCCCCCACAGCAAGGAGCTTGGCATGGGGGCACCCAAAACGAGCCGCTGCTCTGTGTGACCATTTAGACACGGAGCTGCAGCTTGGCCCCACCACCTCCCTCCCCTCATTGACTCACTGAATTTCATTGACAGCAGTGGGAGGCAATGGTGCCTGCTTTGTGTCTCAGCCAATCAGGAGAGTTCCGGACAGCGGAGTCGTGCAACATAGCTGGATCAAGATGGGGCTCATGTATGTTATAAGTATTAGGGGGGCTGCTGCATGCCGAAGGTTTTTTATCTTAATGCATAGAATGCATTAAGATAAAAAAAAACGTATGCCTTTAGAACCACTTTAATTGTGAAGGAAGTCACTGACTACTCTACTGAGCTTGATGATTTCCTGTACAGATCCAGAACATACAATACAGTGATGTTGGCAGATGCGCAGATACAGTACATACAGTGCTGACCAGTTTGAAAGCACTTAAATTGTTTGTAACACCCCAAAATATTATGTTTCGTTAAAGCATGTATAACAACACAGTGCTTGTGCTGTGTTATTTGGCCCCTTGTTTAACCTAAAAAACCTGCCTGATCCTGCCAGTTTCTGCCCTCCTCCTATAACTTGACCACGGTTCATCATGCTGAGCCCTGACACTGTGGTCAGTTTATGTACCGCCATCATCCACAGCTCTCCTCTGTCCTCCTCTCCCTCTCCCAGCCTCTCAGCTAGTCCGTGCCACTCTGCTCCTTGCCCCTTCCTTTTCTGCGGCTATAGTATTTCTATTATAAACATCACATCCCCTCTGTTAGCTAACATCATCTGCCCTAGTGACTGTGCTGAAAAAAAAAGCCTATTTATACCTTATATTGGAGCATCTCCTGGCACTTACGTGACTCCTTGGCTTTCTCCTTCTCTCCACCCCTCCTCCCCAGCTGACATCAGCAGGAGTTCTCAGGCCAACCCACTATAGCTGTCAGCCAGCGACAGGAGAGAGCCGAGTTCTGGGAGATGCTCTGATATAAGGTGGTTGAACTAGATGGACTTGTGTCTTTTTTCAACCTGAGCGTCAACGCGGCAAGCAGCAGCGGTGGTGCAAAAAAGAAGAAAGTGGGACTTTAACTGAAGCTCAGGATGACAAAAATGAGCAAAATGGTGGAAAATAAAGATTTAATGATGCATAAAAACAAGTTTACATACAATTCATTCCATGTACACAGAAATGCACCCATAACATGGTGCCAATTTGTAACCTAGCAATAATTGATAATAACATGTTTACAACCATTGATATTCTAGATAAAACAAGAGGGCCACCATACTCATAGTTGGATACATATGTTGAGATAATAACATCTGCACTGTCAGTAGGCTTAAGAACCCAAATATGTTAGAAGAAGTATAAACACATATCATGGTGGTTGTGTAGCTCGTACACCAGTATCTTGACGCGTTTCACGGCTTTAAACCGCTCTTCAGGAGCAGACATGTAAGATATCTGCAATAAGAAAATATTTGGCTAGGTAAGTATACTAAGTCAGGGCAGGGGAGGATGGATAAAGCCCCCAAAACTGTATAAAACAAGATGGCTTACAAATATGTGTGCACTGGAAGGCAGGGTGCCAAGGACCTCGGGCCACCCCAGAGCATCAATGTTGGGAGCTGAGAGGACATCTCTTTATCATCACAGGCGGACATCTGGGTGAGCTCCGAGCACCCCGAGAACCCCTAGTGTAAATGTGGGAAATGGTGAGGTGTAGTGAAAGCAGTAATTGAAAACAAAAAACAAACCACGACAAAAAAAAAAACAACAATGTTAAAGGTGAGTGTATGGGATGTGAGACCAGTGAATAAAGAGTGAATTGGTAGGAAAAGTGATAGATGCAAGGGTGAAGAAATGAACTGGAGGCCAAACAGAAGTGACGGTGGGAGACCATGGTAAGAGATCATCACCGAAACATTCAATGGATAAAGAATTAAGTGAAGATGAGGTGTAAGATGTACCTGTGTTAGGAAGAAAAGGGAATCAGTCCATAAATAATGTGAAGCCAATGTGATGGAAGGCTCAGAGAAACTCAGAGCATACCAGGACCACCGCCCATAAATACACGCCGCCACAGCCACACCCCCTATGCCACAGCCTCAGACATAAAGGGGGTCGCGAGGATGTCGACGCCCCGGACGTAGATATGCCAGGCAGTCGGCGCCACCCCAGCCCCACCTACAATCGGGAGAATGGATAGTACTGGACCGGAAGGACCACGCAACAGAGGCGCCGCACAGCCGGCGTGTACATGCGATATTGACACACAGTGGTGGCAGATCCGCCCACCTGAGCATCAAAAGCGGGTGGGCGGGAGGAAAGCCCAAGTGTGCGTCATGGCTCCCGCACCAATTGAACACCTGACTAACTATGTAAGATATAATTCTGCTTTATTTTTGTTTAAGCACAGACATTGGGCACATAATGTTAGCTAACAGAGGGGATGGTATGTTTATGATACAGTGGCTTCACAACCATTTTAACGAAGACTTTGTAGCACCCTCTACCTTAGGTAGGTGCTAGCGTCAGATTGGCCAGTGCAGGTACATAGCTGAAAGCTAGGTCTGTTTGTTTTGATATGGGAGCTGGGGAGTTGTTTAGTGTAGGCTGGTGACACACAGACAGTGTCACTTCTCGGTTACCTCCCTCTGGCTCTCAGAAGATTCTGGAAGCAGAGGAGAGGAAGAGAGGTGGAGCTGTCTGGGGTGTGGTAAGGAGCCTGAACAATCCCCAACTAGGATTGTCAGGGGGCAGGCCTCCTAAAATAACTTGGGTCAGCCCAGCTTGGGGGGGAGTTGTCCAGGGGGGAGTAACAGGGATATGGAGTGTTAGGCTGTCGGGGCCTTGAAGGGAGCCCCCCTACCGAGGAGGTTTCCTTGGGCCAGGGCTCGGAGCTGTGAGGGAACCCCACACAACCCAAGGGGTATCCTTTTGGTTTGATGAGTGACAGGAACAGTCAGGAGATCTGGGAGAGGCATGCCAGAAGTGAATGTAGAGCCAGAGGGAGAGACTGTGATGTTACTGGAGTTGAAGTTAGGCTGCCGCTGCCAGGAGGGCAGGCAGAGTTCATACAGGACTGATTGGGACCAGTAGTCCACCTAGATACAGCTAGCACAAAAAGGACATTTTCTATTGCTAATGGTTGATACACCAAAGGGGCCCATGGTCCCCTGCCAGCAAATGGCGTATCTACAAAGTTAGGCCTAATTTAGAGTTGGGCCTAGCCATGTGCTAGCTGCAATAGGAACCAAGTATTGCATAGTAGAAGAAGTAACAATTCATGCAAGAAGTGTTGTGCTGGAGCAGTCTGGGGCTTTAGAGACTGTGAATAGAGGTTCCAATCTACATTTTGATCGATTAGATGCTATTGATCAGGGCATCACATATTCCTTTTACCCCATCCAAGTTTAATCCCTCAATAAAACAACAAAAATAAAGCTGAAGGATTGTTCATTGTCTGGAGAGTGACTGGAAGTGAATGCCCGGCTGAGCAGGGTGACAGGTGGAACTACTACACTCAGCCGCCCCACAGGGGTACAACTTCAACAAATGACACCACTTGTTCTGTGTAACTGAATTATTCAAAGTTCTGTTCATTCTGATCGGCACTCATACTAGAAAAGTAAAGCTAAAAAAAAATGACCTAGACTGTACTTAGTGATCTATTGGACACATCATATTACATACATATAATACATTGAAGTGATCACTTACCTGTGTATACCGATACAGACTAAGTAACTGGGCCATCGCATGACTTGTATAGAAATTACTGTCACCAATAAAACCAGCCACTTCTCCGTGTCCCTTACAGTAATAGTTAGGAGCTTCCTTTTCTCCAGACAATATCTTTGTGGCATATCCCAACGTTTTCTTCGGATCAGAACATGTACTAAATATATGATAGCCCAGAGTAACATTCGGCAGAAGATCGGGGCTCTGGTTAATTTCCTGAACAACTAATTTCATCAGCAAGATGCTTTTGTACTCTTCAGGGTTGACGCTGCAAGATATTGAGAGGTTTTTCAAACAACACCAAATAGTTAATTATGAGATTACAGTTTGGCCACATCCCACAAAACTAACACAAACTGTTTTTCACAGAAAACAAAGGAAAGAAAGGAATAGAAATAATATAAAAAAAGTGGTGATGTTTTGGTTTGGAAATCCCATAATGATGTGTCAGTTATGCCGCATACCAGTGTTGCCAACCGCCCGTAGATTTACGGGCTGCCCTTAAAAACCGGCACTTTTTTTTCTGCCCGTAAAAGCCTATAGAAGCGGAAAAGTGCCAGTAAAAATGGCTGTGATCGCTGCGGGTGTGAACTGCGCATGCGCAGCCCCGAAATTCCCTGAGATGATCCGAGTCCGTGCCGCCCGACCCACCCCTGCCTGCTGATGATGTTATGCGCAAGCCGCATTTCCCGCTACACGGTGCCGGCCAGAAAGTGTAAAATGCCAGGACATGAGCCGAGTGGGCTAATAGTGGAGGAGCCTGTGCAGTGTCTGCAATATGTGGACAGTCAGTACAGTGGAGCTGGAGTGAGGACGTGCGGCACCAATGCACCACCACCGTGCGAGAGATGGATGGACAGAGCTGCCCCGGAAAGGCACACAAGGCCTCCTGACAAGTGCCCTGGCTGCAGCCCCCTGCCTGGTGAGTGGAGTGCAAATACACACACACTAACTTGAACTTAGAGAGTGTCCCACCACCGGACCCCTGACCTGACTGCAACATCCATCCATCCATCACTTGGGATGGATGCTATTTATGTGATGTCTACAGGCAGGCACAGGCAGCAGTTATCAGATAAGAATGGTTGTGGTGTAATTGTGCAGTATTACAGATATTTACAATCTCTGTGTCTTGCTATCCCCTGTGTCCTGTCTGCCATCCTCTGACCATCCTCTGTGTCTGTGGTGTCGGCCATCCTCTGACCATCCCTTGTGTCCTGTCTGCCATCCTCTGACCATCCCCTGTGTCCTGTCCGACCATCCTCTGACCATCCCCTGTGTCTGTGGTGTCGGCCATCCTCTGACCACCTCCTGTATCCTGTCCGCCATCCTCTGACCATTCCCTGTGTCTGTGGTGTCGGCCATCCTCTGACTATCCCCTGTGTCTGTGGTGTCGGCCATCCTCTGACCATCCCCTGTGTCCTGTCTGCCATCCTCTGACCATCCCCTGTGTCCTGTCTGCCATCCTCTGACCATCCCCTGTGTCCTGTCGGCCATCCTCTGACCATCCCCTGTGTCTGTGGTGCCATCCTCTGACCATCCCCTGTGTCCTGTCCGCCATCCTCTGACCATCCTCTGTGTCTGTGGTGTCGGCCATCCTCTGACCATCCCCTGTGTCCTGTCCGCCATCATCTGACCACCTACTGTGTCCTGTCTGCCATCCTCTGACCATCCCCTGTGTCCTGTCCGCCATCCTCTGACCATCCCCTGTGTCTGTGGTGTCGGCCATCCTCTGACTATCCCCTGTGTCTGTGGTGTTGGCCATCCTCTGACCATCCCCTGTGTCCTGTCTGCCATCCTCTGACCATCCCCTGTGTCCTGTCTGCCATCCTCTGACCATCCCCTGTGTCCTGTCGGCCATCCTCTGACCATCCCCTGTGTCTGTGGTGCCATCCTCTGACCATCCCCTGTGTCCTGTCCGCCATCCTCTGACCATCCTCTGTGTCTGTGGTGTCGGCCATCCTCTGACCATCCCCTGTGTCCTGTCCGCCATCATCTGACCACCTACTGTGTCCTGTCTGCCATCCTCTGACCATCCCCTGTGTCTGTGGTGTCGGCCATCCTCTGACCACCTCCTGTGTCCTGTCCGCCATCCTCTGACCATCCCCTGTGTCTGTGGTGTCGGCCATCCTCTGACCATCCCCTGTGTCCTGTCTGCAATCCTCTGACCATCCTCTGTGTCCTGTCTGCCATCCTCTGACCATCTCCTGTGTCCTGTCGGCCATCCTCTGACCATCCCCTGTGTCTGTGGTGTCCGCCATCCTCTGACCACCTCCTGTGTCCTGTCCGCCATCCTCTGACCACCTCCTGTGTTTTGTCCTTCATCCTCTGACCACCTCCTGTGTTCTGTCGGCCATCCTCTGACCACCTCCTGTGTTCTGTCCGCCATCCTCTGACCACCTCCTGTGTTTTGTCCGCCATCCTCTGACCACCTCCTGTGTCCTGTCTGCCATCCTCTGACAACCTCCTGTGTTCTGTCCACCATCCTCTGACCACCTCCTGTGTCCTGTCCGCCATCCTCTGGCCACCTCCTGTGTCCTGTCTGCCATCCTCTGACCACCTCCTGTGTCCTGTCTGCCATCCTCTGACCATCCCTTGTGTCCTGTCCGCCATCCTCTGACCATCTCTTGTCTTTTATCATGTCTGCAGTCTCTGAGGGGGGAGTCTGGAGAGGAGTCAATAGTGAAAGTGACACCAAGATGGGGGTCATGGAAGAGATCAGATGTGTGTGGACTGTGGAAAGGAGACTATGGAAAAATTCAGAGCCACTGACTGAGTCCTGCACAATGCACCTGACATGAGGTCAGTGACAGCGTCAGGCAGTCTGAAGAGGGGGGTCATTGATGTAAAGGGGGAGTGAATGCAATAATGTAAGGCATTGATATAAAGGTCCCCCCTTATATCCATAACCCCCCTCTTACCTTAGTGTATTCACTCTGAAGAAGGTGATCTCTGGTCACCTGAGCCCCCAACATCAGTTCCCAGCATTCCCCTTTACATCAGAGTCTGCAGGATTCCCAGCTTACAGTGCAAGGGGGAACTTTGATGTAAAGGGCAAAGCAGTGGACTCTGATATAAGATGGTCTCTGGTGACCAGAGCTCCCCCCTTATATCAGAGTTCCCCCTTGGATCATAATCTGCAGCATTCCCCTTAATGTCAGAGTTTCCAATCACTGTAAGGGGGAATCCTGCACACTCTGCTATATGGTGGATCTCTGTGCTGGCTGTGTTATATTAATCTGACCTTCATGTAACTTAAGAAATATGTTTTATAACTTTTGTGTAACTTAACCACTTGCCGACCAGTGCACAACGATGTACGTAGACAGAATGGCACGGGCAGGCAAATGGGTGTACATGTACATCCCTTTAAATTTGCCGCCCTGCCATCGGGAGCGCGCCGCCGGCGGCACGCTCCCGCGCTGGTCGGGTCCCCCGTGAGTCCGGTCGCAGGACCCGCGGACTCGATCGCCGCGGGCATCCCCGCGATCGTCTCACGGAGCGGCCGAATTAAGAAATGCCGTTGTAAACAACATTTCTCCATTCTGCCTAGCAACTAGTGACGCTGATCTCTGCTCCATGTGATTGGAGCAGAGATCAGTGTTCACTAAATGAAAGCCCAACCCCCCCACAGTTAGTAACACACCCCTAGGAACACTTAACCCCTACACTAGCACCCACTGGTTAACCCCTTCATTGCTGGTGTCATTTACACAGGAATCACTGCATTTATATAGCATATAAATGACAATGGTCCCAAAAATGTGTCAAAAATGTCCGATGGGTCCCCCACAATGTCACAGTCACAATAAAAATCGCTGATCGCCGCCATTACTAGTAAAAAAAATAATAATAAAAAATTATTAATAAAAATGCTATAAAACTATCCCTATTTTGTAAATGCTATAACTTTTGCGCAAACCAATCAATAATCGCTTATTGCGATTTTTTTTACCAAAAATATGTAGAAGAATACGTATCAGCCTAAACTGAGGGAAAAAAATGTTTTTTTATAAAGGACGTCAATTTTGTTTGGGAGCCACGTCGCACGACCGCGCAATTGTCAGTTAAAGCAACGCAGTGCCAAATCGCAAAAAGTGGTCTGGTCTTTGACCAGCAAAATAGTCCGGTCTGAAAGTGGTTAAACACATTGCTAATCGCACTAGCTACATGTTTATAGTTTTAATATTAACATGTGCATGGTTTAGCACTGAAAACTTCAAATTTAGGTACATTTTTGCAGTGTCAGTAAAAAAACTGGCTCTGCCAGTAAATTTCATGACTATTTGCCAGTAAAAAATTGGTGCCGTTTGTAAATTTTGGCTTTCTGCCAGTAAATTTCACTTCGGGGGTTGGCAACGCTGCCGCATACACAAGATCAGAAATTCGATCAGCAAAAGACCGATGACAGCTTTTGGCCAGAAAATGCGACCGTGCGTATGCTCCATCGGACTTTTGTTGGCGGAATTCCTGCCAGCAAAAGATTGAGAACAGGTTCTCCATTTTTCGGTCAGAAAAAGTTCCGATTGGAAATTCTGATCGTCTGTAGCAATTTTGATGCGCAAAATTCCTACTCAAGCTCGGAGACAATTTGACGCATGCTTGGAAGCATTGAACTTCATTTTCTGTGTTTTCTAGTGTTGTATGTCACTGCATTCTTGACGTTGAAAGTTCAGAGAACTTTTGTGTGACCGTGTGAATGCAAGCCAAGGTTGTTGAGCGGAATTCCAAGATTTTTCGGACGGAAATTCCACTCATGTGTACGGGGAATTAGAAGTTGGGTTATGGCCCAAAGCAAGGGACAAAGCCCACCTGATCCCCATGTATCAATTTAGGTAGGTGTGGAAATTTTTGGTTCACTACGACTTTGGTGTAGACCTTTAAATCAGCATGTAACTGCTTTCCACCTGGCCTATTGTAATAATGCGGCCGGGAGGTTTTATTATTCCTCGAACTTGTACATGCCCCCGGGGGGCATGCAGCACCATGATCTGTAATTGTTATATCCTGTGGATAGTGGATACAGTTTTTCACAGATCTAGGTAAAGGGCCAATCTCAATGGCCCTTTACCGTGTGATCGCTGTGCCCAAACACAGTGGACCACAAAATGTAAACTATGGCCGGTATTTGCTGTTACTACCTCTCACACCAGTGCAGCCATCATCAGTGCCATTATCACCCACACCAGTGCAGCCATACACTGTATCCCTGATTGCAGCCACACCTATTCCAGTGTCACTAGAGCCAGCAAACATCATGTCCAAAAAAATATACACCAGCAAAGAGGCCTTCCAGTTTCTGGAAGAGAAGAAGAGAGGGGCAGTGTCAATCTAAGTGCAGCAATGATACAACCATTTTATCAAAGTGGAAGTAAACCCATCGATTTAAACAGTTAAAAAAAAAGGCGTTCAGGGAATGCTAACTGCACATTGGCTGTGCTCTCAGCCAAACTATCAAATCATCCAATGGCTGGTGTCATAACAAATCACATGTGCAGCACCATAGCAGTTGAAGATTAAACAGAGGCAAAGATGGCAGCTTCCTTGGCTGAAAACGATAGGGGAGTTTACTTCCACTTTAAGGAAAGTAATACACTCACTAGAACATAGATAACATGGGCACATCAAAAGGTAGCAGCCTTGTGGTAGGCTGAGATTTGGAGAGGCAGCTGGAGAGCACAGTATCATCGTACCCAATGGCATTGGTGGTTCCCGGGGTCCCAGGTCGGAAACAAGGGTGCAGGAGGAAGCTGTGTCCGACTGAGAATGAGGCTGTGTCCATGCACACATTCAGAGATTGCCTGATGAAGAAGCATGCATGCTCTGAATGCGTGCAGCCTCTTTCTCATCCGGACACCATCTTGACAGCTTCCTCCTGCGCCCTTCCTTTCTGACCTGGGATCCCGGGAACCACCAGCGGATACAATGATACTGCACTCTCCAGCTGCCCCTCCAGATCTCTGTTAACCACAAGGCTGCTACCTTTTGATGGGCCCATGTTATCAACTGTAAGTTCTAGTGAGTGTATTACGTTCCTTAATAAACTGGTTGTATCATTGTTGCACTTAGATTGGCACTGCCCCTCTCCTTCTCTTCCAGTGTTCACAGAATCTCTTCCACTCTATAGTGGGCTGCCTACCAAGTGTGTTACAACCTAGGACTAATGGACCACTGTACACAATAAGGTCTCGCCCCTATCCCCACATCCCTGGTCCTTTGATCCATTTAAGTCATTGGTGTACTTGCTCGAGCAACAGCTATTTTAGAGCTTCAATAATTTTTTGCTCACCTTCCAGTTTCTGACAATGACAGATGAGAGCAGCGGGGAGCTTTCACTGTCAGATTTGGATTCGGAATATAAGCTCATGGAGAGCAGTGGGTCAAAAACTGAATTGGAGGAAAGGATACCTATACGAAGGATGAGGCTTTCTGAAGAGCAGACTTTCAACAGCAGTGCTGTACATCATCCTGGTGAAGTGGCGACCACCAGCAATGCAGAACCCCTGGATGAAAGCCATAGTACTAGAAGTGGGGTGTCACATCATCCACCAAGTATCAGAGCCCATAAAAGTCTCCCAGAGACACCTACAAACCTGTTATGGCTTCCTTGTAACCTAGCATCAGCTATTACCCCCCTTTTTTTACTGCATAGCCAGGCATTTAGGCCAACACCCAACATTTTACATCATTTTCATTTTTTTCTTTATTTTTTCACCAGTGATTTATTCCATTTAATTTTTGACCAGAGCAAACCCAAATTCGTATTATGCCCATACATTTGAGTTGAGACCTATCACATTGGATGAATTCAAAATATTTTTGGTCCTCACACTCAACATGGAACTTACAAAAAAATGAAGTAAAAGTTTACTCACCCACAAACCTCATTCATCATATGTCACCATATTCATCTGTTATGTCAAGGATACACTTTGATATGATCATGTGCTTCCTCCATTTTAGTGAGAATACACTGTGATATCATCAGGGATATGATATACTTTACAATATTTGCCCACTTATTATTGTTTTTTTCCCCAGAAATTTGCCATACCAGACCCTTCAGGTCTGGTATGGATATTTAGGAAGAACCCCACGTCAATTTTTTATTTAATTTGACGTGGGGTTCCCCTTAATATCCATACCAGACCTAAAGGGCCTGGTAATTGAATTTAGGGGAACCCCACACTTTTTTTTTATCAATAAATGAATTGTTGGCTCCCGTAATACAGAGAACACTCATTGAGTGTTTTCTGTATTACGGGAGCCGAAAATTCATTATAGCCGCAAGTGATTTTAAAAGACTTTTATTTCCTGCAGAAATGACACTTTGTGCAGGGACAGTTCTAAGCACGGGAAACATGCGCCCCTTCACAGGCATACTATAGACACCCCCCCCCCCCCTACGAAATTTAAAGGAATATTACACTTTTATTGTTTCACTTTAATCGTTATTAAAATCACTGCTCCTGAAAAAATGGCCGTTTTAAAAAAAAATTGTTTGCATTGATCCATGTCCCCTTGGCAGGAACCAGGTCCCCAAATACTTTTTAGGACAGTAACTTGTATATTAGCCTTTAAAATTAGCACTTTAGATTTCTCCCATAGACTTGTACAGGGTGTTCCCTTTTCGAATTTGCCGCAAACAGCCCAAATTGTTCACTGTTCGCTGAACAGGCAATGTTCGAGTCGAACATGAGTTTGACTCAAACTCGAAGCTCATCCCTATTGATAAGTAATGTTTTTAATTGATATCTTTGGTAATTAACGGTGCTGGAAGAGGGATATGGAGGGAGAAGGAGTGAACAATGTTGGAGGAGGGTTTCAGGATTTGTTGGTCAGTATTGGAAAGGAGTGGAAGGGGGTCCAGGAGTGAGCAGGTTGGAGAAGAGTTTCAGGTGGTGCAAGGAATGGGGTAGCAGTAGGGACAGTACATTGCCCCACTACTGTATATTTTATATGTATACATATATATATATATATATATATATATATATATATATATATATATATATATATATATATATATATATAACCACTTGACCACTGGGCACTTAAACACCCTTAATAACCAGACCAATTTTCAGCTTTTGGTGCTCTCACATTTTGAATGACAATTACTCAGTCATGCAACACTGGACCTATATGAAATTTTTGTCCTTTTTTTCACACAAATAGAGCTTTCTTTTGGTGGTATTTAATCACCTCTCAGTTTTTAATTTTTTGTGCTATAAAAGAAAAAAGACCGAAAATTCTGCGAAAAAATGAATTTTTCTTTGTTTCTGTTATAAAATTTAGCAGATTAGTAATTTTTTCTTCATAAATTTTGGCCAAAATTTATACTACTACATATCTTTGGTAAAAATAAGTACAAATTGGTGGATATTATTTGGTCTTTGTGAAAGTTATAGAGTCCACAATCTATGGTGCCAATATCTGAAAATTGATCACACCTGAAGTACTGACGGCCTATTTCAATTCTTGAGACCCTAACATGCCAGAAAAGTACAAATACCCCCCAAATGACCCCTTTTTGGAAAGAAGACGTTCCAATGTATTTAGTAAGAGGCATGATGAGTTTTTTGAAGTTGTCATTTTTTCCCACAATTCTTTGCAAAATCAAGATTTTTTTTCCTTTTTTTTTTTTTTCCACAAAATTGTCATCTTATCAGGTTATTTCTCACACACAGCATATGCATACCACAAATTACACCCCAAAACACATTCTGCTATTACTCCCGAGTACGGCGATACCACATGTGTGAGACTTTTACACAGTGTGGCCACATACAGAGGCCCAACATGCAGGGAGCGCCATCAGGCGTTCTGGAGCACCCAGGCCAATTCTGCCATTTCTCTCCTACATGTAAAAATCATCATTTATTTGCTAGAAAATTACAGAGAACCCCAAAACATTATATATTTTTTTTAGCAAAGACCCTAGAGAATACAATGGTGGTCGTTGCAAATTTTTATCTCACACGGTATTTGCGCAGCAATTTTTCAAACGCGTTTTTTTGGGGGAAAAAACTGTTTTGTGCTTAAAAAAAAACACAGTAAAGTTAGCCCAATTTTTGCATAAAGTGAAAGATGAAGTTATGCTGAGTAAATAGATATCGAACATGTCACTCTT
Source organism: Lithobates pipiens (assembly GCF_037356315.1). Taxonomy (NCBI): domain Eukaryota; kingdom Metazoa; phylum Chordata; class Amphibia; order Anura; family Ranidae; genus Lithobates; species Lithobates pipiens. The sequence goes on along the minus strand of NW_027507790.1, from coordinate 276,536,108 downwards.
CAAAATTGCACATGCCCGTGGAATGGCGCCAAACGTCGCTACTTAAAAAATCCCCATAGGCGACGCATTAAATTTTTTTTACTGGTTACATGATTTGAGTTGCAGAGGAGGTCTAGGGCTAGAATTATTGCTCTCGCTCTAACGTTCGCTGCGATACCTCAAATGTGTGGTTTGAACACCGTTTTCATATGTGGGCGGGGCTTACGCATGCGTTCGCTTCTGCATGCGAGCACATGGGGACAGGGGCGCTTTAAATTTTTTATTTTTATTTTTATTGTTCATTTTACTTTATTTATTTTAGTTTGACATTTTTTTCCCCAAAAATACATTTTTGATCACTTTTATTCCTATTACAAGCATCCCTTGTAATAGGAATATGGGGTGACAGGTCCTCTTTACAGTGAAATCTGGGGGTCAATATGACCCCACATCTCACCTCTAGGCTGGGAAGCCTGAAATAAATAATAAAAAAAAAAAGATTCTGGCTTTGATCGTACTGGCGAGTTGGTAGAAGCACCGGAGGGCGGTGAGGGGTGGGGGGCGTCTATGGCTGGGTATTTCAGGGTATCACCGAGTATGGCTGGGTATGGCAATTTATGGCAGGGTATTGCAGAGTATTGGTGGGGTATTGGCGGGGTACTGCAGAGTAAAGGCAGGGTACTGCAGAGTATTGGGGGGTACTGCAGAGTAATGGCAGGGTACTGCAGAGTATTGGGGGGTACTGCAGAGTAATGGCACGGTACTGCAGAGTAATGGCAGGGTACTGCACTACAGAGTAATGGCGGGGTACTGCAGAGTAATGGCGGGGTACTGCAGAGTAATGGCGGGGTACTGCAGAGTATTGGCGGGTACTGCAGAGTATTGGGGGTACTGCAGAGTATTGGGGGTACTGCAGAGTAATGACAGGGTACTGCAGAGTATTGGGGGTACTACAGAGTAATGGCAGGGTACTGCAGAGTATTGGGGGGTACTCCAGAGTATTGGGGGGTACTGCAGAGTAATGGCAGGGTACTGCACTGCAGAGTAATGGCGGGGTACTGCAGAGTAATGGCGGGGTACTGCAGAGTATTGGCGGGTACTGCAGAGTATTGGGGGGTACTGCAGAGTAATGGCAGGGTACTGCAGAGTAATGGGGGGTACTGCAGAGTAATGGGGGGTACTGCAGAGTAATGGCGGGGTACTGCAGAGTAATGGTGGGGTACTGCAGAGTAATGGCGGGTACTGCACTGCAGAGTAATGGCGGGGTACTGCAGAGTAATGGCGGGGTACTGCAGAGTATTGACGGGTACTGCAGAGTATTGGGGGGTACTGCAGAGTAATGGCAGGGTACTGCAGAGTAAGGGGGGTTCCTGCAGAGTAATGGGGGGTACTGCAGAGTAATGGCGGGGTACTGCAGAGTAATGGTGGGGTACTGCAGAGTAATGGCGGGTACTGCAGAGTATTGGTGGGTACTGCAGAGTATTGGGGGGTACTGCAGAGTAATGGCAGGGTACTGCAGAGTATTGGGGGTACTACAGAGTAATGGCAGGGTACTGCAGAGTATTGGGGGGTACTCCAGAGTATTGGGGGTACTGCAGAGTAATGGCAGGGTACTGCAGAGTAATGGCAGGGTACTGCACTGCAGAGTAATGGCAGGGTACTGCAGAGTAATGGCGGGTACTGCAGAGTATTGGGGGGTACTGCAGAGTAATGGCAGGATACTGCAGAGTAATGGGGGTTACTGCAGAGTAATGGGGATTACTGCAGAGTAATGGAGGGTACTGCAGAGTAATGGCAGGGTACTGCAGAGTAATGGGGGGTACTGCAGAGTAATGACAGGGTACTGCAGAGTATTGGGGGTACTACAGAGTAATGGCAGGGTACTGCAGAGTATTGGGGGGTACTCCAGAGTATTGGGGGGTACTGCAGAGTAATGGCAGGGTACTGCACTGCAGAGTAATGGCGGGGTACTGCAGAGTAATGGCGGGGTACTGCAGAGTATTGGCGGGTACTGCAGAGTATTGGGGAGTACTGCAGAGTAATGGCAGGGTACTGCAGAGTAATGGGGGGTACTGCAGAGTAATGGCGGGGTACTGCAGAGTAATGGTGGGGTACTGCAGAGAAATGGCGGGTACTGCAGAGTATTGGCGGGTACTGCAGAGTATTGGGGGGTACTACAGAGTAATGGCAGGGTACTGCAGAGTATTGGGGGGTACTCCAGAGTATTGGGGGTACTGCAGAGTAATGGCAGGGTACTGCAGAGTAATGGCAGGGTACTGCACTGCAGAGTAATGGCGGGGTACTGCAGAGTAATGGCGGGTACTGCAGAGTATTGGGGGGTACTGCAGAGTAATGGCAGGATACTGCAGAGTAATGGGGGTTACTGCAGAGTAATGGGGATTACTGCAGAGTAATGGAGGGTACTGCAGAGTAATGGCAGGGTACTGCAGAGTAATGGGGGGTACTGCAGAGTAATGGCAGGGTACTGCGGAGTATGCACTGGTATTGCAGAGTATTGGCAGGGAATTGAGGGGTTAAATTCGGTGAGCAGCGATGTGGGCACTGCAGATGCAGCCCACATTGCTGCTGACACTGATCTCTTTCCCCTCCGCTGTACCGATCGGTACAGAGAGGGGAGGGAGGAACCGGCGTCATAACATGACGCCGGTTTGTTTACAAGTGATCACTCCGTCATTTGATGGAGCGATCACGTGGTAAACGGCCGCGACGAGCGGCCGTTTACCGTGATGCGCCGGGTCCTGTGGACCCGGCGGTCACGGATGCTCTCGAGTGCGTGCCCCAGGGGGCGTGCGAGAGCAGGAATCTGGGAGGCCGTTAATTAACGGCCTCTCAGAGTTAAACAACCGCCCTGAAGCCGTTAATCGGCAATGGGCCGTTGTTAAGTGGTTAAATATATATATTTTTTTTTTATGGCCGAAGCCCTATGACCGATACATATCCAAAGAAGACAAACTTACCATAAACTACACCATGCGAAATGGACCTGAAGTGTGCCCTGGTCTAATGGACATAATACTAAAATAAGGGGGCATACCTAATGGTTAGAAATGAATGTGTTTGAAGAGAAATGATTGAGAAATGCCCTATAAAGGGGATGGGAGGGTGGGTATCGCGCACAGGAAACCGACAAAGACCACAGGCGAGTGGGCTGGTTAAATACCCCCCGGGCTCCTCCCATAAATTCAGGCCACCATACTGGCCTTCTTACATTTATATATATATGTAAATTGCTTTGCATGTTACCCCCATGACATGACATGATGGCAAATCAATCCTGGAAACCAATCCTGTCCAGCATGACGTGCAAAAACTCAAAAGGGCAAAAAATACCAAAAACTATAAATCTCTAGTTCTTGAATGAGAACATAAAAACTATCTAATTTAGTCATAAAAATGTGTGATATCCCATGTGAAATTTAAACCTCATGGTATATGAGTTTTGAAATGAAAGATCCAAAAAACTCTTGTTTACACAGAGATCTAAATGCATCCCCTCCCCATTTAGACAGTCTGACTTTCTCAAGGATCTGTACTCCGACTGCTGAGGTGTCACCATTGTGGAATTAATTCAAGTGGTGAGCAACTTTGGTGAAATGATTTTTCTCAATACTGGATAAATTCAAAATTAATCTATCCCTGAGACGTCTGATCGTGTGTTCAATGTACTGTACATTGCAGAGTCTGCATGTGATGATCTACACAACATGTTTGATATTGCAATTATAGAATGACTCTCTGTTCTTTCACATTAGAATGAGAACGCACAACCTCCCCTTTCATAATATGCCTACAACAAGGACAGCTGCGGTGTATCCAAATGTCCTTGTTGTAGGTCAGCCTGCCTAAAAGGGGAGGGGATGCGTTTAGATCTCTGTTTAAACAAGAGTTTTTTTTTTCTTTAAAAATTAAATTTTGCTGTGGTATTGTTCTAAACATGGGAAAAATGGGCCACTTTACAGGCATACTATAGACATCCCCCAGGCAAGGTATTTAACTTGAGCTTAACTTAACTTAACTTAAGCCCCAGACCATTTTCCAGCTAAAGACCAAACCCATTTTTGCGATTCGGTCGTGCAACGTGGCTCCGAAACAAAATTGACGTCCTTTTTTCCCACAAATAGAGCTTTCTTTTGGTGGTGTTTGATCACCTCTGCGGTTTTTATTTTTTGCGCTATAAACAAAAAAAGAGCGTCAATTTAAAAAAAAAAACACATTTTGCTATAATAAATATTCCCCAAAAATATATAAAAAAAAAGGTTTGTTTACACTTACCTCTCCTCGTTCTTCAGCTCTGTGACCCAATCGTGGGACACCGGCCCGCGATCGTGTCCGCTCAGGTCTGGGTTGCAAGTGCGCCCGCCGGTGGCGCGCTCGCGACCCACGGCTGGGCACTTAAAGGGCAACATACCTGTACGTGCTTGTGCCCAGCCGTGCCAATCTGCTGATGTACATCAGCATGAGGCGGTCCTTAAGCGGTTAAAAAAAGTAAAAAAAATAAAAAAAGTAAATGTAAGCATCCCTTGTCATAGAAAAAAAGCATGACAGGACCTCTTTAATATGAGATCTGGGTTCTAAAAGACCTCAGATCTCATATTTACACTAAAATGCAATAAAAATAAATATTGTCATTTGAAAATTTTAAAAAAATGGCCCCTTAAGACCAATGGACGAAAGTGACGTTTTGACTTTGCTTCCACCCTGCAATGGAGACAGGTGCGGGCCATCTTCTCCTCACTCATCTCTAAGTCAGGCTAGGGAAAGGATCCGATCGCCTTCGCTGCTGTCAATGGCTCCAGTAAGCGGTGGAGGGCACCGGTAAGCGGCGGGTACCCTCTCCCGCTGCCAATAATGATCTTGTGGTGAATCAGCTGAAGAAGAGGATACCTGGGTCATTCAGCTAGCTGCTGCCATAACAACAATATTCCTCTTCAAATTACCAATGTAAAAATGCGGCGGGCAGTCAGTAAGTGGTTAAGGGGGCAAATCCTTGAAGGGCAGAAATGGTTAAAGCAGGATTAGCTTATTAGAAAAATGTCACAAGCTTTAAACAAACTTTAACCACTTGACCACTGGGCACTTAAACACCCTTAATAACCAGACCAATTTTCAGCTTTCGGTGCTCTCACATTTTGAATCACAATTACTCAGTCATGCAACACTGGACCTTTGTGAAATGTTTGTCCTTTTTTTCAAACAAATAGAGCTTTCTTTTGGTGGTATTTAATCACCGCTGGGTTGGAGGTTCACCTTCCAGCAGAACAACAAACATACAACAACTAAACATACAGCCAGAGCTATAATGGAATGGTTTAGATCAAAGCATATTCAAGTGTTAGAATGGCCCAGTCAAAGTCCAGACCTAAATCCAATTGAGAATCTGTGGCAAGACTTGAAAATTGCTTTTCACAGACTCTCCATCCAATCTGACAGAACTTGAGCTATTTTGCAAAGAAGAATGGGCACAAAGGGCAATCCCTAGATGTGGGTGAAAGCTGATAGAGACATACTCAAAAAGACTTGCAGCTGTAATTGCAGTGAGAGGTGGTCCTACAAAGTATTGACACAGGGGGGCTGAATACAAATGTACACCACACATTTCAAATATGGATTTGTAAAAAAGAATTGAAAATCATTTATCATTATTTTTTTTTTCCACTTCAAAATAATGTGACACTTTGCGTTGGTCTATCACATAAAATCTCAATAAAATACATTTATGTTTTTGGTTTTAACCTGACAACATGTGGAAAATTTCAAGGCACTGTAAAACACATTTAGCTGAAGTGAATATTCACCTGCATTTAATATTTGTTGAATGTCATATTGTCTACATATACAGTACCCATAATTTTACACCAGGCAGACCTATTGCTATGCTGTGAAAAGTAATTATTGTGAAGAGCCATGAATAGTAGAAGATCACACACACAACTATGAAATGACAGCACACCTCCCTCCCTCTCTCCTGGCAGAAACACAACCATATGGATTTTCAGTTTGCAGGTACTGACATGACTATTTATCTGAAATCCCAGCATGGCCTGAAGACCAATGTTATGGAAGCCCCATGTATTCATTGTATATTGGTGAAACACAGACTGTCATTTAACAATGAGAAAATATATCGCACATCAGTAGAAACATTTGTACATTTTCAAAAAATATTACAGTGAAAATAAAGAATTATATTTCTCTTTGTTGAGTCATACAGAGAGAGCAAAGATGATAAAAAGGCACTTACAAGTCACACATGGAAAAGCTTACAGGTGAATTAGGCCAACCAAACTTTCTCTCATTTAAAGATGTATCAAATAAGCTTTTCACGTGAGCAGAGACCAATCCTCCGATAATAACATCTCCCTCCTTGTAATATTCATACTCAAACAAAGGCTTTATCAGATTAAGTCTACAACGATGTGTTGCTCTCCAGGCCAATATGACATCATAGGATATGACAGGAATGAAGAGTATCAGCAGTAAACAGACACAGAGCACTGGAGAACATTTCATGTCACACAGCAGATCCTCTCAGTCACCGGCAGCTCTGCTCAGGACGAGACACAATCACCGGAGCTTTATACACATCGACTGACACCGATTTACACTACAGAACATAGAACAGAATAATAGTAACATCAGTCTGAAAATATCACATCTATATCAGTGTAACTGATCTAATAAAGTTGGTTTATTCTTTATTCCATATTCAGTACACTTTCAGTAGTTTAGAATTATAGTTATACATTTTCAAGATATTCTTCTGTAAAAATATATATATATTGTTAATATATCTTTACATCACAGGATGGAAAGTGAATGTCCAGTTGGGGTGAATAAGTTAATGCACCCATCAATTCTAAATACTACAGGGCTGCTTAAATAGCAGTTCTTCACGATACTTCTGAGTTACCAGTTTGGACTTATATCAACATTTTGAACTGCTCTCCTACACCAATCTATAACCTAATCTGGTCCCCTCGAAAACGTCATCCTCCTATTGATGACCCTACTCTGCAATTGTCCCTAAACGGGTGGGACTCCACCAAATACTCCAGCAGGTTAACCCCTTGCCGACCGGCTCATGCTGATATACGTCGGCATAAGGGCACGTACAGGCATATTAACGTACCTCTATGTTGTATGAGCAGACGGTATTGGCTGTACGAGGGAGAGCATAGTTGAAATTGTTGCAAATCTGTGTTTCCCCCAGAGACTGGGCAGGCTGCCCTGATTTGTCCAGCTGCAAATGCCGAGTGGTGGCAGCCATGCCCTGTGCAGTACAGGAGATGGAGGGGATGGTCAGGGGATGTCTGGAATCTGCATTGGAACACCCATTCATCCTATGTGTGGAGGATTGGCAGATGGGGCAGAACAGGGAACATAAGCCCGCAAGAGGCGGCATAAAAGTTTGGAGTCAAATCTGTTTTTGATGAGTTTAGGCTGTGCTCAGGGCTCCGCATAAACTATTCAAAAAGCGAGATTTTACCAATTGGCTCCCATTCTACCCCATCTTGGGCTAGCAACTCCTTATTCACTGTCGCCCCTTCCCACATCACCTACCTGGGAATCAAAATTGGGAAATTGCCATCTTCTTTGTATCATTTGAATTACCCCCCCTTTTGACCAAAATATCTCAGGAATTTACCAACTGGATTGATCTGCCCCTTTCGCTCCTGGGAAGGTGCCACCTTGTAAAAATGGTCAGCTTTGCCAGACTTTTATACCCTATGCAAACTCTCCCACTCTTGCTCAAGCACAAAGATATTACTTCATTAAACTCCGCTATTTCCAAATTCTTATGGCACGGCAAAAGACCACGTATTGCCTACAAAAAACTGCGTCTTCCCAGGGGCAATAGGGGTATCAGTTTACCTAATATACGATTGTATAATTTAGCTTGTTTACTTAGAACTAGTCTATATTGGATCACCCACTCTTCCAGGTACTCTAATTTTGAACTGGAAACCACTATGGCTCACCCGTACTCTTTGACTGCCCTCTTACACTGCCGTTGGAAATCTGTCCCCCCCCACCTCACCAACACAACCTTGTCTTCAGAGACACAGAGATAGCATGGAGAGAGTCTAGGAAACTGGTGGCCAGACTTCCTCCTTATTTATCTGTTCACCTGCCTATTCAGGTAAACCCCTGCTTCCTTCCAGGACTCCACTGTAAAGCTTTCTCGGACTGTACTGCACAGGGCCTGTCCCTATTCTCCTCCCTATGCGACCCGAATACTGGCAAGCCCTTACCCTTTTGAAAGGTGATGGACTCCTTTTCAATTGCAACTTCACATTTTCTCCACTACCAACAGTGCATCAGCTTTCTCACTCAAACTTGCAAGGAAGATTCTCGTTGATTCCAATCAAGCTTCTTGGACCAGCTGATACAGAACAAATGTTTCAAAATATCTGATGTGTACAAACCCCTCCTGCAACGATCAACGCCACCCGCTTCTTCAACCTCCATTGCAAATTGGTCCTCAGCCTTCCCGGACCCTGACCGTGTCCAAAAGATCCTGCTTGTACTTCGCAAGGTACTGAGCCTGACTATCAGCAAAGAGGTACTCACCGAGGCCAAGATGCAGAGAGCGGTGGCTGTTGCGACTCAGCGCACACCACCCCTGGAGGTGATACAGGGAATGGGTTGCACCAAGAGGCATAAGCCTCCAGCGGGATACCTGACTTGTGTGAAGGTCTGGAAGAAGGCTTGTGCAGGATGGACCGGACCAGAAGGTAAGCAGCCAGCAGGTCTGTAAAACAAGTAAAGAAAGTGCAGAAACAGGCCGAGGGTCAAACACCAGTAATCAGTCCTGGAGCCAGCAAGGCTGAGTGCAGAGGATAATCCAGAGGCAGGCCGAATGTCAATCACAGGTGATCAGTCCTGGAGCCAGCAAGGCTAAGTGCAGCAGACAGAGAATAATCCAGAGGCAGGCCGAGGGTCAAACACAGGTGATCAGTCCTGGAGCCAGCAAGGCTAAGTGCAGCAGACAGAGAATAACCCAGAGGCAGGCCGAGGGTCAAACACAAGTATCAGTCCAGTGTGCAGCAAGGCTAAGAGCAGGAAGTCAGTTTAAACAAGCCAGGGGTCAGGTCAGGAGAGAATCAGCATAGTCTTCAGGCAATCCGGGTCAAAACAGGAAGTGGCAAACAGGAACAGGAAGCAGGGAAACACAGGTGAGCTGAGACAAACCAGCAACTTGTCTGTGTGCTAAGGATCCTTTTATAGGCTGGTCAGGGAATTCACGTTATGTGTAGTAGTGTCAGTAGGGCTGCGAATGTGCGTGCGCCGGAGCGCCGATCCATGGCAAATTTGTGTGCGTCTTTGTGCAGGGAGATGGTGAGTTTGATACAAATTACTTCCCTGATACTGACAACTAATGAAACCTGGAGGGAAAGCCAACTTAAGATTGCCCACAGGGCCTACATCCCTTTCCTCTCTCCCAAATCTAAGTGAGACGTTGTATTCTGCCCCCACTGTCATCAATCGAAACTCTCTCATCCTCTCTCACCGCCTATGGTCTTGCCCGATTATTTCCACCTTCTGGGACCAGGTCTTGGCTTTCATTTTTGATGTCACATTACTGAAACTACCTAAGGAACCCCTGCTCCTAATCTTCGGATACTGGGACCCCCTACTGTTGCCATGGTCTACTCCTTCAGGAACTAGTCCCTCCCAGGGACCCACTCTCCGCGAGCTTCAGTGGATTGGGTTCTGCTATGCCTCCTTTTGACCCGTCGTCTTATACTCCGGCATTGGCTATCTCCATCTGGCCCTCCAGCCTCCCAACTCCACAAGGATCTTCTCTCCCTATTGTACAAAGAAAGGCTTACGACAGACTTCTCCCATGTCAAACGAAAAGCGGCCTTCCTCTCCAGGTGGCAATTGTTCATCTCCTCAACCATGTCTTCGTCTGATCAACGTGCATTGGATCAATTTTCCTTTACCTACAACAGGTCGTTCACCTTCTGATACTATTATATGACCTGCTGCATAGGCTCGCTCATGTCGAAGCCCTTCTCCAGGATTCTTCTATATGGACGCTACTAATGAACCCCTTACAACGCAATTGTGTTACATTTACTTCCTCTTTCCACTACCTTTTCCTCCCTCTCCCTCTCCCTCCCCTTTCCTTCCTCCCCCCCCCCCTTTCTTCCCCCTCCTTTCATCTTTCTTAATTTACCTCTAGACCTTGCTTGATAAGTTATAATTAGGCCTTTGATTCTCTTGGAGCCGGTCTATAGCTCCCGCTCAGATTGGGTTTCAAAACAGTCACTGATCCATCCATCTGGTCTTTATCACACTTGATTATTACGGTTCTTGCTGTTATTGAACGTCTTCTGTATCTCGCGATTTCTCCAGGAATTGCTCTGGATTTGTATCTTTTCATTATGGAATGTGCCTTTATATGAGCCTCTGTTTTTTCTATTTCCCAATAAAAATTATAAAAAAATAAAAAAAAAGGTTTGGAGTCCAAGATGCCCCGATTGGAGCCACTTGGAACTGAGAGTGTTTGGCTGCTGCTGCATGTGTGAATTACTGATGGTAGTCATAGAAAGCAAAGCCTCCAACCCCTTAGAGACTGAGCGTGCCGTGTTTAGAATCCACGGGCTGTGTCAGAGGGAAGGAGGCAAGATCTACAGTATGCTGTCGGCCCATGACATGACATGGACAGGTCAAGCTTAACCCAACTAATCTCAAAGGGAAAAGACAGACATGTGAATGAGTGGCCGTGAATGTGTGCTACTGTAGATTATGAGTGGCCAAACCAAGCTACTGGTAGACAAATTGCAATGGCATGCTGCCTTGATGTTTGTGATGGGGCAGAAAACAAAAGGAAGTAGAGAAATGGGAGTGAGTGTGGGGAGGATCCATGGACCATGCTAGTCATGTATCGTGATCCTATGTAGGTAAACGAGAACGGAACGTGCCAACTCGTGACAGAACTGTAAACCGGAGCATCACATGAGCAGCGAGTGTGTGCCAACGTACTAGTGAGTGGTAATATTAGTGACTTGTTGCTTGTGGCAGGTGCCTCGAACTGCGGAAGCTTGGGATGTGTGTAAAAGAAAAATGTGTAATTTTGAGCAATGGATTAGAATCGATGGGACGAATCAGCTGATGTGGAGCATGTATGTTTAAGAAGAGTCGGAAAGGTAAGAACAAAAGAGGAGATATGGAGTACATAAACATAGATGGGAAAAATGTGAAGAAGAATAGCAAAGGAACAACAGGCACAGTGAATAAGCCGTATTGCTTTCTGAAGCTTCAAACACCGTTGAGTGGAAATTTAGAAAACTCAAAAGAATGAGTGGCTGGCCAGGTAACCAATACTCGGGTGCCTGCCTGCACTAAGTAAAAACCTGTGGACCAGAGCCCTAGGGTGTACTGGGGCGAGAAGCTGAAGTCTGATACGGCCTACGTAGAAATGTTGCATTCTGTAGTTTGTGACATATGTTCGGCCTGCCAATGCTTGTACTGTCTATAAGCCTGATGTTTAGTGACCTTGTCTTCATAGGTGAAGGGAAAATAGAATGTAGTACAGAGAAACATATGACAGTAGCTGGTGCCTGATCAGCAGCCTAAATCGCATATGTTAAGTGAACGTAGTGAAAGGATGATGCAGAGTGATGTGAGGGTGGAACCCGTGTACCACACACCTGACTCAATGTCCTAGTTGTTCTGGTTGAGGCTGAGAAACCTAGTCAACCGAGAATCTATAGGAAAGGTGACATAGGAGTCCAAGTTTTTTTTTTTTTTTTTATAATTTTTATTGCGCGATAAAACAATACAAAGGCACATATAAAAAAGAAAAATACAAATCCAATACATTTTCTTGAGATACCGTGAGATACAAAAAGATGTTCAATAACAGCAAAGACAGGGATAATAAAGTACAATACGGACCAGACTGGATGGATCAGTGTCTGTCTTGAGCCCTAACAGTAGCAAGTGCTATAAACAGGCTCAAAAGAGATCTAAGGCCTAGCCAGGAATTATCAAGTAAGTTCTTGAAACTAAATAAAGAAAGTAAGGGGAGGGAAAGAAAGAAAAAAGGAGGGGGAGGGAGGGAGAGGAGGAAGGGGGGAGGAAGGGGATTGGAAAGGTATAGAAAATTGCGCTGTGAAGGGTTCGTTGGTAGTGTCCATAGAAAAAAGTCCTGGAGAAGAGCTTCGAGAGGACCGAGCCTATGGAGGAGGTCGGATAGTAATATCAGAAGGTGTACGACCTGTTGTATGTAAAAGAAATTTTTTCCAATGCATATTGATCAGTTGGTGACAGTCGATGCGATGAACATTTGCCACCTAGAGAGGAATGCTGATTTTCGTTTGACGTCGGAGAAGTCTGTCAGAAGCCTTTCTTTGTACAAAAGAGAGAGAAGTTCCTTGTGGAGTTGTTTGACTGGAGGGCCTAGTGGAGATAGCCAGTGTTGGAGTATAAGACGTCGGGCCAAAAGGAGGCACAGCAGAACCCAGTCCATAGAGGCGCGAGGTGAGTAGGTCCCTTTGGGAGGGGTAATTCCTGGAGGTGCAGACCGCGGCAGCAATAGGGGATCCCAATAACCGAAGATTAGGAGCAGAGGTTCCTTGGGTAATTTCAGTAGCGTGACATCAAAAATAAAAGCCAAGACCTGGTCCCAGAAGGTAGAAATAGTCGGGCAAGAGCATAGGCAGTGTGAGAGGGGCGGCTTTGGTTGTTGGCAATGGGGGCAAGACGCACCGTCTCGATTAGACTTGGGAGAAAGGAAAGGGATATAGGCCCCTGGGCAATCTTCAGCTGGGTTTCCCTCCAAGTTTCATTAGGGGTTAGGCGCAGTACCTTACGAAGCCCGAGCAGAATTTTGTGGACAAGGTCGGGACATGGGAAGGCTGAAGTCCAGTTTGCAATGGAAGTTGAAGATGCGGGAGGTGATGATCGTTGCAGGAGGGGTTTATACACATCGGAGATTTTGAAACAGTCATCCTGTATCAACTGGTCCAAGAAGCTAGGTTGAAATCTTAGAGAGTCCTCTTTGCAGGTTTGTGTAAGAAAGCTGATGCTTTGCTGGTAGTGGAAGATGTGTGATGAGGGAATCGCGAAGGAGTCCACCAGTGTTTGAAAGGGTAATGGTTTACCAGTATCCGGGACACATAAGGATGAGAACAGCGAAAGGCCCCATGCATATCAGTCCGAGAAGGGTTTACATTGAAGTCCTGGGAGGAAGCAAGGATTTCCCTGTATTGGCAGATGTAGAGAAATATAGGGAGGAAGCTTGGCCAGTTTCCTAGATTCTCTCCATGCTATTGCTGTGTCTCTGAAAACAAGATTGTATTGATGAGGGGGGGGGGGGGGCGGGGGCAGATTTCCATTGACTGTGTAAAAGGGCAGTCAAGGAAAAGGGATGAGCCATGGCGGATTCCAGTTCATAGTTAGAATACCTAGTTGAGTGAGTGATCCAATCTAAACTGGTTCTGAGTAAACAAGCTAAGTTATATAAGCGGATATTAGGTAGACTATAGATCCATCCAGTTTGTCAATTCCTGAGATATCTTGGCCAAAAGGAGAGGGTAATTCAAATGGTACAATGAAGATGGCAATTTCCCAATTTTGATTCCCAGGTAGGTGATATAGGAGGGAGCTACAGTGAATATGGAGTTGCTAGTCCAAGAGGGGGTGGAATGGGTGCCAATAGGTAAAATCTCGCTTTTCGAGTCATTTATTCTGAGCCCCGAGCATAGCCTAAACTCATCAAAAATAAGTTTAATGGTGTGTATGTTGGCAGAGGGGTTGGATGAAAAGATAACAGATAAGGTCTGCGAACAGGGATGTGTGAAGTTCCTTATCGCCAATTTTTATACCATGTAGAGGTTCTATATGGGACAGGTACCTAGAAAGTGGTTCTAGGGCGATGTTAAAGAGGAGGGGCGATAATGGGCAGCCCTGTCTGGTCCTTTTGTGTAGGCAAAAAATTTGTGAAAGGAGGCCTGCCACGACCAATTTAGCTGTGGGGGATGTATACATCGAATTGATGAGATGGCTAAAGGGGCCTGAGAATCCCATTTTGGAGAGAGCCATGGAGAGCCAGTCGAAGCTAACGTTATAGAAGGCTTTCTCCGCGTCTAAAGTAATGATGGCATATGTACCATTGGGGTTTTGTCTAGCCGTTTTGAGGGCCAAGAGAACTTTACGGATGTTCAAGGTGGCCGTACGGCATTTGACAAATCCCGATTGGGCCGGGTGAATTAGGTGTGGGAGAATGGTAGCAAGTCTCGGTGCTACTATCTTGGAAAGGATTTTCATGTCTAGGTTGAGCAGCGAGATGGGCCTGTACCACCCTGGCTGTAGTGGATCCTTGCCTTTTTTAGAAAGAAGTTTAATAACTGCCTGGTTCCCAGATGGAAAATAAGGGCCCCCCACCCAGATATTGGAGTACACTGAGTAAAGTGTGGGAGCCGTAATGGGGATAAGATTTTTATAGAATTCGCTGGTAAAACCGTCAGGGCCAGGAGCCTTAGAGGGGTGTAAGTTGCGAATGGTATTTTCTATTTCAGGGAGAGTGATGGGTGCATTGAGGGAATCTAATTGGTCTGCCGAAATAGTGGAGAATGACAGTTTTTCCAGGAAGGAGCGTGCCTTGTCCTGCACTATGGGGTCTGGTGCGTATAGGTTTGTGTAATACCGCAGCATAATCTCATTTATGGCTTGGGGGGTGGCATGGGAGCGTCCTTTGTGGTCACAAAGGGAAGTGATGTGGGTTGGACGGTGGCCCCCCTTGCATTGTCTGGAAAGGAGTTTTCCAGCTTTGTTACCAAATTTATGGAGGGTGGCGTTCAAGTGAGCCTTTTTAGTAATTTCAAGGGTATCAGCCCAGGTATCGAAAGCTGACTTGGCTGCCACCCACTCATCACGATGTAGAGGAGAATCTGAGGATGAAAGCTGCCGTTGGGCCACATGTAGTCTGGCACTAGCAGATTTGTAGTGTCGGAGTGCATTGCATTCAAATGAGGTAGCGTAACAGATAATACGTCCCCTGAGGTAAGCTTTCCCAGCATCCCAAAATAGGTTAGGGTCTGCCACATGAAGGGCATTTGTGGAGGAGTAATCTGCCCAGGCCTGTTCCATGTACTTTATAGAGTCGGAATTATTATCAAGGAAAGAGGGGAAGCGCCAGAGGTTGGGGTGTGGAGGTAGGTCTAGCCTGTCTAGGGAAATCCCTATCGGAGCATGGTCAGAGATAGCTATGTCGTTGATCTCTGAGTCCGAAATCATGTGCATAATGCCATCAGAGCCAAAGAAGTAGTCAAGTCTGGTCAGGGATCTATGGGGGTTTGAGTAGAAAGTGAAGTCTCTGTCTGCAGGGTGAGATAGGTGCCATAGGTCCGTCATGTGCAGAGAGTCCATGGTGGAGGCGAATAGGGTAGGATGGGATGTGCTAATGCCCGATGAGGGACGTTTAGGGGAGGACCTATCCACCGAGGGGTGCATAACGTCATTAAAATCCCCCCCGACTAGGTGGGGCAAGTGAGCGAAATTAAGCAACCAGGTCGAGAGCTCGCTGTAGAATTGTTAAGTGGGATTATTAGGGGCATATATGTTAGATATCAAGATTTCCTTGGTACCTATCTTCACTTTTGCTGTGAAGAAGCGTCCCTTGTTATCTGAAAGCGTGGAGATAACCGTGCAGGGAAGGTTCTTATGAATCAAAAGGAGGACACCAGATTTCCGTCCCACTGATTCAGCTCCGAGTACAGTTCCCACCCACATCTTTTGCATGCGTTGGAAGTCAGGGGCTTGGAGATGAGACTCCTGTAGCAGGGCAATGACTGCCTTAAGTCGTTTAAGGTGCCGAAGGATCTTCACTCTTTTGTGGGGAGAGCGAAGACCCTTGACCTTCCAGGAGACTACTCTAAGAGTGTGGGAGGACGTGGATATGGGCAATACGATATGTAGCGTATAAGGGCATGGTAGTAAGGGCGGCATAGGCATAGCTTGGTGGAGATATGGTAGATGGTACCTTGTCCAGAGACTCTTGTTAGAAGAGGCGATGAACCCAAAATAGCAGGGGGGTGGGAGAGGAAGGTGCTAAAGGAAGAAGGGTCAGGGGGATGTGTGGTAACAATAGAAGAATGAACAACCAAATAAACAATCGCATGCACTTCACTTTTTTCCGCATGAGTTCACTGTGTAGGGGGGCTCCCCGAGCAAGGCCCCAAAAACAGGAAATTTAATTAAGTGCAGCCCCGAGGACGTCCGAGGACCGCGCTAAAGATATGTGACATGGCGCGACGGCCGATTGGAGTGCGGGGAGTCAATACACAGTGGAGTCATGTAAGAACATGTCATAAACTAGAAACAAGGTTAAGGCAAGACATGAAATCAAAAAATCAACATCACCATAGAGCATAAAAGATATATGATAATGTGAAACCGGACCGTAAATTCAAGTAACGGAACAAAATTGAGCATAGACAGGACGCGTACTGCGCCCGAAAGACCCAGGTCCTTCGTATTCGGCAAGGAGTAGCTCCCAGTCCTGGGAGGTTATAGGCAGGGAAAGAGGTAAAAGATGAAAGAAGGGAAAAAAAAAATCAAAAAGTACAGGAGTGAGCAGCCACTACATCAAACTTGCCATACAACCTAAGAAAACTTGGAAGTCAGGAACAAGGTGGCAGGAGAAACTTCAGTGTAGAGTGTTGCGGTGGCGATGATCTGGAGCCAAGGCCCGAAAGCGCTTGGGGGAGTCCTTCCTAGGGCTCCTCTGATCCAGAGAGCGGATGGTGGAGGTAGATTTGGAGTGCGTGGCTGGAGACGAGTCCGACCGAAGAGACCGCAGGAATGCTTCCGCTTCTGAGGGGTCCTGAAATGAAAGTTGTTCCCCTTTTGGGGATTTAAGTCGAAGTACAGCAGGTAATGCCAGAGAGAATTTAATTTGTAGTTTGAAAAGTTCAGAGCAAATCGGTTGGAAGGCTTTGCATTTTTTGGATAATTCAAAGGAATAGTCCGTAAAGATCAAAATTTTGACACCATCAATTTTTAAGGAAGGTGATTGCCAGAATTTTTGAAGAATAAGGGCCTTGTCCGCATAGTTCAGATATTTGGCAATGATAGGGCGGGGGGGGACTTGTGGTCCGCATTAAATGATCTCATACGGTGGGCCTGTTCCACCGTGAAGGGTCCCGTGAGACCCATGGCTTCTGGAATGCGTTTAGCGCAGAAGTTGTTCAGATTGGCTGTGGGGAGCGTCTCAGGAACACCTACGAACCGCAGGTTGGGGTGTCTGGATCTGTTCTCCAAATCATCTCATTTCTGGATGTATTGGTTCATTTTTTCCTGTGATTGTTCTGCAGCTTGGGACTGATATAATTCATCTTACACCTCAGAGACGCGGTGTTCAAATTCATTTAGCCTGGTTGTATGCTCTGTAAGTTGAGCCTTAATTTGTTTCACCCCAACATGTATGGCTTTCTCCACCAATGCTGCAATCATGGGAGATAACAGGGCCACCACTGCGTGAGCAATGCGACTAGTATGCCCATCTTCCCCTTAGGAGGGTGGCTGAACGTCCCCAGTCAGGGCTGGGGGAGGAAGGAGAGTATGCCCATGGAGCGAGGATGGAGCAGTGGATGCTAGGGATGCAAGGGAGGCGACCCCACTTACCTCCATGGCCGCATCTGGATTCTCCGCCAGAGAGACCTGAGGTGCTGGAGCAGAGCAGGCCGAAGCCGGGGGCTCGATTTGCGGCCGGTCCGGAGGTGCCGCCGCGGCCGCGTACGAGCGAACTTCCGTTTTTTCCACAAAACGATCCATAGCAGCGGGGGGATCATCGGGAGGCACCCGGAGGCAAGTAAGAGGCGTGGGGGCCGCTAAGGCAGGCTTTCGATGCCGGTTTGTGGGGCTGTACAGTGGGAGCTAGGCGATGGTGCAGCTAGCTCATGCGGCGCCGGAACCGGAAGTGGGAGTCCAAGTTTCAATCTAGTATAGAATAAATCCTGACCTTCCCCTCACATGTGACTTATCCCCTTGAGTGAAGATGCAGAACTTTTTGTGTTTTTATTTTACAATTTTTCCTTTTATTTTTATTTTTTGAGAAAACAATATCCAACCTGGTTCAGGATGAAGAACCTGAACTTGACTGACCTAATGGAGAAACGACGAAATGCAGTAAATGTGAGTAGCCGGGTTTATTGCCACTGGAGACAAGCTTGCAAAACATGTTGTGAAAAAAAAGTAGCCTCGAAGGGAGGCAAAGAACAAGCAGTAATGAAAAATGGAACATGTATGGGGAGAGCCAAGGCCATGCTAACCGAGTGATGTAAATAAATGTGCAGACACTGAAATGAGGCATGTTGAAGCATGTCGGTGGTAGGAGCTAGGGCTGGTTCTATTTCTGTCCACAATGGAAGGACAGTTTCACTGAGCCAAAATTTAAGTTAGTTCATGTGAGCAGCCTGATAACAGTCTTGAATATCTGCCCATGCAGCTCCTCCTACTGACCTATGGGAAACCAAGTGGGATTGGGAGCATCAGGCTCTTTTACCCTGCCACACATAGCTACTAAGGATACTCAACAGGGTTTTCAGATAGTAATTTGGTATGGGGATGGGGAGCAATCTGAATAGGTAAGGAATTTGGGGTAGTATAATTTTAAAGTCTACCCGTCCAGGATAGTTCCCATGTTGAGAATTGTTTAAGTTTCTCTTTTATTTTGTTTACAAGGGGGAGAAGGTTTAGTGAGGGTAGTTCAAAAGCTTTGCTAGTCAGTGTGATGCCTAGGTATGGGATGCCTTGTGTTCCTTAGGTTAGGGGCCATAACCAGTGAGGCACTATCTCTTTATCTTCACGGTTTTCATCTTCCACCTTTGAAGGTGGATCCTGCCGGTGCAGCTGGGTTCTGGTGGGTGTCATCCACTGCTTGAGGAAGTCAGTTTCTGAGGCACTTGGACTGCGTTGGAAAGTGGATGCAAATAGTTCCAATGCCACATCTTCAAATGGCCCGCTTTCCCTTCTGGGCGGGTCTGATAGACTGGTAAGCTAGGGAGTTGCTTGCAGATAATGTAAGGTTAAGATCACCAACAATTTAACAACTTATGCTTTTCCAAGCACCCCTAAGTTCCTCAGCAAGACACATTACCCAGGCTTGGAGATCCTGCAGTTTCACCTTTAATTCGAAAATAATTTTATTTCTTTGCATTTTCTACTGCCTTCTGATAAGCTTGTTTCAGGTTTTTTCCTAGTTTATCCACATATTACTCATAGGAGGCTAGGGAAGTGTGGTTGATGGATGTGCCAAAAGCCAGGTCAACTGGAAGTCGACTGTAGGGGGAATACCCAATAACGTCATTCATCATGCTATTGTAAGCATGGACAATGACGGCAAAGTGATTTCCCCAATGTTGTTTCTTCTCAGAGGATAAAGTTCCTAGCATGTTCAGTAAAGTACAGTTGAACCTCTCAGGTTGGGGATCTGCCTGCGGCTGATATGGAGAGGTGCTAGATTTCTTTATATCCGGTAACTGACATAACTGGTGCACAAGTTTGCTTGGTTGGTCAATGCTTCTATGATCAAGTGGCACAGCAAATCCTTACTCTGATTCACCATCAGGTTTTTCTTGGATAACTCAGGTAGCTCAAGAACGGCTGCACCACCAAATTCAGAACGTGTGCCAAACATGGAAAATAGGTCAAGTGTCCCTGTCAGAGGGAGGAGAGAAGATTGGTGCCATTGTCGCATACAACCAATCCTGGCTGAAGCTGGTGTGGTGTCAACCACCTCTGAGCCTGACCCTGCAAAGCTGACAGAATCTCTGCCCTAGTGCCTGCTGGACCATGTGTCAATGGTAATATGCACCTTATTGCTGACCACCCTGTCTGACAAGGCCAGAACATTGCCTTCCACATGCCAATAGAGAGCTGAAAAGGCCTTCTGCAAAAAGAAATGGTGTTTTGGAACCTGCCTCTGAGGTACAGCTTCATCAGCTTCAGACATAGGTTGCAAAAAGTTATGCCCTGTACACACAGTCGGAAATTCGGACGGAAAAGGTCCGATCAGATTATGTTGTCGTAAAATCTGATCATGTGTGGGCTCTATCGGACTTTTTCCGTCACCACAAACCTCTTCTTTTTTTTTTTTTCAAAAGATTTTATTGAAAGGAAATAACAGGCAAATACGAGATAGGGTTACATTTTCCCAACAGGTAAAAACAACAATATTTGGTAGGAAGGTAATAACTGCATCAATTCACGCCTAACATAGAGTGAAACGTCAAAAGGATCTGACCAACATAGGCAGTAAGTTCAATATTGAGGGGGGGGGGGGAGAAGGGAGGGAGGGCTAGGGGTGAGTAGGGAAACAACCTGCGCATCCCATCTAGGGGTGCGGACAGAAAGGAAAGCAGATTACCAGTTTGGGTTAGGGGGGTGAACCTGGAAATCCAGGGTTCCACATATCGAGTTACCAGCATTGGTGGAGAGCAGGGCCGTCCATGGCTAGTAGGGTATAATGTGAGTATGTCACAAAGGACCCAGTTTAGTGCTTCTCAAACAATGTCCTTTTGTATCATGAGGCTGAGGGGAGTCAGGCAGAGCAGGGTGAAATGTTGCATGCACAAACACCTCCCACCGCGAGAGGAAGCGCTATTTCGCAACTGGGTGATTGAAGTCAGTTGTTAGTTTTTCCCTGTGAAGTTGTAGTTGAAGCTCTTGTTTGACCGCTGTGATGGTGGGGTGAGAAGATATAGTCCAGTCCTTTAGTATTGCTCTCCTGGCTGTAAAGAGACAGATAAGTATCCAGTCCCGATGTTGTAGCTCTGTGCGGGATGACCAGGTTAGGAGTTTTGTCCCAATAGCCAAAAATCAAAAGTAAGGGGTCCTTGGGGGGGTGCAGCAGGGTTATGTCTTGTATGAAGGCAATAACCTGGCAGGATCCCATTGTGCAGGAGGCTGGATTTTGCTGACAGCCTGGCCGGCTGGTGTCATAGATCACAAACTTACAACAACATAGTGAAATTGGAAGTGACATCAAGAGCATTGGTAGGAGAGTCCAGAGGACTGCGTTGGTAGAATGAGCTGGGGGGCTCAAAGAGAACTTAATGCCATAAAGGAACGATTGGTGTTACCATAGTGGTGAGCATGAGGATCCGTCGCATAAAGAAGTCAGCGTTGATTGGAGTGATTGTACCTTTGTAAAGGTTTGAGGCAATTAGGAGAGTTCTTGGGGGACTGCGTTGCTCCAGCGATCTTGAAATTGGAGTGGCCTTGGGGGGAGGTTGGACTGTGGATCCTGGGTTAGAGATCGCAGGAACAGTTCTGAATCTTGTGGTTCTTGAAAAGTGAGTTGTC
This sequence comes from Lithobates pipiens, assembly GCF_037356315.1. Classification (NCBI taxonomy): domain Eukaryota; kingdom Metazoa; phylum Chordata; class Amphibia; order Anura; family Ranidae; genus Lithobates; species Lithobates pipiens. The sequence continues at coordinate 276,514,790 of NW_027507790.1, read as the reverse complement.
TCCATTAGGTGCTTTGAGGCGGAGGACGGCCGGGAAAGCCAGGGTGAACTTTATTTGTTGCTGATGCAGAGCACACTCGTTGAAAGGCCTTTCTTTTCTTAGAAACTTCAATTGAGTAGTCGGCAAAGATAAGAATAGGAACGCCATCAATTTGGAGGTTTCTCTTTTCATGGTAGGACTAAAGGATGGCTGCTTTATCAGCGTAGTTTAAATACTTTGCAATAGTGGTATGTCGGACGGACTGTTCAGCTGAGTATGCCCCAAGCCGGTGTGCCCGTTCAACCGTGGCTGGGCCCGGCAGCCCCAGAGCTTCGGGGATACGACACAAGCAAAAATTGGCTATAGCCGCAGATTGGAGCGATTCCGGGACTCCAACGAATCGCAGGTTGCTCCGTCGCAGAGGGCAGGGCTGCACTAGAAGACAAGGCCGCATCCCCAGCCTCAATTTGGGGCTGGGCCGGGGAAATCGTGGCCCGCCTTTTTCAACAAAGTGGTCCATTCGCGGAGTGCGGGAGTGTGGCGAGAAGGTCTGTATCCCGTCGGGGAGAGTCAAGGGGCCTCGAGGCAGCATTTTTAAGCTGATTTTTGATCGCCGTGTGTGGGAGCTGTGAGGGCTTACTGGTTCGTTATGCAGCGCTGGGACCGTAAGTGACCAAAAACCTCTTAAATAGGAGCAAAACCCGAGGAAAGATCTCAAATCTGTCACAGCCTTTGGTTGAGGCCAAGTAATGACTGCCTCCAACTTCTACGGTTATGTGGCGATGACCTTTGCAGAGACAACATGACCAAAGTAGGTGACTGAAGTCTGATAGAACTGACATTTTTCTAATGATAGCTTCAACCATTCATCACGGAGTCTTGCAAATACCTTCTTAAACCTTGCTTTGTGCTCTTCTAAGGTTTGACCAAAGACAATGATGTTGTTCAAGTACACTAACCCTCAATCAAGTTCATGTCTCCTATAGTGTGCTCCATCAATTTCTGGAACATGGCTGGGGCTCCCGATAAACCCTAAAGAATCCTGTTGAACTGGTAGAACCCCAAGTCTGGTAGTTGATGCGCATTCTGTCAGGGCTAGCTTAGCCCTTCCTTCTCTGGGGTGGCTGCTCAGCTGTCGGCTAATTGCCAGCTCTCATCTCTCTCTCAGCTGTTCCTGATCCTGCTCATCTGACTTGCCTACTTAAGGATGTCCAGCTCACTTCATCTCTGCCTTCACCTTGGTCATGTCACAAGAAACCATCTCCTGTGGTTCTGTTTAAAGACTGGCTTGCTGACATCCCTTCTGGCTCCTTACCCTGCTTGCTGTTGCTCCCCTTGGATCCCTGTCTTCTGGCCTATTTGATTATTGAACTACCCGATCTGGTTATTGAACTCTGCACTGGTTGACTACTTCATCCGGTTACTGGACTCTGCCTATGCTTTGACTACGCTTACTCTATTTACCTTTTTATTTTTTATTAATAAACAAGTGATTACTGACAGTAGGCGAAGGCCATGAATTCAGGAGATACAGTCAATCCACTTGTCGGTAATATTTTTTACAGATTGGATTAGCAAGATCACCACATGGATCAGTTTGCCATAGCCTTACAAACGCTCCTGAGTCGCATGGCTCACCTGGAATCCCCCACCGTGGCTGCTCCGGTACAACCTGAGTTGAAGGCCATCCCTGCTGCTGCGCCAATCTCTGTGCAGGCACCCGCACATAAGAGGTATATCTGGTTCCACTCCACTTCCTAAGCAATTTGGGGGCGATCCAGTTCAATGCAGAGGGTTTCTCAAGCAGGTTGAGATTTACTTTGAAATGCTGCCACAGGCGTTTCCCACGGACAGAAGCAAAGTAGGTTTTGTGATATTTTTGTTTACTGAGAGAGCCCTTGGCCTTGGCCTGGGCAAACCCTCTATGGGAGACGCAAAAACCTGTTGTCTTGAGTTACCCTGACTTTGTGTTCTCCTTTAAAAGGGTATTTGATGTTCCTGCATGCTCCGCTTCTTCTGCCAAGTGCCTCATGTCCATCAGAGTATGAGAACTGTTGCTGACTACGCCATTGAATTCCGTACTCTGGCAGCAGAGGTTGCTTAGAACAATGAGGCCCCCGTGGCTGCTATTTCTCATGGTCTCTCGGATTCCATCAAGAATGCGATAACAGCCCGAGATATACCCACTGAGCTGGAGAGCTTGATCTCGTTTTGCCATTCTCATTGACTCCAGACTCAGAGAAAAATCTTCTTTGAAAGAGTGCTTGCGGAAGCCTCCTGTACGTTTGCACCGAGTCGGTCTGTGAAGATGAACCCATGCACTTGGGCTTCACACATCTCTGCGGATGAGAGAGCCTTTAGGAGGAGGGAGAGATTGTGCCTTTATTGTGGCCAGGCAGGTCACTTTTTGAAGTCTTGTCCTACCCGTCCAGGGAATGCCTGAACCTTGAGGTCCTGTCATGGACAGACCTTAGGTGGCGTTGTTTCATCCCCAGTTATCCAGAAGGATAAGCCCTTGGTTTTGGTCATTCTTTCTTGGGCTGAGTCGGTCATCGAGATACAGGCTCTAATATACCCTGGGGCTGCAGGCCTGTTCATTGATGCTGCATTTGTTTCGCAGCACTCAATTCTGCTGCAGCTGCGTGACACTCCACTTGCCATTGAGGCACTTGACGGGAGACCTTTACAGCCTGTCCATGTGACTCATGAGATGTTCCGTTGTACATGGCCGTAGGGGCTCTTCACCATGAGATAATCCAATTCCAAGTTACTTCCTCACCCAGGTTTCTGCTGGTTATTGGTTATCCTTGGTTACAGAGGCACAACCCCTCTTTTGATTGACTCCATGCTGACCGAAGACGCCTGCCTATGCCGTCCTACCAGGTTGGGGCAGGGTCTGGCTGTCATATCGCAACCTCCGACTTTGTGTTCCCTCACTGAATTTTGCACCTCAGTTTATTGGGCCTTTCCCTTTTCTTTCGCTGGATTATCCCAGTGGCTTACGCGTTGGACCTTCCTCCTAGTATCTCTAATGTGTTTCATGTCTCCTTATTGAAACCGTTGGTCTGCAACTGATTTACCACCTCGGTGCCACGTGCTCACCCTTTTCAGGTTGAGAACCATGAGGAGTATGAGGTACAATCCATTGTTGACTTTCGTAGGTTTCGAGGGCGCTTACAGTACCTGGTGCATTGGAAGGGGTACAGTCCGGAGGAACGCTCCTGCGTTTCATCCTCAGACGTACATGCCCCTGTCCTCCTCCGCAAGTTCCATAGATGTTTTCCCCTCAAGCCCGGTGGCCCTCTGAGGGAGAGGAGTCTTTGAGCAGGGGATACTGTCAGGGCTGCCTTAACCCTTCCTTCTCTGGGCTGGCTGCTCAGCTGTCGGCTAATTGCCAGCTCTCTTCTCTCTCCCAGCTGTTCCTTATCCTACTGGTCTGACCTGCCTACTTAAAGATGTCCAGCTCACTTCATCTCTGCCTTCGCCTTGGTCACATCACAAGAAACTATCTCCTGCGGTTCTGTTTAAAGACTGGCTTGCTGACATCGCTTCTTGTTCCTTACCCTGCTTGCTGTTGCTCCACTTGGATCCCTGACTTCTGGCCTGGCTGATTACCCGATCTGGTTATTGAACTCTGGACTGGCTGACCACTCGATCCGGTTACTGGACTCTGGCTATGCTTTGACTACGCTTACTCTATTTACCTTTTTATTTTTTATTAATAAACAAGTGTGATTTAATTGTACTTCTGTCTCAGTCTGATTCATGGTTACTGACACATCCACAGTGTTCATTTATTCTTCCTCACTAGGGATGAGCTTGATGTTCGAGTCGAACATACGTTCGGTGAATACCGAATGTTTACCTAGGTCCGTCCTGGCCTTGTCTGGAGCAAAGCTCCTGCTGTTATATGCCCCGGGTCCTCCCGAACACATGGTAATGTTAGTTCCCGCTATCACTGCACTTAACGCTCCACCATGCTACAAGTAGTCTCGTGGAACGTTAAAGGGCTTCGTTCCCCCAACAAACGTATGAAGGTACTGCGACACCTCAAGAGACTCAAGACGGACGTAGCGCTGCTACAGGAAACCCATCTCTCCTCATCGGACTTTGTTCAGATGAGGAAGCTCTGGGTAGGTGAGGTGGTAGGCTCTGAGGCTGTAGGCCGGAAAGCAGGGGTTCTTATTCTTGTCAATAAGAATCTCCCTTGTAAGATCCTATCTACGGACACAGACCAACAAGGCAGACTCCTCACAATCAGGGCCCTCATAGGGACCAAGGAACTTGCTATTACAAATGTATATGCCCCTAATAGCCCCACAAAACTCTTTTTTGGCACGCTGACTAGTTGGCTTCTGCGCTTCCCACACCTCCCGCATCTGGTGGGGGGCGACTTTAATTCTGTTGCCCACCCGGCAGACGACAAGTCCTCATCCCCACGCCCCATACTCTGTACAGCTGTTACCACACCCACGAGCCTGGCGATGGCTATGGAATCCCTCCACCTACATGACGTTTGGCGACTACACCACCCGACCGACCGGGAATTTTCCTTTTATTCTTATCCCCACAATGTCTTTTCTAGGATTGACTATTTTTTTAGCTCCAATGATTTAATCCCTTTCCTTCCGACGGCGGAAATTCATGACATAGCCATATCAGATCATGCTCCGATATCAGTGACCCTAGAGACCCCCGACATACACCCCAATCCCAAGATATGGCGTTTCCCCTCCTACTTGCAGCACAATGCAGACTTTCAAGCTTACATGACGAAAGAATGGGCTTCATATTCTCTAACGAACGCAATACATGCTGACAACCCGCACCTGTTTTGGGACGCAGGTAAGGCGTTCCTTAGGGGACGCATTATCTCGTATGCCTCCTCTTTCAAGAAACACGCCCAGTCTCAATACAAAGCTTCCAGTTCCAGATTACATCTGGCCCAGCGAGCACTCTCTGCCCTAAACTCCCCCGAAAATCGCGAGGCCTGGCATACAGCCAAGCAGTCATTTGACACTTGGGCTGAAACCTTGGAAACCACTAAACGAGCTCATTTCGACACCACGCTACATAAATTTGGCAACAAGGCTGGCAAGCTTCTTGCCAGATTATGCAAGGGAACTTACCGCCCCACGGTCATATCGTCGTTACGTGACCCCAATGGCACAGTCATGTCCACTCCGAAGGGCATTAATGCGGCGATGCTCCGCTTTTATTCCTCCCTATATGCGGCGGACCCCATTGACCGACCCACTGCTCGCGACTTTCTCGACAAAATACAATTGACTCAAGTATCTCCCTCCCAACTCGACTCGTTAAACGCCCCCATTTCCCCATCGGAGATATCTGACACGATTCGTCAGCTAGCCTCCTCCAAAGCCCCAGGCCCGGATGGCCTATCAGGCGAGTTCTATAAATCCTTAAGCACACTTCTAACTCCGACTCTGGCTGCTGTCTACCAACATATATGGTCTGGTGGCCCCTATCTCCCGTCTGGTAACCAAGCGATTATTAAGCTGTTAGAAAAAAAGGGTAAAGACCCACAAGAGCCTGGGTCATATAGACCTATCTCGCTCCTTAATCTTGACGTCAAAATTCTTTTCAAAATAATAGCTAATAGACTGGCTGACATCATCCCCTCCCTGATTCACTCCGCCCAGTCCGGCTTTGTCAAGGGCAGAACGGCAACTATCAATATCAGGAAGGTGATGATGGCATTAGAACATGCTAGATGTCACCCAACCAGCGATCTAGCCATTATTACTCTAGACGCCGAAAAGGCATTTGACAATGTCAATTTTGAATGGCTTTCCATGGTACTGGGGAATATGGGCTTCACCGGACCTTTTCTACACCTGATCAGCTCCATGTACACCTCCCCTGCAGCCAGACTGGTGGCCGCTGGCCTCCTTTCGGATGAGTTCCGGCTACATAAGGGAACCCGACAAGGCTGCCCCTTGTCCCCACTTCTCTTTAATCTGGCTTTAGAGCCGCTATCCAGATACTTGACATATAAAGCCCCGCTTCACGGGATCAGAATCGGGTCGCACGAATTAAGAACCTCCCTCTTCGCTGACGACGTCCTGATATTCTCCGCCAACCCCTCCACAGACATGCCCACGATCAAATCCTTATTTGACCATTTCAGGCAGTGCTCGGGACTGCGTATTAATTACTCCAAGAGCGAAATACTCCCTTTGGGATCCCTTCCACCTCCGACATGGGCAAACCACTCCATTTTCAAGGTAGCTAGCACCCATATCACATACTTGGGCATTAAGATAGGGAAGCTCCCCTCATCTCTTTATCACCTGAATTACCCCCCCCCCCTCTTTACTAAACTTATGCAGGAATTAGACAACTGGATGGATCTGCCTCTTTCGCTCTTGGGAAGGTGTCACCTGGTAAAAATGGTCAGCTTTGCGCGCCTTCTGTATCCTCTTCAGACGATACCCTTACTCCTTAGACATAAGGATATAAAACTTTTAAACTCAGCAATTTCTAAATTCTTGTGGCGAGGTAAGAGACCCCGCATAGCCTTCTCTAAACTTCACCTTCCCAGGAGCGAAGGGGGTATTAACCTTCCCAATCTCAGAATGTATAACTTAGCATGCCTTTTGAGGGTAGGTCTAGACTGGATATCCCAAAAATCCCGCTGCTCCAATTACCCACTGGAAGCTGCAATGACCCATCCCTACTCCCTAGCTGCACTTCTCCACTGCAAATGGAAACAATTGGATCCGTCATTGCAACACAACCTTCTACTGAGAGACACGGCTATTGCCTGGAGAGAAACACGGAAGAGCCTTAAGTTGTCCCCCTTCATATCTAGACACCTCCCGATACAGGGCAACCCGACTTTTACCCCAGGGCTGGACCGCCAACCTTATGAAACATGGCGTCAAAAGGGCCTTGACACTTTCTTCTCTTTATGTGACCCGGGCTCTGGTCGAACACCTTCCGCCGGCTAGCTATCAAGTTCTCCTTGCCGGATTCATCCGCCTTCCACCATGGTCAATGCCTCAGCTTCATGCAGAAAACTTGCAGAGCAGAACATGCAAGATTCCAATTCTCGTTCATTGATGTACTTCTCCACAAGGACTCTTATGGCTTCTCAGATATCTACAAACCTCTACTACTGAACACTACACCCTCTTTGGAATTTTCTTCGGTTTCTAACTGGGCTAAAGACTTCCCAAGTGCTGATACTGTGGATAAGATCCTACAAGGACTAAAATCAGTCTACAACTTGATCCCGAATGAAACTTGGAGGGAAACCCAACTGAAAATTGTACATCGAGCGCACATACCTTTTCTACACGCCTCTCCTTCATGTCAACCTGCGGCCTCTCTGTGCCCTCTATGCCAGCATCCGAGACCTTCCCTTATCCACCGCTATTGGTCCTGCCTGGCTATCTCCTCATTCTGGGATGAAATTTTGGCATTTATCTTCAAGATAACACTCCTGAAACTCCCCAAGGACCCGCTACTCCTTATCTTTGGGTATTGGGACCCCAAACTGCTCCCTTGGTCGGCTACCCCCACACCTCTGGGCAAGGAGTGGGCCTTGCTCTGTTTGTTAGGCCGCGTACACACGGGCGGACTGTTCGCCCAACTTTGTCCGCTGAACAGTGTTTGGGCGGACAGTCCGCTCGTGTGTGGGCTTTCAGCGGACAGTTTCAGCGGACAGTTTGACGAACAAGGTTTTTCGGAATTTCCGAAAAACTGTCCGCTGAAACCTTGTTTCAGCGAACAGTCCGCTCGTGTGTAGGCTTGTTCGTCAAACAAAGTTGCGCGCATGCTCAGAAAGGATTTTCACGCCGAAAGTTATAATGCAGTGTATAGGACGTCGTATTTTTCGTCCCGTCGTACGTGCCGTTCACGTCATCGCGCACGGTTTCAGCAAACTGTTCGTCCGTCGTGTGTGGCCATGTCCGTCCATGCTAATTTTGAGCGGACTGTTTGCCGAAACTGTTTGACGGACATAGTTGGGCGAACAGTCCCCGCGTGTGTACGCGGCCTTACTCGCCAGGAGAACCATCCTGGCCAACTGGACTTCCACGAATAAACCATCTATTCCACAAGTAGACAGAGAACTTATGCGCCTCCTCTTTCGGGACAAGCTAAACACCAGCTCTCTGCACGCCAAAGCCAAACTACGTTTTCACAACAGATGGGACTTATATGTGACATCTAAACTCACCCCTCAGGAACGAGCCCACCTTGAGGACCACTCCTTCATTTATAAGGGACACGCACTAACGGCGACAATCGCTGCAACCTGAAATCATACCATGCGGGTCTCTGTGCTCCTAACTCTCTCCCCCTTCACACGGGGTCTCATTCATTCACCACCTTTCATGGACGGCCGGGAACTGTGCAGCACCTCTCCCCCTCCCCCCCCCCCCCCCTATGTAATGAACTGCACCTGTACTTTATGTTGCCCTGTAGATTGATCTTATATTGCATACCAGGTTACCTTCTAACCTCCAGATCCATCCAGGGGAGGCTTCCCCTTCTCCCTTCTTTGGGGGAATGGTGAGTCTTCCCTTAAGCCATGTACGCAATGTTTAGTTACTACCAAACCCTAAGCTGCCTGATTGTTTTCATCTGATTTTCTGTTTCCATGAGAAAAGTTTTAGTCTTCATTTTTTGTACAATTTGTTCTATATCTTTTTCAATAAAATTTTATATAAAAAATAAATAAAAAATACCGAACGTTATGGGCTGTTCACGCCAAATTTGTTTTGCGCTCACAGCCCACAATGCACTGCGCCATCGCAGTGCATTGCTGGCTCATGATTGGCCAAGCATGCACTGTGACCCTGCATGCTTGGCCAATCACAGAAGCGGCAGCGAGGAGAGCCATGATTGGCCACAGGCAAGATGCCTGTGGCCAACCATAGCTCAGGCTGTGTAGTACACGCCCCACACTATATAAGGCGGCCTTGTGTAGTGTGTTGGTGTCTGTAGGAGTTAGTGGTTGTTCTCTGTGTACCTTCAACACAGTATACACCATTCGTTATCGGCCGATTTAGCATTCTTGCTCTTCTGTAATTGAGCTTTTAGCAATCTGCAGGAGTTTGTGGATGTTGTCTGCGTGCCCTGACCACAGTATACACCATTATATCCACCTATATAGCTAGCTATATTGCTCTTCTGTAATAGAGCTTTCAGTCAGTTGTAGGAGATTGTGCGTGTTGTCTGCGTGCCCTGAGCTCACTTTACACCGTTATATCCACCTATATAGCTAGCTATATTGCTCTTCTGTAATAGAGCTTTCAGTCAGCTGTAGGAGATTGTGGGTGTTGTCTGCGTGCCCTGACCGCAGTATACACCATTATATTCACCTATATAGCTAGCTATATTGCTCTTCTGTAATAGAGCTTTCAGTCAGCTGTAGGAGATTGTGGGTGTTGTCTGCGTGCCCTGACCGCAGTATACACCATTATATCCACCTATATAGCTAGCTATATTGCTCTTCTGTAATAGAGCTTTCAGTCAGCTGTAGGAGATTGTGGGTGTTGTCTGCGTGCCCTGACCGCAGTATACACCATTATATCCACCTATATAGCTAGCTATATTGCTCTTCTGTAATAGAGCTTTCAGTCAGCTGTAGGAGATTGTGGGTGTTGTCTGCGTGCCCTGACCGCAGTATACACCATTATATCCACCTATATAGCTAGCTATATTGCTCTTCTGTAATAGAGCTTTCAGTCAGCTGTAGGAGATTGTGGATGTTGTCTGCATGCCCTGAACGCTGTATACACCATTATATCCACCTATATAGCTAGCTATATTGCTCTTCTGTAATAGAGCTTTCAGTCAGCTGTAGGAGATTGTGGGTGTTGTCTGCGTGCCCTGACCGCAGTATACACCATTATATCCACCTATATAGCTAGCTATATTGCTATTTTGTAATAGAGCTTTCAGTCAGATGTAGGAGATTGTGGGTGTTGTCTGCGTGCCCTGACCACAGTATACACCATTATATTCACCTATATAGCTCTTCTCTAATTGAGCCATCTGCCATCTGCAGGAGTTAGTTGGTGTTGTGTGCCTCCAGCACAGCACAGTATACACCGCTATCTACCCTTTAATTCCTATTCTATAATAAAGGCATCTGCAGGAGTTAGTGGGTGTTGTGTGCCTCAAGCAAAATATACACTACCCAATTGCTGGTTTTCCCATCTCCCTTCAGGCCATTACCATGTTTGGAAGGCCAACAAGGAGAGGCAGACAGGCACGAGCTGATAAAAGAGGGCAAGCAGGCTCTGTGTCTAGAGACAACAGTGCTGGTCGTGGATGCGGTGCATCGTCATCATCAGCACGTGGCCATGGGACTCGCTTGTCCATGTTTTTGGCAGCTGGACGTGTTGAGCCACATCATGCCGAAGACTTGGTAGAGTGGATGACCAAGCCCTCTTCATCCTCCTCATCCTATCTCACCCAGGCTCAGGGTACTAGCAAAGCAGCTGCCAACGCATCGTCTTCCCTCGTCTCAATGTCATCATCAGTGACTGCTTCCCTAGACCCACCACGTCCTCCTGAGGAGTCCCCTGAACTCTTTGAGCACAGTGTTGGGTACATGCTCACGGAAGGCGATTCCGGCTCTCCACCGGCATGTGAAAGGCAATGTCCTTGCCTCGCTGGACAGGGCGGTTAGCGGCATGGTGCATATTACCGCTGACTCATGGTCCAGCAGGCATGGACAGGGACATTATCTGTCTTTCACGGCCCATTGGGTCACTCTTCTGGCAGCTGGGAAGGATGCAGGACAAGGTGCAGTAGTGTTGGAGCTTGTTCCGCCACCACGCCTCCAAAATGCTACTTCTGGTTGTGACACACCTTTCTCCTCCACCCCCTCCTCTTCTTATTCCTCAATGGCCTCTTCCAGTGCTCTGTCCTCAGAACCAGCGGTGCTCCGTAGGCGCTCAAGGGGGTATGCATGTACGCAGGCAAAACGATGCCATGCCGTGCTTGCACTGGTTTGTTTGGGGGACAGGAGCCACAGTGGGGCAGATATTTTGTCAGCTCTGCAGGGGCAGGCCGAGAGGTGGTTGACGCCACGCCAGCTTAAGCCAGGAATGGTGGTTTGTGACAATGGCACCAACCTCCTCTCCGCCCTCCGACAGGGGCAACTGACCCATGTGCCCTGTGTGGCTCATGTCCTTAACCTGGTGGTGCAGCGGTTCTTGGGCAGGTACCCTGGCTTACAGGATGTCCTGAAGCAGGCCAGGAAAGTCTGTGTGCATTTGCGCCGATCATTTAATGCCTGTGCTCGGCTGGCTGAGCTCCAAAAGGAGTTGAACCTGTCCAAGAACCACCTTATGTGTGACATGCCCACCAGGTGGAACTCAACGTTGGCCATGCTGCAGAGGCTGTACACACAGCAGAGGGCCATCAATGAGTACCTGTGTGACTACGGCACCAGGACAGGGTCAGGGGAGCTTGGTTTTTTCTCCCCACACCAGTGGGGCATGATCAGGGATGCATGCACTGTCCTGTCACCATTTGAGGGTGCCACAAGGATGGTGAGCAGTGACAGTGCATGCATCAGTGACACTGTACCTCTTGTCCACCTGTTGGAGCATACTGTTAGGTACCTGAATGGTGGGCCTGACTTGACGGAAGAAGACCTCTCTTATGGCTCTGGTTCAAGTCCCACTGGAGTGAGAACAGTGGTACGTGAGCGCAGAGGGGTAGGAGCGTCTGGCTGTATGCAGCAGCTGATGCAGGCAGAGCAGGTGAACCTCCAGATGCTGGAACCGCAGGAGCTGGTGGAAGCAGGAGATGGCTGGCAGAGCTGACAGCTGAGGCAGGGCAGGCAGACCGGTGAACCCGGAAGGCAGCAGCGGATCCTGGAAGGTTTTAGAACATAGGTACAGACAAGACAGGTCAGGCAGGCTGGGAAAAGCAGACAGGTGGTAGACAGTGCAACGTCACAAACAGGCAGAGGTTCAGCAACAGTAAGCAGTCCGTAGCAAGGTCAGGCAAGCCGGGGTCGGGGTAGGAGAGAGCAGCAGAGTCATACGGAAGCCGGGTCAAATAACAGGAATCAGCAGACAGATAACGGGGTTCTTCAGGTACTAGCTGCAGACAAACAGCACAGAGCATCTGCAGCTGTACCTGTAAATAGGGCCACTGGCACCAATCGCGTTAGCATGCACGCGTGCTTCTGGGGCGCACAGCAGTGCGCACACACACGCCGATGCCCAAGCTGCCTAACGGCGCGCGTGCGCATACGCGAACGGCGATCCGCCCGCATAGTGCTAGCAGAACCCTGATATACGCTGCGTGGAATAATGGACAGGGCACTTGAGGCAGAACAGAGGCAGGAAGAGGAGGACTTCCTTGCCTCTCAAGGCCCCTTTATCCAGACAGTGTTCCTGCTGATCCATCCATCACACAGGAAGAGGACGAGGAGGAGGAGGAGGAGGATGATTGTGTCAGCATGGAGGTGGAGGCTGGCACTCAGCAGCAGCAGCAGTCTTGTATGGATAATTTACAGTCCCAAGAAACCTGTGGACTTGTACGTGGCTGGGAGGAGGTAGCTGCGGATCATGTTGTCCTTAGTGACCCAGAGGACTCCGGACCCAATGCCTCAGCTAACCTACGCTGCATGGCCTCCCTGATCCTGCAAAGCCTGCGGAAGGATCCTCGTATTCTTCGGATCAAGGAGAGGGGCCATTACTGGCTGGCCCCTCTCCTTGATCCACGGTACAAGGGTAAGGTTGCCGACCTTATCTTGCCATCGCAGAGGGAGCAGAGGATGAGACAGCTCTGGGAGGCCTTGCAGAAAGGTCTGTGCAACGCGTTCCCAGAGACTGGGAGGTTACAAACTCCTGGTCCTGGACAACGTGTTGCTGAGGTATCGGTCAGAAGGAGCGGTGGAGAAGGTGGCTGTCTGACCGATGCGTTCAGACAATTTTTTAGTCCGCAGCCCCAAGGTATGATCGGTTCCAGCAACCATCACCAGCGTCTGATTTACATGGTGCAGGAATACCTAGGGGCAAGGTCAGACTTGGACACCTTTCCCACCAAAAATCCTCTGGCTTACTGGGTCTTGAGGATGGATCACTGGCCAGAGCTTGCACAGTATGTAATTGAGAAACTGGCCTGTCCTGCATCCAGCGTCAGTGCTGCTGGTGGCTTTGCTACCGATCACAGGGTGCACCTGTCCACCGACTCGGTTGGTCGACTGACCTTCATCAAGATGAATCAGTCTTGGATCACCACCAGCTACCAAGCACCTGAAGCTGATGTAACCGAATATTTTTTTTTTTAATATCACATCCCTTCAAGACTGCCTATGCTGATGCTGAGTGACTGTCCTGTTATGTTGATTTTCTATTCTCTTCCTCCTCCGCTGATATGTTGGCCTAAGGCCCAATTTTTCTGCCCCTGTTTAACAGGGCGTTTAATTAAAATTTTTGATGCAATGCTTTGCAGCCGGGCTCATTCCTGCACTACAGCTAGAGTATATGGGAGAGGTTGCAGTGTCGTGGCACCAGCACCAGTGCCTAAGGCCCAATTTTTCAACCCCTGTTTAACAGGGGCGTTTAATTACAATTTTTGATGCAATGCTTTGCAGCAGGGCTCATTCCTGCACCACAACTAGAGTATATGGGAGAGGTTGCAGTGTCGTGGTACCAGCACCAGTGCCTAAGGCCCAATTTTGCAGCCCCTGTTTAACAGGGGTGTTTAATTACAATTTTTTTTTTTTTATGTATATTTATTGAGGAAAGATTTTTGCATAACAGAAAAAATATACTTCCGATACAGACAATCAAAATTGACATTACAATTATAACAGCAAAAACCGCCGCAGGCGGAATATAAAATGTTGATATTTTGATACATCACGTTGGGGGGAAGGAAAAAGGATACACCACAGGTTCGCAAACAAAAGACACATAGTTAAACCAAGAGTTGTAAGTTGTAAAAGGGACGTATAATTAGAATCCCGAGATCAAACCTTAGTAAAACATTCCTGAGAGTTCGTATATACATATCAGGGTGTTGTCTCAGGGTTAAATATGGAATTGTCCCACCTGTCCCATATCTTAGAGAATTTGGATAGGGAGTCCTGTACCAGTGCAGTCATGTGTTCCATCCTGCGCATATGTGCAATAGCGGAGACTAGCTGTGAGTGAGTCGGGGGGGTGGGAGACAGCCAGAGGGCAGGGATCACTCTCTTGGCAGCTAAGAGGATATAAGCTGTCAGCTTCTTGGCGTGTTTAGACAGCGCCGTAATAGGCAGGCCTAGTAAATAATGCCTAGGGTCTAAAGGGATATCTATCCCCAACACAGAGTGGAGTAGGGATTGGACCGTAGACCAAAAAGATACAATCAAAGGGCAGCTCCAGAATATATGATAATGGGTGCCTTCATTTCGTAGACACCTCCAACACAGTTTAGATACGGTGGGATCGTATTTGTGTAACACTTCAGGGGTCTTGTACCAAAACATCAGTATCTTATAAGCTGTCTCTCTCTGCTCCACACACCTAGAGACTTTAGAAGTGGACATCCAGATGTCCTGCCATTGAGAAAGAGTTAAGGGAATTGGTAGAATTTTGGCCCATCTCCTCATATAGAGGTGGTCTTCCGTGGTAGGAGAGATTGAATTGTGGAGGATGCTGTATATAGAGGATATAAGGCCTTTCTGACAAGGACCCTGGGAGCATAAAGTTTCAAAGGCGCTAGGGTTGACTAAGGCCAGGTCAGGAGATCTGGAGTGAAAATTTTGTTTAAATTGGAGGTATGAAAAAAGGAGCTGATTCGGGATGTCATATTTATTCTGAAGCTCTGGGAAGGATAGGAGTTTGCGAGATATCGGATGCACCAGGTGGCGGAGTTGGAAGATGCCCGAACTGAACCATGGGAACATATTCTTCACAGCGAGACTGTCTGGCAAATCTGGATTTAAGATGACATTCAACAGGGGTGAGCATGGAGAAGAGAGAGAGAACTTCCTATGACATTTTTTCCATATGGATAGAGTAAAGAGCATCGGCCCAAGGTTTATGCGCCTAAGCTGAGCTATAGAGGAGGATAGATCTGACCACAGCATGGAGCAAGGATGAACAGTGCTGATGACACTCATTTCCAGCTCCGACCATCTACTGGTAGCGAAATACGACGACCAGGAGATAGCTGCCAGAAGATGAGTTGCATAGTAATACTTCACTATATTGGGGGCTCCCAACCCTCCATGGGAACGTGGAGCAAAAACCACTGTTTGGGCGATTCTGTGCGATTTATTCCCCCATATAAATTTAGTGAAGGCCCGTTGAATATTCCTAAGCTGTGGCATGGGGATAACGATTGGTAAAGTTTCAAAGAGATATAAAAACTTAGGGAGTATGGCCATTTTTAATACATTAATCCTGCCCATAAGAGATAAAGGGCAGGTTGTCCAACCCCGAAGCAGGCTATGTGTTTCCGCGATTAGAGAGATAAAGTTGGCTTCGTAGAGAGAGCTGTATGTGGTGGTTAAGTTGATGCCAAGGTTCTTGAGGGAAACAGGGCACCAATGATAGGGGAATTTGTGTTTCAAAGAAGCAAGAAGTGAGGGTGGAATATGAATGGGAAGCGCTTCAGTTTTAGTTGTATTAACCTTATATTCCGAGAGTCTGCTGAATGTATCTAAAAGGGTGTGAAGTTTGGGAAGGGAGATGTGAGGTTTCGTCAGGGTGAGGAGTATGTCGTCTGCAAAAAGAGACAACTTGTATTCCTTCAGTCTGAGGGAGATTCCGCTTATGTCCAGGTTCTCCCTTATAGCTGCAGCTAGAGGCTCAAGGCATAATATAAACAGCAAGGGGGAGAGAGGACATCCCTGTCTAGTGCCATTACTGTGTGTAAAGAGCGGGGATCTATAAGATGCCAATTGGACCTGGGACGTAGGAAGTGAGTACAAAGCCTGCAGGGCTGACAGAAAAGAACCAGAAAAACCAAAACGCTGAAGCGTGGCAAACATGTAAGGCCATCCCAGCCTGTCAAAAGCTTTTTGTGCATCTAAACTTAAGATAATGGCAGGGCAGGACGTCCTATCGAGCAGGTCTATGAGGTCGATGGTACGTCTGGTATTGTCACCAGCCCGTCTACCCAGGACAAACCCCACCTGATCGTTGTGGACCAAGGCGGGAATCATTGAGGAAAGTCTATTAGCTAAAATTTTTGTGAAGATTTTATAATCGGAGTTAAGTAAGGCTATGGGTCTGTAGTTGTCCGGTAAAGTAGGTGATTTACCCGGTTTCGGGATAACTGTAATGTGTGCATGGAGGAACTGGGAATGGGGTACGATACCCTTCTGTAGGGAGGTAAAAAGATTTAGCAAGTGGGGGCTTAGTGTGGAAAGGAAAGTTTTATAATAAATATAGGGAAGTCCATCGGGTCCTGGGGATTTATGGGATGGGAGTTCTTTTACAACCGCTGCCAATTCTTCTGGCGTGACAGTAGCATTAAGGGAATCTACTTGGGATGAGGACAACACTGGTAATTTCAAGGAAGTACAGAAATCATTAAAGCTATCTTGAGAGAACACGTGTTTGGGATCAGAAGCTAGGCAGTTATATAATTTTTTGTAGAAAGCACCAAAGACTTTAGTCATTGTTAAGGGGCAGTAGGCTGGAGTGCCATCCGACTGAATAAGGAGATCAGGATAGGAGTGAAACGGGCGGGGTTTGAGCTTATTCACCAACATCCTATGAGGCTTGTTGGCAAACTCATAAAATTTCTGTTTCGCCCAAAGTAGGGCTTTAGAGCATTTATGCATATCGAAAGATTTTAACCTTTCGCGTAGGGAGGTCACTGTGTGAAGACGAGGCACCGAAGGGGAGGACAAGAGCAGAGCTTCAGCTTTTTGCAATTGCGAGAGAATGTCCAGTCTCTGCGCAGCCGAGTCCCGCTTAAGGCAGGGAGCCGGCTGAAATACACAATCCTCTAAAAAAGGCCTTGTGGGCCTCCCAAAGGGTGGACACGTCCCGCACAGACCCTTCGTTAAGTTGAAAAAATTCGGCTAAACTTTGGGACAGATGAGTTTCAGTAACCGGATTGCATAGGAGAAAATCATTGAGTCTCCAGTGCCAGGTTCTGGGTGTAGAGGAGGAGAGAGTGAGGTCGAGCTGGACCGAGGCATGGTCCGACCACGTCATGGGGTTCAACTCCGAGGCCACTGCAGACGTTAGTAGAGGTGCCGTAACAAAGATATAGTCTAATCTGGAGTACATCTTGTGTGGGGGAGAGTAGAAGGAAAATTGCCTGTGTGTAGGGTGCTTAATCCTCCAAATGTCTAAAAAATGATGGGACCTAATGAGTTTGCGAAATGCAGGAGATTGACGTTCTGTTTTAGAGGAGGGGTTATCTGAGAACAGGGTTTGTCTGTCCCTCCTAGCGGACATGGTCATATTGAAGTCCCCGCCGATGATCATGAATGGCTGGGCATATGTGCCCAGATTTCCCAAGATCTCAGTGAGGAATTGAATCTGACCCGAGTTGGGAGCGTAAATGTTAATTACAGTAAGAGAGCGGGATAGGTAGTCACAGTCCAGGAGAATGTATCTACCCTGTGGGTCAATAAATAAAGACTTAACCCGTAACGGACATGTTTTTTAATCAGTATCGCAACCCCTGCTTTACCAGAGGGGTCAGAGGCCATAAAAGAGACTGGAAAATGCTTGGCGGCAAATTTAAGAGAGCCCCCTGGGCGGAAGTGGGTCTCCTGGACTAGGACCACGTCTGCGTTTGAGGACTTGAACTCCTTCAGAGCTAACCAGCGCTTATGAATTGAGTTCAGGCCCTTAACGTTGTAAGTAAGTACCCTCAAAGCCATTGTGTACAAAATAGTTTAAGCTTAAGGTATCCATAATAAACAGACAGTAAACAGATATAACCATACAAACCAAGAAAATACTGGGTTCCGTGGTGTATCCTAGGAATGGAAAGCAGGTGAAAGCATATAATAACAACAATGCAGCTAAAGAGTGAAAAAGAGAACATCCAAAATGAGCAAAAATTGAAAAAAAGGCCCATAAACCATAAGTATTAGAAAAAAAGCCTGGGGGGTGAAAACCACCCAGCAGTCCACAGCCGCAGCCGTGGAACAAAAGGAGGCACATCAGGGGTTCCAGCTAAATCTGGAGAGACCCCGCCACCTTCCAGCAATAGTTACAGGTAGTAAGAACGGTATACTGTAGTCCCAACAACCAAAAATAGGGATAGAAGAAAAGTTACAACCCATAAATAAGGGTGGAAACACCCCCTGTCATGGGGAAAACATGGTGAGATAAGGGCCGAGGCCGGGGCCAACCAAACACTGTATATGAAAGTTCTCTTCAAGGAGGGAGCCTGGGATGCGGGTTACGCTGGGGAGTAGAGAAGGACTTCTGTGATTTCTGGCGAGCAGGGGTCCAAATCCGTGCCGGGATGGATGAGGGTCTGGGTGTCGTCGGGAGCGGGGTGGGATATTCGTCTGGCAACGGTGGTAGACCCAGGTTGCGGATGAAAGCTTCACTTTCCTGGAGGTCCCTCATGGAGTATTGAGTCCCGTCTTAAGTAGCCGATAGGCGAAAGGGGAAACCCCAGCGATACGGGAACTGGTGATTCTGCAGATGTGTAGTCACAGGGTGGAAGCTGCGACGTTTAGCGAGGGTGATAGGGGATAAGTCACTGAAAATTTGTATCTTGGCCCCCTTAAATTCCAAACGAGATTTTTTACGGGTGGCCATGGTCAAAGCTTCTTTGCTGTCGTAGTAGTGGAAGCGTACAATAATGTCTCTAGGGTTGGCTCCAGCAGGGGATTTTGGGGCTAAGGATCTGTGTGCTCTATCCAATCTCCAGTCTATATCCGGGATTCTAGGGGCGACAACATTGAAGAGGCTGAGTAGGTACGGTTTGATCTCTCCCTCACTAACGGCCTCGGGAACTCCTCTGATGCATAGGTTTTGGCGGCGTTCCCTGTTCTCCAGGTCTTCCTGTTGGGACGGGAGCTGAGAGACAGATTGCTTCAAACCGGCGTTGTCTTCTTCTAAGACGTGCACATACTGTATCAAGTCATCAAATTTGGTTTACAGGACGTCAGTCCGTTCACCAATCTGAGCAAGCTCCCCCCGTAACTCATGAGCAAGTTTACCCATTTCCTTAGAGACATTGCTTGTCAAGTCTTGCAGGAGAACTCGCAGCTTGTCATCAAGTACTTCAACTGTTACAGGGGCGGACATTGTGTCCGAGTGGCCGCTTGGCAAAGATCTTGAGCTGTCTTGTACTGACAATTGGGAGGCCACTTGTGCATATGTGGAAGAACCTGGAGATGGGGAAGGGGAGGCTGGCCCGCTCAGAAAGCGGTCTAGAGTCTGTGAGGGCCGCAGATCCTGAGACAAAGACTGAGGAAGGTGTTTCGGCCCGTATTTCACCATGAGACGCTGGGACTAGGCATATATTCAGTTACATGTGGTGCTTCCCATGTGGAAGTAGCGACTGTGAGCAGCACGGGAGCATTGGAAGGCGGCTAAGGCCCATGTAGAATGATCACATGTCCGTCAAGCAGGGGGACCCGGGGTGTGACCCCGAAATAGGTTGTTGCAGGGTAGAGATCACAAGCCAACAGGGGGGGAGAGCGGGTGAACAGACAGTAGCAGCCCCAAGCAATCGAGGGGGGGACTCCAAGAAACACAGCACCACTAGCTTGCAGAGAGAGCCAAGGCAAGGGCCAGGGCGGAGAGTGGGCAAATGAAGGCCTCAGGGAGCAGAAGAAGGAGTTGGGTGATCCAAGATGGCCGCTGGCCAGGCCAAGGGCAGTTTCAGGGTGCGGAGAGGCGTATGGTGTGGGCAGGCAGCCACTCAGGGGTAGTCAGGCTCCGCTGAGGCAGGGGTTAATGCCTTTGCTTGAGGGGGTAACAAGCTAGAAGCTGGAGGGGGTGAACAGATAAACTGCAGCAGGCCCTGGGTGTAGCAAGATGGCCGCCGGAGCTCACCTCTTAGGCTGAAATGCTGGCATCTCTCCAGGCATCCAACAGACGGCCACAGGATCTCTGTCACAGGCAGGGGTGTCCTGTATTATCGTTCACAGCAGGGCGCTCCAGTGCCCACCAAGAGTCACTTTGAGGGCTTACAATGTTGTGGCAACTCCAACACCTTGTTCCGCCATTTCTGCAAAGCATATAGGTCAGGCCCCTACTTTCAAACATCCAACTTACAAACGTCTGCTACTTGCAAATGGAAGGAGACAACAGGAAGTGAGATGAAAAGAGACGGACGGCAAAACAAATTATACAGGGGTGATAACCCTTCCCTTTGTTTTCCAAAAAGCTCAAAAATAGATTTTTTGACTGGAGCTACACTTTAAAAATGTACCAGTTCAAAATTACAAACAGATTCTATTTAACACAACAAACCTACACAGTCCCTGTCTTGTTTGCACCGCCTGTATACTGCTGTTCTGAGTATATAGGGCCTTTCCCGTCTTTCCTTTTTTTAATATGGGTACAGGGTTCCCCTTAATATCCGTACAAGACCCAAAGGGGCAGGTAATGGGCAGGGGGGGCTACCTATGCCATTTTTCTCAATGATTTTCATCTATTTTGCCGGAACCAGATATTACATTAAAACCGCAAGCAGTTTTAAATGACTTTTTTTCCGTTAAATGTCATTTTGTGCAGGGACTGTTCTAAACACGGGAAACAAGTGGCACTTCACAGGCATACTATAGACACCCCCCAAGCACAATATTTTTCACTTTAATCGTCATTAAAATCAGTGCTCCCGCAACAACGGCCATTTTTACAAACATTTAGGCATTGACCCATGTCCCCTGGGGCAGGAGCCAGGTCCCCAAACCCTTTTTAGGACAGTATCTTGCATATTAGCCATTAAAATTAGCACTTTTTGTTTCGAACGTTCGAGTCCCATAGGCTTCAATGGGGTTCTAAAGTTCACACAAATTATCGGTCCGTTCGAAAGTTCTGGTGCGAAACGAACCGGGGGGTGTTCGGCTCATCCCTATTCCTCACTATCACAATAGGGGAAGCGTAAAAATTACTGAACTTATGGATGACTCAGCTCAGCATTCTTCTCTCTGAGTTCTTCCAGATCACTAATGCCGCGTACACACGAGCCGATTGTATGGCGTACTTAGTCCGTCATACAATCCGAAGGACAATCCGTCGTAGTTTCCACTGAACGGACTTGACCACACACGGATACACAAACAGTCCGTCGAAAGCTTGCGCGATGAAGTGTACAGCACGTACGACGGGACTAGAAATAGGAAGTCCAAGACACAGCAAAGCACCCTTCCACCGTGTAAATCCTTTCTGGGCATGCGCCATTCTTAGTCCGTCGAACTAGCATACTGACGACCGTATTGTCCGCTGAAACCAAAGTACGACGGACAGATTTTTGGAAAAAACTAAATTCTTAGTACTCCGGACTGCACGCTGAAAAAGTCTGCTGAAGCCCACACACGAGCGGATTGTCCGCTGAAATGTGTTTCGACGGACTAAGTACGTCAAACAGTTCGACCGTGTGTACGCGGCATAAGTGGTACTTGCCTGGCCCTCTCTTGAAACGGTTTATCTTCCTGCAACCAAATCTGATGCTGAGCACTCTTAGCTCACACTACATCAAAATAATTCTGAGGAAATATCTTCTGTTACATGGATAGCTGGTCTCAAACTCTTCTCTACTACACAGGATGTAACATTTCAGAGGAAGTAGGGAGCTCTTCTCTTGTTATTGTTTATTCTGATCTATTGTTATCTTCCCTCCCAGCCATCTCTGCTGTGGTCACACCCTCAGGCTCTCTTCCAGCACCTCAGATTAATATTTTTACTCTTTCCATCTTTGGAGCTCTTGGCTCTGTTAGAGTTCTCAGTTGGATCCTTCTCTGAGACTCTTTGACATTTCCTGCCTTTTGAGCAAAGATAAGTTTCAGTAACACCTTCAACACTGACATGTGGTTCAGTCTACTTCTGAGGCATTGTGCTTTGAAATGCCCAAGCTCTCTGCAACTAAAGCACTTCCTTGAGTCTGGTTTCACCATCTGCCTATGAGTCTGGACTTCCATTGGTCATAGCAAAGTTTTCTGTATCTTATCTTGGGTTTGAACAGCATGTGTAAGTAACTTAACTGGGGCTGCTTCAGTGACAGACTTGACAATAAGAGAGGTGGAGTATTCCCCTGCCTCCTTCTCTCATCATTGTTGTTCCCCTCAAGTGTACTCTTCTCTACCTGAGTCATTAGAGTTGACACATTCTCCGCCTTGATATTAGATCTCGTCATTTCTTTAGACTCTTAATACTTTTCACCCAGCAAGGCCTCCTTTTCTCGCACTACATTTACCAACTCGGGATAAGTAGGGACCACTTGTGTTTTTCAGTAACAGTCTCAACACAATTGAATGGTTGGGCCTAGCAACCTGCAGGATTTGCTCTAGCCAAACTTTGTCAGAATTGCAGGGATCAATCCCCTTTTTTAGGATGATCGAATGCAAGTTTCGATCTACGCTGACAATTTAATCAGACAGTCTCTATCCCTTGTACTGGTGGGTGTGTTGATACTTCTACATTAGATCAGGAAGTTTCACAAATCTACCATAGACAGTGCACAGGTATTCAATGTAATCCACAAAGTCTGATTTCCCCCTTTTTAGGCTATCCAGCATGGTTTTTGCTGTCACGCTGTCTTTTCCAACTCTGTAAAACTCCACTCTTCCACTTTTTGTATGGCCTGATCCATCCAGCTTTCAAATTCTTCCTCTCCACAAAGGGTGATAATTTGTGCTGAGAACAACTGGAGCTTCCTGTATCTTTGATGATCTGAAACTGTACTATTCTTTACCAGACTCTCAAACATCTTGCTCATGTCATCATAGAAAGATGCAGGTGACAGATGGGCTGTGGGTACTTCGGTTTCCTCTGATGTTGGGCTTATTGACCCAAACTGTGAGCGATCCTCATCCAGGTCTCCAGGTGACAGCAATGGTATCACTTGATCTTCTAGCCCTTCCGCCAAACTCACAACATCCTTCTTAAAAAAAGTCGGTATAGCTGGTCTCCATTCCAACAGAGTGTATGTGCAGATGAGGCTTGGTTCTCATATCCACAAGATGTGCCCCTTTTTCTTGAACAGCCTTTCTTACCAACTGCCACACGTCCCTCTTGGTCCACTTAACTTTGGGTGTCTCTACCACCTTGCACAACTCTAACTGGCCCCTTGCTCTTGTCTCCAAACAGCTGCTGCGGCTGAGTCCATCCTTCAATTCACTCTTGACTCATCATATGATTTGCTAGAGAAAGCCATGAGGGGTATCCTGGACAAGCCCCCAGATGTAGCACTACCCCCATGAGGGTCACTTAGATATATTTGACCCCAATGGTTAGCTTGACCTTGCAGGTCTCCCAACACCTCTGACACCCTGGGTTCTGACATTTCTGGGTGCAATTATGGAGACACCAAAGTATGACACAGTAATGAAGTCATTATTTTACTTCTGTAAATAAACAAATCAACAAAAAGTAGCGTAGGCAAAATTAAACAGAATCATTATGACCATAGAGCTTCAATGGGGAAATAGAGTAGCAAACAGTAACCTGAATAAGGCTAATGGCCACAGGTAAGAAAAAGGCAAAGATGATGACCAATTTTGTGTCAGACTACTCCCTTCTTGCCCCTGATGCCACAGCCCCACTTTAAACACAGCTACTCAAGAATGTTTCAACCGACTATACACAAGATATCAACACTGGTTTCTGAAAAGAGTCCCTTAGTGGTATAGACAGGTCTGGTACACAAATGTCCCTTTGGTGCCGGGGGCAGAGGAGTCCTTTTTATTACAGGTGTTCTGTATATTCAGCTAGCTTAAACAAGGGCCCAGTATAGTTCCTGGATAAGGAGCATCCAATGGTGTAACAGCAAATATAAAGTGTCTCCTTAATAGGGCTTTAGTGAGAGAAGCAAAGTAAAGGAGTGTTCATGTAGTGTCTCTTGGGGTGCAAAGAGGGTGGGCTTCTGCCTGCTCACCAATCCAGATGATACCAGGCTCAAAGGAATGACAAGAAGATCCTGGAACAGGCTTCTGCAGGTGCTGTAATCAGAGAAGGGCACAAAATCGCACACCCTGCAGCATGTTGATTCAGTTGGATATGTATTGGGGGTGGTGAGGGCAACTTACTGATTGTCACCAGACTGACCATAACTGCTGATGACCGATGCATCCACACACTCCCGCAGAGGCATTCCTTGCTGCCTAGGCTGCAGCAACAACTTGCTCTCCTCCAACCATTGGGGTCACTGCTTCCAGCTGAAGCCTGTGGTCCCAAGAGACTGATGCCTCCCCAACCAAAGCCATTTATTCCCTCTTCCAGCATTATGTTCTCCCTCCTCAGCCAGCTGGAACTTGTAGTCTGTTATGGTCTACCCCTAGTGCAGATTTCGGCTCTCTAGACTACATATCCCAAGATTGTCTGCTCTTCTGTAAGTTCTCACTCACTCTGCATTCAGGATGTGACAAAGCAGGGTCCAGGCTAAGTGCTAGAGGGAACAGGCCCACTGTAATGTGTACCCTGACAATGCAGGCAATTTAGCCAACTCTTGGCTACATATGATTTTACTAACATATTTCCAAGTTTAAAAATTGTGTTCAGGCGTTCACATTTGTTTTACCCTTAGTTACTAAGGATTTAAATAAAAAAGTAATGTGTTATCAAGGTCAAAAACATCATTATATGTTCTCCATTGTGCCCAGATTTCAAGGAGATTTAAATGCGTATCATTAAGAAAAGAAGTAAGCTTTTTCTGAATCATGTTTCCCATGATACTTTGGTTCACTTTTCTAAAACTCAAGGGTGGTTCCCTCCAAGCCCAAGGGGGAGGCTATTTAAGCAGCCCACTCACCTGTGTTCCTTGTCGGTTCCAGTGTGTAATACCACTTGTTACCCATTCACAGGCCACATGAGCTTCTGCTACATGGCCTACTTCTCAAGGTTCTCTGCCACAAGCTCTCAGTTGCCATTAATACCACTCATTACCCATTTTACAGGCACCCTGAGCTTCTGCTACAATACCTCCCCCTGACGGTTCTTGCCGCAAGCTCTCAGACGCCACTTATACCACTCATTTTCCTGTCCACACTTACCACTCATGTGATTTCTTAGGTCACGGATTACAATATATAACATATCTACCATTACTTGTTGGACCATGTGTCTGTGGTCAGGTTGCCCCCCTTTTGATCACATGGTGAAGCGACTTACCTTTCACATGATGGTGGAGTGCAGTGATAGGTTCATGGGTGAGCCAATGTTTGGGTCCAAACCTAGGTTTGGAACAAACTTTGGTTGTTCAGGTGTACATTCCAAATGCCTGAAATTTGCCCATTCAGCCCCCTGTTTGGTGGGAGAAATGCATCATATATAGAAATGTAATTTCTACCACTTCTATACATTTATCCTGGAGTAGGACTTTATGGTTGGCTATTTTTTTTTGTCTGGGAATTGCATAAAAAAATTGCAAGGCAATATCAGCAGTAAAAGTATATTTTTGTCCTAAGAAAAAAAACAATATATGGATTATTTTGTTATTACAAAGTTATTGCTGAATCAATAGGTTCATAGAGGAAAGTAAACATTGCTCTGGTCCATAGGCGGTGTACAGGTGAGAGAGCTGAAGTGGTTAAAAAGATAAAAGTTATTTATCCCTTTAGATGCATTTAGTGAACAAAACGTCCATGTATATTACATAAAATAACACTTCTTCACAAAGTCCATTATTCATAGTATTTATTATAATTATTATTATTATTATTGATATTTTATTGAACAGGATGTTATGCTTAATTATAATCTACATTTTCTTCATATTTTACATGCTAATAACAATTATATTTATTTTTTATTTGCATCTGAGTTTTAAATGTAATATTGACTGAATATCTAGCAAAATAAACTATTCATCATTATAACTTGAAACTAAGAGACTGGACTAAGAGAGTGGACTTTTAAGACACACGGGTAGACTGTCTAAAAATATTTAGATTCATTTATTGAATATAAATGTAATTGAAAACAGTTACATATAAATACATACAAAAAAATTGAACTCTGTATTAAATGCCCCACTACCGATACAGAGTTCATGAATTTTTATTATTGGGACGTTGGCACACTGCTACCCGTGTACCCGCAGTGTCACCCTGTGAAAGTACACAAAATCCTGGAAAACTTTTTTTCAATATCTTTATAACTTATTCCTCGGCATTGCTGATCCTGGAAAGCTGTTCTTTAGTAAAGTATTATTAGACATCTTCTTCAGGGAACAGCCGGAGTTTATTCTATTGGATGAAAGTTTCTGTACAATCTCTCAGGGGATAGAATCTGAATTTACTATTCTTCACCTGATCATTGAAGTCACATTTAGAATGTTGTATTTCTTGTGTCTTTTACAGAAAAAAATCTTTTCATATCACTGTTGTGTTGTATTCCCCTGATAGGTGATATTCTGAAGGATGGTTACCATATGATTACAACATTTCAGACATTGCAGTATTTAGTTATACATATTTGTTTTATAACTAACATTATACAAATAACTGATAGGACTGTACAGTGATGTTCAATGTGTACATCACAGCCCTAGTTTGCTATTGGTGTTGAACATCCAGTTATTGCTGCTTTTATGCCTTTTACCCCCATGAGGTGCAACACATAATACAGATCAACACACATTACTTCACATTAAGTCAAAGAAAAAATAAAATACATAAAATAACGTGACTGGCTTTCTGTGCATTACTATGTGTTGTTGTTTTTTTAAGAAGTGAATCTTACCAGATTTGGTTCGCTGGAGGCTCTCAAACTCTGACCTTATTGAAGTCTATGGGACGTGAATGTTGATACTAAATTCATATCAATCATTAAGCAGGAAGAGGATCTTCTCTTTTGTCTTTGAATACATAATTGAAAAGCACAAACCTTTAAATGACATGCTTGGGGGATACCTTAAAGCTTTTTGGAACAGTACAATATATTTGGCTGTGGATTTTTTATTTTATTTATTGTATTAATGAATTTAACGGTAACATAGGTATAATACAAAAGGTTAATGTCACCTTACACATGTCATTATGATATAGAAGTATACATATATTGGCTGTGGATTTTTTTTTTTTTTTACACTTAGCTCACACACAGTAGTTGCTATAATAAGGGAAAAATGGAATGAGGCCCCCATTAATCCTCCAACCAGACCCTTAGAAAAGAGAAGACAGTGAACGCTCAGCCCCCACTTCCTATACCAGATCAGGTCACATACCTTTCAATATTGCGATACTTTGATGGGATTGCAGCAAAGTCTTTTCCCCTTGCAAAGTACCATTTTCCTGATGTTAAGGAAAAAGAGCCACTACCCTACCTCCAGGCCCCCCAGAATAAATTGGAAAATATATGGTGCTGACTGGTTGCAGAATCAGGTCATGTATCAATGAAAAAAAAAAAAAAATCAGAAAGGATGGTCACATAATCCTGGAGCTTCAGCGATACAAGGACACATCGGCACAAGGCAGCCCATCCGAGGTGACATACACCTTGATTCCTTAGCAGGAGTGCGCTGGACACTTCTGGGACCATGTCCAAAAAACGGCAAAATGATTGGAAGCCCCAGTCTTGATGGACTTCTTCTCACTGAACATGTGTGGAGGTAGGCAAGATGGCGCCGAGGCCTACTAACCCCCAGCAGCCTTATCACAAAAAGAGACCTCGAAAAAAGACATTCGTCCTTCCAATAACAGCTCAGGGGTTTCAGAGGAGGACACAAGGGACACAAGAGTGGATCACATTGAGGCAAAAATGGAAGAATACGCCTCTACCATAAGCAATCAGGTTGATGCCCATGATAAGAAGGAGAGTGGGAATGAATGGTTCAAGGCAAAGCTGGCAGACATGGAGGACAGGTCAAGAAGGAACAATCTGAAAATAACAGGAATCTGACCTGGGCCTCTATGCAGTGACATTGCTTAACCACCTTCAGACCGGACCATTTTGCTGGTAAATGACCAGAGGTCTTTTTACAATTTGGCACTCTGCTGCTTTAACTGGTAATTGCGCGGTCATGCAATGTTGTACCCAAACAAAATTTGCGTCCTTTTCTTCCCACAAATAGAGCTTTCTTTTGATGGTATTTGATTGCCTCTGCGATTTTTATTTTTTGCGATATAAACGTAAAAAGACCGCAAATTTTGAAAAAAAATGATATTTTCTACTTTTTGTTATTAGAAAAATCCAATAAACTCAATTTTAGTCATACATTTAGGCCAAAATGTATTCAGCCACATGTCTTTGGTAAAAAAAAAAGTCAATAATTGTATATTTATTGGTTTGCGCAAAAGTTGTCACATCTACAAACTAAGGTACGTTTTCTGGAATTTACGCAGCTTTTAGTTTACGACTGCCTATCTCATTTCTTGAGGTGCTAAATTGGCAGGGCAGTACAAAACCCCCCCAAATGACCCCATTTTGGAAAGTAGACACCCTAAGGAAATTGATAAGTGGCATGTTGAGCCCATTGAATATTTTATTTTTTTGCCTCAAGCGATTGAATAATGACAAAAAAAATTTTTTTTTTTTTTTTTTTACACAAAGTTGTCACTAAATGATATATTGCTCACACATGCTATGGGCATATGTGAAATGACACCCCAAAATAAATTCTGCTGCTTCTCCTGAGTACGGGGATACCACATATGTGGGACTTTTTGGGAGCCTAGCCGCGTACGGGCCCCGAAAACCAAGCACCGCCTTCAGGCTTTCTAAGGGCGTAAATTTTTGATTTCACTTCTCACTACCTATTACAGTTTTGAAGGCCATAAAATGCCAAGATGACACAAAACACCCACAAATGACCCCATTTTAGAAAGTAGACACCCCAAGCTATTTGCTGAGAGGCATTTTGAGTCCATGGAATATTTTATATTTTGCCACAAGTTGCGGGAAAATTACAAACTTAAATTTTTTTAAATTTTTTTTTCACAAAGTTGTCACTAAATGATATATTGCTCACACATGCTATGGGCATATGTAAAATGACACCCCAAAATAAATTCTGCTGCTTCTCCTGAGTACGGGGATACCACATATGTGGGACTTTTTGGGAGCCTAGCCGCGTACGGGGCCCCGAAAGCCAAGAACCCCCTTCAGGTTTTCTAAGGGCGTAAATATTTGACTTCACTCCTCACTACCTATTACAGTTTTGAAGGCCATAAAATGCCAAGATGGCACAAAACACCCACAAATGACCCCATTTTAGAAAGTAGACACCCCAAGCTATTTGCTGAGAGGCATGTTGAGTCCATGGAATATTTTATATTTTGCCACAAGTTGCGGGAAAATTACAAACTTTTTTTTTTTTTTTTCACAAAGTTGTCACTAAATGATATATTGCTCACGCATGCCATGGGCATATGTGAAATGACACCCCAAAAAAAAAATTCTGCTGCTTCTCCTGAGTACGGGGATACCACATATGTGGGACTTTTTGGGAGCCTAGCCGCGTACGGGGCCCCGAAAACCAAGCACCACCTTCAGGCTTTCTAAGGGCGTTACAGTTTTGAAGGCCATAAAATGCCAAGATGGCACAAACCCCCCCCAAATGACCCCATTTTGGAAAGTAGACACCCCTAAATTTAGGGGTACACTAGTGAGACTAGGTAATAAATGGCGGGTGCCCTGAAACTATAAAAAAAATAACTAACCAACCAGCGTCACCTGTAACAGTTATATGGTGATCACTGGTGAAAGGGTTAACTAGGGGGCAATCAGGGGGCTTTATGCGGTAGTATATGAGGGTCCCTGGCGCTATAAAAAGCTGCGGCGAACCTAAATACCTACCTGCCTAACTAGCGTCACCTGTGACACTAATACAGTGATCAGAAAAACGATCGCTTATTAGGCTGGGTTCACACTGGAGCGATGTGGGAACGCCATCACATGCCTCCCGGCGGCAGTTCACACTGCCCTATGCGAACTGCTGGGAGTGTCAGTGAAATGTTAATGACACCCCCAGATCAGTTCGCATATCGCAGTGCGATCTGCAAACTCGGATCGCATGGTGTGAACACCCATGCGATCCGATTCTGCTGCGGACCAAAAAAAGGGTCCCGTGCGAGTTTGCGGCGGGTGCGGCGGGTGCGACACGAATTCAGCCATACTATCTGTATGGCTGAACTCGAATCGCACAGAGATCGGATGTGATTTGCACTGCAGTGCGGTGCGAATCACATCCGTTCTCATAAACCGCTGCAATGTGAACCCAGCCTTAGTGACACTGGCGACGGGGGGTGATCACGGGGTTAAACCTTTATTGGGGGGGTTAGGGGGGTACCTTAGAACTAAAGGGGGCTAACCCTAACTGCCCTAACAGTTATTACAGTCACAAATGACACCCGCCGGGTGATCAGGGGGTTAAACCTTTATTAGGTAATAAATGGTGGGTGCCCTGAAACTATAAAAAAATAACTAACCAACCAGCGTCACCTGTAACAGTTATATGGTGATCACTGGTGAAAGGGTTAACTAGGGGGCAATCAGGGGGCTTTATGCGGTAGTATATGGGGGTCCCTGGCGCTATAAAAAGCTGCGGCGAACCTAAATACCTACCTGCCTAACTAGCGTCACCTGTGACACTAATACAGCGATCAGAAAAACTATCGCTTATTAGGCTGGGTTCACACTGGAGCGATGCGGGAACGCCATGAATCCGCGGCGGGTTCCCGCATCGCATGCCTCCCGGCGGCAGTTCACACTGCCCTATGCGAACTGCTGGGAGTGTCAGTGAAATGTTAATGACACCCCCAGATCAGTTCGCATATCGCAGTGCGATCTGCAAACTCGGATCGCATGGTGTGAACACCCATGCGATCCGATTCTGCTGCGGGCCAAAAAAAGGGTCCCGTGCGAATTTGCGGCGGGTGCGACACGAATTCAGCCATACTATCTGTATGGCTGAACTCGAATCGCACAGAGATCGGATGTGATTTGCACTGCAGTGCGGTGCGAATCACATTCGTTCTCATAAACCGCTGCAATGTGAACCCAGCGGTTTGACACTGGCGACAGGGGGTGATCACGGGGTTAAACCTTTATTGGGGGGGTTAGGGGGGCACATTAGAACTAAAGGGGGCTAACCCTAACTGCCCTAACAGTTACTACAGTCACAAATGACACCAATGCAAAAAAAAAAAAAAAAGCAATTGGTGTCACTGTGACTGGGGGGGCAGGGGTAATTGGGGGGTGATCGGGGGGTAAAGGGGGGGTGTGAGTGTGCCTGGCATGTTCTACTGTATGTGGGGTGTGTTGGTGCAACTCACCGAACCTCTCTCCTCGGTGCCGGAATGAAAACTACCGACACGGAGGAGAGAATACATCACTTCCTCTCCTGTGTTTACATTACAGGAGAGGAAGTGATGTCACCGGACATTTTCATTCGCCGGGAGCGATCGCGAGGGGGTGGCCATGAATGAATGGCCGTCCCCTCGTCCGGGATCGCTCCCGAACGAATACCGACCGCGCAGGCTCTTGCTCTTCTGTAATTGAGCCATCTGCCATCTGCAGGAGTTAGTTGGTGTTGTGTGCCTCCAGCACAGCACAGTATACACCGGTATCTACCCTTTAATTCCTGTTGTTCAATAATAAAGGCATCTGCAGGAGTTAGTGGGTGTTGTGTGCCTCCAGCACAGCACAGTATACACCGGTATTTACCCTTTAATTCCTGTTGATCTATAATAAAGGCATCTGCAGGAGTTAGTGGGTGTTGTGTGCCTCCAGCACAGCACAGTATACACCTGTATCTACCCTTTAATTCCTATTGTTCTATAATAAAGGCATCTGCAGGAGTTAGTGGGTGTTGTGTGCCTCCAGCACAGCACAATATACACCTGTATCTACCCTTTATTGCTGGTGTTCTATATTAAAGGCATCTGCAGGAGTTAGTGGGTGTTGTGTGCCTCCAGCACAATATACACTACCCAATTGCTGGTTTTCCCATCTCCCTTCAGGCCATTACCATGTCTGGAAGGCCAACAAGGAGAGGCAGATGGGCACAAGCCGATAAAAGAGGGCAAGCAGGCTCTGTGTCTAGAGACAACAGTGCTGGTCATGGACACAGTGCATCATCATCAGCATGTGGCCATGGGACACGCTTGTCCTTATTTTTGGCAGCTGGACGTGTTGAGCTGCATCATGCCAAAGACTTGGTAGAGTGGATGACCAAGCCCTCTTCATCCTCCTCATCCTCTCTCACCCAGGCTCAGGGTACTAGCAAAGCAGCTGCCAACGCATCGTCTTCCCTCGTCTCAATGTCACCATCAGTGACTCCTTCCCTAGACCCACCACGTCCTCCTGAGGAGTCCCCCGAACTCTGTGAGCACAGTGTTGGGTACATGCTCCAGGAGGATGCCCAGTGTTTTGTAGGTTCTGATGATGATACTCAGCTAGAGGAAGGCTGTAGCGTGAGTGAGAGAGAGAGGGGATGATCAAGAAGGACAGCAATCTAGCAGTCATGTTCCACAAGCTGCAGCATACTGCCAGGTTTGCTCCAACGATGAAGAGGTAGGGGATGATGAGGGCAATGACTCCACGTGGGTGCCTGGTAGGAGAGAGGAGGAGGCACATCTCCAACGAGGCAGGGTCAGCTTAGGGGCAGCACACCGACTGAATCAAACCGCAGAGCTCCGCCTGTGCAGGGCGCTGCCTCTGCGTGTTATTCTAAAGGTTCTTCGGTGTGGGCCCTTTTTGAGATGAGTGCATCAGATCGCACCGCTGCTATTTGCAACATATGTCTCAAGCGTATCTCGCGTGGCCAAAACATCAGCCGCTTGGGCACCACATGTTTGACCAGACATATGTTGACCTGCCATGCAGCTCATTGGCAAGCTTACCTCAAAGACCCACACCAAAGAACAAAGCAGACCTCTCCTTGCTCCTCATCAGCTGGGATCTCCAACCCCACTAGACCTTCAGTCCTCTCTGAAACCTGCACTGAGAGGAATGAAGGTGTAGAATTAGGTGTGTTACAGCCAAGTGCTTGCGGGCACTCTGCTAGCAGTACACCCACGTCCGATTGTAGCAGGCAAATTTCCCTGCCCCAGCTGCTGGACCGTCGAAAGAAGTTCACTCCTAGACATCCACATGCCCAGCGGTTGAATGCCTTGCCTGCAGATTTGGAGGCTCTGGCTCAGGTGGTGGACTTGTGGCAGGAGGAGGAGGGGATTGATCACACATTTGTCTGTTAGCAGTTAACTCGCAACTCATCCCCTTCTGAGGGGCCAAAAAAATAATTCTTTCACATTGGAGGCATTGGCCCTTCTCCAATTCCTGCAACCTTTGGGCGGCACAGTGGTGTAGTGGTTAGCACTCTCACCTAGCAGTAAAAAGCGTCAGTGGTTCAAATCCCAACCATTGACACTACCTGCCTGGAGTTTTCATGTTCTCCCTGTGCCTGCATGGGTTTCCTCCGGGTACTCCGGTTTCCTCCCACACTCCAAAGACATGCAGGTAGGTTAATTGTCTTCTGTCCAAAATTGGCCCTAGTATATGAATGGAGACCTTGGATTGTGGGCTCCTTGAGGGTAGGGACTGATGTGAGTGTGCAATGTACAGGGATAGGGGTAGACACTCACTCAGGTTAAACTGGATGAACTAGTGTCTTTATTCAACCTTACTAACTATGAAACTATGAAACTATGAAACCTGCTGGCTATATAGCACCCATATGCCACTTCAGCTTCAGAGGGGCTCCTTATTACATTTGTAGCCTCTCTAATGAGGCACAATGATGCCTCCTCTGTGACTGTCCCCTTTCTGGGCCTTTTTGTCTGAAGGCGGAGGGGAGGCACCTGCGACTGGGTGAGGCTCCTGCTGGGCCCGGCCACCTCCTGCCTGCCACTTTCCACAACTTCCTCCTGGCTGATCTCATCCTGTGTATAAAAAAGGGACATTATTTTATTTTTTGGTTCATCAATCACATACTGTACAATTTTCAGCTCATGACTTTTAAATTCTATGTTAATACATATAGAAGAGTATCATTCTGATCCCGGCATTTTTTAAGCTCGTGACCATCATTTTTAGCCACTACTGTCAATTGATATGTATACTTCATTTTTTTGATAAAATCATTCATATTTAATAAATGATTTACATCTAGTTTACATCATTAATATTAGGACACTAAATATGTATATAAAGAATATACCTGGCTCAAGCTGGGCGCAGCCGCTTCTTCATAGGCGTGCGCACTCTATTGCATTAGGGTGTGCACGCAAAAGCATACGTCTGTATATATATATATATATATATATATATATATATATATATATATATAGTCAAATGTATTGTGAAACATGCCTTTACACACACATGAAAATTAATGCCATCTCAGTCTTAGTCCATAGGGTTCAATATGGAGTTGGCCCACCCTTTGCAGCTATAAAATCTTCAACTCTTCTGGGAATACCTTCCACAAGGTTTAGGAGTGTGTCTATGGGAATGTTTGGCCATTCTTCCAGAAGGGCATTTGTGGGGTCAGGCGCTGATGTTGGACAAGAAGGTCTGGCTCAAGGTCTCCACTCAAATTCATCCCAAAGGTGTTCTCTCGGGTTGAGGTCAGGACTCTGTTCAGGTCAGTCAAGTTCCTCCAACCCAAACTCGCTCATCCATGTCTTTATGGACCTTGCTTTGTGCACTGATCTAAATAATTTGGTGGAGGGGGGATTATGGTGTGGGGGGGGTTGTTTTTTGGGGGTTGGGCTTGGCCCCTTAGTTTCAGTGAAGGGATTCTTAAGGCATCAGCATATCAAGACATTTTGGACAATTTCATGCTCCCAAGTTTGTGGGAACAGTTTGGGGATGGCCTCTTCCTGTTCCAACATGACTGCGCACCAGTGCACAAAGCAAGGTCCATAAAGACATGGACTTAGCAGGGGTGGTGGGAAATTAACTTCAAGTGCAATAATTCACATTATAACTGTAACTAAAACATATACATTTAAGTGTAACACTATAAAAAATAAAAATTTCAAAATGCTATAATGGTGTGAACCTCCCAACTAAAAAGGTAATTTGTCTTGCAATTATCTGTAGAGGGGTTTCCACCACCACTTCTAAGGCAGCACTGATGGGCACTGATAGGCTGCACTGATGGCAGCACTGATGGGTAGCGTTGATGGGCACTAATTTGTAGCACTGATGTGCACTCATTGGCGGTACTGACAGGCAGCACTGATTGGCACTGATCGGTGGCACTGATGGGCAGCACTTATGGGCACTGATAGGCAGCACTGATGGGCACTCATATGCAGCACTGATAGGCAGCATTGGCTGGCACTGATTGACAGCATTGGTTGGCACTGATTTATAACATTGGTAGGCACTGATAGGCAGCACTGACTGGAACTGGGTGGCACTGAGTTGGAGCTTAGTCCCGCCCACCCCGACATTGCAGCTGATTTGTGATGACTTATAACTCAGCCATAATGTCAAGGGTGGGCGGGACCAAGAGCTATAAACACCAGCCAATGTTTGAGCTGCTTCAGAGAGGGGGCAGGGCCACATAAATGTAGCGGCCCGCCCAGAACCCCTATTATTGGCTGGTGTTTGATGGCCATTTGGTCCCGCCCACCCCCGACATCACCACTGACTTTTGACAGCTGGTGTCTCTCCCTGCATGCAGTGTTATTATCTAACAGTTTCATACACTGAACAGTTCTGGCAATTCTCATGATCTGCTGCCTGTGAAACAGTTTCACAGGCAGCGTGGGTCACATACTCTGTTGGATGCAGCATTTTAGAGCAAATCTCTGGAGACAGCATGGGGTGATTAGGGTGTGCCAAGGCACACCCGGCACACTCTGTGCGCACGCTTATGCACTTCTTAAAGGATGGAAGGCCCAGGATGCTCCTCATCAGCCTCTGCTGGGGTGGAGGGAAGGCTGCAGGGAAGGGTGGAGGGAAGAGTGGAGGGAAGGGTTGAAAATGATTCCCTGGCTTCAGTCAGGTCGTCAAGAAAACGCAGTTTGTAAAAGTACCACAGCCTGGGTACATATACATCATCTGCTGATGCTCCTGATCTCAGGGAATTGATGATCTCATTGTGCTCCTTTCTGAACATATTTCTCAAGATCCCAATTTTCTTGTCCACAATCTCCAAGGTTGCTTCTGGGATCCAAGTCTGCACAAATACCAGAAGTCTCTCCAGCATTGCCTTCCTTACTTGTTTGTTATAATAAGCACTGTGCTTGACCTCCCACGGATTTCTTGGCTCCCTGTATTTATCAATAAATTAATAAATGTCTTATTATTCATTTTTTCTGTAAGACAATACACAAGACAAAAACACTAATGTTAGCCCAAACTCTCATAATCTTAGCCCAATATAGGCCTCAATCTATAAGCAGTATAGGCCACTATTTTTCGTAAATTTGTATAAAAATGACCTTCGTTTTGGTCACTCACAACTTCCGCTCATATTTCCTCCACGCACGTATGACACTTGCGTGTTAGCTTTATATACAGTGCTCATGTGTGAAACTCCACCTGCATCACCCCGCCCATGACGTTCTTTTTGACAAATATTTCCCACCCTTTTCTCTTTATGCACAGAACGTACGTACGATATTTGCATGTTTGCTTTATATACAGTGCACATGCGTGAAAGTCTGCCTGTGTTGCCCACCCACGACGTTCTTTTTCACAAATATTTCCTGCCCTTTTCTCTACACAAAGAATGTAAGTATGTACAACATTTGCATGATTACTTTATATACAGTGCACATGCGTGAAACTCCACATGCGTCACCCGCCAATGTTGTTCTTTTTCACAAATATTTCCCACCCCTTCTCTCTACGGTGCGCAGTAGGAGCAGCATGGCGGAGACACAGCAGGCCCATTAGGATTTTTGATGACCTTAAGGGCTTCTACAGGTGTAATAGATGTCTACCATGTAGAACCATTAAGACCCAACCTCGCAAACGTGAATCGTTCAAATCCAGAACAAATCACAAAGAATACCAAATACGAAACCTTATCACATGCAGGAGTACACATGTCACTTACGTGATTGAATGTCCGTGCAAATTGCAATACGTAGGGAGAACCACCTGCCCCTTATTTGTGTGAATAAGAGAACATATAAACAACATTAAAAAAGGGTTCCCTAACCATAACCTTTCCCGCCATTTTGACGTGTTCCATCAAAGAGATCCAACTCAATTCGTCTTCTTTGGGATCGATTGTATCACGAAAAGCTGGAGAGGCGGCAACAATACTACACTTATATCCCAAAACGAAACATCCTGGATATACCGTCTCGACACTCTGGCCCCGAAGGGGTTGAATTTGGATATTGATCTTAATTGCTTTATAGCCAACCCATAGGGTTTTTCCCCTTTGGTTTATATATGGCATAGGGTATGGCCCCTTCCTTTCCACCTTTTTTGATAAGGGGCTTTTTGGTAAGGAGCACCATGGATTTGATGCAAACCCAATTGATTACGCCTGACCCATCATGTGATACAGGCTGTATACCTTGGGGATATGAGTGCTTGGGATGATTGATGTCCCCCACTTACCACCTTTTCTTGCTTTCTCATATAGGTTTTTTCGTGCCCCTTAATTCCTTCTAATTTTCTCCTAAGCCCCCCCCCCCGTTTGTGGTAGCTATCTTGTGTCTAAGGTTTTGTACTAATTGTATATTTCTTTTATATATTTTCATACATTTTTTATATTTTTTTATTGTTTATTTGTTGCCATATATTTTGTCATGGGCATGGCCTACACCCTGATGACTCTCTGTAAATCATAATAACAACTAAAAACAGGATTGTCCTTTTGAACTAATGTTTTTTCTACTTTGGGGATAGCCGCCCCTTAGTAGCAATAATAACGAGCCCTCTCACGCCAAGTTCTTACTATTAGGATGTTTTTTTTTTTTTTTTTACTAATAGGATGCTGATATTTAGTTCTCATTTATAATTTTTTGTATTACCTATAGGGGTAAATAACTCGTATCTGCAATTATATTTGTAGTTTTTCTTAAGAATCTTTTTCATGACCTTTACAAGGTAATAGCTGGATTACTCTTATATATATGACATGGCTCTGTAATAAAACTTCTATCCACCAGAGGGCTCTCTTCCTCCCCGGCTCCCTCTCTCTTTCTCCTTTATATCAAATGGTCTTCCTTTAATAAGGACCTTTTTTAGTGATTCTTTTTTTTATTTTTTTATTTATTTGCCTTATATTTAGTAATATTACTATTTTGGGGACTGTTTTGGAACTGAGCCAAGTTGGGGTTACTAAGAGATATGGTCCCTTCCCTATCTTCGCCTACAATGATATGCGGGCTCTGCACCATCCCCCGTATAGTTACATTCATGTGGGCGTAAATACATTATAAATTTAGGAGACGGCCCTATATTGCGTACCGGGTAGGTGGAGAATCCTCTGGTTGCTGATCCATCCCCCTGGTCTGTTCCCCTGAGCCAAAGGCCGGCTTTGCTTATGAATATTTAAGGTGTGTGTGTGGTGGCGTGGTATCGTCGCTGAAGACGTCCTATGACGGAACGCGTCTGACGTACCACGCACACCACTTCCGGGTTGACGAGTTGAGACGGAGCGCAGGCTGGAACGCACGCCAGTTCCGCGTCCAGATCCCCGCTCGTTTCCTCGCTCGTTCTACCGGCATCTGCAGACCGTTTAGGTCATTTTTTTTCAGGTTGTATTTCTGACATAGACCAACGGTGAGTAAACTCCCCTTCCCCTAGGGTGTCACGCTCTGCAGCTATATAGTGACCCCAAAGGTCCTGGGGATATCTCACTCAAGGGCTCCTTCGGTCACACTGGCTACCTAGAGGGGTGTGTAAATGCTCCTGCCCTGGTCTATGATAATAAACAACCTTTTCTATTAACTTTTAAATAGACTTTTTATGTTTTGAGTTACCTGCTTGGGACTGTGACTCCTGGGACATTGTACAAAAAATATTTTTGTTTTTGTTTTTGTTTTTGTCTCCTTCTGTTTTGTTACTGATTATTTTTAACAAGATTTTTTATTATATATATATATATATATATATATATATATATATATATATATATATATATATATATATATACTTTTTATTTTATTTTTTTAAATCTGCTGCTGTAATAAAGTTTACAATTTTTTGAACTTATTTTTGTAATTTTTGTAATTTTTTGAAAGTCTGAAGATACTTCACTATGAGACCTTTTTTATTTTGTATGAGGATCCCCTGATACAGCACTACTTATTGAGTACAAATTATTCCACATACCAAGGAAGGAGATATAGCTGGAAAGTCGGGTTTTTCGCTGGATGTGCTCCCTTCGGACGTGCTTACTCATGGAATAACCAGATCCTGCATTGTGCAATATAGAAGGCCTGATCGCTCCGTGTGGGCATAGAGTTTTGGTGAGTGGGGACCTGAGGGGGCGAGCACGGAAGTCACCTGAATTTTTTCATGTTTGAGCACCAGTCACCTTTATCTGCAACCATTGGAGGATTTTGAAACTTTATTTGGACTGCATTTTTGCTATTTATTTTTATTTTTACTTTTATTTTTGTTCTTTGATATGGTTTTGTCCTCTGCTATTGTTCCTGGTTTTGTTCCAGGTCTTATATAATAATATTTTGGCTCCTTTGGTTTTTTCCGGGTTTATGTTTTCTGTTTTTCACAAGGACTGTATCCATTGTCTGTGTAGGATGTTCCTTTGATTAATTTATGTATTCAGCTTAATCGTTACACATTTTCTGCACTTTTTTGCACATTTTTTGCATTTTTTGCACAACAGTGCACACTGTTTGCTATTTTTGCACATAATATATTATTTGTTGCACATTTTTATATCTTTTGCACATATATAAAATTTTTGCACATATATATTTTATTTGCACATTTCTCATATATATTTATAGCACCTATGGTATATTGAGTACAGTTACATTCTGGTATTTAAACACATTTATGACCTCCTATAGTGGTACTTATGCCGGCCATACACGGTTCGAATTTCGAAAGAATTTTCTTTCGAAAATCGTATCTAAGAATTTTCGTATGAATTTCGCACCATTAGTGGGCTGCACCAACAGCCGATTTTTGTGCGGAAATAAAATTTGAGGAATCGGAGATGTTGGACATTTTTAGAAAAATTAATGATTTTCTAATCAATGATGGGAGAATCGTGCGAGAAACGAAAAATGTAGATAAACGAAAATGTACGGAGAGAAAAGAAGATTCCCAGCCAAGAAAATTATTTTCTGTAGCAACATGAGGTGAAATTGAAGGCTTGGTCGGCCGAATTTCGAAAATCAATGGTGGCATAATCGGATCACAAAAAAACCGAATATTCTTATTTTGAAAAGAAAATTTGTTCGAAATTCGACCGTGTATGGCCTGCATTAGACTGCACTTATACACCGCTTAGTCAGTATTGTAAATCTTTATTCTTTTTTCTCTGGAATTTTTATATTTATTATCTACTCACCGGTTATACACTTACGCATGATTTGGGCACAATTTTCTCCTCCGTGAGAGTCACCTGTCCTTAGTACCTCTGTGCAGCCCGCTCTATATATAATTTTATAAGAGATATTCTCTATAAGATCTTTTACTGTGATCTCCTGTGTGTGGTGATATAACTACTACTTACCTGGAGTTTTCTCTTCCCTTCTCTCCCTCTTGCTGGAGGCACTACTTTGCTCACATACATACAGTTTATATAGTTTATAATCTACATACTTCATTTAGCTACGTCAGGTAGCGCCTGGGCCTCTCCCCCTTTTTTTCAATTTTTTACTGATGACAGATGGCACTAATACGTGGCACTGATGACAGATGGCACTATGTGGCACTGATGACACGTGGCACTGATGACAGATGGCACTTATACGTGGCACTGGGGGCAGGTAGCACTGGGGGCAGGTAGCACTGGGGTGGATGGCACTGGGGGCAGGTAGCACTGGGGTGAATGGCACTGGGGGCAGGTAGGACTGGGGTGGATGGCACTGGGGTGGATGGCACTGGGGCGGATGGCACTGGGGCGGATGGCACTGCTGGGGGAGGATGGCACTTTTTTTTTTTACTTGTTTTTTTTCAACTCAAGGCAGAACGGCTGCCGCTGCAGCCGTTCATCTCTCCCCTCTCACACTGTCTGTGTAAGGAGGGAGAGCGGCGCTGAGAGATGATTTCATATGTTTACATATGAGATCATCTCCCATTGAACACGCCGATCACGCTGTAAACGGCCGCTGTGATTGGCCGTTTACAGCGATCTGTGTTTGCCTGTCTCCGGGGGACACGGCGAACACAGAACTTCCGTGATGCGCGCCCGCGGCAGCGCGCATTGCGGAAGTAAACATTAGCACGTCCAGGGACGGCCTCCCGGACGAACGCGCCTGCTTTACGGCCGTCATTCGGCTATTGGGCGGGCGCGAGGTGGTTAAAAGAAGTTTAGGACATTGTTGTTTAGATGTCTTTGAAACTAGAATGAATAGCAAACTTCATTCAGTGGAATGTAAGGAGAGGACACTTGGCAGCTGGTTACACACCTGGACTCAGGAGCACTAGTGTGGGACACCAGAGAACATTTTTTAGGGTAACACCCACAGGAACTTCAGTGAATTCTTGGGGGGGGGGGGGCATCTGTGAAACTTGGCCAAAAAAGGTAAGTATTGCAGCTGTCTTCAAAGTGAATTTTAATCATGTCTTCAACTTTTGGATCCCTTCCTAAACAGACAATTATACATCACTTGTAAGCAATGTTTCATATTCCTGGTTCTGGACCTTTTATTTAATTCAGTGGGTGAGATGGGCACCCCACTAGGTGAGTGTCTGACACCCCAGCTGCAGGTAATCTATGCATACCTGCATATTTCTAAATACATGTTTTTTTCATCTTTTTTAGGTGATGTTGTGGAAAGGGACCCATTTCCAAGCACCAGCGCACCCCCTGAGGATGTGGAGGAAAGAGGGGTGGAGGAAGGAGAGGTGGAGGAACTGGTGGAGATGGGCATCCCACCAGGTGAGTGTCTGACACCCCAGCTTCAGGTAATCTATGCATGCCTGCATATTTCTTAATACATATTTTTTCATCTATTTTAGGTGATGTTGTGGAAAGGGATCTATTTACAAGCACCAGCACCCTGCCGAGGATGTGGAGGAAGGAGAGGTGGAGGAAGGAGAGGTGGAGGAAGTGTTTGAGGTGTGCACCCCACCAGGTGAGTGTCTGAACCCCCAGCTTCAGGTAATCTATGTATGCCTGAATATTTCTAAATACATGTTTTTTTATCTATTTTAGGTGATGTGCTGGTTGTGGAAAGGGACCCATTTACTTCAGACAGCGCCCAAAGGCTGATTGGCCAGATAATGGCCTGGAATGGGGAGATAGATGCCATGCGGAATCGGCTGAACAATATGCAGCAAGGAAGGAAATGCAGGAAATTAAGAACATGATTGATATTTTGGGGAGAATCTTATCCCTTTCTCCAGAAGATCAATCATGCTCTTCATTTCCTTTTTAGTTAGATGTGCACATCTGAACCCCAATGTTGAACTTTGTAAGTTCCAAAGTTGTGTTTGTTTGTTTTTTAAAAACCAAAAAAAAATATTTTTAAACACAAAAAAAATATTAAAGCTTTTTAAAACCAAAAAAGTAATATCAAAAGGTTTTGAAAACAAATATATATATATTTTTTTTTTACTAGTTTCTTAAAAAATTGTGCAGGGACGATATGATTAAGTTTGTATTCCGCCATGTGGATTGGAGTGAGAAAACGGCGGAACTGGCTGGCCATTATTTCAAAGGTATTCTCCACAACTCTTCATGCTCTGGCCAGCCGGTAGCTAAAAACCATCCTCTCCAGGGTGAGGGTCCTTTGGGGGAATGGCCTCATCAGGTGCTCGTCCCAGACCAAAGACTTAATTTATGATGAAAACAAAGGGGAGTCCTTCCACATTCTTGGCATCGGGTGGCAATCCCAGGCCACCAGTCTGGAGATGCTGGTAGAACTCCATATGTGCAAAGACTCCTCCATCCGGCCATTCTTCCCCACATCCAAATACAGAAACTCATATTGTGCAGACACCACCGTCATTAACATGATACTATGAAACCCCTTAAAGTTAAAATAGTATGACCCCAAATGGGGTGGTGGCACAATGTGGATGTGCTTCCCATCTATAGCCCCTTCACAGTTGGGAAAGTCCCAATGGGAGGCAAAATAGGATGCCACAGTCTGCCATTCCTGTGGCATTGAAGGAAACTGGGGAGTCAAACAAGAAAGCAATATATAAGTACTTTTGCACATAACATTGCAAGTACATTACACAAAAATCATTCTTGAACAACATCAGTCTAATATTTTTGCAAATTATTATTTAACCACTTGTCGACCGCTGTCAGCAAATATACGTTGGTGGAATGGCATGGCTGGGCAAAGTAACATACCCGTACGTCACTTTGAAATTCCCGCCATGCACACGCACGCCTGCCCACGGGACCCACAGACTCGATCGCCACTGGGATACCTGCGATCGTGTCACGGAGCTGAAGAACGGGGAGATGCCGATGTAAACAGCATCTCCCCATTCTGCCTAGTGACAGGACACTGATCGTCTGCTCACTGTCATTGGCAGCAGCGATCAGTGTCATGTCACTGCTAGCCCATCCCCCCAGACAGTTATAAACACTCCCCCAGGACACACTTAACCTCTCCACACCCCCTAGTGGCTAACCCCTTCACTGGAAGTGACATTTTT
The DNA here is from genome assembly GCF_037356315.1 of Lithobates pipiens. Taxonomy (NCBI): domain Eukaryota; kingdom Metazoa; phylum Chordata; class Amphibia; order Anura; family Ranidae; genus Lithobates; species Lithobates pipiens. The sequence continues at coordinate 276,470,988 of NW_027507790.1, read as the reverse complement.
TCAGTGATCAATGCAATTTTACAGCATTGATCGCTATATTAATGACAATGGTCCCAAAAATGTGTCAAAATTGTCAGATGTATCTGCTGATCGTCACCATTACTAGTAAATTAAAAATTATTAATAAAAATGCCATAAAAGTATCCCCTATTTGTAGACGCTATAACTTTGTGCAAATCAATCAATAAACACTTACTGTGATTTTTTTTTATTAAAAAAATATGTAGAAGAATATGTATCAGCCATAAACTGAGGAAAACATTTATTTTTCATATTGTTTTGGGGGATATTTATTATAGCAAAAAGTAAAAAAGAATGCGTTTTTTAAAAATTGTCGCTCTATTTTTGTTTATAGCGCAAAAAAATAAAAATGCAGAGGTGATCAAATACCATCAAAAGAAAGCTCTATTTGTGGGAAAAAAAGAACATCAATTTTTTTTGGGAGTCACGTCGCAATTGTCAGTTAAAGTGCCGAATCGCAAAAACTGCTATGGTCAGGAAGGAGGGGCTGACCATAGCATTTCTGGGGCTGAAGTGGTTAAAGACTAAAATATAAAATTTCAAATTAATTTAAGGACACACAGACCATTTGGACACATTTTAAGGGTGTGTTTGGCTAAAGCACTATAATGGAGTTGACAAAATGCATTGTTAAGTGACTAGACTAGGTGGATATGAGCCCAGCATAGAATGCTGAGGAGGTTAATGAAGGCAAATATGCATGAGGGACAACAAAGGAGCATTAAAAGATTACAGCATGCATGAGGACAAAGGGGACATTCACAGCATATTGCAATCATGGTAACTAGGGATTGAGGAAAGAAATACAATACATTAGTGTAGCATTGACCCCCCGAAGGAGCTGCTGAATTGATTGGGCTTACCGTTACCTTCTTGACCTTGTGTATGTCTAGGGGTTTCCCGAGGTAGATGGCCGAAGAACTGCAGAGACTGACACCAGATCCGCTTAAGGGATTTTTATTTGCAAAAAGAATTAACAAACACAGTCTCTCAAAATAGGGTTAGAGGGTTTAGGTAGGAAAGTCCAGATACTCTTGAACTAAATCAAACAGACAAAGGAGTCTCTCACATTAAGAAATCCAGAGAATAGCCATTCACAGCTGGATCCTCACCCTTATCAGATAGTCCTTCTCTCACCAGGCCTAGCAGCCAACAGGGTGCTTAAATCAAACAGAGTCTCTGCCACAGACTTGTTGTAGAGCACTTGAATAAAACTGAAAGATGTAGACAACTCAGAGAATCCTCATACAGTACCAGTATCTTGCAGCCAATCCGGCGATACCACGTAAGATTAGATTCACTTGGGGTCTTTCAACTTTGCCTCCAGGCTCCTTCTGAGAAGCCAACCTTTGTGTGGCCTACACCCGAAGTGTCCTCCCCTGGATGCTTTCACAGTTGCTGGGCCTCCCCAAAAACCGAGATGACACAGGACCACCTTATAATCCTTCTTTCAGTTACTTTGCCTCGGGCTAGCCAGCCCCGAGACATTGAATCGGGTCGATCCGCACCCCAGGTCATGAGAGCCCTGGGGGCTGGCCAGGGGGACCAGGACCATACAGCCAGAAAGCACTTCTGGACCGGAACCCCGAAGCACGTGACATCAGCACCTTAAGTACGCTCTCCCAGAATGCACAGCAAGAGTGACACTCCCACTGGGCTGGTTCCGAAAGAGAACTGGCACTTAATGCACCCAAGTGGATTACATTCTAGCATCTGCCAGGGATGACAATGCCACCTATGGTCAAGCAGAACACAAAGCAATCCAGCCACACTGATACTGAGGCCAAAATTTAGAATAATTAAACCCAAAACCAAACTGCGTTTCTAGAAATCTTAAATGCCAAAAACACATGCTCTTCAGAAGCCGGCACTACATTAGCAAACATTAAATACAATAAAATGTGATGTTAAAGGAAAAATCTTACCTTAATATAGTCTTTCTGCATGACCTGAATAATGGCAGAACAGGTCTCTGGGATAGTGACCCCCAAAGCCTGGGGGGAGATGCCTGTCGAGAACTTGAGGTCCTGAAGGCTTTTCCCAGTCATAAAGTACCGCTACGTGGCGACTAGCTTCTGCTCCGGAGTAATGGTTTGCCTCATGCAGGTATCCTGCCTGCTGATATAAGGGGACAGCAAAGCCAACAGACGGTGAAAAACGGGGTCCGCCATCCTGAGAAAGTTCATGAAATCGACTGGTCTTGAGTTGAAGAATGAACTACAACACCAAGTCAAAGCAAAGCACGAACTCTACGGCGAGTATGTACACGCAACATGGTCAGCTGGTCAGAACGAACTTAACAGAATGCACTGAAGAACAGCAAGGCCTGTGAAGAGCAAGCTGAAAATGAGCAACGAGCAGACCAGAACACACTGCAAAATACAGACACGCACTGAAAAACAGATACAAACCTCACAAGCACAAACTGAACAGCAGTTAAACGATCTGAAAAGAGCGAATCATCTCTCACCAAACTTCTACTAACACAAGGTAAACAAGAAATTAGCAGAAGGAGCCCAAAGGGTGGCACACAAGCTATTGAACTTCAGTTTTATAGTCTAGTCGGACCTGGTGTACGTCACCGCGTACTAGACGGGCGGACTTTGGTGTGATCGTGTGTAGGCAGGTCCATTTCAGCAGAACTCCGACAGAACTCAGTCGAAAAGTCCTTTGGAGTTCAGTCTGACGAAAAGTCCTCACGTGTGTACAGAGCATTACATGACATGACATGACATGTGCAGCAGGGCAATCTAGTATCTCAAGTGCCTACTGGTCATCTCCAGCCAGTGGTACATCCTTGCCCTCTCTAATCCAAAGATCACTTGAAATCCTTTTAGTTGTAGCCTGACCTTCCCAGCCATGGTTTGCTTGACCAAGGCAAGAACAGACTTACACCAAAAAAGTTAAAATAATGTAAAAAATATATTAAAAAGATAAATTATAAAAATATTATTGAAAATTTTTAAAAAATGATAAAACCGTACCAAAACAGTGATGGCGGGTAAGGAAATGACGGAGTCTGGACCAGCGTTTGGCTCTCAGATTTTCAAAGGTCAAATTTTTTTCCTTTTGCAGGGGGGGGGGTCTTTGGTGAGGATCTAGTGTTTGTGTTTAGACTCTGTGCCTTGGTCTTTTTAAGGGCTCCCAGCCCCTCCAATGTGCAGATAGAACAGAGGGTCCACTAATCAGTTTATCCATGGAAATCTGGTGCGCTCTGGCGTTCAGAAATGGTCTTTGTAACTCATTATAGACATCCCTCTCTCTACTCTCACCTAGGTGTTATTCCTTGTAGCCCTCACCTCTGCCAGGCAACTTAGGCAAGTATCAATATTTTTTTCTGCGTTGCTCCCCTTTCTTACAGCTCTTGTTTCAGGAGGGGGTCAGTTTGGTGTTTGCATTTATTTTCAGGTATGTTGATTCTTATTTTGTGATGATAGGGCCTTTCTTTTATACTGAACTGATTTTTTTGCAGCAGGGCTTCTCTATAGAAAAGTGTGCTTTTGTTAATGTGTGACTGACTGCATGTGGATTCGAGTTACCCGGTTGAATTTCTTTATACACAACAAGCGCTCTATGACCAATAGGGATGAGCCGAACACCCCCCGGTTCGGTTCGCACCAGAACTTTCGAACGGACCCCGCGTTCGTAACGAACGTTAGAACCCCATTGAAGTCTATGGGACTCGAACGTTCGAAATGGAAAGTGCTAATTTTAACGGCTGATATGCAAGATACTGTCCTAAAAAGGGTTTGGGGACCTGACTCCTGCCTCAGGGGACATGGGTCAATGCAAAAAAAAGTTTTAAAAATGGCCGTTTTGGCGGAGCACTGATTTTAATGACAATTAAAGTGAAAAAAAAAAGAAATATTCCTTTAAATATGGTGCCTGGGGGGTGTCTGTAGTATGCCTGTGAAGTGCCACGTGTTTCCCGTGTTTAGAACAGTCCCTGCACAAAATGACATTAAACGGAAATAACACCATTTAAAACTGCTTGCGGTTTTAATGTTATATCTGGTTCCTGCAATATGGTTGAAAATCATTCAGAAAAATGGCATGGGTAGCCCTCCCTGCCCATTACCAGCCTATTTGGGTCTTGTACGCATATTAAGGGGAACCCCGTACCCATATTAAAAAAAGGAAATGTGTGTGGCCCCCAGGCCCTATATACTCAGAACAGCAGTATACAGGCGGTGCAAACAAGACAGGGACTGTGTAGGTTTGTTGTGTTAAGTTGAATCTGTTTGTAATTTTCAACTGGTACATTTTTAAAATGTAGCTCCAGTCAAACAAACTATTTTTAAGCTTTTTGGAAATTATAGGGAAGGGTTATCACCCCTATATAATTTGTTTTGTCGTCCATCTTTTTTCATCTCACTTGCTGTTGTCTCCTTCCGTTTGCAAGTAGGAGATGTTTGTAAATTGGATGTTTGAAAGTAGGGGCCTGCCCTATATGCTCTGCAGAAATGGCGGAACAAGGTGTTGGTTTTGCCACAACATTGTAAGCCCTGAAAGTGACTCTTGGTGGGCGCTGGAGCGCCCTGCTGTGAACGATTATATCAAGAATTGTAATTACATGCCATTGTTGAACAGTGGTAGAAAAATTGACCTTTGGTGGTTGTGGTGCTGGTGCCACAACACTATAAGTCCTCACCGTTACTCTGGGTGGGCACAGGAAGGGGCCCTCCTGTGAAATATTATATCAAGAATCGTAATTACATGTCTCTGTTAAACAGGGGCAGAAAAATTGGGCCTTCGGCACTGGTGCCATCACACTGCAACCTCTGCCATATACTCTAGTTTTATTGCAGGAATTAGCCCTGCTGCAAAGCATTGCATCAAAAATTGTACTTAAACGCCCCTGTTAAACAGGGGCAGAAAAATTGGGCTGCTGGCATCACCCAGAACCAAAAATGTTCTTCCAACATATCAGCGGAGGAGGAAGAGGATAGACAATCAACATAACAGGACAGTCACTCAGAATCAGTATAGGCAGTCTTGAAGGGATGTGGTATTTCAAAAAAAAGTTATTCGGTTACATCAGCTTCAGGTGCTTGGTAGCTGTGGGTGATCCAAGACTGATTCATCTTGATGAAGGTCAGTCGATCAACTGATTCGGTGGACAGGCGCACCCTGTGATCGGTAACGAAGCCACCAGCAGCACTGAAGGTGCGTTCCGAAAGAACGCTGGATGCAGGACAGGCCAGTAGCTCAATTGCATACTGTGCAAGCTCTGGCCAGTGATCCATCCTCAAGACCCAGTAAGCCAGAGGATTTTCAGTGGGAAAGGTGTCCAAGTCTGACCTTGCCCCTAGGTATTCCTGCACCATGTAAATTAGACGCTGGCGATGGGTGCTGGAACCAATCATACCTTGGATCTGCGGACTAAAAAATTGTCTGAAAGCATCAGTCAGACGGCCACCTTCTCCACCGCTCCTTCTGACTGATGCCTCAGCAACACGTTGTCCAGGACCAGGAGTTTGTGACCTCCCAGTCTCTGGGAACGCGTTGCACAGAGCTTTCTGCAAGGCCTCCCGGAGATGTCTCATCCTCTGCTCCCTCTGCGATGGCAAGATAAGGTCGGCAACCTTACCCTTGTACCGTGGATCAAGGAGAGTGGCCAGCCAGTAATGGTCTCTCTCCTTGATCCGAAGAATACGAGGATCCTTCCGCAGGCTTTGCAGGATCAGGGAGGCCATGCAGCGTAGGTTAGCTGAGGCATTCGGTCCGGAGTCCTCTGGGTCACTAAGGACAACATGATCCGCAGCTACCTCCTCCCAGCCACGTACAAGTCCACGTTTTTCTTGGGACTGTAAATCATCCCTATAAGACTGCTGCTGCTGATGCTGAGTGCCAGCCTCCACCTCCATGCTGACACAATCATCCTCCTCCTCCTCTTCCTCCTCCTCACCCTCTTCCTGTGTGATGGGTGGCACAGCAGGAACACTGTCTGGATAAAGGCGGCCTTGAGAGGCAAGGAAGTCCTCCTCTTCCTGCCTCTGTTCTGCCTCAAGTGCCCTGTCCATTATTCCACGCAGCGTATGCTCCAAGAGGTGGACAAGAGGTACAGTGTCACTGATGCATGCACTGTCACTGCTCACCATCCTTGTGGCCTCCTCAAATGGTGACAGGACAGTGCATGCATCCCTGATCATGCCCCACTGGCGTGGTGAGAAAAAACCAAGCTCCCCTGACCCTGTCCTGGTGCCGTAGTCGCACAGGTACTCATTGATGGGCCTCTGCTGCGTGTGCAGCCGCTGCAGCATGGCCAATGTTGAGTTCCATCTGGTGGGCATGTCACATATAAGGCGGTTCTTGGGCAGGTTCAACTCCTTTTGGAGCTCAGCCAGCCGAGCACAGGCATTAAATGATCGGCGGAAATGCACACAGACTCTCCTGGCCTGCTTCAGGACATCCTGTAAGCCGGGGTACCTGCCCAAGAACCGCTGCACCACCAGGTTAAGGACGTGAGCTACACAGGGCACATGGGTCAGTTGTCCCTGTCGGAGGGTGGAGAGGAGGTTGGTGCCATTGTCGCAAACCACCATTCCTGGCTTAAGCTGGGGTGGCGTCAACCACCTCTCGGCCTGCCCCTGCAGAGCTGACAAAACATCCGCCCCAGTGTGGCTCCTGTCCCCCAAACAAACCAGCGCAAGCATGGCATGGCATTGTTTTGCCTGCGTACTTGCGTAGCCCCTGCAACGCCTACGGAGCACCGCTGGTTCTGAGGACAGAGCACTGGAAGAGGCCATGGAGGAAGAAGAAGAGGAGGGGGTGGAGGAGAGAGGTGTGTCACAACCAATAGTAGCATTTTGGAGGCGTGGTGGCGGAACAACCTCCAACACTACTGCACCTTGTCCTGCATCCTTCCCAGCAGCCAGAAGAGTGACCCAATGGGCCGTGAAAGACAGGTAACGTCCCTGTCCATGCCTGCTGGACCATGAGTCAGCGGTAATATGCACCTTACCGCTGACCACCCTGTCCAGCGAGGCAAGGACATTGCCTTCCACATGCCGGTAGAGAGCCGGAATCGCCTTCCGTGAGAAAAAGTGGCGTTTGGGGACCTGCCACTGAGGAACCGCACATTGTACAAACTCACCGAAGGGGGCTGAGTCTACCAACTGAAAAGGCAGCAGTTGAAGTGCTAGCAATTTAGCCAAGCTAGCATTCAACCGCTGGGCATGTGGATGGCTGGGAGTAAACTTCTTCCGCCGGTCCAGCAGCTGGGGCAGGGACATTTGCCTGCTATAATCGGATGTGGATGTACCACTAGCAGAGTTCCCGGAAGCACTTGGCTGTGACACACCTAATTCTACACCTTCATTCCTCTCAGAGCAGGTTTCAGAGAGGACTGAAGGTCTAGTAGGGGTTGGAGATGCCAGCTGATGAGGAGCAAGGAGAGGTCCGCTTTGTTCTTTGGTGTGGGTCTTTGAGGTACGCTTGCCAACGAGCTGCATGGCAGGTCAACATATGTCTGGTCAAGCATGTGGTGCCCAAGCGGCTGATGTTTTGGCCACGTGAGATACGCTTGAGACATATGTTGCAAATAGCAGCGGTGCGATCTGATGCACTCATCTCAAAAAAGGCCCACACCAAAGAACTTTTAGAATAACGCGCAGAGGAAGCGCTCTGCGCAGGCGGAGCTCTGCGGTGTGATTCAGTCGGTGTGCTGCCCCTAAGCTGGCCCCCGGAGGGCATCCTGCCTCGTTGGACATGTGCCTCCTCCTCCTCCTCCTCCTACTCCTCCTCCTCCCTCCTTCCAGGCACCCACGTGGAGTCAGTGCCCTCATCATCCCCTCCCTCTTCATCGCTGTAGCAAACCTGGCAGTATGCTGCAGCTTGTGGAACATGACTGCCAGATTGCTGTCCTTCTTGAGCACCCCCTCTCTCTGCGCTCACGCTACTGCCTTCCTCTAGCTGAGTGTCATCATCAGAGCCCACCAAACACTGGGCATCCTCCTGGAGCATGTACCCAACACTGTGCTCAAAGAGTTCAGGAGACTCCTCAGGAGGACGTGGTGGGTCTAGGGAAGGAGTCACTGATGATGACATTGAGAGGAGGGAAGACGATGCGTTGGCAGCTGCTTTGCTACTACCCTGAGACTGGGTGAGAGAGGATGAGGAGGATGAAGAGGGCTTGGTCATCCACTCTTCCAAGTCGTTGGCATGTTGCGGTTCAACATGTCCAGCTGCAGAAAAGAAGGACAAGCATGTCCCATGGCCACGTGCTGATGACAATGCACCGCGTCCACAACCAGCACTGTTGTCTCTAGACACAGAGCCTGCTTGCCCTCTTTTATCGGCTCGCGCCTGTCTGCCTCTCCTTGCTGGCCTTCCAGACATGGTAATGGCCTGAAGGGAGTTGGGTAAAACAGTAGTTGGGTAGTTTATATTGTGCTGGAGGCACACAACACCCACTAACTCCTGCAGATGCCTTTTTTATAGAACAGCAGAGATAAAGGGGTATATACAAATGTATACTGTGCTGTGCTGGAAGCACACACAACTTCCAATAACTCCTGCAGATGACAATTGGGCCCAAATAGAGAACAGCTATGTAGGTGGATTATAGCGGTATGTACTGGGTACAGAGCACGCAGACAGCACACACTATCTCCTGGACCACTAGCTATATAGGTGAGGTGAATACCACAGTGTATACTGCGGTCAGGGCACGCAGACAATAACCAGAAAACAGCAGAGTTAAAGGGGTATATACAGATGTATACTGTGCTGTGCTGGAAGCACACACAACTTCCAATAACTCCTGCAGATGACAATTGGGCCCAAATAGAGAACAGCTATGTAGGTGGATTATAGCGGTATGTACTGGGTACAGAGCACGCAGACAGCACACACTATCTCCTGGACCACTAGCTATATAGGTGAGGTGAATACCACGGTGTATACTGCGGTCAGGGCACGCAGACAATAACCAGAAAACAGCAGAGTTAAAGGGGTATATACAGATGTATACTGTGCTGTGCTGGAAGCACACACAACTTCCAATAACTCCTGCAGATGACAATTGGGCCCAAATAGAGAACAGCTATGTAGGTGGATTATAGCGGTATGTACTGGGTACAGAGCACGCAGACAGCACACACTATCTCCTGGACCACTAGCTATATAGGTTAGGTGAATATCACGGTGTATACTGCGTTCAGGGCACGCAGACAATAACCAGAAAACAGCAGAGATAAAGGGGTATATACAGATGTATACTGTGCTGTGCTGGAAGCACACACAACTTCCAATAACTCCTGCAGATGACAATTGGGCCCAAATAGAGAACAGCTATGTAGGTGGATTATAGCGGTATGTACTGGGTACAGAGCACGCAGACAGCACACACTATCTCCTGGACCACTAGCTATATAGGTTAGGTGAATATCACGGTGTATACTGCGTTCAGGGCACGCAGACAATAACCAGAAAACAGCAGAGATAAAGGGGTATATACAGATGTATACTGTGCTGTGCTGGAGGCACACACAACTTCCAATAACTCCTGCAGATGGCAAATGGGCTCAAATAGAGAACACTGACAGCTATGTAGGTGGATTATAGCGGTATGTACTGGGTACAGAGCACGCAGACAGCACGCACTCCTGCCACTACTGACTGCAAGCTCTATTATTAAAGCTAGATCACTAGCTATATAGGTGAGGTGAATATAGTGGTGTATACTGCGGTCAGGGCACAGACAATAACCACTACACAAGAGCAAGATAGGAAATCAGCCAAAAACGATTGGTGTGTAACTGTGTTGAAGGTACACAGAACACCCACTGCTTCAGATGCCAACACACTACACGAGGCCGCCTCAAAGGCGGCCTTATATAGTGTGGGGCGTGCACTACACAGCCTGAGCTATGATTGGCCACAGGCAGGATGCCTGTGGCCAATCATGGCTCTCCGCGCTACTGGCGCTGCGATTGGCCAAGCATGCGGGGTCACAGTGCATGCTTGGCCAATCATGAGCCAGCAATGCACTGCGCCATCGCAGTGCATTGTGGGCCACACGAATTTTGCCGCGAACGGCCCAAACGTTCGGAATTCGGCGAACGCCCGAACGACCAATGTTCGAGTCGAACGTACGTTCGACTCGAACACGAAGCTCATCCCTAATGACCAACTTATCTATTGAAGAGATCAGACTTATAAGGTGAGTAAATGATGGATTGGGGAGGTCATGAAGAGATCACTTGAAGATTTTCTCATGTTGATTTAAGGAAATTTGATTGTTTTGCACATTCTTTGGCACTTTTATTGTCTGATGAATTTTTGTATGCTAAATCATTGGAGATCAATGAATTCCCTTCCACAGGCTGTGGTATCAGCGAGGGGCATTTATAGTATATAAACTACTACATAAACACCTGAACGACCACAACATATAGGGATATACAATCTAATACTGACATACAGTATAATCACACCATTACACACATAGGTTGGACTTGATGGACTTGTGTCTTTTTTCAACCTCATCTACTATGTAACTATATTAGGCTTACATAATTCTAACATTTAATGTCTTCTTCAGAATACATCTTATGATTGATCAATGAGCACCTGGAACCTGTTTTAGCTTTAAAAGTTTTCATACCCAGGATCTGGCAAGGTCTGGGGTAGGAGTGTTGTCTTTGCAGCATTGTATGGGGAAGCCAAATACTACCTCGTGGCAGCAGTTTATAAAGACATTTATACAAGGAGACATTTTTTATTAGGTCCTATAAAGAACATATTCTTTAAAACGAACTCAACTTATCATTTAAAATGTGAACTTTCTAAGAAGATGCTCTCATCAACTTTAACTAGTATGGATTTTTTTACTAATATATTTAACTACACCAGCAAAATGTATTTATTCATATAGCTGATACATCTACATACAATATATTTAAAGTGATCCTGACACTAAAAATACATAACAAGCAGCTTATAAAAGAACATGTTTAATATTTATCTTCTGGAAAGTTGGTGAGTGAAATCTTCCCTCTCTTGAAGAGTGATGGGTGGCTCTGGTATCGGACACATTAGGATGATTTGGATAATTTTCCCCCCTCTGATCACTGTGGTTCCTCCTCACTAGGTTACTACATTGTTCTGCAGTGAAGTAACGGCTGGTGGGAGGAACCACAACACCCAGCATGAGACAAGGTTTCCAACAAACCCGAATTGTGCGATACCAGCGGTGTGCAGAGCAACAAAATAGATTTACCATCCATTGGAGAGGCTAAGTATTAAGTGTTTATATTTAACAGTGTTCATTCTAAATATACTAGGAAAATACAAAAAATACCAATGATGGAGATAATGCTATAACTACTGGTAATCCAGTGTTGCTCCATACATATTAGCGAATAATTGTTTTTGTATTCAGATCAGGTCTGAACAGAATTATGTAACATTTTGGGAAAAATATACAGCCAAGAATTCCAGAACTTGAGGCCATTATAGCAAAAACCTCCACAGCCACCATGTATTTCCCTCTGGTGCTCAGATAGGCCGGGATCATGGCAATCCAGACACTGCAGAACACCAGCATGCTGAAGGTGATGTACTTGGCCTCATTAAAACTGTCCGGTAATGTCCTGGCTAAAAAGGCTATAATGAAACTCACAGCTGCCAGAAGCCCCATATATCCCAGGACAGAGTAGAAGCCGATAACTGAACCCTCATTACACTGAATGATGATCTTCCCCTGATAAGAGTAAGTGTCCTGATCCTGGAAGGGGGGAGAAATAGACATCCAAGTGACACAGATTATGACTTGAACCAATGAGAAGACACAAATTATAACATTTGGCAGTTTGGCTCCCATCCATCTCCTCCAAAGGCTCCCAGGTTTGGTGGCTTTAAAAGCAATACACACCATGATACTTTTGGCAAGTAGAGAAGAGACGGCAACTGAGAAGATGACACCAAAAGAGGTCACACGCAGCATGCAGGTCACATCTACTGGATGGCCGAGGAACAAGAAGACACAGAGGAAGCTCAGCATGATGGAGACCAGGAGAAGATCGCTCAGGTTCCGGTTATTAGATTTAACAATGGGGGTGTCCTGGTAATGTATAAATATCCCCAATATTAAACCAGTCAGAAGACAACAGAGGATGGAGACAGCTGAAAATACGGCAGCAATGGGATCATCAGTGTAGGAGAGAAATTCTATAAATTTTGGAACACACCGATCCTTCTTCTCATTTGGCCATTCTTCATCAGGACATTTCATGCAGTTTTCACTGTCTGCAGAAAGAACAATACAAACACAATGAGCATCGGGGTCAGAGCTTCTGAGAAAATGAATTGTTTTATGTTGTCTCACAGCTAGCAATGGGATTTCTATCAGTGCATTGTGGGAAAGCAAAAGAGAATATAATGAATATAATATACTGTAAATATAATACAAATATAATAAAAATATAAATTATAATCTAATATATGACCTAAATATATAATTTATTGGTGCACTCCTACGGTGCCCATGTCCCTTGGACACAACACATAACTGATCAGCAGATGGGCTCTATGATTGATCCTTCCGATTGGCCTGTTAATTATCCATACCTCTGCCTGCCACCAAAACTGACCACGCCTCTGCCTGATGCATATACTGACCCTGGTCTGTTTATGGATCATGTTCCTGCCTGCTGCCTGGACTAATACTTTACTGTGTTGGCCATGTCTCTGCCTGCTACCTGTACTGACCCTGGCCTGATTATGGATCATGTTCCTGTCTGCTGCCTGCAATAACCCTGGATTGTTTATGGACCATTTCCTTGCCTGCTTCCTGCATGTCAGCCTGCTGCTGTACTGACTTTGGCCTGTTTATAGACCATGTTCCTATGAGACACCAGCCCCACTCATCCTCTGCCAAAAATCTCACTAATAAAACTACCGGTAGGTGTTTCATTTACAAATGTGGTTATTTTGTGGGTCCTGGTGCTCCATGGTCTCAAAAAATGTGATAGGTAATCAGGAAATTAGATTTGTAATGTATGGCCCTGAAACACCTATAAGTGCTCCTTAACCACTTGCCGCCCGCCCTATTACAAATTGACGGCGGCAAAGTGGTTTCATTATCCTAACCGGACGTCATATGACGTGATTAGGATAATAAGCCGCTGCGCACCCCGGGGGCGCGCATCGCGGCGATCGTTGTTGCGGGGTGTCAGTCTGACACCCGGCAACTACGATCTCGGTAGAGTCTCCGACGGAGACTCTTTACCATGTGATCAGCCGTGTCCAATCACGGCTGATCACAGTGTAAATGGGAAGAGCCGGTGATCGGCTTTCCCTCACTCGCGTCTGTCAGACGCGAGTAGAGGAGAGCCGATCGGCTGCTCCTCTGACAGGGGGGGGTCTGTGCTGATCGATTATCAGCACAGCCCCCCCGAGGATGCCCACACTGGACCACCAGGGACACCACTAGACCACCAGGGAAAAGGTAATAACAATCCATAATCCTCCCTAGACCACCAGGGTGCCAGTCAGCACAATGGGTGCCAATCAGTGCCCATAATGGATGCCAATCAGTGGCCACAATGGGCATCACTGATTGGCATGCATTATTGTTTGGCACTGATTGGCATCCATTACTATAACACCGATGCCGCCTATGAGTGCCCACCTGTGCCGCCTATGAGTGCCCACCTGTGCCGCCTGAGTGCCCACCTGTGCCGCCTGAGTGCCCACCTGTGCCGCCTATGAGTGCCCACCTGTGCCGCCTATGAGTGCCCACCTGTGCCGCCTATCTATGCCCACCTGTGCCGCCTATCTATGCCCACCTGTGCTGCCTATCCATGCCCACCTGTGCCGCCTATCCATGCCCATCCGTGCCGCCCATCCGTGCCAGCTATCAGTGCCAATTTGTGCCACCTATCAGTGTCCGTCCGTGTCGCCCATCCGTGTCGCCCATCCGTGTCGCCCATCCGTGTCGCTCATCAGTGCCGCCTATCAGTGCCACTTCATTGGTGCCACATTGGTGCCCATCAGTGCCACCTTATCAGTGCCCATCAGTGTAGCCCCATCAGTGCCCATCAGTGAAGGAGAAAACATACTTATTTACAAAGTTTTGAAACTGAAACAAAAAAAAACATTTTTTTTTTCAAAATTTTCGGTACTTTTTTATTTGTAGCGCAAAAAATAAAAACCGTAGAGGTGATCAAATACCACCAAAAGAAAGCTCTATTTGTGGGAAAAAAATGATAAAAATTTCATTTGGGTACAGTGTAGCATGACCGCGCAATTGTCATTCAAAGTGCGACAGCGCTGAAAGCTCAAAATTGGTCTGGGCAGGAAGGTGTTTAAGTGCCCTGTATTGAAGTGGTTAAATGTTGGCCTCTCTATTGGGGTTACTACCTCATCTCCTAAAACTTGAACACATATGAATTCCAAAGGTTCTGTGGCTGATTAAGGTGGTATTTAAACTCCCTTGGTGCCTTATCTGCATTAAATTAGTCTCAGAACCTGTGTAATTCATATATGTTCGGGTATAAAGTAATGAGGTGGATATTCTACTCTCTATGTGGCTAGGCTGTGAAAAAGTCTCACACATTGCCATACTCAGAAAAGTAGAAGAATGTATTTTCGGGTGTAATTCTTATTATGTCCATGCTGTTTGTTAGAAATGAGTTTCTAGATGGACAACTTTGTGTAAAATAAAATATGTTTTAATTGTCTTTACACATTTTTCATAAACTTGGAAAATATAACATATTCAAAAGGCTCATTATTCTCATAGAATAAATATTGGGTTATTTGTTTTTCAAAGGGTCAATTTTACCATTGTATTGGTAATCCAGGGACTTCAAAAATGTGATTGGTAGTCAGGAAATTAAATGTGTAATTTATGCCCCTATAATTGGCTTGTGATGCATACATCTTTTTATAATATTTGCTGTCAGTTTTTTTAAAATAAAATCCTATTTGGAAACTTTTTACACTATTAGGATCTTTCACCCTCATTTTTTACTGCTCACATTTTAAGGAGTTTTTACCGCCAGAACTGGTCGTGATCGCGAGGAGAGAGCGTGAGGATAGGTCGGCTGTTTTTTCGCCCCTTTCCCGGTCACGGAGACCATTAAGCTAATTTTTCTCCTCCTGCTGTATAGCAGAGAGGGTCAACAATGTCCAGTGAGTAGGAATTTTACCTATATCCCATGGGTCTTGTATTGTGGTCTACGCTGATACCAGTGGGCCGTGTGATATACCTGGGAAAACGTTTTTCCTACTAAATGAAATCCCCTAATTGTGAACAATGTCTGCATTTGCCTGGACTGTTTTTTATAACACATAAAAGGCACAGGATTTAATCAATTTAATGATTTGTACTTATCATATTATTGTATAGAATATATTTAGTGGGATCCCACCTTTTACCTTGCCAACGCTGACGATAAAAAAAGAGGGGTCGCTATCCTCATTTCTAAACGCACTTCCTTTACCCTATCTCATACGATTAGGGACACAGAAGGACGTTACATTCTTGTCAAGGGACATGTCAATGGTATTCTATTCTCCCTCATTTCTTATTACGCCCCTAACAAAGGCCAAACTAGGTTCTTTTCTTCAATGTTGACCTCCCTCTCCCCCCACCTGGAGGGTAAGGTGATTATGGGTGGCGACTCTAATGTCGCCTTCGATCACGTGCTAGACAAGTCCTCCTCGAAAAAGTCTCTCCTGAAGAGGCCTCCCAAGCAGAGTCTTCGCATTGCAAGGCTCTTTCATGCTTTGGGTATGATAGACTCCTGGAGGGAGCTGAATCCCTCAGCCCAAGACTATACGCACTTTTCTGCACCCCATAGTACCTACGCCCGCATAGACCACATTTTTATTCACTCAACTGACATTCCTCTAACCTCCCATGCCGCTATAACTGATGTCCCTTGGTCTGATCACGCTTTAGTCTCCTTGAAAATTTCAGGGTGCCTGAATCGATCAACCCCTCCGCAATGGCGGCTAAAAGAGTCCTTGCTTTCTCACCCAGCACATCGCACTAGCCTCGAAATTGACCTTAAGGAATATTTCCGTATTAATGACACTGAGGACACTTCCCCCGGTGTTCTGTGGGGGGCACATAAGGCAGTTATGAGGGGTAAGCTCATACAACTCTCCTCCCGCCTTAAACGGGAAAAACAAGCAGACATCGTCAACTTGGAGAAAAACTTCCAGACCCTATGTAAAGCGCACAAAAAACACCCCTCTGCTTCCTCCCTTGCTCGCCTCGATGCTGCCAAGATCGCTCTTAACACCGCCCTCACATCCAGTGCCGAGAACCATACCCGATGGGTGAGTGGTAGATTTTATCTTAACTCAGATAAATTTGGACCACTCCTCGCAGCGAAACTCTCCCCCAAATTTAGAGCTCAGGCCCTCCCAAAAATCAAATCACCATCTGGTGCTCTTACACAAAACCCCAAACATATCCTGAAGGCCTTCCACGAATTCTATGCTAAGCTTTACTCCGGCCCGAACCATATTAGCTCTCAGTCCACCGAAAACTACCTTGACAGCGTCCCGCTCCCTAAGATATCGGACTCTCATCGTTCGATCATGGAGGCCCCCATCTCGGAAACAGAAGTTAGAGCAGTCATTAAAGACCTTAGGAAGGGGTCTGCCCCAGGCCCGGACGGATTTTCAACACATTATTATAAGACCTTTTCTGACATATTATCTCCTTATCTGGCCCGATTTTTCAACTCCTTGTCCCAAACTTCACCCCTAGATCACACAGCAAATTTGGCATATATCTCGGTTATCCCTAAACCGGGGAAAGACCAGAGTCTAGTTAGTAACTATAGGCCCATCTCCTTAATCAACAACGACTTGAAAATAATGACCAAAATTCTCTCCAACCGACTGGGATCTTTCATTAGCAACTATATCCATAAGGACCAAGTGGGATTTATTCCCGGAAGGCAGGGACCGGACCAGATAAGGAGAGCGGTGGATATTATTTCCCTTCTCAACTCAGGGTGGGACGGAGGGCCTCCTCAGGAGGGCTTCCTCCTTTCTATAGACTTGCAGAAAGCGTTTGACACTATCACCTGGCCTTACTTATTTGGCGTTCTACGAAAATGGGGTTTTGGTCCCCACTTCATTCACCTCCTAGGGGCTCTTTACTCTCACCCTCGGGCACAAGTTAGACTCCAGGGCCACCTCTCAGACCCCTTCCTAATCAGTAAAGGAACCAGACAGGGATGCCCTCTCTCCCCCCTCCTCTTCGCCATTGGTATTGAAACGTTAGCTATATCCATCAGGAATCATCCGGACATTCAGGGAGTACGTTGCGGCAACACGATTCACAAATGCGCTCTGTTCGCGGACGACGTCCTCCTTTTCATTACCTCCCCTACAGTCTCAACCCCTCATGTCCTTCAACTCCTCCAAGAATTTGGACAAGCCTCAGGACTCCAAGTTAATATGGCCAAGTCAACGGCCCTCAATGTTTCCTTAACCCCTGAAGTAGTAAATAGGCTAAAAGAACAATTCCCCTTCGCCTGGAGTTCTCCCTCTATCCCATACCTAGGGGTTCACCTTACATCTAACTTTGGCCAGCTGTTCCACCAGAATTACCCACCCATGATCAAAAAACTTAAAAATGATCTTGAACAATGGTCCCTCCATAAGATATCATGGATAGGGAAAATTAACGCTGTAAAAATGACCCTTCTTCCTAGGTTACTATACCTCTTCCGCTCTCTACCCATTCCGGTACCTAAGTCTCTTATACAGAACCTTCAATCGGCAATTATTAAATTTACCTGGGGCAGATCCAACCACAGAATCCCCAAGAAAACATTATTTAGACCCAGAAGAAAAGGCGGTCTAGGGCTGCCCAATCTCTGGTGGTATTATCAAGCAGCACAACTCTGCCAGATATCTAATGTTTACTCAAGCGGGCCCAAACCCGAATGGATAGAGATGGAAAGACAGGCTATCCCTAAATTTACCATTGATTTCCTTTTATGGCGCCCCCCAAAATCCAGACCCCCAGTCATGTCTCCTACCCTATCTCACTCCCTTGCTCTTTGTGACAAGATTTACAAGTCCAATACCCTTACCTCCAGGTGGCAACCTCTCGCACATATCTTCAATAATCCCTCATTTCAGCCGGGGCTGAATATCAAAGCGTTCCAATGGTGGACAGACAAAGGTCTTTACAGAATAGGACATTATCTTAATCCGGCAGGACCACTTAAGTTGAAACAATGCATCTCTAAGTTGGAGATGCCTCCTACAGAACGGTTCCGGTTCCATCAATTATCCCATTTTCTGCACAACCTAACTTCCCAATACCCCCTTCCCCTCACAGTTTCGCCTTACGAACTTTGGTGTTCTTCAGCCATAGACATGAGGGGAGGGATTTCGCTGATCTATTCGGCATTTGCTGAACCAATGGATAAAGCGCAGTACATGCTGAGCTGGGAACACGACCTAGGAATCGAGTGGGACCTGGACTCCTGGCACACCCATTTCAATACTGCATTTAAGGGGATCCTCAACACATCTCTGGTGGAGGCGGACGTCAAGGTCCTTACACGTTGGTACCTTGTACCCACACGCCTTGCTAAGTATTACCCTCAATTCTCCCCCTTATGTTTCAGAGGGTGTGGGCACCTGGGATCGCTCATTCACATTTTGTGGGAGTGTCCCAGGATTAGAAATTTCTGGAATAAGACTTTTGCACTAATCCGCAAGGTGACCGGCCAAGCAGCTCCCCAATCCCCAACATTCGCCCTCTTAAATGAAGGAATCCCCCACATCTCCAAATATACTCAATCTCTGATTCATTTCATCCTATTGGGTGCTAAATTGACTATAACCAGGTCCTGGAAATCCCCTAGGGTTTCCTTCCCGAATCTGAAACAAAAAATTACCTGGATTATGTTTCAAGAAAAAATTTCCTACACTATTCTGGACAAAATGAGTAAATTTAAAAGGGTTTGGGAGCCCTGGGCCAGTCACATTGGGATCCTTCTTTAGTTTTTGATCCCGGGGTCTTGGCCTAATGATTGCCCTATCTATAGAGCTGCACCCCCTTCTGACAGCGTCCGGCTCTCCTTGACCCAGGCTTCGTCAGTTTAGCGTTGTTCCCTCCCCCTCTTCCCCTCTCTTTTTTCTTTTTCTCTCTTTCCCCCTCTTGTCCCTCCCCCTCCCCTCCCCCTGGTCGGGCCAGGCTGAGGGGGGGTGGGGGACGTTTTCCTTAACAAGCTCTGGTTTAACAATTATACTTAGGCATGTATCTCTAACAATATCCTTTGTTTACTAGGCTCTCCCAGGGGCCGGACCTCATGTCCTGCTGAGAGCTATGCCATTGAACAGGACCCCCTTGGGGTCTTTCCCAGGTTCTTCCCATTAGTTTTTATGTGAGTCATATTTTCAGTTTATGCTACACGGGGTATGATGGGACCTGACACTAGCTTATCCTCGGTCCCGGGTGAGCCATGGGGCTCCGACACAGTGAGATCCCTGTCGGGGTGTCGGGGCACTAGGCCGCCGGGAGGGGGGGTTCATTTATGATTATTACTTTTTACTTTGTCTTTCCTATTGAGCACACCTAGTACTACTGGTTCCTTTTCCTTTTTATATCTCTACCATGGTTCTTTTTTTTTTTTCAGGAGTTTTTTGTTCACTTTGGTTGTGCAGGTTAATCTATACTCCTGATCCACCCCGGTACTAGGTCCTCCCTGCTGATACCCCTGTAGAGTTCTACCCGATGCCGGAGTAAGGAACTAACTCCTTATTGTTCATGTCTATAACCTGTTGTGTTATCTATTCATCTTTTTTATGGCTTTCCCCTGCGTGGGAGCCTCAATTCTGTAATGCCAACTATTTTTTCAATAAAACTCTTTTAAACGGGAAAAAAAAAAAAAAAAAAAAAAAAATTAAAGAAATGTTCCCTAAATATAGTATCCTTTTTGGACCTAAAAAAAAAAAAAAAAGAATATATTTAGTGGGAATGCTTCAGTTATTCCTTTTTATTTATTAGTGGGACTGCTTTATCTCAAGGAAAGGACTGACACTTAATAACTCTCGCCACTAGGTGGTGTGGGTTTGCACAAAACGTTTAGTCTTTCTTGCTCACTAGTTGTTAGATATTTTACGTTTAGGAGAGAGAGTCTCATTATTTGTGAATGAGATCCTGCCTTCTAAAGAAAACATAGAAACAAAGTGTGTTATGTTGTGTTTTTGTTGTGTGTGTTTTATTTCCAGGAGTCATCAAGAGCATCTATCAAGCTGCCGGAGAGTGGGCGGTATAGATAGTCAGGAATTGGGTTGTATAACATGTAACCTGCCTGTGCAAATTATTAAATATTTTACATGGTTGAATGTTTTTTTTTTTTTCTTTCCTTTCCCTTTTCTTACCCTAAAGTTCAGGTACTTAATTTTTCTAGGATTGTAAGTTTTTTCCTTTCTTTCCCAGACAATGAGGACATTGTCTAAATGGGAGTGGGGAGCACGCGCGATTAGTTTTTTTCTATTTAAAATTCCTAAAGCCACAGTTTTTAGGGTCAATTATACCAAATTATGGTTTCAGTGCCAGTCTAGCTGAATTGCACTGGGTTCTGCTTGGCCACAGGTGTTGCTGTCATCACTGGCAAGTGTGAGAACGCAGTTTAGCTAGGCGTATTGGGTGCCATTCTTCCTCAGAACCAACCCAGTGAGAGTGTCATCTTGCTGTGCATTCTGGGAGAAGGTATTTAAGGTACTGACATCACTTGCTTCTGGGTTCCGGTCCAGAAGATCTTTCTGTCTGTTTGGTCCTGGTCCTTCTGACCAGCCCCCATGGCCCTCATGGCCTGGGGTGAGGATCCATCCAATTCCAAGTCATGGGGCTGGCTAGCCCAAGGCAAAGTAACTGGAAGTAGGATTCAAAGGTGGTCCGGTGCCGTCTCATCTGTGGAGAGACCCAGCAACTGGAGAAGCAACCAAGGGAGGACTCTTTGGGAGAAGGCCACGCATAAGGCTGGCTTTTCAGAAAGAGCCTGGAGGCTCAGTTGAAAGACACCAAGTGAATCTACACTCATACAGTATCACCGGAGTGGCTGCGAGATACTGGTACCATATGATACCTCTCTAAATTTACCTAATCCTTTAGTTACATTCAAGTCTGTGGCAGAGACTTTATTCACAAGTGTTCTACATCCAAGCCTGTGGCAAAGACTTTGTTCAAGTGTTCTACATGAAAGTCTGTGGCAGAGACTTTGCTTTACTTAATCACTCTATCGGCTGCTAGGCCTAGTGAAAGGAGGTCTATCCGGTAGCCGTGAGAATCTAGTTGCGAGCAGTAAATCTCTGAATTTCTATAGTGAAAGACTTCCTCTCTTTTGCATTTCCAAGAGTACCTGAACTTCCTACCCAACCCTCTATCCTTCACTGAGAGACTGTTCTGTCTACTTGTTATCAAATAAGTATCCCAAAAGTGGATCCAGTGTCAGTTTCTGCAATTCTTTGGGCCATCTACCTCGGGGATTTCCCTAGACGTACACAAGGTCAAGAAGGTAACGGTCAGCCAAATTAAACCAGCCGCTCCTTCGGGGGTAAGTGCTACACTATTTATCGAAGAACAACTGATGGAATTCTTTCAAAATAATGAAACCTCTGTACAGGACAAATTTGTGCTTTGGAATGCACACAAGGAATTTATTTTCCTGCAGTTGGAGGCGAGGGCCAAGAGGCAGCAGCGTAGGCACTTTAAAGAATTAACAGATAAAATCTTTGCATTAGAAACTCATAACAAACAAAAACCTTCTCTCACAATCTCAAACCAAATTTTCCAATTGAGATATGACTTAAGGCTTTTATTATTGGAAAACTTTGAAAAAGCATCCAAAAAACGTAAAATTACTTATTACGCCACGGGAAACAAAGCAGGCAAAAATTTAGCACATAGAATTAAGGGTGCACAAAAAAAACTAAGATCCCATACATAATACATCCCCTCACCAAAAACAAACTTTACCACCCTCAAGAAATAGCCGATGCTTTCAGCTTTCTACATACTATCCAACCAGATACTGATGCAATCAAATTATTTCTAGAAAAATTAAATATTCCTAATATCTCGCAGGAGCAACTGATATCTTTAAATCAGCCTTTCAGTATTTCAGAAATACACAAAGCAATTGATTCTCTTCCACTTAATAAATCTCCAGGTCCAGATGGATTCTCTAGTGATTCTTATAAAACTTTTAAACTTCTATTGACACCATATATGGAACAAATCTTCACCACTGCTGCTGCCTTGGCCTCCTTCTCCCCTGAAATGCTTAATGCTATTATTGTGATCTTGCTGAAGCCATTGAAGGAACCCAACTCTCCCCCTAACTTTAGACCTATTTCACTTCTCAACATCGATTTAAAAGTCTACGCTAAGATAGTTGCCTTCTGACTGCTAGATTTGCTCCCCCTTATCATTAACCCTGTTCGAACAGGATTCACCAAGGGACGCCAAACGTCTGACGCCATCCGCAGACTGACGACCATTATCCATCTTGCTAAGTTACACGGGAGGCCATATTAGCCCTTTACTCCAAGCCTTCAGCCCAGGTTTACACCTCCAGAGTATTGTCCAAACCGTTCACCATTACCAATGGCACTAGCCAGGGGTGTCCCTTATCTCCCTTAATATTCAATGTGTTAATGGAACCCCTAGCCATCTATATCCATTCCCATCCAGATATTAAAGGATTCCCACTGCCCAAATCTACCCATACAATCAGCCTATTCGCAGATGATATCATTATGATACTTGATTGTCTTACTATAATCCTTTCGAATTTGGCTGTTAGTGTACATAACAAATACAAATTTATCAGAAGTTAAAAAACGAATTCCCGATAACTTTGGATAAATTTGTATTTGTTATGTTCACTAACAGCCAAATTTGAAAGGAAATTATAGTTTTTATTATTATTATTATTATTATATATTAATAAATAATAATAATACAAAACTATAATAATGGTTAATAAATGTAATACTTTAATTATAATAGATAATATTAAAATATTTTTTGTTCTTTCGGATTTTCACATTTTTCATTCTTATTTTTGGATTTTCATTCTTTTGATTTTTCGGACTTTTGTTATTGTTTTCGGATTTTCTCATTTTCGTTCTTTCAGTTTTTTTGATTTTTTTGAATTTCAGATTTTTGTTCTTTCCAATTTTTGCATTTTCAAAATAATGAATACCACAAATTAATGGAATGTAACAAATTTGAATTGATCAGAAGTAAGGAATGATAAAAAAAAAATATATATATATATATATATATATATATATATATATATATATATATATATATATATATATATGTATATATATATGTATATATATATATATATATATATATATATATATATATATATATATATATATATATATATATATATATAACTAAATGTAATTAATTTGAATGTATCCGAATTTCTGAATGTATTCTAAATAATGAATATTGATCATAACGAATGATCTGAAAAAAAAAAAAAAGCGAATTGTCAGAAAATATTTGGCAGTGCACATGTCTAGTAGTAAAAGTAGCAAAATACAATGAGGCTACACACATTGCAGAGATGTTCTTTTTTACCCCCTGACATTTAACTACAGTAGTAACTTGTGTCTAGTTAATAACTTACTAGCAAATACAAAACATACCGTAAATGTTGGATATCTCTCCTTCTGGACATGGGACACACTCATAGCAACATTTATGAATTGTAGATCCAAAATTTTTTCTACTTCCAGGTAAACAGGAATCTGAGCATCGAGATACCGGAATCTGAAATCAGATCATATTATTATTATGTAAATATCCATCATATCCCATAAGGTTATACAAACTGAATGTTACAAATATGAATGAGGTTCTGGTTTGCCTCTACAATGGGCTCAAGGTGAATTCTGCAGGTTTGACATCCATTCAAGGTACAATATTTTGGGGGGTTTCATTCACTTTGGGTGTTTATTCATCTCAATTGTATGGTGGCCTCTGTTTTCAGTTAAATTGCACTTTTATTTCAAGGCAATGCTTTAAAAATTGAGGGTTTTGGTTTCAGGGCTGGTGTTTTGGGGTTTTCAGAATTTCTCTTGTTGTTTTTGGTATTTTTAGATTATGTTGATTGGGCTTTAAATATTTTAAATAAGGATGAAAGAAAGATTTAAATTTAAAGAAAGATAAACTAAATATAAGAATAGTAGGCACCTAAACCACCTCACAGTATATGCCTCACATTTACATTAGCCCCATCCCCCTAGTTAAAATAAAAGTGAGGAATACACCGATTAGGCCTATTATTCCTAATAAAACTATCCTGTTGTATCCTCTGTGGCATATTTACCACTTGCCAACCAGCCGGTGTCATTATCCGATGGTTATACGATGGCAGGTCAGCTCGTTCCCACAAATCGCTGTAGTTATACAGGGGTCCCTTTAACAGTCACAGTACCGCAAAAAATCACTAACCACAATTACTGGTAAAAAAAAATAACAATAAAAATCCCATAAATCTATTCCCTATTTTGTAAACACTATAACTTTTGCACAAACCTATGAATATGCACTTATTTTTTACTAAAGAAGAATACATATTGACCTAAACTGATGAAGAAATTTATTTTTTTAACATTTTTTTGATAATTTATTATAGCAAAAAGTAATATATTTCCTGGACCTCCCCATGTCAGCCTACTATGGGTCAGCTCCGCCCCCCTCTGACCCCTCCAGGACCACCTTTTTCCTAGCCCATGAAGGGAGGCTGCCTGCCCACACCAGTGTTCTTTTTTTGTCCTCGCTCCGGACGCCTTTTAAAGTTTATTTATTTTTATTTTGTTTTTATTTATTTTTTTCTCCATCCACCTGTTTGGGTTCAGCCTCTCCCGTATCAGACGACCCCCCCCATAGAGGCAGTAAATATCCTGAGGAGGTGGGTTCCCGTGGTGCTGGAATAAAAAGGTGCAGTATAAATAACTGTGTATTACTGGCAAAGGTCACTGGCAGTATAAATGACTGTATATACCTTCCTTAGGCAGGTGCTGGCACTCTCTCCTTCCATGTTTTTTTGTATACAGGCAGTGATTTGGCTCGCTGGGACTTGTAGTTCACCACCTCCACATTTATTCCTTTCAGGAAGCTCAGTTGAGCAGGTGAGGTCAGAGGTAGCTTCCTCTTGGATTGCCTAGCAAACACCAGAATGCTCACTGCTGATTTGCAGCAGGCTCTGTACTCCAGGGCTAATCTCAGTCTCCAGCTGATCAATCTGCTACTCTGCTCTGGTAAGCCTGATTTCCAGGACTCTCTTTTCTTACTGTTGTGTTACTTGTCTGTTTTTATTATCCTGTGCCTTTTTAGATCTGGGGAGTTTTGCCTGCCTAGCTGCCTTAGCACTGAAGATTCAGATGGAGAAGTTTATTTTATTTATTTATTTTATTTATTTATTTAAAAGAGGTTCCTACTCAGCATTCCAGCCTCAAAGGAGTAAAAGGCTAGACATGACAAGTCGCAGAGTCGCATGCAGGTGGATAGACGCCTGTTGTCACAGCATTCCAGATCTCCCTCACCCTTTACCTCACTTTAGTCACTCAGACCTGAGCCAAGAGAGGTCAAGACATCAGAAAGCCTCTAGGAAGAGCGAATCTGGGCGCAGACAGAGAAGATCCTCTTCTTCAGATAGGTCTTCATCGCCAGCCCAGGGAGAAGAAGGATCCTGTTGGGCTTGCTCAGCTGAGGTCATCAGAGGAAAGTGGGTGTGCATCCTGCTTCAAGGAGGTGGCTCAGGACAATGCTGCAAATGCACGCCAGGTTAAATCCTACATTAAGCACGCAGTCAAGGAAGGGTTGAACCGTGTTTTAAGGAATCCTGCTCATCCTGCTGTATCTTCAGCATTTGCAGATTCAGATCATGTCTTTTCAGTGCGTTTTTAACTTTAATGTCGATAGCGATTCAGATCCATCTGAGGCTGAGATGGTCTCAGAATTGCATACGTTTGATTTTTACACTGGTTCTCCTCTTGGTGGAGGCTGTTAAGGATGCGATGAAGTGGCAGGAAGAATTGTCACCTCAAAGAAACAGCAGAGATACTACCCGTATTTAAAGAAATCTTTACCTTCCTTCC
This sequence comes from Lithobates pipiens, assembly GCF_037356315.1. NCBI lineage: Eukaryota > Metazoa > Chordata > Amphibia > Anura > Ranidae > Lithobates > Lithobates pipiens. Next base: position 276,444,843 of record NW_027507790.1, on the reverse strand, counting down.
CATTCATTTCTGAAATTAAAGAATTATTTGACTATGACTGGGCAGGGCCTGAGAAGCTCAATGTGCATAATAGAGTATCGAAGCTGTAACCCTTGGGACACTACGCCTAAGGTGTATGCTTCATTACCTATATTCACCTGCCACATTCCGCTTCTGCTGGAGGATTCGGTCTCCTTTAGGGATCCTATGGATCGCAGAATAAACGCAGACCTAAATAGGTTGTATAGTTTGGCTGAAGCAGCCTGCAGGCTGGCGGTAGTGCTCACTTCTGTGGCAGCAGCACTTGGGTTGGATTTGCACCTGTGCGTTTTTGGTGCTTTTTGCGGTTTTGCGCTATTGTTAATTTACCATGGTCTCCTATGGGGCATGTTCGGTGGTGCGGATCTGCGGAATGCAGGGAGCACTGGGAGTGCATGAGTCTGAATCCTGCCTTAGGCTGTGGGTAGTGGAGCTGGTGGATGGATGTTCAGATGAAAGTCTGGGAAGTGGCAGTTCTTCTCTTTTGCAATTTTCAGGACTGCTGTAGAGTTTGTGGCTTAAGTGGCTGTTGACCAGGTCAGGGAGCCGGTTCAAAAGATGACAGCAAACATAATGGCTCATTCCATCACAGCCGCAGAGCCTTATGGTTGAAGCATTGGTCGGCCGATAAGGCTTCCAAGCACAGTCTATGTTCGATTCCATTCAGCGGGAAGCTACTCTTCGGGAAGACTTAGAATCAGCAATTCAGCGGGTTTCTGGCGGTAGATCTAGCCCAATCCTGCAGAAGAGAAAAAGACAATAGCAGCCCTTTCAGTTTAACAAGAGATCCAAAGAAGGATTCAGCTAGGCCAGTACTTACAGTTTTTCATGGAAGGGAGCCGGTTCAATCTTCCAGAAACCTTCCAAGCCCAGTGCCAACGAAGCTTCTAAGGCTTCAAATAAGTCCTTCTGAAGGTGTCTCCACTTAACCCTCTCAAGTAGGAGCAAGACTAGCCTAATTCGGGGGGGTTTGGGTAGTCAAATTACAGGATGTCTCGAGTTCAGAACAAGGCCCCCTCAGACCATGTTCGTAGAAACTGGGCTTCCTACAGATGTTTGAGAGGATATATAGGGGAGCTGTTGGCAGCAAGGGCCATCCTTCCGGTTCCAAGGCATGAATTGGGTCAAAGAGTATGTTCCCCTCTGTTTTTGGTCCCAAAGGATTCAGGGGGTTTCGGACCAGTTTTTTTGGCCTCAAAGTCCTGAATTCTTTCATGAAGGTTCCACCATTCAAAATGGAGTCAGGGGAAATTATCATTTCCATTGTGGACTTAGGAGACTGGATTGTTTCCATCGATTTGGCGGATGCGTATCTTCTTGTTTCCATAGATGCATCTCAGCATCGCTTTCTCAGTTTTTCCCATGGAAGGCTCTCATTTTCAAATATTCCATTATCTAGATGACATGCTACTTCTGGGTCCATCAAGAATGAGCTCCTTCTACTTCATGTGATTTTCACCTGCAAACACTAGCTTGTTTTGCTTGGGTCGGAGCCAGATGCATCCGACCCAAATGTTGGAGTATTTAGGAGTACAATTCAACACAGATCAGGGTGGTGTTTCTCTTCCTCAGAGGAAGGTCCAGGAGATCCAGTCTTAGAAAAAAGCAGTGATAGCAAGGTCTTCCATGATGGTGTAGGAGTGCATGCAGTATCTGGGGGTTCTATCAGCCACAGTTCCAGTAGTCCAATGGGGCAGGTGGCGCAGAAGGAGGTTTCAAAGGAACTTTCTTCTTCAGTGGGATCATCACTCCTTCTACCAGAAATTCTGCCAGTTCCGATAATCTGGTCCCTGGTTTGGTGGTCAGTAGAATCTTTCCGTTGAAGGCCTCAGAACCAATAGTGGTGATGACCAATGCCAGTCTGGCAGGCTGCGGGGCACACTGCCTGGGCCAGCAGGTTTAAGGCCAATGGAAATTTTGTGAATTTCCTAGGATTAGATGCTGTCAGACGCACTCTCTTAGTGCTCTAACCTATGTTGCGAGGCCGAGCTGTCTAGATTCTTGGGCAACAACTACAGTGGCTTATGTGTCTCAAGGGGGCACAAGAAGTCACCCTCTCCTTCAGGTGACATGTCAATCTTCCTATGCGCAGAGAAGAATCTCTGCTCTCTTACAGCATCTTATCTCCCAGGGCCTGGGAATGGTTTTAGCAGATCACTTGAGTCGAGGCTTTGAGAATCACAACGAATGGGGCCTGAATCGATATATCTTATAGCATTGGAGGAGAATTGTCAACTGCCTTGCTTCTTCTCCCGGACCTGGCATCCACAGGCATTGGGTCAGGGTGCTCTGTCCAGGTCTTAGAACTTCCCCTTGGTTTATGTGTTCCTGCTGCTTCCATTGGCTCTCAAAATCCTGCTGAAGATTCAGCGAGAAGATCACAGCAATAGTAGTCTTACCTTACTGGCTCAGGGAGCTGTGGTTTCCTCTGGCTTGGAGGATAAAGTTGGGCTTGCCAATCCCACTGTCTCCTTGTCAAAATCTCCTTCTGCGGAGTTGGGCCTGACACCCAAACTGCAGGAGGATGAAGTTAATAACTTGGAAGTGAGAGGGAGGCTTTAACTGGCTTGGGTCTCTCGGGCGGTGTAGTGGAGACATTATTACAGGCTTGTAAGAGGTCCACGAATGTAACCTATCACCAGATCTGGAATACTACAGAAAGGGGTTGGGACCTTGGATCTCCTTCAGTGTCTAACATTTTGGAGTTTCTGCAGAGTGGTCTCTCAGCCCTTGTACACACGGTCGGACATTCCGACAACCAAATCCGTCGGATTTTGTTCGACGCATTTAGTCCGAAACTGTTGCATACACACGGTCGGACAAAGTTGTCGGAAAATCCGATCGTTCAGAACGTGATGACGTTATTTCGTTACGACGGGACTGCGTTCACGCTAGTAGCCAATAGCTTTGGTGTAGGAATTTGATCTGAGCATGCGTGGCACTTTGTCCGATCGAAATTCTCTACACATGATTGGAGCATTTTTGTCCAATCGGAGCATTTTGTCGGAAAATGTTACCAACAAGTTGGAAAACTTGGTCCATTGGATACTCTGATGGAAACAGTCCGATGGAGACCACACACAGTCGGAATAACTGACAAAACGGTCCGATCGGACACATTCCATCGGAATCTCCGACCGTGTGTACAAGGGCTAAGGGTTAACTTATAATTCCCTGAAGGGTCAAATCCCCACTTTGTTGGCTATGTCGTGTACAAGATATGCTCTACATCCATTGGTGATCAGATTTTTAGGGGCAGCCATAGAAATCAGACCTCCATTGAAATCGTTTTTTTCGAAAAGAGGACTTAACACTAGTCTTGGGAACATCGCTGGTTCCTCCATTTGATCAAGCTTTCTCTTGTTCATTACTTCTTAACAGTTTATTTTGTTTTTTACTAGCCGTTGCCTCGGCCAGAAGGGTCTCCGAGTTGTTCGCCTTCTCAACTAAAGAACCATATTGTTTGGTGCTCCCAGACATGATAGTCCTTAGGCCGATTCCAAGCTTAATACCTATGGTTTCCATGTGATTTCGTATGAACTGGGAGGTCATTCCCCCAGCCTTTCCGGCGGATACAGCTGGTGATGAGTGGAATAGGTTAGACCTGGGCTCTGCGGTTTCAACCTACCTGAAATGGTCTAAAAGTTTATTTTGTTTTTTACTAGCCGTTGCCTCGGCCAGAAGGGTCTCCGAGTTGTTCGCCTTCTCAACTAAAGAACCATATTGTTTGGTGCTCCCAGACATGATAGTCCTTAGGCCGATTCCAAGCTTAATACCTATGGTTTTCATGTGATTTCGTATGAACTGGGAGGTCATTCTCCCAGCCTTTCCGGCGGATACAGCTGGTGATGAGTGGAATAGGTTAGACCTGGGCTCTGCGGTTTCAACCTACCTGAAATGGTCTAAAAGCTGATCAGCTGTAGTTTTTTCCCAATGGGGCCTAAAAGGGTATGCAGGCAACATCCAGAGTTTTTTCTTCCTGATTTGTCAAAGACCATGCATATTGCATACAAAATGCTGTGCCTTCCTCCTCCTTCAGAGATCAAAGCACATTCGATGAAGGGTATGGCGGCATCCTGGGCAGCATACACAAAGGCCGCCCCTGAGGTAGTTTGCAGAGCAGCAAGCTGGAGTGCGCCCAACACATTTTATTAGGCATTACAGGCTTAATTGGCTTGCCCGCCTGAGGAGACATTTGGCTCTAAGGTTATTATGGCGACTGTTGCCCATTAACAATTTGAGTAGCATTGAGCGTTTGACTTATTTTTTGTCTTCCCTCCATTTTTAATATTGCTTGCTACATCCCATAGTAGGCTGACATGGGGAGGTCCAGGAATAAGGAAATTTGTTGCCCATACTTACCATAATTTCCCTTTCCTGGATCCTCCCCATGTCAGCCGCAGGATTCCCACCCAGTTTATCCGTCGCAAGGCGAGTATTTTTTGAACACTGGTGTGGGCAGACAGCCGCCCTTTATTGGCTAAGAAAAAGGTGGTCCTGGAGGGGTCAGAGGCGGCGGAGCTGACCCATAGTAGACTGACATGGGGAGGAAATAAAAATTACGGTAATATGGGCAACAATTTTCCATAATATAGCATTTGTTTTCTGCTGTTCAGCGTCTGCTTGTTGTTGTGCAGCGTTGAGTATAGCGTTTGTTTTCTGCTGTGCAGCGTTTGCTTTTTGTTGTGCAGCGTTGGATATCATCAATTGTTTTAGGATTTCCTCCATGTTTTAGTCACTCTAGGTACTGGCCTTTTAAGTAGCAACTTACTACAGCTGCCCGCATTCTCCACCATATGTAACCTGGGGGACAGGTAGCAGGCACAAAGCTCCCTGGGATGAGCAGTTTCTCAGGCACAGATACCATATGCAGAGATGAAGAGACAAACAGTGCGGTGTTTATTTGTATTATATACAAGTCCAAATACAGGTGCTGTACAGTGTTCCAGAAAACAAAATAAAGGGCAAAATAGCAAAACACAAATCCTAGCCCTGTCATGGCTCTAACTATACAATCTGAAGACCCTCACTACCAGGCTGAACAAGCCTAACGCTTGTCAGTCTCTACAAAAACTGTTTAACAGGTTTAACCAACCTTACTCTCTCCACAGACCAACTTTGTGTGTATGTCCCAGGCAGAGAGCCAAGACCCGAACTGGACCATGGATCAGAGATCCCTGAATGTGTATGAGAGGAGCCTGGGAGACGTATAAACCCCGAACAGGACTTTTCCTGGCTCTCTCTGCTACAATATATATATATATATATATATATATATATATATATATATATATATATATATATATATATATATATATATATATATATATATATATATATATATATATATATATATATATATATTAAGTAATGTGCAAACCAACGTAGACCAACACACATACGCATCCTGAATTGCTTGGGGAGATGCCCTGTGGTATTCCTCTCCCCATCCATCAGGAGAGGAACTTCTTTGGTCAGCGGCAGTGTTCCACCATTTGAGTGAGATCATATACCATAATATGCATATATGGGTATTCACAAATATACATGAAATATACATCATGTATCAAAATATGTATATTATGTTCTTATTATAATCCATCTCTTCAAACAGAGACACAGCTCCTGAAGAAGTGACAAACTAGGTCACAAAACATGTTGAGCAATTTTTACATTTTTCCAGGATCATTGAACACCCCAATAGTACAAGCAGTCTTTTCAAATGTGGGTTATTTTCGATACATATCAAGTACAGCCCCACATGAAGTATACAAGTGGCTTTTTCCAATTTTGGGTTGATCAAAAATGTCCTTTCTTTGTAGTTCTTACTCTAATGTATTTTATTGAATGTATACACTATACGTAGTTAATGTATGTGAACTATTAAAATGTGTTATCTTTATCTAAATGTGCTGTTAAAGTCCATCTTTCCTTATCCAACAATTCCCTAATTGGATGCAGCAATGCACTTCACAGATCAGGTGCAAGACTTTGCCCAATCAAGGCACAGAGCACATTCAAAGCCATGATTGGGAAAAGTCATGATGACTTTGTCCAATCATGGCTCAGTGCTCATAGTCCCACCCCACACTATAAAAATTTCCTTTCCACAGGGACATTTTGCAGTGTGTTGATGAAGTAGAGATAGTTAGAGCAGGGCTCTGTTTTGCTACTAGTGAGCTAGTGTGTTCTTGTGACCCTGAGTGTAGAGTGTCAGTGTAGTGTTAGTGTAGTCTGAGTATAGGGTAAGTATTGTGTAGTGTCAGTGTAGCACGTCAGTGTAGTGCTAGTGTAGTGTGAGTATAGTGTGAGTATAAAGAGTGATAAAAGAGTGTGTCTGTTCACAGACTCCAATGACTACCTGACATTTGTCAAAATGAATCAGTCCTGGATTAGCAGCAGCTATCAAGCCTCTGATGCCAATGTCACGGATTAAATATTTTTTTAGGATCTGGAATCTCTTCAAGACTGTCTAGGCTGCCTAGCTTTGGTTATAGGGTGTTGATTTTATTTTTAAGTTTTTTTTTTTTTTTGGTATAGGTTTCATGGGCACAATTAACACCCAAGGACCAATTTTTCTGCATCTGCTTGACAGGTTCACATCATTTCCATTATTTACAGCAAAGCCAGTTATTGGTTTCATCAAATGTACCTCTATAGGGTGATGGTGTAAAGGCACCACCAACATCCAAAGCCCAATTTTTCCACACCTGTTTGACAGGTGTATATCATTTATTATTTTTTCTTTAGAAATGCCAATTCTTGGTTTCATCAAGAGTACCGCTAGCCATTTCCTGTTTTCTCCTGCGGTGTGTTCTCGGAAAAGGGAAATTTCTTCTTCCTTTCACTGGTCTGTAGATCAGCGGTGGCTTCAGTGGCTGAATGAGTTTGTCACTAAACCCAAAACTATTCCTTAATGACCTTACTGGTGAAACTGAAGTGGAGTATGGAATACAAGGGATACCTTTTTTATCTGTGGATGGTTACATGAACATGCAGTTTGCCAATACAGAAGAGTATGTTGATGGGGCATTGTCTGGACATCTTGGAGAAGTTCTAATAAGGTATAATAATGTATTGTATATACGAGTAGAAGAGGAGGAAGAAGATGGCGAGATGTTCAAATAAAGAAAATAGGGCACGTCTGGGCATCCGGAGGCTGCCCCTTGGGGTGGGCACTGTCATGGAAATAGGTACATCCCTTTGTACAATACTACAAGGAGGATGAACCGGCAAAGGCAAGGACACGCTGATGTGCATCAGAATACAAGGATGAGCAGCATCACAACCAGACAGACATGCGGCATCATGATCAGGTGAATGCACATGCGTAACAGCATACGTACAAAGTGATAGGGGCGCCACTGCCTATTTAAACTCGCTCCTGACAATGGAGCATTGCTGGTTTATCTTCAGCTTCCCCTACATTCCTGTGTCTCCTATCTCCTGCTTATCTGATCTCATGTGTACCAACCTGGCTTGTCTGACCTGCCCCTTCTGATTCTTTGGCTTGACCACCGGCTTGTACCTGACTTCCTCCTGCCTGCTTCCTGCATGTGACCCCAGCCTGGCTAACAAACTCCATTTATCATGTCTCCTGTGCTAAGGACCCAGTTGCTCTTGATCTCGGACTGTCTTGCTGTGTTTGACCCCTGGCATGACTACTGACTTTGCTACCTAAATACCCCACTGGTCCTCATCTGCTGGACTTCCTAAATACGCCTGCTTCCAGTAACTTTGTCTGTCCTACCAAGCTCCTGGCAACCAGCTTCACCAACCAGGCAACCCCTGCTTCTGTAGGCACCATATCCCCATGTCATCTTCAGGTTTGTGCTTTGCTCAGCCGCAAGGAGAGCCCTCCCAGCATCTCGGCCTCATACCAAGTTCCTGACATCATGTTATTGAGACAGAACATGCATAAGAATTGGTGGAGTGGATAACAAACCCCTCCTCATCCTCCTCATCCTCTGTCACCCAGGCTTAGAGTAGTTTGCCTTCCAATGCACCTGCCAAAGTGGCCTATTCCACCAGCTCCTTGTCCACAGTCACTACTTCCATAGCCCCACCATCATGTACGGAGGAGTCCCCAGAATTATTCGACCACAGTGTCGAGTACATTCTGTTGGAGGATGTGCAGCAATTTGAAGGCTCTGATGTTGGTTCTTAGGTTAGGTTAGGAAGGAGATAATGAGGTCACTGACTGTACTTGGGTGCCTGAGAGAAGAGAGGAGGAGGAGGAGGCACAACTCCAATGAGGCAGGATGTCCTCTAGGGGGCAGATTAAGGGCAGCCACCCAAATGCATCACAGCGCAGAGCTTCGCAGTTGCTGGGCACTGCTGAATCCCCGTTGATTTTTAAAAGTTCCTTGGGGTGGGCCTTTTTTGACACATGTGCAGCAGATCACACCGTTGCTGTTTGCAACCTATGTCTGAAGCAGATCAAGCGTGGTCAGAACAGCAGCGGCTTGGACACCACATGCTTCACCAGACATATGACGACCTGTCATGCAGTCTGTTGGAAACAGCACTTGAAAGACCCACATCAAAGTAAAAGGTGCACTTTTCCTTGCTCCTCATCTGAGATCTCCAACCCTGCTATACTTCCAGTCCTCTCAAAAACCTGCACTGAGAGGAATGTACTTGCAGCCAATCTGCTAGCAGTACACCACCATCTGATTTTAGCAGGCAAATTGCCCTACCAGTTGCTGAACGTAAAAAGAAATTGAGTCCCAGCCATTCACATGCTCAGTGTCTAAATGCTAGCTTGGCCAAATTGCTAGCACTGCAACTGCTGCCTTTTCAGCTGGTAGACTCTGCCCCTTTTGTGAATTTGTAGAATGTTCTGTACCTCAGTAGCAGGTTCCAAAATGCCATTTCTTTTCATGGAAGGCCATTCTGGCATGGGCAGGGACATTACCTTTCCTTCACGGTGCACTGGGTAACTCTGCTGGCAGCTGTGAAGGATACAGGACATGGTTCAGTGTTGTTGGAGCTTGTTCCGCCACCATACCTCCAAAATGCTCTTCTTCCTCTATGGCCTCGTCTGCAGATTTGTCCTCCAGCGGTACTCCATAAGCATTCAAGGGGCTACACAAGCAGTCAAGCAAAAAGGATGCCATATGGTGCTTGAGTTGGTTTGCTTAGGGGGCAGGGGCCAAACTGGGGCAGAGACTCTGTCAGCTCTGCAGGGGCAGGCTCAGAGGTGATTGACACCATGCCAGCGTCAGCCAGGAATGGTTGTATACAACAATGACACCAACCTTCTCTTCACCCTCTGATAGGGACACTGGACCCATGTTCCATGTTTGGTACAACAGGGGCATGTAATTACAATTGTTGATCTAATATTTCAAAGCAGGGCCCATTCCTGTGCCCAACAAGAGTATCTGTGAGGGGTTACAGTGTTGTGTCACCACCACCATCAAAGGCCCAATTTGTCTGCCCCTGCCCTAGCAGCATAAAAAAAGGACAAGCATGCCCCACGGCCACCTGCAGAGGATGCACCATGTCCACAACCAGCACTGTTGACTGTAGACACAGAGCCTGCTTGCTCTCTTTTAGAGGCCTGTGAGCACCTGCCTCTCCTTGGTGGCCTTCCGGACATGACGGGGTTTCCTCCACTACAACACTTCCTGATACAGATTTTTTAGATCCTGCTCACAATACTCAACACGAAACATAGAAAATTAAGAAATAATGGACACCATTCCTGAGATGATCAATGAACTTAACATTATCAATCTCTCTAGCTACAAACTCTCCCCAGAGGAAGTCCAAGTACTCTCAAAAGTTTTAAGTTTCTGCCCAGACTCTGACTGACAGGGACAAATTTGAAATCATACAAAACCTATACCTAGTTGCAAGGAAACTCATACTTAAAAGTATGTATACTAAAAACACACAACAACAAGATCAAACTAGGGCACACCACGATGAGGCTTTAGATAATCTATTAGCACTCTTGGAGGAACAACATCCTGTCGAACCGATTGATCAGTACGATATTGAATCACTCCTACAAGAACACTTGGACAGCAAGGTAGATAGTACACCTATCACATCCACATTAAAGAAAACAAGTCAGATACATTTTATTCCCCAAAAATCAATCCCAACTTAAGTGCCTTTTTATCCCTAACCAAATGAGGTTAAGAAGCTGAAAACCAACATCCCGTCACCAAATCTCATGACCTAAGAAAAATAAGCCCTTAATAAATTGATTAATTGTCACTCATTAACGATTAAACCTTATGATAAAGGGGGAAATGTGATCATGACAAATATGTAATATATGTCGATGTGTATGAAAATTAAAAAAAAAAACTGGTACAGACCTACCCCCAAATCCATGATATATATGTATCACCTATATCAATGGTGTTATATCTTTTTACATGGATGTAATAAAATTATATGTTTTATATAAATTCGGAAGCTGTTTTTTGTGAATTGCCCTTAAAGTCCCATTAAATTCTTGGGGGATACTAACCTCTTTTCCATTTACCTATGGGAATGTTGACAACATAGATGAGGATTTCTCGGGTGGATCTCCTATACTATATAAACAGTTCAAACTGCAACATTATAGAAAATTTCTCCATGAGTTACCCCTTTCATTTACAGGTATATTTACAAGTATATCATAATATGAAACGAAACAATCACTATATATTCTAATTGTAAATTTCCTTAGCTAACAATACAAACAGAAAACAATCAACTAATTTCTTACTTTGCCTTTTTTCCAGAAGATGGGATTACTCAGATTGGTAAGTATTTCAGGCACAACGTCTGGTCTTGTAATGGCAATTTCTTTATAGTTATAAGATGTACTGTTAACATAAACCCAGCTTTCTAAAATAAGATCAGTTGGAACTTCTCTTCTCTCATTGAAGTAGATCTCGACACCGGATGGTTCCATGTAATGAACATTTCTCACATATTTGTGCAGCTTTTCATGGAAGACAGAAATACAAAGTTTACCACATCACCATAACACCAATTTAAAGGATAAGTTAACCTTTTTCTTAAGTTTAACATATTACAGATGCACCGGCCCCCGCTTCCCCTGACCCCCCATTTTGACAGCTAACAGGGGATCTTCTCTCCATGCTAGCTGTCACTATTTAAAAAAGGGTTCGGCCTGCCCAGACGCTTCATTCTTTCACAGTATTTAGTGAATGGGAAGACTATAAGTACCGACAGCCTCAGCAGCTGTCGGTACTTTCCAGTCTCCTAGGAAAGAAAATATAAATAAATTCATATTTTTTTACCTGCAAAAATATGTGCATTTTTTCTAAATGTGAATTTATCCTTCAACTTTCCACTGAACAAATTCAAACTTGTCAAATCTACTAGTGGGATAAAAACAGATATTAACTGCTGTAAGGGAGTATGAGGAGAGGTTAATAACCTCAAAATCCCCCCCCCCCCCGGTATGTTACCTGTATATGGTTATGAAGTTGTCCATGATCATGGTTCAATTTTCCCATCCTTTATACCTATTTTTTAAAATGCTCTGTGACCTCTTTAATCATCTCGGCACTGGACATTTTTACCCCCTTCCTTCCCAGGCCAATTTTCAGCTTTCAGCACTCTCACATTTTGAATGAAAATTACTCATGCAACACTGTACCCAAATTACATTTTTATCACTTTTTTCAATCAAATAGAGTTTCCTTTTGGTGGTATTTAATCACCACTGGGTATTTTTATTTTTTTGCACTATAAATGAAAAAAAATAAAAAAAATCATACATTTTGACCAAAAATGTTTACTACTGCATTTCTTTGGTAAAAATTACCCAAACCAGTGCATATTATTTGGTCTGTGTGAAGGTTATGAAGTCTACCAGCTATGGTACCTATCATTGAAAATTAATCAATTGTGATATATTGACTGCTTATCTCATTTATTGAGGCCCTAACATGCTGGGACAGTACAAATATGCCCCAAACTTTTGGAAAGAAGCCAGTCCAAGGTATTTATTAAGAGGCATGGGGAGTTTTTGGAAGTTGTAATTTTTTTCACACGATTCTTTGGAAAATGAAGAAAGTAAATAAAAAGTGTTTTTTTTTTTTCACAAAAATGTCTTGCAACTACCCCCCCAAACACATTCTGCTACACCTCTTATGATGATACCACATGTGTGAGACTTTTTTACAGCCTAGCCATGTAGAGAGGTCCAATATCCAAAGAACACCTTCAGGCATTATCCATATTAGGAACAGGCCTTCTTCTGACACTTTTTGTTTAAAGTAAAAATCTGTATTTTTGCTGGAAAATCACTTAGAACCTCCAAACATTATACTTTTTTAGCATTTTTTAGCATGTTACATGATATTTGTGCAGTGGTTTTTCAAATGCAATTTTGTAGGAAAAAATACACTTTAATGAATCTTAATGCACACATACACAATTTAATATCCAATAATTGGTAAGATATATAGTAAGAAAAGGGAAGAAGACATTGAAGGTTCAGACTTTAACCGCTTGCACACACCGATGTACGTCAGCAGAATGGCGCTGGTAGCCAAAAAGGCGTACAGGTAGGTCCCCTTTAAGAAGCAGTCTCTGTGACCACGGGTCCTGACTCTATGTCCGCAGGATCCATGGTCATGTCACAGAGAGGTAGAACAGGGAAATGCTTTTGTAAAGCATTTCCCTGTTCTGCCTAGTGACGGGACAGAGCTCACGGCTCTCTCTCATCGAGAGTGTGATCAATGTTCTATGTGTTTAAGTCCAGCCCCCTAACAGTTAGGATACACTTAACCCCTTCACTGCCCCTAGTGGTTAACCCCTTCACTGCCAGTGTCATTTACACAGTAATCAATGCATTTGTATAGCATTGATTACTGTATAAATGACAATGGCTCCAAAATAGTGTCAAAAATATCTGATGTGTCCACCATAATGTCGCAGTCCCAATAAAAATTGCAGATCGCCACCATTACTAATAATTAAAAAAAAAAATGCCATAAAACTATCCCCTATTTTGTAGACGCTATAATTTTTGCGCAAAAAACAATCAATATACGCTTATTGGGATTTTTTTTTACCAAAAATATGTAGAAGAATACATATTGACCTAAACTGAGGAAGATTTTTTTTTATATATTTTTGGGGGATATTTATTATAGCAAAAAGTAAAAAATAATGCGTTTTTTTCAAAATTGCCGCTCTTTTTTTTGTTTATAGCGCAAAAAATAAAAAACGCAGTTGATCAAATACCACCAAAAGAAAGCTCTATTTGTGGGAAAAAAGGACATCAATTTTGTTTGGGTACAACGTTGCATGACCGCAAAATTGTCAGTTAAAACAACACAGTGCCGAATCCCAAAAAGTGCTCTGGTGAGGAAGGGGGTAAAATCCTCCGGGGCTGAAGTGGTTAAAGGCAAGTTGGACCACATGCAATGTATAAAAAATATAAATTTTATTTGTACAATACAAAATAAAAAGATTTGCAAAAGCAAAGAATGGGACTTAAAAGCATATATTTACAAATGTGTAGAATATATGTCACATAGGCCAACCAGTGTAAGACTAGTGATGGGTGAATGGTTTGGCCCGAGCATAAGTTTGGGCTGAACTTTGGTTGTTCATATGTTCGGGTGAACACCAAACAATATGCAGTGTTCGGGCAAATTCAAAAGCAGCTGGAACACCATTAAAGTCTATGGGACACGAACATGAAAAAACAAAAGTGCTAAATTTAAAGGCTTATATACAAGTTATTGTCATAAAAAGTGTTTGGGTATCCGGGTCCTGCACCAGGGACATGTACAAATGCATTTTTTTTTTTTAAACTGATGTTTTTTTTCAGGAGCAGTAATTTTTTTAATGCTTGTTATTATGCACTATTAATATAGCACCAACAGTTTACGCAGCTCTTTACAATTTAGAGGGGGACAGCACAATTACAGTACATGCAATACAGAATGGACAGGAGGGCCCTGCTCAGAGTGTACATTCTTAAGGGAGGGCATGGTGGTACAGAAGGATATAGATGCGAAGAATGATTTGATGGGGGTGGCTCGGGGACAGTTGTTAGGCAGGTGTGGGGTAGGCTTCCCTGAATAAGTGAGTTTTAGGGGTTCTCCTAAAGGTGGACAGGTTAGGGGCTGATCGGATATACCCGGGCAGGGAGTTCCAGAGGATGGGAGAGGCTCTGGAGAAGTCCTGAAGGTGAGCAGGAGAGGAGGTAACAAGGGTGCTAGAGAGCAGGAGGTCCTAGGAGGAGCGGAAGGAACGATTTTGGCAATATCTGCAGATGAGATTGGTGATGTAACTGGGGATGATGTTGTGGATGGCCTTGTATGTTATGGTTAACATTTTGAATTTTATATGGAGGGGTAGGGGAAGCCAGTGAAGAGATTGGCAGAGAGGGGCAGCAGTCATGGATCGATTAGGGAGGTGTATTAGTCTAGCAGCAGCATTCATAATAGACTGAAGGGGGATAGCCTGCATAAGGGTAGGCCATTAAGGAGAGAGTTGAAGTAGTCAAGGTGAGAAATAAGGAGTGAATAAGTTGCTTTGTTATGTCATTAGTCAGGAAGGGTCGAATTCTGGAGATGTTTCGGAGGATAGGGGCAGCAGGATTTAGCCAGTGAATGGATGTGGGGGCTGAAGGAGTGGTCAGAGTCAAGGATTACACCCAGGACCCTGACATGTGTGGAGGGACCAATGGTTGTGCTGTTGATCTTAATGGTAAAGTCATGGGGGGGGGGGGGCCGGGAAGGAGGAAATATTGCAAGCTCAGTTTTAGAAAGATTGAGTTTGACAAAGTGGTGTGACAAATAGGGATGAGCTTCGTGTTCGAGTCGAATGCACGTTCGATTCGAACATTGGCTGTTCGTCCGTTCGGCGAAATCCGAACTCTTGGTCCGTTCGCGTCAAAATTCGTATGGCGCGCACGGCCCACAATGCACTGCGATGGCGCAGTGCATTGCTGGCTCATGATTGGCCAAGCATGCACTGTGACCCCGCATGCTTGGCCAATCGCAGCGCCAGCAGCGAGGAGTGCCATGATTGGCCACAGGCATCCTGCCTGTGGCCAATCATAGCTCAGGCTGTGTAGTGCACGCCCCACACTATATAAGGCCGCCTTTGAGGCGGCCTCATGTAGTGTGTTGGCATCTGAAGCAGTGGGTGTTCTGTGTACCTTCAACACAGTTACACACCAATAGTTTTTGGCTGATTTCCTATCTTGCTCTTGTGTAGTGGTTATTGTCTGTGCCCTGACCGCAGTATACACCACTACACTATATTCACCTCACCTATATAGCTAGCTAGTGATCTATCTTTAACCACTTAACAACCGCCCATTGCCGATTAACGGCTTCAGGGCGGTTGTTTAACTCTGAGAGGCCGTTAGTTAACGGCCTCCCAGAATTCTGCTCTCGCGCGCCCCCTGGGGCGCGCACTCGAGAGCATCCGTGACCGCCGGGTCACGGATCGTCGCGGCCGTTTACCACGTGATCGCTCCGTCAAATGACGGAGTGATCACTTGTAAACAAACCGGCGTCATGTTATGACGTCGGTTCCTCCCTCCCCTCTCTGTACCGATCGGTACAGCGGAGGGGAAAGAGATCGGTGTCAGCAGCGATGTGGGCTGCATCTGCAGTGCCCACATCGCTGCTCACCGAATTTAACCCCTCAATTCCCTGCCAATACTCTGCAATACCAGTGCATACTCTGCAGTACCCTGCCATTACTCTGCAGTACCCCCCATTACTCTGCAGTACCCTGCCATTACTCTGCAGTACCCTGCCATTACTCTGCAGTACCCCCCATTACTCTTCAGTAACCCCCATTACTCTGCAGTACCCTGCCATTACTCTGCAGTACCCCCCATTACTCTGCAGTAACCCCCATTACTCTGCAGTTCCCTGCCATTACTCTGCAGTACCCCCCAATACTCTGCAGTACCCCCCAATACTCTGCAGTACCCGCCATTACTCTGCAGTACCCCGCCATTACTCTGCAGTGCAGTACCCTGCCATTACTCTGCAGTACCCTGCCATTACTCTGCAGTACCCCCCAATACTCTGCAGTACCCGCCATTACTCTGCAGTACCCCGCCATTACTCTGCAGTGCAGTACCCTGCCATTACTCTGCAGTACCCTGCCATTACTCTGCAGTACCCGCCATTACTCTGCAGTACCCGCCATTACTCTGCAGTACCCGCCATTACTCTGCAGTACCCCGCCATTACTCTGCAGTGCAGTACCCTGCCATTACTCTGCAGTACCCCGCCATTACTCTGCAGTGCAGTACCCTGCCATTACTCTGCAGTACCCTGCCATTACTCTGCAGTACCCTGCCTTTACTCTGCAGTACCCCCCATTACTCTGCAGTAACCCCCATTACTCTGCAGTACCCTGCCATTACTCTGTAGTACTCCCCAATACTCTGCAGTACCCTGCTATTACTCTGTAGTACCCCGCCAATACCCCGCCAATACTCTGCAATACCCTGCCATAAATTGCCATACCCAGCCATACTCGGAGATACCCAGCCATACTCGGTGATACCCTGAAATACCCAGCCATAGACGCCCCCCACCCCTCACCGCCCTCCGGTGCTTCTACCAACTCGCCAGTACGATCAAAGCCAGAATCTTTTTTTTATTTTTTATTTCAGGCTTCCCAGCCTAGAGGTGAGATGTGGGGTCATATTGACCCCCAGATTTCACTGTAAAGAGGACCTGTCACCCCATATTCCTATTACAAGGGATGTTTACATTCCTTGTAATAGGAATAAAAGTGATCAAAAATATATTTTTGGGGAAAAAAATGTCAAACTAAAATAAATAAAGTAAAATGAACAATAAAAAAAAAAAAAAAAATTAAAGCGCCCATGTCTCCATGTGCTCACATGCAGAAGCGAACGCATGCGTAAGCCCCGCCCACATATGAAAACGGTTTTCAAACCACACATGTGAGGTATCGCCGAGAACGTTAGAGCGAGAGCAATAATTCTAGTCCTAGACCTCCTCTGCAACTCAAAACATGTAACCAGTAAAAAAAAATTTATGAAGAAAAAATTACTAATCTGCTAAATTTTATAACAGAAACAAAGAAAAATTCATTTTTTCGCAGAATTTCCGGTCTTTTTTCTTTTATAGCACAAAAAAAAAAAAACTGAGAGGTGATTAAATACCACCAAAAGAAAGCTCTATTTGTGTGAAAAAAAGGACAAACATTTCATATAGGTCCAGTGTTGCATGACTGAGTAATTGTCATTCAAAATGTGAGAGCACCAAAAGCTGAAAATTGGTCTGGTTATTAAGGGTGTTTAACCACTTTCAGACCGGACCATTTTGCTGGTAAATGACCAGAGGTCTTTTTACACTTTGGCACTGCGCTGCTTTAACTGGTAATTGCGCGGTCATGCAATGTTGTACCCAAACAAAATTTGCGTCCTTTTCTTCCCACAAATAGAGCTTTCTTTTGATGGTATTTGATTGCCTCTGCGATTTTTATTTTTTGCGATATAAACGTAAAAAGACCGCAAATTTTGAAAAAAAATGATATTTTCTACTTTTTGTTATTAGAAAAATCCAATAAACTCAATTTTAGTCATACATTTAGGCCAAAATGTATTCAGCCACATGTCTTTGGTAAAAAAAAAGTCAATAATTGTATATTTATTGGTTTGCGCAAAAGTTGTCACATCTACAAACTAAGGTACGTTTTCTGGAATTTACGCAGCTTTTAGTTTACGACTGCCTATCTCATTTCTTGAGGTACTAAAATGGCAGGGCAGTACAAAACCCCCCCAAATGACCCCATTTTGGAAAGTAGACCCCCTAAGGAAATTGATAAGAGGCATGTTGAGCCCATTGAATATTTTATTTTTTTGCCTCAAGCGATTGAATAATGACAAAAAAAAAAATTTTTTTTTTTTTTACACAAAGTTGTCACTAAATGATATATTGCTCACACATGCTATGGGCGTATGTGAAATGACACCCCAAAATAAATTCTGCTGCTTCTCCTGAGTACGGGGATACCACATATGTGGGACTTTTTGGGAGCCTAGCCGCGTACGGGGCCCCGAAAACCAAGCACCGCCTTCAGGCTTTCTAAGGGCGTAAATTTTTGAGTTCACTTCTCACTACCTATTACAGTTTTGAAGGCCATAAAATGCCAAGATGGCACAAAACCCCCACAAATGACCCCATTTTAGAAAGTAGACACCCCAAGCTATTTGCTGAGAGGCATGTTGAGTTCATGGAATATTTTATATTTTGCCACAAGTTGCGGGAAAATTACAAACTTTTTTTTTTTTTTTTTTTTTTCACAAAGTTGTCACTAAATGATATATTGCTCACGCATGCCATGGGCATATGTGAAATGACACCCCAAAATAAATTCTGCTGCTTCTCCTGAGTACGGGGATACCACATATGTGGGACTTTTTGGGAGCCTAGCCGCGTACGGGGCCCCGAAAACCAAGCACCGCCTTCAGGCTTTCTAAGGGCGTAATTTTTTGATTTCACTCCTCACTACCTATTACAGTTTTGAAGGCCATAAAATGCCAAGATGGCACAAAACCCCCACAAATGACCCCATTTTAGAAAGTAGACACCCCAAGCTATTTGCTGAGAGGCATGTTGAGTCCATGGAATATTTTATATTTTGCCACAAGTTGCGGGAAAATTACAAACTTTTTTTTTTTTTTTTTTTTTTTCACAAAGTTGTCACTAAATGATATATTGCTCACGCATGCCATGGGCATATGTGAAATGACACCCCAAAATAAATTCTGCTGCTTCTCCTGAGTACGGGGATACCACATATGTGGGACTTTTTGGGAGCCTAGCCGCGTACGGGGCCCCGAAAACCAAGCACCGCCTTCAGGCTTTCTAAGGGCGTTACAGTTTTGAAGGCCATAAAATGCCAAGATGGCACAAACCCCCCCCAAATGACCCCATTTTGGAAAGTAGACACCCCTAAATTTAGGGGTACACTAGTGAGACTAGGTAATAAATGGCGGGTGCCCTGAAACTATAAAAAAAATAACTAACCAACCAGCGTCACCTGTAACAGTTATATGGTGATCACTGGTGAAAGGGTTAACTAGGGGGCAATTAGGGGGCTTTATGCGGTAGTATATGGGGGTCCCTGGCGCTATAAAAAGCTGCAGCGAACCTAAATACCTACCTGCCTAACTAGCGTCACCTGTGACACTAATACAGCGATCAGAAAAACGATCGCTTATTAGGCTGGGTTCACACTGGAGCGATGCGGGAACGCCACGAATGCGCGGCGGGTTCCCGCATCGCATGCCTCCCGGCGGCAGTTCACACTGCCCTATGCGAACTGCTGGGAGTGTCAGTGAAATGTTACTGACACCCCCAGATCAGTTCGCATATCGCAGTGCGATCTGCAAACTCGGATCGCATGGTGTGAACACCCATGCGATCCGATTCTGCTGCGGGCCAAAAAAAGGGTCCCGTGCGAATTTGCGGCGGGTGCGGCGAATGGCTGAACTCGAATCGCACAGAGATCGGATGTGATTTGCACTGCAGTGCGGTGCGAATCACATCCGTTCTCATAAACCGCTGCAATGTGAACCCAGCCTTAGTGACACTGGCGACGGGGGGTGATCACGGGGTTAAACCTTTATTGGGGGGGTTAGGGGGGTACCTTAGAACTAAAGGGGGCTAACCCTAACTGCCCTAACAGTTATTAGTCACAAATGACACCCGCCGGGTGATCAGGGGGTTAAACCTTTATTAGGTAATAAATGGCGGGTGCCCTGAAACTATAAAAAAAGAACTAACCAACCAGCGTCACCTGTAACAGTTATATGGTGATCACTGGTGAAAGGGTTAACTAGGGGGCAATCAGGGGGCTTTATGCGGTAGTATATGGGGGTCCCTGGCGCTATAAAAAGCTGCGGCGAACCTAAATACCTACCTGCCTAACTAGCGTCACCTGTGACACTAATACGGCGATCAGAAAAATGATCGCTTATTAGGCTGGGTTCACACTGGAGCGATGCGGAAACGCCGCGAATCCGCGGCGGGTTCCCGCATCGCATGCCTCCCGGCGGCAGTTCACACTGCCCTATGGGAACTGCTGGGAGTGTCAGTGAAATGTTACTGACACCCCCAGATCAGTTCGCATATCGCAGTGCGATCTGCAAACTCGGATCGCATGGTGTGAACACCCATGCGATCCGATTCTGCTGCGGGCCAAAAAAAGGGTCCCGTGCGAATTTGCGGCGGGTGCGGCGGGTGTGGCGGGTGCGGCGGGTGCGGCGAATGGCTGAACTCGAATCGCACAGAGATCGGATGTGATTTGCACTGCAGTGCGGTGCGAATCACATTCGTTCTCATAAACCGCTGCAATGTGAACCCAGCCTTAGTGACACTGGCGACGGGGGGTGATCACGGGGTTAAACCTTTATTGGGGGGGTTAGGGGGGTACATTAGAACTAAAGGGGGCTAACTCTAACTGCCCTAACAGTTATTACAGTCACAAATGACACCAATGCAAAAAAAAAAAAAAAAAAAAAAAAAATGACATTGGTGTCACTGTGACTGGGGGGCAGGGGTAATTGGGGGGGTGATCGGGGGGTAAAGGGGGGGTGTGAGTGTGCCTGGCATGTTCTACTGTGTGTGTGAGTGTTGGTGCAACTTACTGATCCGCTCTCCTCCGTGTCGGAACGAAAAATACCGACACGGAGGAGAGAATACATCACTTCCTCTCCTGTGTTTACATTACAGGAGAGGAAGTGATGTCACCGGGGATTTCTATTCGTCGGGAGCGATCGCGAGGGGGTGGCCATGAATGAATGGCCGTCCCCTCGTCCGGGATCGCTCCCGAACGAATACCGACCGCCGCAGGCACCGGGCGGGGGCCCGATCGGGCCCCCGACCCGCGGGAGGCAAGGGACGTACATGTATGTCCTTATGCCTGCCCGTGCCATTGTACCGACGTACATCGGCGTGCGGCGGTCGGCAACTGGTTAAGTGCCCAGTGGTCAAGTGGTTAATAATAGAGCTTGCAGTCAGTAGTGTTAGGAGATAGTGCGTGCTGTCTGCGTGCTCTGTACCCAGTACATACCGCTATAATATAGTGCAGGCCCCTACTTTCAAACATCCAACTTACAAACATCTCCTACTTGCAAACGCAAGGAGACAGCAGCAAGTGAGATGAAAAAAGACGGACGACAAAACAAATTATACAGGGGTGATAACCCTTCCCTATGTTTTCCAAAAAGCTTAAAAATAGTTTTTTTGACTGGAGCTACACTTTAAAAATGTACCAGTTGAAAATTACAAACAGATTCAACTTAACACAACAAACCTACACAGTCCCTGTCTTGTTTGCACCGCCTGTATACTGCTGTTCTGAGTATATAGGGCCTGGGGGCCACACGCATTTCCTTTTTTTAATATGGGTACAGGGTTCCCCTTGATATGCGTACAAGACCCAAAGGGGCTGGTAATGGGCAGGGAGGGCTACCCATGCCATTTTTCTCAATGATTTTCAACCATATTGCAGGAACCAGATATAACATTAAAACCGCAAGCAGTTTTAAATGATGTTATTTCCGTTTAATGTCATTTTGTGCAGGGACTGTTCTAAACACGGGAAACACGTGGCACTTCACAGGCATACTACAGACACCCCCCAGGCACCATATTTAAAGGAATATTTCACTTTTTTTTTCACTTTAATCGTCATTAAAATCAGTGCTCCCGCCAAAACGGCCGTTTTTAAAACTTTTTTTTGCATTGACCCATGTCCCCTGAGGCAGGAGGCAGGTCCCCAAACCCTTTTTAGGACAGTATCTTGCATATTAGCCGTTAAAATTAGCACTTTCCATTTCGAACGTTCGAGTCCCATAGACTTCAATGGGGTTCTAACATTCGTAACGAACGTGGGGGCCGTTCGCAAGTTCTGGTGCGAACCGAACCGAGGGGGGTGTTCGGCTCATCCCTAGTGACAAACATACCGATATGTCATTCAGTAAGTTTGAGATCTGTGAGGAGATCGAGGGGTTGAGTTAAGGAATGGAGAGATAGATCTGGGTGTCATCGGTGTAGAGGTGGTATTGGAAGCCATGGGAGGTTATCAACTGGCCCGGGTAAGAGGTATAGAGTGAGAATAGGAGGGTCCCAAGGACGGAGCCTTGAGGTACGCCAACAGAAGAGAGAGGAAGAGGAGCGGAGGAGATTGCGTTGTAAGGGACACTGAAAGTGTGCTGAGATAGGTAGGGGGAGAACCCGGATAAAACAGAATCACAGAGGCCACTGGAGTGTAGTTTGCTGAGGAGGAGCAGGTGGTCAACTGTGCCAAAGGCAGCAGAGAGGTCTAAGAGTATGAGTATGGAGTAATGGCCATTGGTTTTAGCAGTTAGTAGGTCATTGGTGAGTTTTAGTAGGGCAGTTTCAGTGGAATGTTGTGGACAGAAGCCGGACTGTAGGGGGTCGAGAAGGTTGTTGTCCGTGAGGTAGCAACTCCTTCGGTCATGGAAAAGGTGTTTGATGAGCTTGTAGGCAAATAGGAGCAGGGAGATGGGTCTTAAATTATTAAAACAGGTTTTTTTTAAGTATGGGGGTAACCAGTGCATGTTTGAGCAGGGAAGGAAAGGTGACAGAGGAGAGGGAGAGGTTGAAGATGTGAGTTAGGAGTTTAGGATAAAGTGGGAAGGTGGTCGCAGTAATTGTGAGGGGACAGGGTCCAGGGGACAAGTGGTGAGGTGGACCATGGAGAGGAATTTATCAACTTCATCGGTGGTAACTGGGCAGAAGGAGGAGAGTATTGAGTCTTGTGTTGGACCTGATGTGTTGGGTAGGGGAGGAAGTTGAATGCAGGATATCTCCTTGCGAATTGTATTGATTTTGCTTTTGAAATGGTTGGCAATCTGTTGAGTGGTAAGCAAGTTGGTGAGTGGGGACAGTGGGGGGTGAAGTAAGGAATTAAGGGTAGAAAAGAGTTGATGGGGTTTGGATGTGAGGGTTTTGATGAGTATTGTAGTAGGTTTGTTTAGCAGTGTGAAGGCAGGAGTTGTATTTGAGAAGGTCAGATTTTAGAGGGTAAAGTCTTGCAGGGATTTAGATTTAAGCCATACTCGCTCAAGAGCACAGCTGCATCTCTGGAGACTTATATTGCCATCTGTATGCCAGGGTTGTGGCAGATGGGGCTTGGTTCTGCATGTAGAAATAGGAGAAATTACATCTAGAGAGGATGACAGCATGTTGTTGTGGATGGAAGTGGTTAGGTCTGGGCAGGACAAGGGTGCAATTTTGTCATAAAGGCCATCAGTAGCAGAATGAAGAAAGGAAGGATTGAGGTTGCAAAGGTTTCTGCGGGTAATGGTTTGTGGGTTGTTAGCGTGGGAGGTAGGAGACAAGGACGCTGTGAAACAGATAAGGTTGTGATCAGAGAGAGAGAAAGTGTTAGATAGGTTGCAGGGAGTGCAGCGATGGGAGAATATAAGGTTGAGAGTATTGGAGTGAGTTTGTGTCAATTGTGTTAAGGTTAAAAGAGGAGGTTAGGTTGAGCAGTTGAGAAGTGGTTGCATTATTAACATTGATTGGAATGTTAAAGTCACCTAGGATGATGGTAGGTACTTCAAGTGAGAGAAAGTAGGGTAGCCATGCAGAGAAGTCATCCAGAAAGTGTGACACTGGTCCAGGAGGCCGATAAATGACTGCGACCCCCAGACAAGCTGGAGAGAAAAGACTAATGCAGTGCACTTCGAAAGAGCAGGGGGAAAGAGAGGGAGGTGTAGGTAAAACCTGAAAGGTGCATGGTGGGGAGAGGAGAAGTCCAAAGCCATCTCATTTTTGTCCACTGGGTCTGGTAGAGTGAGTCCAGAGGAGGCCATTGTGGGTCAGAGCAGCTGGAGAGGTAGTGTTGAATTCCTGGAGCAAAGTTTCGGTAATAGCAAATAGATTAAGGTATTTGGAGAGGAAAAGGTCATTGACAGAAGCTAGTTTAGCTAGTTAAAGACAGAGTTTGTTGAAGACCAGATGGCACATGAAAGAGGGGGCTGACTTGTGGAATCAGGGGAATGGGGATTAGAAGGTGGGAGTTACGACTGTTGGATGAGGTAGACAGACAATTTTGGGGGTGGAAATTGGATATTGGTTTGGTGCAATGTCCCCAGACATTAGAAGTAGTAGGAGGTTTGGGAAGGTGAGGCAGGAGTGGGATTTACAGGAGGGCAGTGGAGTGGAAGTGGTGATACTGTGTGGGCGGGGAATGAGCAGGAGGTGGTAAGTACAGTAATATTGAGTGGACAGAAGAGAGGGAGATATGTACAGGTTGGGGGCTGGAGAGGGGAGGTAAAGAAATGAGAGTTTGAGGAGAGAGGACGTTATTACAAAGATTAGTGTGAGCATGCTGGAGGGTGGGGAGATGGGAATAGAAGGAAGGCTGAGGAAAGTTTGAGGATGAAGGGAAACTGTATAAAATAGGTGTGGAACACTAATATCTGTACTTACTTTTTTGTAGCAGTGACTTAGTCAAAGTGCCGTGTACAAGCGCCATACACTTGTCACCGGAGTGACACTTTGCACAAGAAGTGGCCAGCCCAAACCCTCGCCAGTCATCCCAAGAAATGAGCTACATTTTTACAGGGATGATGTGGGGGGAAGAATCACAATTTTTCAATTAGGAGCTGATAAAACCAGGCTTGTGGGTGGACGATCAGGTCAGTCCATTTTCATTCCCACATGAGTCGTGTGTTATATTGGTGGAGTATGGTGAGACACAGTAATGTGCTTGCCACTGTTAACCACATAGCCGGTTGTGAATATTTTATCATTTTTAATTTATAATTACAACTTTAACTGGCAGAAGGTGGGTTAATTAGACAGATGGACAACATTGTGGTGGTCCATGTCCATTGACTTAAAAGTCCACCAAATTTTCTCACTATGAGTTAAAGTGATAAAGAGGGGGGATACTTAAACTTTGTTGCCACCCCCCTGTGATGAAGTCTGAAGTGACAAAACACGTCGGGGCGTGGCTACACGGCAACGCTGAGATGGTGACTCCATGTGTATGACGGAAGCTACGAGGAGATTGCAACACTAAGTCACCTGGAATGTTTGGAATTTTAACAAGGTGATTTTGAATCTTTTATGATGTAAAGTATATATTTGTGAATTCGTATGTTTCTATGCATTTCTAGCTATTACTATTAATAAACTGATTACCTTAAGGTGTTTTTACATTATTGGAGGCTCTGTATCAATTTCTATTCCCACATGTGGAGAGTGTCTTTATTAACCTGGATGGAGATTGACGTGTATAAGCAGCTCTTCAATAACGTCTAATGCCGCGTACACACGATCGGAATTCCGGCCAGAAAAAGACCAATGAGAGCTTTTCATCAGAAAATGCGATCGTGTGTATGCTCCATCGGAATTTAGCTGTCCAAATTCCCGCCAGTCAAAAATTGATAGCATGTTCTCAATTTTCCCAACGGAAAAACTTTCTATTGGAAATTCCGATCATGTTTATGCAATTCCGACACGCTAAAAATCATGCATGTTCAGATTCAACTATGAGACAGAAGCTATTGGCTACTGGATTTTGAACTTCCTTTTTCTAGTCCCGTTGTACATGGTGGACGTCACCACATTCTTGGCAGTCGGAATTTGGTGTGACCGTGTGTAGGCAAGACAGCTTGAGTGGAATTCCATCGGAAAAACCATCAGAGCTTCTTCCGACGAGAATTACGATTGTGTGTACGCGGCATAATAAGTCCATATTTGCCAGACAAGATAGTGAACGGCAACAGCATCTGGTGAGATTTATTCTTAAGGGAGTGGACTTGGCACACATTCTTTGGTGAAGGATTTTGGTGGATCAAAGAGATTTTGTTTCACTATTGTTTCATCACTTTAAGTTGGACTATATTACATTATTGATTTGCATATGTTGGAGCATATATATATTTTTGGATATGCCATATGGACAGTTTTCATTATGTATGGGTGTTCTATGTTGATCATTTCACAATGCTCATATTTAGGAGATTTGTAGATTAATTTAGTGTACTACTGTGCAATTATTTTCTTTCTTTGTTAAATTGACATTTGTTTCATCTCATTTGCATGCATTATTGCAGTGGGAAAACATATATATACTGTGACATACTGAAGCAGAGCATTGGAAACTGGGCTGCAGGGCAGAATTCCAACATGATAATGTCCCCAAATACACCTCCAAGATGACCGCTTCCTTGCTACAGAAGCTGAGGGTAAAGGTGATGGACTAGCCAAGCATACATCCAGACCCAAACTCTATTGAGCATCTGTGGGGCATCCTCAAATGGAAAGTGGAGGAGCGCAAGGTCTCTAACATCCACCAGGTTTGTGGTGTCATCATGGAGGAGTGGAAGAGGACTCCAGTTGTAAAGTGCTGCGCAAACTGTTGGGGCTATATAAATCCTGCATAATACCGTAATAATATTTTTGGATATGCCATATGGACACTTTTCATTATGTATGGGCGTTCTATGCTGATCATTTCACAATGCTCATATTTAGGAGATTTGTAGATTAATTTGAGATTTGCAGGGGGCACATTTGCAACTGGGGCTCTTTCTCAAAGTGGTGATTTCTATAAGTGGAAGCACTTCTGACACTTATCATTAACTGATTATCTGACTGTATCATCTGAGAATCTCTTCTCTCACCCTACAGGTATGTGCTAACTGAACCATCTCCACCCAAAAACTGAAACACTGCTATCTGATTTTAATATGTGTCTTTAACCACCTTCAGACCGGACCATTTTGCTGGTAAATGACCAGAGGTCTTTTTACAATTTGGCACTGCGCTGCTTTAACTGGTAATTGCGCGGTCATGCAATGTTGTACCCAAACAAAATTTGCGTCCTTTTCTTCCTACAAATAGAGCTTTCTTTTGATGGTATTTGATTGCCTCTGCGATTTTTATTTTTTGCGATATAAACGTAAATAGACCGCAAATTTTGAAAAAAAATGATATTTTCTACTTTTTGTTATTAGAAAAATCCAATAAACTCAATTTTAGTCATACATTTAGGCCAAAATGTATTCAGTCACATGTCTTTGGTAAAAAAAAAAGTCAATAATTGTATATTTATTGGTTTGCGCAAAAGTTGTCACATCTACAAACTAAGGTACGTTTTCTGGAATTTACGCAGCTTTTAGTTTACGACTGCCTATCTCATTTCTTGAGGTGCTAAAATGGCAGGGCAGTACAAAACACCCCAAATGACCCCATTTTGGAAAGTAGACACCCTAAGGAAATTGATAAGTGGCATGTTGAGCCCATTGAATATTTTATTTTTTTGCCTCAAGCGATTGAATAATGACAAAAATTTTTTTATTTTTTTTTTTTTTAACACAAAGTTGTCACTAAATGATATATTGCTCACACATGCTATGGGCATATGTGAAATGACACCCCAAAATAAATTCTGCTGCTTCTCCTGAGTACGGGGATACCACATATGTGGGACTTTTTGGGAGCCTAGCCGCGTACGGGGCCCCGAAAACCAAGCACTGCCTTCAGGCTTTCTAAGGGCGTAAATTTTTGATTTCACTTCTCACTACCTATTACAGTTTTGAAGGCCATAAAATGCCAAGATGGCACAAAACCCCCACAAATGACCCCATTTTAGAAAGTAGACACCCCAAGCTATTTGCTGAGAGGCATTTTGAGTCCATGGAATATTTTATATTTTGCCACAAGTTGCGGGAAAATTACAAACTTAAATTTTTATTTTTATTTTTTTCACAAAGTTGTCACTAAATGATATATTGCTCACACATGCTATGGGCATATGTGAAATGACACCCCAAAATAAATTCTGCTGCTTCTCCTGAGTACGGGGATACCACATATGTGGGACTTTTTGGGAGCCTAGCCACGTACGGGGCCCCGAAAACCAAGAACCGCCTTCAGGTTTTCTAAGGGCGTAAATATTTGACTTCACTCCTCACTACCTATTACAGTTTTGAAGGCCATAAAATGCCAAGATGGCACAAAACCCCCACAAATGACCCCATTTTAGAAAGTAGACACCCCAAGCTATTTTCTGAGAGGCATGTTGAGTCCATTGAATATTTTATATTTTGCCACAAGTTGCGGGAATATTACAAACTTTTTTTTTTTTTTTTTTTTTTTCACAAAGTTGTCACTAAATGATATATTGCTCACGCATGCCATGGGCATATGTGAAATGACACCCCAAAATAAATTCTGCTGCTTCTCCTGAGTACGGGGATACCACATATGTGGGACTTTTTGGGAGCCTAGCCGCGTACGTGGCCCCGAAAACCAAGCACCGCCTTCAGGCTTTCTAAGGGCGTTACAGTTTTGAAGGCCATAAAATGCCAAGATGGCACAAACCCCCCCCAAATGACCCCATTTTGGAAAGTAGACACCCCTAAATTTAGGGGTACACTAGTGAGACTAGGTAATAAATGGCGGGTGCCCTGAAACTATAAAAAAAATAACTAACCAACCAGCGTCACCTGTAACAGTTATATGGTGATCACTGGTGAAAGGGTTAACTAGGGGGCAATCAGGGGGCTTTATGCGGTAGTATATGGGGGTCCCTGGCGCTATAAAAAGCTGCGGCGAACCTAAATACCTACCTGCCTAACTAGCGTCACCTGTGACACTAATACAGTGATCAGAAAAACGATCGCTTATTAGGCTGGGTTCACACTGGAGCGATGTGGGAACGCCACGAATGCGCGGCGGGTTCCCGCATCACATGCCTCCCGGCGGCAGTTCACACTGCCCTATGCGAACTGCTGGGAGTGTCAGTGAAATGTTAATGACACCCCCAGATCAGTTCGCATATCGCAGTGCGATCTGCAAACTCGGATCGCATGGTGTGAACACCCATGCGATCCGATTCTGCTGCGGACCAAAAAAGTGTCCCGTGCGAGTTTGCGGCGGGTGCGGCGGGTGCGACACGAATTCAGCCATACTATCTGTATGGCTGAACTCGAATCGCACAGAGATCGGATGTCATTTGCACTGCGGTGCGAATCACATCCGTTCTCATAAACCGCTACAATGTGAACCCAGCCTTAGTGACACTGGCGACGGGGGGTGATCACGGGGTTAAACCTTTATTGGGGGGGTTAGGGGGGTACCTTAGAACTAAAGGGGGCTAACCCTAACTGCCCTAACAGTTATTACAGTCACAAATGACACCCGCCGGGTGATCAGGGGGTTAAACCTTTATTAGGTAATAAATGGCGGGTGCCCTGAAACTATAAAAAAATAACTAACCAACCAGCGTCACCTGTAACAGTTATATGGTGATCACTGGTGAAAGGGTTAACTAGGGGGAAATCAGGGGGCTTTATGCGGTAGTATATGGGGGTCCCTGGCGCTATAAAAAGCTGCGGCGAACCTAAATACCTACCTGCCTAACTAGTGTCACCTGTGACACTAATACAGCGATCAGAAAAATGATCGCTTATTAGGCTGGGTTCACACTGGAGCGATGCGGGAACGCCATGAATCCGCGGCGGGTTCCCGCATCGCATGCCTCCCGGCGGCAGTTCACACTGCCCTATGCGAACTGCTGGGAGTGTCAGTGAAATGTTAATGACACCCCCAGATCAGTTCGCATATCGCAGTGTGATCTGCAAACTCGGATCGCATGGTGTGAACACCCATGCGATCCGATTCTGCTGCGGGCCAAAAAAAGGGTCCCGTGCGAATTTGTGGCGGGTGCGGCGGGTGCAACACGAATTCAGCCATACTATCTGTATGGCTGAATTCGAATCGCACAGAGATCGGATGTGATTTGCACTGCAGTGCGGTGCGAATCACATTCGTTCTCATAAACCGCTGCAATGTGAACCCAGCCTTAGTGACACTGGCGACGGGGGGTGATCACGGGGTTAAACCTTTATTGGGGGGGTTAGGGGGGCACATTAGAACTAAAGGGGGATAACCCTAACTGCCCTAACAGTTATTACAGTCACAAATGACACCAATGCAAAAAAAAAAAAAAAAAAAAAGCAATTGGTGTCACTGTGACTGGGGGGGCAGGGGTAATTGGGGGGTGATCGGGGGGTAAAGGGGGGTGTGAGTGTGCCTGGCATGTTCTACTGTGTAGTGTAGTGCTTGTGCAACTCACCGATGCTCTCTCCTCGGTGCCGGAACGAAAAATACCGACACGGAGGAGAGAATACATCACTTCCTCTCCTGTGTTTACATTACAGGAGAGGAAGTGATGTCACGGGACATTTTCATTCGTTGGGAGCGATCGCGAGGGGGTGGCCATGAATGAATGGCCGTCCCCTCGTCCGGGATCGCTCCCGAACGAATACCGACCGCCGCAGGCACCGGGCGGGGGCCCGATCGGGCCCCCGACCGGCGGGCAGGCAAGGACGTACATGTAAGCCCTTATGCCTGCCCGTGCCATTCTGTCGACGTACATCGTCGTGCGGCGGTCGGCAAGTGGTTAAAAATGCTGGTATGCTATTTTTGCTCAACAGGCCTGTAGACCTGTCCACATTACAATGCTTTATTATCTCCATTGTCTTACCCAAAATGATGTCCCGTCTAACTTTAGTGCCCTCTTGCTAGTCTGTTTCTGAAGTTAGAATTTTGCCCTGTTAACCAGCCAACCTTTATTTACTCCTGAGTGATAATTGAACCCACCCACACCCCACTCCTTTCAGTATAAAGATACGTTTCTTTTTGGGGGCAAATTTGCAACTGGGGCACTTTCTCAAAGTGGCGATTTCTATAAGTGGAAGCATTTCTGACTCTGCACTTCAGCGAATGCACAAAGCAAAGGGACACAAGAAAATACTTTGAAAAACACCACACAGACATCAGGTGACCTTGTTTACTCCTTCACCTCTTTCTCCTTGTAACATGCCCTCTCTGCCACTCCTTTTGACAGCTTTGTCCTCTATCCTAAAACTATCTCTCCTCCACCTCTCTTCTCCCCCCCACAGCATATATATATATATATATATATATATATATATATATCACCCTCACTTCTGTCCTCTCCTTATTACTGCACCCACCAACTCCTGCTAATTCTAAATCCACACACACTAAAAATCTCCAAGATCCTGGGTCATGTCCCTTCATTTAAATCCCACTGCCATATTACCTCCATCACCCTCCTGCTTCTCTTAACCTCTGGAGATATATCCCGAAACCCTGGCCTTCCATCATCAAACTGTACCCCATGCAGCCATCACCCTGCACCCCCTGGCAGCAGCAGCAATCAACAAAATTTAGTTCCCATTTCTATTCTTCCCAAGACCAGACTCCCTTTCTCTTGTGCCCTTTGGAACTCCCACTCTGTCTGCAACAAACTCACCTCTCTCCATGACATCTTTATCGCCAACTCATTTAACCTACTCGCCATTACCGACACCTGGCTCCACGAATCTGACACTGCGTTTCCTGCTGCCCTATCCCACGGTGGTCTTCTTTGGACTCACTCCCCCAGATCCAATGGACGTAACGGAGGAGGTAACGGAATCCTTCTAGCCCCACATAGCACTTTTCAGGTACTTCAGCCACCTCCCTCTCTGTCACTCTCCTCTTTCGAAGCACACGGCATTCGTCTTTTCACTCCAATTTCTCGAAGGATAGCAGTGATCTACAGGCCCCCTGGACCAGTATCAACATTTCTTGATGACTTCTCTGCCTGGCTACACTACTTTCTTTCTTCTGAAATTCCCACAATCATTCTCTGGGACTTCAACATCCCTATTAATACTAACACTCCTGCCCCTTCCAAAATTCTTAGCCTAACATCCTCCTTTGACCCGAAGCAGTAGATACACGCTCCTACTCACTCCAAAGGCAATTTCCTTGACCTAATTTTTTCTCACCTTTGCACTCCATGCAACCTCTCTAACTATCCATTCCCTCTCTCTGATCACCACCTTATTAGTTTCACTCTCTCCCTCTCCTTATCCTCCTCTCCCTCCAACCATCTTAAAGTTACGCGCAGAAACCTACGTCATCTCAACCCTTCTATTCTCTACTCTGCTATCGACAACCTCTACGACAAAATCTCACAACTATCCTGCACCAACTTAGCCACTTCTGTCTACAACACTTCACTTCTAGCCTCACTGGACTCACTGGCCCCCCTCACTACACACAGAATTAAGCCCCAACCGCTTCAAGCTCAGCAAACAGATGTTATTAGAAGTCTGAAATAATATAGTCGTGCTCATGAGCGCCTGTGATGTAAGACCAAGTCTCAGAGAGATTTCAACCAATATAAATCTGCCCTCCAAAAATACATTTCCAGCCTCCTCTCTGCCAAGCAGACCTATTTTATCACTCTCATTAGCAACTAATCATCCCGTCCCCGTCAACTCTTCTCTACTTTCAACTTTCTACTTCGTCCTCCACTGCCTCCACCCGCCAACTCACTCACTGCCCACGAGATTGCCAATCATTTTGTCATGGTTATGCAGTGATCTTCCTCTGTTTGCTTACCTCCCCTCATGTGTTGTAGGTTTAGGAGATATTTCTGGGACCTACAGGTAAGCCTTAATCTAGGCTTACCTGTAGGTCAAAGTGGTTTGTAAGGGTTTACAACCACTTTAAGGTGCCATAAACAAAGCAATTAGTAAAATACCATCAATCCTTCCACAATAAAAAAAAAAAAAAAAAAAAAAAAACAACCATTTATTTATCTATATTTAAAACCTGTATAGAGAAATCAAAGATTTTGGGGATAGGATCATAGTAATATAAACACTTATACCCAACTTACTCTGTGCTGGAATCCATTTTGTTCATATTTATTTTTCTTCATGTACATCCAGTGTAGAGCATTGGCCAGAACATTTACAGCCCTGTATGCATAGACAGGCAGAGATGTATAATCATCAAATGCCTTCCAATATTTTACATCTCTACAAGGTTTTGCAGAAATGTTATATAGCCAATTAAAAAAGTCATTTTTCCGTGGGTGAGGGGAAAGGCATGAAAACAAAGAAATCCAAATATCTTCCAGTATTGGGTCAGTGAGGCAACGGGAGAAGCTGACACCATATTCAGGATTTCCGTCTTGTACGTATATTTTTTGTGCCCACAGAAATATGAAGCTGCAGTTGATTGCTGTTAAGTCCTCAAATGTTTTACTTCTTAGCTTACTCCATGAAGGCGGGAAAATAAATGTAATATTTTCCAAAGAAGAGGGCATAAACTGAGAAAAGTAATAAAAGTGTGATGCAAAAGTTTCACACGCTATGACAACTTTAGCTTTTGATTTACTAATAATCATCAATCCCACAATATCATGTACAATATCTGGTGTCAGTTTAATGATATAATCTACGCAGATTCCATGTTGGCTCAATATTTTACTCAGTTCTTGGGACTCATCATCACTGCTGCCATCATCTGATAGTATTATTCCAACCCAGTTCCACCCAAAATACTGCAAAAATTTTATAATAGCTGCATAATAGATCCGATTGTCTGGTGTCATGTGGAATAAAGTTGGATACAGTTTTCCATCACTCAGACGAGTGTCAGTGACTCGATAACTGACCTGGTTGACATGTTGGGAAATATTTTAATGAGATATTATTATTTAGACAATAAAAAAATGAGAAATACAATTTATAAATGATGGACCAAGGTCTCTTCATCATATATTGTTCTAATAAAAAAGTAGTACTGTTTTGGACCCGAACTAGAACAGCTCGGTACCTTGTTTCTGTCCCCCTGGCCAAATTAATGCTTAATATAAGAGTGTGCACACTTGAAGTCAGACACTGACACGCAGTATATAGATACTTCTCCTTTTTATTTCCTGAACTCCGGGTGATATACAATAAGCCGGATATCTTACTATCAAATAAAAAATGAGATAAAAGACAGCGTGTACAAACCACAAATTATACATATTCATTATTGTGACGAAGGATAAGCTTTTTAGCTGGGTCATGTCTAAAAAAGGGAAAAGCGAACTATTGTAGCTAAAATAGGGTCTTGTTCTCAGCCCCCTTCCTCTTGGGTGTAGTCTCATGTTGCCGAAAACAGGCGCAATCTTTTTTTTTTTACGTTGCTCTTTTTTAACCCTTGCAGTTTCGTTCCACATGAAGGGAGAAGCTGGCAGACATCTTAATTATGATTAAATGAGTATGATTAAGGTTGATAACTGATAATGAAAGATAAGCACTTATATCTATAAGAGTACCAGAAATAGGCATTTCACTTATAACAATCATGATCACATCCATTACAGTTCCCCCCTTGAAATGCTTATTTCACTAAACTGTCCCTCACACTAAAAGACCACCTAAGACCACCGGCTTATCATTCCCCTCTGCAACTCTTTTAAGCTGTATATAGGGAAAGGGCAGTGACTAGCTCACCCTCCCCCCTGATACAGCTGGTGAAATGTAGCCAGGTATTGTCTATCCCTATGGCCCTACACAGCTGCTCGGGGGAGGGTGACTGTAACGGAGCGTAACACATAACTATCATCATAGGCATCATCATATCTTACATAAACATTGTCGTCATCGTCTGGGGTTTCTTGGTTCACCAATGTAGGGGTAGCTTGATCAACAGCCTTTTCCCCACACTTCCTGATGCAGGGGAGAATGCAGCAGATTATAGCTGCCATTACCAGGATAGCTACTCCTATCTGGGTCAACAATCCCTGCCATCCCCCCTTTATCCAGGTAAAATACTGATCCCAGGGATTGGTGAGCCCTGAATTCTGTTTTAGCTCTCTGGTTTCTGGATGGTTAAGGTCTGAGAATCTGGTTTCTGCAGCCATAGTATCCTCAAAGGTATGGTTCGCTATAGCTACCATGTCCCCTATTATTTGCATATGGGGCTTCAGGGGGTTAGAGTTAGGTGCAAACTGGGAACCTGTCCACTCTGGATTGTTGAACATGTCTTTTAGTTGGAAAGGTTTCTTATCGCTGTAATACCCACTTCCCCACCATATACCGAAAACATAGATCCCGCTGTCTCCTGGGCTAGGGTTTTCAATGGTCAGTCTAAACTCCTTTTCAGCATACCGTCCTTGTTGTTTGTTAATTGTCATTCTGTCTAGAAGTGATTTCCCATTCTTGTCTTTCCTATTTTTGGCGGTTTTGGGCTCATATCCCCATTTTGTATCTCCAGTGTTCCAACCCACTGCTCCCCAATAATCACAGTTGTCACCCCAGTAGGTGTCAGTGACACACACATACAAGGTTCCCAGATCCAGTGCTATGTCTCTGACTGAATAATCTGTGCCCAGTATCTTACCATAAGGGGATATGAATGTAGCAACACGTGTGTTAGATGAGTTATACCAGAATTGAGTCATACCATCTTTTTGTTTTATGGCCACCTCTTGGGCCTGAGCATAAATCACAACAAAAAGGATAAATAGGATCATGGCTTGGTCCCCTCAGGCTCTCCTTCTTCTTCGGGCATGGGGACTTTCTTGCAATGTGAGGCGTGCATCCACGAGTTCTTTCCGGCCACTTTTACTGATGTAGAGGTTGTCAGAAGGACTTGGAAATTACCATCATATCTGGGTTCAAGGGTCTGTTTCCTCACAAACTTCTTCACCAAAACCAAATCTCCAGGGATTAACCTGTGTGATCCCATGTCTAATTCAGGATCTGGGATAGAGGAAAACACTTGCACATGCATATGGGTTAATTCTCAAGATAAAGCAGTCACGTAATCAGTTAATACATCAGATTGTAGTTGCAACTGTTGTGGAAAATAACAACCCAGTCTGGGTGCTGAACCAAACAATATATCATAGGGTGACAAACCACGATTTCCCCTTGGGGTGTACCTGACACTGAACAGGGCAATGGGTAGGCTGTCTGGCCAACTCATTCCTGTTTCCTGAGACATTTTCAGCATCCTGGAGTTTATTGTGCCATTTAGCCTTTCCACTTTCCCACTACTCTGAGGGTGGTATGGGGTGTGAAAGGCTAGTGTGACCCCTAAGGCTGTCTGAGGCCATGAAAGCCGGCCCCTGATCACTCTCTATAACCTCTGGGACACCATATCTGCACACTATTTCGGACAAGAGTCTTTTTGCGGTAGTCTTGGTGGTCATATTGGTAACCAGATACGCTTCTGGCCATCCCGAAAACATGCAAATGACCGTTAAAGCGTAGTCATATCGGCCACTTCTTGGCATCTGGATGTGGTCGATCTGTATCCGCTGGAAGGAATACTGGGCCTTTGCCAAGTGTTTCAAGGGTACCTTTTCTGTTCTTCCAGGATTGCATTTGGCACAGATAGCACATGATCTGCAGAAGTTGTTGGTAAGCGGGGTGATACCTGGGGCTAGGTAGTATTTGTTGATTAAGGCATTCATCAGAGTTTTCGGAAGATGAGAGGCACCATGGGCCCATTGTACCACTGCAGGGAACATTGTCCGTGGTAGGCACGGTCTCTTGTTCAACTCCATGATTCCTTCAACTTCTGTGGCTCTTTTCTTGATCCACACATCCTTCTTTGTCAGCTGCCTCCTGTTCCTTGAGGTGAGTTCTGCTCACAGGAGGGTTTTGCAGAGTCATGACCGTTTGCATTGTCTCTTCGAGATCATCTATCGGGTCATCTAGGATAGGTGCTGCATTCACTCTGCTGACCACTTCTCACGTCCCATCTGCTGCTTGCTTTGCGGCAGTATCTGCCAGGTGATTGCCTCGTGCTTCTCGGGAGATCATTTACCATGCACTTTTACTTTAAGTATGGCTACTTGTGTTGGGAGAAGTAAGGCATCCAACAATTTCTTGATAGCTGTGCTGTGTTTCACAGGTGTTCCTGCAGCTGTCAGGAACTCTCTGATTTTCCAGATGATCCCAAAATCGCAGGCCACTCCCAGAGCATACCTCGAGTCTGTGTAAATGTTGGCTCACTTGCCTTCGGCCAATTTGCATGCCATAGTAAGAGCTTGCAGTTCTGCTTCTTGGGCAGACATAGAGGGGGGTAATGCCGAGGCCTGGAGAACTGTGTCTTCAGTAGTGAATGCATATCCTGTGTGGTACCATCCAGCCTCATCTGCATATCTGGAACCATCCACAAAAATTGTCAGGTCAGGGTTCTCAAGGGCCGTTTCACTGACTGTCGATAGGTGTGATGTCTCCATCTTCATCACTTCAAAGCAGTCATGAGCAGTTTGGTGAGGATCATCTTCCAAAAAGGTTCCCCCCTCGAGAATGGGAAGCAGAGTGTATGGGTTGAGAGTATTACATCGAAGGATGGTAATGTTGTCGGGGAGAAGCAAGGCACACTGAAGTCTGAGGTGCCTCTGTGAAGACAGGTGACTGGGCTGGGTCTGGTTCAGTATGGCAGTGATGTCATGCGGGGTGAGGAGGGTTAAGGGATGGCCCAGAACGAGGTATGCAGTCTTGTCTAGGAGAATTTGCGCCACAAAAACAGCTCTGAGGCAAAAGGGTCTTCCCCTCGCCACTGAGTCCAATTGGCCAGAGTAGTCTACTGCCATGGGTTTGGGTTAGAACTGCTGTGGCATGTCCTTGTCTCTCTGAGACAAACAGTTGGAAAGTCTTTCCATAGTCAGGTAGGCCCAAAGCGGGGGTCGTCAAAAGAATTTCAAAGTTGTTCACAGCTTCTGGTGAAAGCAGGAAGGGGTCGGATTTCAAAGCTTCGTAGAGCGGTTGCATCAAAAGGGAGGCTTCTGGGATCCAAGCATGGCAGTAGGAGATTAGTCCTAGGAAAGCATGGAGCGGCTTCTGTGTCGGGTGCCTTGGGAGATGCAATGACCTAGTAAAATCACTTTCTCTCTACACTACTGGACTTTTTGCTTTGAAGCCTTACAACCTTGTTCAGCCAGGTAGTGGAGGAGGCTCTCTGAAAATATGGAGGCGTCACCGAAGGTATTCGCACACAGCAGGGGGTCATCAACATACTGGAGGAGGACAATGTCCGGGTGGAGTTTCATCCACGTGTCCAGGATGAGTCCCATTGCTTTGGCAAACTGGGTAGGAGAGTTCTGCGCACCTTGGGGCATGACAGTCCAGGTGTAACAGAGGCGTGGCAACACATTGGGGCATGGCATCGGTCTTGGTGGGCAGTCTAAATAGGGTGTACCAGAGGCCATCATGAGAGGAGTAATTCTTTTACTACCCTGTGTTGATTCTAAACCCTTTGCCACCAACAACAACTTATCACTTTCCATTGTCTTGTACTCTGGTCGTGCTAGAAGCAGACCCTTCCAGATCGGTTCCCTAAGACCTGAGACAAAGGCAGCAGTCAGCATCTGCACATGTGCTTTGATCTGCTTGCTGAACCCCAGGTCATTGAACACTTGTGTAATTCTGGTATGAAATTTCTCAACTGTTTCCACCTTATCTTGTGTCATATCCTGTATACTGGTCACTTGATCTGCCAAGCGATCTTGAGCCCATGTTTTCAACCGGGCCACGAATTCGACCCCTGAAATTTTAAATCCCGCCATGCACACCTATATGATTTCTGGATCTGCTCAATCCTTCTATAAAAAGCCATGGGCTGTTTTTCTGGGGCCGGCAGGCCGGCAACCAGGCTGACAACGTTCTTGGGAGTGAAAGTTACATACATTAGGGGAGTCCCCCGTGCCGCACTTATCCCCCCGGGGGTGGTCCAATGTGTGTGGGTGGTTGGCTAATGGGGGGTCGTGTTAGACCCCTTCCACCAGGTACAGGTGGCCAGTGTGAATCAAGTCCTTGAAGCCAGTGTTGAGAAGGGTGAGGAGGTTGGGAAGGGTATTGTGGTGACACATATGAGTCGTTGAACAAGGAATCCATGTTAGTCTCGAAATGTGGGTCATATTGTGGGAATGTAACATTATGTCTTGGTGGGACTGTATTCGGGGCCAGTGGGACCGTGGTTGCACTGGTGTCTATGTTAGTTATATCCCCGGACACCACAATGTTCTGTGCACTGGGATTTGTCTGGTTACACTGGTCAGGACTACGGTGGGAAAGACCGGCATGAACTGCCGAGGTATCCGGGCTGTGGTGAGTGGGACTGGCATGAACTGGCGATGCTGCCTGATCCATCCCATCAGTGTGGTCTGGCCCCAGCATCTCCACCACAAACTGGTCTTGTGTTTGGTCCATTGAATCAGTCACAGAATGGACGGAAGAGCTATCCGGGCTTGCCTTACCATCCCGGGAACCTGCCATCATCAGTGGGGTTGGTTGAGCAGAAATAGGGATGAGTTGGGCCTTGTAGTATGTTCCGGTCAATTGGTCTATCACCGGGTATATGTGTGTGGGCTCCAGTTTGGGCGGCAGTGCTGGTGGGTCAGGCGAGTGAGGTGTACTATAGTGATGGCAGTTGACTGAGGGGTACAAAGATAGGTATGCCTTGCCAACCGTCAAACATGGCGGAGGAGGTATTCCTTGTTGGTCTATTTCTTGCTGCGTAGAGGCAGTAAGGGGAGGTGCCGTCTGTGAAAGAGGTGTGGTAGACGAAGGGCGGTACTCATTTTCTGAAAGACAGCCGCCATCATAGGGCGGTGGCTGCTTACTCAACTTCCTCTTTCCTAATTTCTTGTACACGTACACAATACGGCCATTTTGGTTTGTTTCCTCCTCAATCCACCCTTCTTCAGCAATAGCATTCACAACCTTAAACCAGGAGTCTGCTATACCTAGTAGGCCATGATCTTTTAACAGGCCTCTTTTCCTTCTCAAGAGAGAGCGCCATTCGTCTACTTGTAATCTCCCACCCAAATGCATGTCAATCTCACATATTTTTGCTAATTTCTTCCCCTTCTTAATGGCATCTTCTCCCTCCTGTTCTAACACCAAGTCACAAGCTAAACAGCCCTCTGTGGGCCTAATCAGTTTATTCCCCATCCTTCACAATTCTCAAGTTAAATGAAAGATAGGAAGGGAGATTGAGAGAGAGAGAGAGAGAGAGAGAGATAAAATTAGAGACTTGAAGTTGATATAGACAATGAGGAAGTAAAAGATCTCTAGTAATAAGTCACTTAGCGAAGGCAGAGAGAGAGAGACCAGATAATAATTAAAAGATCCCTTGTAAGACAGTTATTGAGGAAACATACAATGAAAATCAACAACCATTATTCAATGGGCCTTTCTAAACATTCCTAACATGTCCCAGTGCAACACCCAAATTCCTCACTCTATCTTTCTCTGCCTCCTCGTAGTTTTTCTGGTTTCTGAGGTTATAGGGGACACCTTTTTCTCCCCTGTCCTATTATTCTAGCCTCAGCCTCAGCCTCAATAACTGCCAATGTCTTGCCGAGTAAA
The DNA here is from genome assembly GCF_037356315.1 of Lithobates pipiens. Lineage (NCBI taxonomy): Eukaryota > Metazoa > Chordata > Amphibia > Anura > Ranidae > Lithobates > Lithobates pipiens. Next base: position 276,404,582 of record NW_027507790.1, on the reverse strand, counting down.
AATGTCACTGGATAATGCACATTTAATCTGAATACCATCACATGCAGGGCATCTGGGAACAGGGGTTTATAGCCGAGGAGAGTTCTGTTATAACCTGGTTCTACCTTTTTAATCAACCCCCAGCCGTTCTCATTAATACCGAACAACAGTCCACAGATACACTTAGGACATGACATCAACACAATCAATGTGGCAACCAAGGTGAAATATGGGATTGACTATTATCACGAGATCCCCACGCCCTCGCCTCGGGCATATGTGACGCCCCCTCTTGGTCTCCAGTACTCTTCATACAATTCCCGTACTCTTCTTAGTACAATTATTTATTCCCCCAAGAGGAGTTTAACCACGTCACCTCCATCCGTGATGATATACTCAATCCCTCCTTCCCAAAAGGTGGTTCCCACAAGACAAACAGGCAAACAGACAAACTCCAACAAAACACAGGCGGGCCAGAAACAATTGCAGGTTCATATAAATGGACTCGAGAGAAGATATATATCTGTCTTTTAGGCCTCAGAAAGCCGATGTCAAGACAGAAATTAACCAGATACGGATGCGGACTAAACAGTAGACAAATTATTAAGAAAAATGTCTTACCGTTTTATCCAGAGTTGATCAGGTTCCGGCCCGCCCGTATTTGGTATTACTTCGGTCTCTTTCCGTTTCGGCTGTCCCTTGGACCACTCTCGAGTCCCACGTTGGGTGCCAGCTGTTTTGGAACCCAACTAGAACAGCTCGGTACCTTGTTTCTGTCCCCCTGGCCAAATGAATCCTTAATATAAGAGTGTGCACACTTGAAGTCAGACACTGACATGCAGTTCAGTATACAGATATTTCTCCTTTTTATTTCTTGAACTCCGGCTGATATACAATAAGCCGGATATCTTACTATCAAATCAAAAATGAGATAAAAGACAGCGTGTACAAACCACAAATTATACATATTCATTATTGTGACGAAGGATAAGCTTTTTAGCTGGGTCATGTCTAAAAAAGGGAAAAGCAAACTATTGTAGCTAAAATAGGGTCTTGTTCTCAGCCCCCTTCCTCTTGGGTGTAGTCTCATGTTGCCGAAAACAGGCGCAATCTTTTTTTTATGTTGCTCTTTTTTAACCCTTGCAGTTTCGTTCCACATGAAGGGAGAAGGTGGCAGACATCTTAATTATGATTAAATGAGTATGATTAAGGTTGATAACTGATACATTGGACCACTGTTCTATCTATCATAGGAGATTTTCACTGTACGTAATCTGTCAGTGCTCATTCCTCCCCCCTCTCTGTCCCCTCTAGGCTGCAGATGGGCATCGATCAGGCTGCACTGATGGCAATGGTGAGGCTGCTGCACTGATGGCAATAGTGAGGCTGCTGCATTGATGGCAATGGCGAGGCTGCTGCATTGATGGTAATGGTGAGGCTGCTGCATTGATGGTAATGGTGAGGCTGCTCAGGGCCGTCTTTAATATTGATTGGACCCTGAGCAAAAAAAATTCTTGCCCCCCCCCATGAAATTTCCCTCTCCACCTGCTCTGAGTCATACAATAAATGGCAGCTAGACTTAAAATCAGTTTACTGTATTAGACCAGGCAGCGATTGAGATTGGTTGCCAGTGGTTACAGCATATCATTACTGCTTAATGACTGGTTGCTAGAGGTTACAGCACACATCATTATGGCTCACTGATTAGTTGCCAGAGGTTACAGCAAATGAATTCTGCTTGTTAATTGGTTTCTAGAGATTACTGTACAGTAATACTGCTCACTGATTGGTTGCTAGAGGTTACAGCACATCATCTCCTCACTGCAAGGGAGCATGATATACTGTACATATGAATGCCGCCTTTATTTACATAGCAATGCTGCCGGACGCAGCTATTTACTTAGTAATGCCACCCCTATTTACATATGAATGCCGTTTATTTACATATAAACACAGGGTCTGCAGGTGAGTCATCCATACACAACAATAGGGCAGAGCTGGGCAGCAGTAGTACCAACACTTCACACTGAGATATCAGGACACAGCATGGGACTAAAACTTCAAGGGACAAGGGAATTTAAACTGGGATAATTGGCAAGTATGAGGCAGCTGCATAGGGCTCCACAACAATGACAGGGCCCAGGGCCCCTTTTGCCCTGCCTTAAAGATGGCCCTGAGGCTGCTGCATTGATGGCATTGGTGAGGCTGCTGCATTGATGGCAATGGTAAGGCTGCTGCATTGATGGCAATGATGAAGCTGCATTGATGGCACTTGTGAGGCTGCAGATGGGCATTGATCAGGGTGCATTGATGGCAAGGGGGAGGCTGCAGATGGACACTGACCCTTATTTTGCTTCAAAGTTCCTTATTTAAAATTTACATTTTTTCTTGAAATGAATGTGCCTGTTATATGCTGATAAATACAGTATTTTTTTTCTTTATATAGAGTGCCTTCCACATTTTATCATGTTACAACTAAAAGTGTAAATGTATTTCTATTGGGATTTTATGTGATAGACCAACACAAAGTGGCACATAATTGTGAAGTGAAAGGAAACTGAGAAATGGTTTTCAACATTTTTTACAAATACATAACTGAAAAGTGTTGCATGCATTTGTATTCAGCCCCCTTTACTCTGATACCCCTAACTAAAATCTAATGGAGTCAAGGAAATCAAATAGAATCCACTTGTGTGTAATTTAATCTCAGTATAAATACAGCTGTTCTGTGAAGCCCTCAGAGAAAGACTAATTCCCTGTACACACACGGTCTGACTTTCCGATGGAAAATGTGTGATCGGATCATTTTGTCGGAAAATCTGACACACAAAGTTTGAGAGCTGGATCTCAAATTTTCCGACAATAAAATCTGATCGCGTAAATTCTGATAGTGTGTAGACAAGTCCGAGGCACAAAGTGCCATGCATGCTCAGAATAAATTACGAGACGTATCACTCGGTCTGGTAAAACTAGCGTTCGTAATGGATATAGCACACTCGTCACGCTGCAATGTTAAAAGTTGTTTAATGCAGCGCATTCTCTTTTTCTTTATAATGCTAGAAGAATGAAGTTGTTTTGCTGCTCATAATCACACAGACTTCTCACAAAGTTATTTCTTTATTATTTTTCATGATTTCATGAATATAATATTTTTTTTGTCAGATCTCCCGAATAATTATTTTAGTTTTATATTTTAGTATTTATAAGTATTTTATGGGTGTTTTTTTATTCAAGATCTCCATTTTTTATTTTTTGGGGGTTTATTTCCATAATTTTTTTGTGGGTTTTGTGTGTCAAGTTTCCACAACACCATTATTATCTTGTATTTTGAAACCTCAAGGAGGTTGTTTGGTGTCCTTTGATAATTTCACATTGTATTTAGGAAATGTACCTGCCTACTCACAAGTAAACTGTGATTTCGAAGTAATAAAACACATAGGCAAGTATTTCCAAAAAATAAATACACCTTTATTAGGTGGTCATAAGAAAATAAAGAGGAAGGCAACGCTGGAGAAACGGATGAAATTAGCAAAGCCTTTGTAACCCAGGGCACACATTAACTATTTTTGGGCAAAATTGGTGGCCTGAGGAGTCCATATATAAGGGAGTACAGTCTGGTCCAAGAGATTAGGAACAGCAACAGATGACATTTATGTCCCTAGGCTGTGGTATAACAGCCTGCATCTTTTGTCAGACCAGACTGAACCCAGGCCATCACACTCTTGTCTTCCTTAGACACTTCCTTCCAGGCTTCTTTCCAGGCTGTGGCTCTGCTGTTGTAGTTGTGGCAGGAGATGAAGGAAGAGGAGGGTGATGTTCGACCTCCTGGCTGCCATTTGCCACAGCTTTCTCCTGGCTGAGGTCTTCCTGTGTATGAAAATGGAACAGTTTTATTTTTTTGTTCATCAATCACACCATTTTGAGCTCATGACTGTTGCAAATTGAATGTTAATAAATAGAACAGACTATCGATCTGAGCCCAGCATTTTTCATTCTTGTCACAATCATTTTTGGTCACTACTGTCTATTGATATGTAAACCACCTTGTTAAATCAGAACTTACTGATCAATAATAACATCTAGTTAACATCATTAAATTTACAACAATAAATATGTTGAACAATGCTCTACCTGACTCAAGCTGGGCTCCTCCACATGTTGCTGCCTGGAAGGCCCAGGTTGGACATCGGGAGCCTCAACTGGGGGGAAGAAAGCCTTGAAAGAAGAGTGAACAGTGCTGGCCTGGGTTCCCTCTGGTCTGCCAGAAAATGCAGTCTGTCATAGAACCACAGCCTGGGTACATAAACGTCATCTGCAGCTTCTGATCTCAGGGAATTCTTGACCTTCTTGCGCTCCCTTATATATGTACTCCTCATAACACCAATTTTGGCGTTTAAATAGGTGATGTCTGCCGTGGGGATCATCGGCTTCACAAATGCAAGCAGTTTATCCAGCGCTGCCTGCCTCTTTCTTAGCTTCTTATAAAATGGGTGGTTCACCTGCCAAAGGCAGGGCAGCTCCCTGAATATATCAATGAAGATGGGGATAAATCCCCTGTCTTTGAATGGATCCATATTCTCTGCAAGACAAACAATAATGTCAGGCTAAACTCTTCTAATCTTGTCCCAATATAAACTTCAATCTAGAAGCAGTATAGGCCAGTGATGTACCAAGTTAAAATTGTACCTTCGTTAGAACAATCGGTGCTTCTGCTACTCCTTCCTTCGCTCATAGATCGTACGTACAGCGCACGCGTGTTACATTTTATATACACTGCGCATGCGTGAAACTCTGCCGCCCGATGTTCTTTCTAGTCTATTACCCGCCCCTTCTCTTTTGGCGCAGTGGGGAGAGCACATGGTGGGGATACAGCAGGTGCATGCTAATTACAGCGACGAGGAGGACGAGGAAAACTGGAGCCTGAAATGTCCCGATCCCGGAGGAGATTTAAGGCCTCAAATATGTCCTTTGTAGAGATGTTGGAGATGGTGGACATATTGAAGAGGAACGACTATGATGGGAAGTATGGACCTTACCCAAACCCAAATATGAGAAAGGCCAAGATAATGACTAAAGTTGTGAAGAGTCTGCAGAAGAATTTTGGTTTACAACGATCCAAGGATCAACTGAGGAAATACTGGTCAGACCTAAAACTGAGTGAGCACGATTAGTACAGAATGATCAAGCGAGTTCTTCAAAAAAGTATTTGTCATGTGTTCATATTATTATTATTACTTGCATACTGCTCCATGTGCTTTTGTTTAGTGTTGTACAGTTTAAAATGGCCACTTTCTCATTCATGGGTTTAATTGGTCGCAGGAAACATCATTCGTTCTGCCACTAAAATACAATGTTTTTTGAAGTTGCCGTTAACGACATTTGTTCAGGCCTATTTCTAGTCAAAGAAGTTTGTTGTCTAGATGGGTTTGTAACTAGAATGAAATGCAAACTTGATTCAGTGTAAAGGAGAGGACACTCAGCAGCTGTTTACACATCTGGACTCGGGAGAAAACCCTTTTTATTAGGGTGTCCCACACACTTGCTCCAGTGGATACTATAGGGGTGTTTCCATCCGTCAAACTTGCACAAAACAGGTAAGTATTCCAGCTTTAGAAAGTGTACAAAATAATGTTTTCAGCTTTGAACTCTGCCAAAAAATACAATTGTAAGACACTTCCAAGCAATGTTTCATCGGTGTGCTAAGTATTCCTTTTTTACATTCTCATAAGGGAGAGAAGACTCGGGACGTCTGAGGACACCAGGGACCCCACACCTCCCAAAGAAGGGGAAATACCAACACCAGAAGCAGAGAAGGAGGAGGAAGAAGAGGTTGTTGAAATTGGCGAAATTGGCACCAGGTGAGTGTCTGAGACCACAGCTTCAGGTCATAGATGTATTCCTGCATTTTTATAATATATGGTGTGTTTTTTTGTTTATTTTTATGTGATGTGGATGTTTTGGAAGAAGAATTGCATTTTACCAGTGGAAGTGCCCAGATCCTCATCGGGGAGATAATGGGGCGCAATCGCAATTTAGAAAATCTCAAGAAAAACATCAATGATGTTCAACAAAAAATGAAGAAAATCATTGATGTTTTAGGGAGAATCTAAAACACACAAAACTAGCTAGCATCCATTTTCATTTAAAAATCGAAAATCAAAATTTGTGTGCATCTTCCAAATTTGGCTTTTACAGGGGTGACACCCCATCTGATGAAAGCAATATCAACACAGTTTCTACATACTCATGTCTTATATTGCCCTCACTTTTCAAAGGTGAACTTTGTAAGTTCCTGAGTTGTGTTTGTTTTATTATGCTTGGCTAGTTATATTAATGTTACCAAAAATTAATGTTATATACACCAAATATGTTGGTTTGTTGAAAAACCCTTTTATAAATGCATGTGTGAATAAGTGAATGTGCTTTGAGTAAAAAGTTTTATTATCATCAACAATGTGTGTCTTCTTCTTTCAATGCTCCAAAGTAGTTTTTGTAGAAAAGTTGGTGTTTTCTGTGACAATGGGGGGTTATTTACTAAACGCAAATCCACTTTGCACTACAAGTGCAGTTTCAAGTGCACTTTTGCAGTGCACTTGTAGTGCAAAGTGGATTGGCCTTTAGTAAATAACACCCACATTTCTTTTTAATGTGCTCCAATCATGCCATTTTCATGACTCCACACATTTCTGCCATGGTGCTGAAAATGTTGAATATTTTGTCAGTACACACATTAACAACAAAAACAAGGTGTGTGTGTAGCAGACCCACAACATAATAATAATATTATCTGAAGAAGAAACTGTCACCACATGTCTCAAAGAAATTTGGTTTGCACTGTTAAAAAAAAAGGGCCAAAAAATAAAAAAAATAAAAACCTAGGAGAGAGCTAAAAGAAACCCAAGCAGTAAATGAAAACAAATATCATTCCAGTTCCAAATACATATTTATTTAAAAAATGTCTCTCAGACATTGTCTGGCATATCAATGCCCCCCCCCCACCTGCAAAGTAGTCCGTGTATCTGCTTCTGACTTCATGGGTGCTTTGGGGGGGCAAGCCAGGATGGCCAGCTTCAAGTGCTGTCAGGTTGGAAAGTTCTGGAATAGTTCTGAAAGGTCAGCCTCAGGGCCAACTGAGGCCACATAGTTTGGTGAATTATTTCAGAGAAAATTGTGCAGAATGCAGCAGGCAAGTAAAATATGGTTCAGTTTATATTCTGGCATGTGGATTGGTGTCAAAAATAGGTGGAACTGGCTGGCCATTATCCCAAAAGTGTTCTCTACTATTCTTCTGGCTCTGGCCAGCCAGTAATTTAAAAACCCTCTGGTCCGGGGTGAGGGTCCTCATAGGGAATGGCCACATAACATGGTCCCCCAGTGCAAAGGCTTCATCCGCGACGAAGACAAAGGGGAGTCCTTCCACATTGTCTTCTGGAGGTGGCAAGCCCAAGCTGCCATTCTGGAGATGACAGTAGAACTCTGTCTGGGGGATCACTCCACCATCCGGCCATTTTTCCCCACGTCCACATACAAGAACTCATAAGAAGCTGACACCGCTGCCAACATCACTATACTATTATACCCCTTGTAATTATAATACTATGACTCTGAGTTGGGGGGTGGGACGATGTTGACGTGTTTCCCATCAATTGCACCTCCACAATTGGGAAAGTCCCAATGTGTGGCAAAGTGGGAGGCCACAGTCTGCATTCATGTGGCATTGAAGGAAACTGTGGAGTCAAACAAGAAAAATAAATTGTCATTTTGCACATAAACATTGCAAGCAGATTAGACACAAACATTTTTGGCAACATATGTATAACATTTATTGAAATGAGTATTTAAAGACAAAAGTATAAGGTCCACTTACCAAATTCCTCACCCCATCTGATGGCCCATTGCAAAAATTTAGGGGGGGGGTGTTTTGGACAGGTAACCCTCTCCACTTCATTGAGAGCTGAATGCATAAATAATGTGTGTTAACTTTGGCCAGCCCCTCCTTACTTACACTATTGGCAGCCGTCTGGACAGGTAAGAAGTGTCATAATACAAAAAAAAAAAAAATACACACTGAACAAATGGAAGCACATTTTTACATTCTGCTATTAACTATCAAGATAATAATAGAAGAAACAAACTTTAAACAATACCATTTGAAAGTAATCAGGCAGGCCCTTGCACTACATGCTTTGGTGAATTCATCCATGAATCTGACCACAAAAGAGGTAGGTATAGTGTGTATGGGTTGCCAAAGTCAGCAGAGGATTGCTATCAGCTGACTTAGTGGTTGGGGGAGGGAGGGTTCCAAATGAATTTGGGCCACCCAAAAAAAGCCTCTGGCACTCTGCATTAATCGGGGGAGATGCCTGTGGAGAACTTCAGGTCCTGCAGGCTTCTCCCAGTTGCCAAGTACAGCAATGCGGCAACTAGCCTCTACGCCGGAGTGATGGCTTGCCGCAGGCAGGCACCCTGCCTGATGATATAAGGGGACAGCAAAGCCAACAGACGGTGAAAAACAGGGTGCATCATCTGGAGATAATTCCTGAAATCATGGATTATTCTCCCGGATCTTATGAAGCAAAGGCGACAATTGGTCATGCTGGAGCAACCAATTCTTCATTCATGAACTCCTCCTCCCCCTGTTCATGGACTGGGCTTGTGTCAAAGCTAGAAGCTCAACACCAAGCCCCTGCACAGCACGAACTCTATGACGAGTACGCCCATGCAACATGGCTTCAAAACAGTTGGCTGGTCAGAATGGACTAACAGAAAGCACTGAAAAACAGCAAGGCCTGAAAGAACAAACTGAAAATCAGCAACAAGCGGACAATAACGCACTGAATATCAAATATGGTACTGTAAATAGCACGCACTGACAAACAAATGCGAACTGACTACATGCACTGAAAAGCAGATATGAACCCACAAGCACAAACTAAAGAGCCGTAACAATCTGAAGCACAAGTCTGAAAGCGTGAATCGTCTCTAACCAAACTTCTACTAACACACGATAAAAAAAAGATCAGAAGAATGGGGCCCAAAGGGTGGTACTGAATCTCCCTTTTGTAGTCCCGTTGTACGTGTTGTACATCACTGCGTTTTTGATGATTGGAAATTCTGACAACTTTGTGTGACCGTTTGTATGCAAGACAAGTTTGAGCCAACATCCGTCGGAAAAAATCTGATGGATTTTGTGGTCGGAATGTCTGATTGTGTGTACAGGGCATTAGTGTTCAAGTGTCCATTCAGTGAGTCAGGCTAAAAGATGCCATGCAGTGCTTCAGCCGGTCTATCTAGGGGACAAGATTCACACTGGAGCAGAGATTCTTTTTAGGTCTGCAGGGGCAGGTCCAGAGGTGGTTCTCGCCATGCAAGCTTAAGCCATGAAATATGGTTTGCGATAATGACACTAACCTTCTGACCACCCTTCGACAGGGAAAGTTGACACATGTGTCATACCCTTAATTTGGTGGTGCAGCGTTTCGGGTACCCAGGCTTGCAAGACCTTCTAAGGCAGGTCAGAAGAGTCTGTAGCCATTCCAGGCAGTCATACACAGCCAGTGTTCGGTTGGCTGAAATTCAGCAGGAATTTCACCTGCCTGTAAACTGCCTGATTTTTAACATGCCGTCAGGTGGAACTCTACTTTGACAATGCTGCAGCAGCTGAACATGCAGCAGAGGGCTCTGAACAAGTATCTGTGTGAGCATGGACTTACAGCCTCAGGGCAGCTCAGCTTTTTTTCCCCATGCCAATGGCTGCTGATAAAGAATGCATGCACTGTACTGTCACCATTTGAGGAGGCCACTAGGATTGTGAGCTGTGACAATGCATGCATCAGTGACACAATCTCTCTTGTGTTCCTGCTGGAGCATACTGTGTGGCATTATAGACAGGGCAGTCAAGGCAGAGCAATGGTAGGATGAGGAGGACTTCCTTTCCTCTCAAGACACTCTTTACGCAGACACCATTCCTGCAATGCCACAGAATACACAAGAGGAGAGGGAGGAGGATTTTGGCAGTTTTGGATACAAAGAAACAGAGGAAGACATACGTCAAACCTTAAGAGATAGTATTCAGTCCTCAGAAACTTTGGGCATACTACGTGACTGGGAGGAAGCAGTTCCAGACACTATAATCCTCAGTGACCTCAAGGACTCTACTTCTCATACCTCTGCAAACTTGCAGTGCATGGGCTCATTTATTCTTCAAAGCCTGCAAAAGGCCCCTAGAATATGTGGCATCTAGGATAAGGATCATTATTGGTTGGCAACCCTCATTGACTACCATTACAAGAGGAAATTCATCCTGCCCTCGCAGAGGGAGCAGAGGATGAAACATCTCAAGGGCACCTTAAAGAGGAGTTTATGTGCAATAACACCTTACCAAACTCTGGTAGGTTACATTTGCATGGAAAAGCTAGTTTTGATGCTTCTGTTGGTCAAAGGAGGAGCAGTGGAGAAGGGGGCTGACAGGGCTTGTTAGCTTCAAGATTCCATAGACAGCGTCTGCATCATATGGTGCAAAAATATCTAGGGGCAAAACAGACATGCAAAGCTTACCATTAGATGATCCACTGGGTTACTGGGTCATGAGAATAGACCGTCTGACCACAACTTGACCAGTATGAAACCGCTTTCTGAATGCTCATTCAGTGCTTCTGGAGGTTTTGGGACAGATAAAATAGCACACCTGTCCCCAGACTTCATTGATTGTCTGACATTTGTCAAAATTAATCAGTCCTGGATTAGCAGCAGATATGAAGCTCATGATGCTGATGTCGCTGACTAAGTGTTATTGGGATCTTAAATCTCTGCAAGACTGTCTAGGTTGTCTAGCTTTGTGGGTGTTAATTTTATCTTGAAGTCATTTATTGGTATAGGCAATACCAACACCCAAAGACCACTTTGTCCGCAACTATTTGACAATCTCAGATTTAGATTTTTTACAGCAAGGCCAATTATTATGCCCCATACACATGGTCGGACATTCCGATCACAAAATTCATAAGATTTTTTCAGACGGATTTTGTTCCGAAACTGGTGTTGCCTACACACGTTCAGATAAAGTTGACGGAATTTCCGATCGGCAAGAACTCAGTGACGTAAACCGCGTACGAAGGGGCTATAAAATGGAAGTTCAGCACCACGTGCGGCACCCTTTGGGCTCCTTCTGCTGATCTTGTGTTTATCACGTGTTAGTAGAAGTTTGGTTAGAGACGATTTGCTCTTTTCAGACTTGTGCTTCAGATCGTTACTGTTCTACAGTTTGTGCTTGTCGGTGCGTATCTGATTATCAGTGCAGATAGTCAGTTCCCATTTGTTTGTCATTGGGGCCTATATTTTATATAGTACGCTTTGATTTTCAGCACTTATTGTCTACTCATTTCTGGTTTTCAGTTAGCTCTTTCAGGCCTTGCTGTTTATCGGTGCTTTCTGTTAGTCCGTTCTGACCAGCCGACCGTTTTGAAGCCATGTTGCGTGTACGTACTCGTCATAGAGTTTTTGCTGTGCAGGGGATTGGTGTTGGGCTTTTAGCTTTGACCCAAGCCCAGTCCATGAACAGGGTGAGGAGGAGTTCATGGAGCAAGAATTGGTTGCTCCAGCGTGACCAATTCTCGCACATGCCTTTGCTTTGTGAGATCCGGGAGAATAATCCTGATGATTTCAGGAATTATCTCTGGATGACGGACCCCGTTTTTCACTGTCTGTTGGCTTTTCTGTCCCCTTATATCAGCAGGCAGGATACCTGCATGAGGCAAGCCATCACTCCAGAGCAGAGGCTAGTTGCCACGTTGCAGTACTTGGCAACAGGGAGAAGTCTTCAGGACCTTAAGTTCTCGACAGTTCTCGACAGGCATCTCCCCCCAGGCTCTAGAGATCATTATTTCAGAGTCCTGTTCTGCCATCATATAGGTCCTGCAGAAGGACTATATTAAGGTAAGATTTCTCCTTTAACATCACATTCTATGTATTTAATGTTTGCTAATGTATTATATTTCTTTCATCATTCCTTAATTACCATGATTGGAATATGCTGCGAATGTCCCCTTTGTCCTCATGCATGCTGGAAGCTTTTAAAGTTACTTTTTTGTCCTTCATGCATATTTTCCTTCACTTACCTCCTCAGCATGTTCTTCTGGGCCCATACACCTCTAGCCTAGTCACTCAGAAATGTATTTTGTCAGCTCCATAGTAGTACTTTCCCCTATACACCTCCTAAAATGTGTACAAATGTTATGTGTTCTTAAATTCCTGCAGAGTGCCAGAGGTTTTTTTTTTTTTTTTTTTGGTGGGCCAAACTCATTAGGAACCCTCCTCCCCCAACTGTGGCAAGCCATCACTCCGGAGAAGAGGCTAGTTGCCTAGTTGCTGTACTTGGCGACTGGGAGAAGCCTGCAGGACCTCAAGTTCTCCACAGGCACCTCCCCCGATTAATGCAGAGTGCCAAAGGATTTTTTTTTGGGTGGCCCAAACTCATTTGGAATCCTCCCTCACCCCAACCACTAAGTCAGCTGTTAGCAATCCTCTGCTGACTTTTCCAAACCCAATACACACTATACCTACCTCTTTTGTGGTCAGATTTATGGATGAATTCACCAAAGCATGTAGTGCAAGGGCCTGCCTCAATACTTTCAAATGCTACTGTTTAAAGTTTGTTTCTCCTATTATTATCTTGATAGGTAATAGCAGAATGTAAAAATGTGCTTCCATTTGTTCATTGTTTTTTTTTTTTTGTATTATGACACTTCTTACCTGTCCAGACGGCTGCCAATAGTGTAAGTAAGGAGGGGCTGGCCAAAGTATCACACATTATTTATGCATTCAGCTCTCAATGAAGTGGAGAGGGTTACCTGTCCAAAACACCCCCCCCCCCTAATTTTTTGCAATTGGCCATCAGATGGGGTGAGGAATCTGATAAGGGGACCTTATACTTTTGGCTTTAAATACTAATTTTAAATACTAATTTCCAAAAATGTTATACTGACAAAAATGTTTGTGTCTAATCTGCTTGCAATGTTGATGTGTAAAATGACAATTTTTTTTTTCTTATTTGACTCCACAGTTTCCTTCAGCACCACAGGAATGGCAGACTTTGCCACCGTTGGGACTTTCCCAATTGTGGAGGTGAAATTGATGGGAAACACGTCCCCATCGTCCCACCCCCCAACTCAGGGTCCTACTATTATAATTACAAGGGGTATAATAGTATCGTGATGTTGGCAGTGGTGTCAGTGACATACGACTTCCTGTATGTGAACGTGGGGGAAAATGTACGGATGTCGGATTGTGGAGTGATCGCGCAGGTGGAGTTCTATTGGCGTCTCCAGAGTGGCAGTCTGGGATTGCCATCTCCAGAAGAGAATGTGGAAGGACTCCCCTTCATCTTCATTGCGGATGAAGTGTTTGCACTGGGAAACCATCTGATGTGGCCATTCCCGATGAGGACCCTCACCCCGGACCCCGAAGAGTAGTGGAGAACACTTTCGGGATAATGGCCAGCCGGTTCCACCTATTTTTGACACCCATCCACATGGCGGAATATAAACGCAATCATATTGTGCTTTCCTACTGCACAATTTCTGGAAAAAGTACTCTCCGAACTATGTGGCCTCAGTTGGGCCTGACGCAGACTTATTACCAGAACATGCCAACCTGATGGCCTTTGAAGCAGGCCGTCCTGGCTTGCCCCCCCCCCAAAGCACCTGCGAGGTCAGAAACCGATATATGGAGTGCTTTGCAGGTAGGGGGGCCATTGATATGCCAAACAATGTCTGAGAGACATTTTTTAAATAAATTTCACTTTGAAACTGCAATAATATTTGTTTTCATTTACTCCTTGGGTTTGTTTTAGGTGTCTCCTAGCTTTTTTTTTTTTTTTGGGCCTTTTTCTTCAATAGTGAAAACCCAATTTCTGGGCGAGATGAGGTGACAGTCTCTTCTTCAGATAATATTATTATTATTATGTTGTGGGTCTGCTACACACACATCTTGTTTTTGTTGTTAATGTATGTAGTGCATTACTGACAAAAATATTCCTCATTTTCAGCACCATGGCAGAAATGTGTGGAGTCTAGAAAATGGAGTGATTGGGGCAAATTCAAAAGCACAGGTTCAAATCACTCACGAGGAGAGTACCCAAAGACACAGTGAAGGGATGGATGGATGGATGGAGCAAAAGGACAGCCAGATAACAAGCCAAGGTCAGGACGGGCAGCAGACAAACATAATCAGGGAACTAGCCGAGTCAGTACACACGAGATCAGTTCATGTGAAGTAGGAAAGGTTGCACAAAAGGGGTTCAAAAGCATTGATCAAGCAACCAGAAACTGGTCTGACCACCTCAATTAAGGGCACTTACACCCCCTTCCTGCCCATGCCATTTTTCAACTTTCAGTGCTGTCACACTTTGAATGACATTGCGCGGTCATACTACAATGTACCCATGTGAAATTATTATAATTTTCTTCACACAAATAGAGAATCTGTTTTGGTGGTATTTAATCACTCCTATTTTTTTTCTCTTAAAGAAAAAAAGGACAAAAAATGTGAAAAAAATACGTTTTTCTTAGTTTCTGTTAGTACATTTTGTCTCCTTTGTTGATGGGCGTTGATGAGGCACCACTGATGGGCACTCATAGGCTGCATTGATGGGCACAGATGAGGTGGCACTTATGGACACTGATGAGGCGGCACTTATGGACACTGATTAGGAGACACTGATGAGGAGGCACAAATATGCCAGACTTATGGGCACTGATATGTGGCACTGGTGGGCACTGGGTACAGATAGGAGGCACTGGTGTGCACAGATAGGTGGCATTGGCAGGCACATATAGGCAGCACTTTTGGGCCCAGTTTGGGGCATGGATAGGCGGAACTTATGGGCACTTATGAGCATTGATGGGTGGCATTGATGGGCAGGAATGATGAGCATTAATGGGCAGCAGTGATGGGCATTGATGGGCAGCACTGATAGCCAGCACTAAATGGCATCACTAATGGCCACTGATTGGTGGCAATTGTGGGCACAGATTGTCACTGATTGCTGGCAGTGGTGACAAATCATTGCTGGCACTGGTGGGAACTTAATTGTAATTAGGGCACTGTTGATCAGTGTCCTGATTACATACCGAGCTGTCCCGTGTGAGGAGATGCTGCTGATCAGCTTTCCTCACACTCTGTTAGTGTGAGGCAAGGAGCGCCGAATATCAGCATCTCCGTGATTATATGTGACTGGTTGTGATTGGATACAGCCGATCACATTGTTAAAGAGCCCCCTGGGGTGTGCGAGAGCAGTCTTTCTGGGAAGCCGCCATATGACGTGCACCCAGAATGAGAGCCGCACCCCCCCAGCCACCATTTGATGGTGGGTGGGCAGCAAGTGGTTAAATAAGGTGACATATGGGAGGCTGGACAGGAAGTAGCAGGAAGGAAGGCATATTAAGCTAGCCAATTCTTGGTTTCATCAAGAGTACCTCTAGAAGGTTATGGGGTGAAGGTACCACCAACACCCAAAGCCCAGTTTTTCTGCAACTGTTTGACCGAGGCATCACATTTCAATTTCGTTCAGCAAGGCCAATTCTTGCTTTCATTAAGCATACCTCTAGATGGTTATGGGGTGAAGGCACCACTAACACCCAAAGACCAATTTTTCTGCAACTATTTGAATGAGGCATCAATAAAATTTTTTTTTACAGCTGGCCAATTCTTGCTTTCATCAAGAGTACCTATAAAAGGTTACGGGGTGAAGGCACCATCAACACCTAAAGACCAATTATTCTTCAACTGTTTGACAATTGAATTTTTTATAGCATCAAGGCCAATTCTTGCTTTCACCAAGAGTACCTCTAGAAGGTTACGGGGTGAAGGTACCACCAACACCAAAGACCATTTGTTTCCACAACTGTTTGACAGGAGCATCAAATTAAACATTTTTACAAGGTAAACTCTTGCTTTTTCTTCAAGAGTTCCTCTATATGGGCTACAATGTGGAGGCACCACGAACACCCAAAGCCCAATTTTTCTGCACCTGTTACTTCTATTCAAATTATGCAAAAGAGACACCAGACCTTAAAAAAAAAACATTAATCTTGGCCTGAGTGTACTATAATTTGGCTTATTCACGCAAGGATTGCTCCCTGTAGCGCAAAACTTTGTTATTCACATCCAAAGTCTGCCAAAGAGACACCAGAATGTACCCAAAAAATCTCTTATCTTGTTTAATTTAAAATTAAGTTTTGTTCTGTATAAATGTCAGCTTGCTGTAGCAGGTTCTATACATGGTACACATGCACCACTCTCCAGGCAGACTAAGGGGACCCCTCAAGCATCATATTTTAAGGAATTTTTCATTTTTATTGTTTCACTTTAAGTATCATTAAAATCACTGCTCCTTTAAAAACTATCTTTTTGAAAAGTTTTTTGCATTGGTACATGTTCCGCAGGGCAGAAGACGAGCCACCATATAATTTTAATGGCCAATAACTTGCATAAGCCTTCAAAATGTTGACTTACAGTATGATTTTTCAAGTTTGAGTCCCATAGACTACAATGAGGTTCGCCTTTCGGGTTTGAATTTTTGCGATGTTCAAAAGTTCTGGCGCAAACTAAATCAGGGGTGTTCGGCCCATCTCTAGACATCAATAATTTTCTGAGTCAAATTAAACTCCCAGTTCTGTCCCCTGCCTAGGTAGAATCTCTGAATGATGCATTTACAGATGTTGAAATAGCTCTATTGATTGAAGCTTTGCCTATTGGCAAGTCTCCAGTACCAGACAGTCTCAGTGCTTTGAAGAAATTGTATCCCCGTACATGAAACAACTCTTGTCGGAAGCAGCCACTAAAGCATCCTTTCCTCTGGAGATCCCGTCAAGATGTTTTCGCCCAATATTGTCACCTTGCCTAAACCTGGCAAGGAACCCACCACTTCTGCTAACTTCATTGTTATTTTTTGGGGGGGTTTGAATTGGTTTATTGAATGATAAGTAATATTGTAACAAAAGTTCTCCCATGCAGGAAGATTGTGAGATTGAAGGGGAAGAAGAGGAATTTTTGTTACGGTCATATCCCAACATCCCGCCAGTAGGTGCTGATTGGAATGAAGAGAACAGCGATAGAAAAACGGAGAAGGCGTTACAGAGAATTAAGTAGAGGAAGGGGAAAGGAGCAGGAAGAGGGTGTGGTTTCTAAAGGTGCTGGCTTCAACGAGAGCTGGAAGATGTTAGAAAACTTACTTTTGGAGGGCCATCAGAGTGAAAGATCGGGTCTAGGGTTAAAGGGAAACACCAATATATTGGGCCCAAGGTTCCCAAACGAGGTTGAAGTTCTCGAGTTTGTTGAGGAGGGCATTAGAGGTTTTTTCCTGATACATGATCCAGGAAATTTTGTTTTGTTAAATATAAGGATACCTTTGGGGACTTCCAGGCCCGAGCCATTGTTAGTTTAGCTCCAATGAGGATGTAGTGGATCAGAATTTGGATGTATTTTGGAAGTTTAGGAATTTTATGGTTTAGGATGGCTATTGACGGGTGTTGGGATATCGCTGTACCGGTGACTTTGCGGATTTGATTAAATAGATTGATCCAATAGCCTCTGATTCTGGGGTACTTCCATAAGGTGTGGGGAACAGATCCCAGGTGACCACATCCCCTGAAGCACGGGGGAGCTGTGGATAGTTCCCCTTGATTGCTCTTGTAATGTGAGAGTACCAAGTGTCCAAGTCCCATTCGATTTCAAAGTATCGCTCCCAGCTCTGCATGCATGTCGCTTTCTCTGACAGTTCAGCTATGGCTGAGTAGATCAGGGAGATTCCCCCTCTCTTATCCATGGCTGTGGAACACCACTGTTCGTATGGGGTAACAGTTAAAGGGAGTGAATTCTGGGAACAGAATTAACAGAATTAACAGAATTCTGGGAATTCTGGGAAGAGATTGAGTGTAGAAAGTGGGCTATTTGGTGGAAGCAAAATTTTTCTGAGGAAGGCATTTCAATTTTTATGGTGCAGTGACTTAGTTTAAAGGGGCCGTTTGAGTTAAAGAAGTGCCCTATTTGATAGAGACCTTTATCAAGCCACCATTTAAATTACTTGATATCCATCCCTGGAGGGAAAAGGGGGTTATGAAAAATGTGGGCTAAGGGGTGCCAAATGGACGTTGTGGTGTTTAATTTATGTAGTGAGTAGCATAATGCTAGCATAATGAGTGAGAGAGGGTAGGGAATAGGATTGGGGTCTAGCTCTAGGGGGGGCCATATAAGGAAATCAATAGTTGTCAGGGCTGGCTTAGCCCTTCCTTCTCTGGGCTGGCTGCTCAGCTGTCAGCTAATTGCCAGCTCTCATCTCTCTCCACAGTTACCAGCTGTTCCTGATCATGCTCGTCTGACCTGCCTACTTAAAGCTGTCCAGCTCACTTCACCTCTGCCTTCGTCTTGGTCACATCACAAGAAACCATCTCCTGTGTTTCTGTTTAAAGACTGGCTTGCTGAAATCCCTTCTGGCTCCTTATCCTGCTTGCTGTTGCTCTACTTGGATCCCTGACTTCTGGCCTGGCTATTATGGCTCTGTACTCCACTCCATCTGCACAAGTTTACTCCTCCAGCCTCCTATCTAATCCTTTTCCCATCACTAATGGAACTAGGCAAGGGTGCCCCTTATTTTCATCAATTTTTAATCTAAAAAAATGTATTGTCGTCTCTTCCAATTCACCTGAAAAAAATAGTACATATTGTTTTTTATTAATATCTTCCATATCTTTCATTCTTTTAAGCTCTCTACTGATTCTTTCCACAGAATCCTGGATCACCCTTGCCTGTTATCGATTATACAGACCTCGGCTTGGATTCTCTACTATGGCTCTGCTTCCTTATTCTTTACCTCGCTGCCAGCCCATTGCCAACATCTGCCTGTCAGTCGTCACGCCTTCCTCCAAGAGGATCCTGTATCTCTAAGCCCCAGCCTTCAACCTGCAGTCACCTGTACCCTTTCGTTGCCCCAGCACTCCCTGTCCTCACTACCAGGAGTGTTGGGACCGGAACCGTGCAAGAGGCCACCCCCAGCATTTTGGACTTCGCTGTAAGGTACAAGACACTTAGCATCTAAAGCTGCATAGTGTTCAGTAGAGCATCTTGTTGCTTAATGCTGGTATACAATGACTCAATATCATCAATATCATCTTGCACAGGGATATCCTTCAAAATATTCATCAGATGTTTGCTATCTCTCAACTACTGTAGACTTAGGCCTCATGAACACGAGATGCTTTTAAACGTGCGTTCAGAGGCAGTTGGACACTTTTTTCAACTGCCCCTGAACTCATTCAATGTTATCCTATGTGTCCATGTACACAATCTCGTTTTTTACAGTTTTTATGCAGTTGCGTTTAACCTCGTTTTTTCAGAAGCAAAAAAATGGGTTCAGACGCAAAAGTTTTCCACGTTTCAGATGAAAAATGCGGCAAAATGCGACAATCCACAACTTGTGGCAGGTGACCTGGCAAGTGACATAGTACACTGCTGCTCACTCTGGTCTCACAAAATGGCTGAAATAGTTAATAATACAGTTTTTTTGAGCTTGGAGAGGGTCTATGATGTTAGCTTAACTAAACGCTTCTAGATGCAAACGCGGTAAAACGCCGCAAAGTTGCGGTAAAAATCGCGGCAAAACGGGCGTTTCTAAACGCTGGTTTCAGCTTTTAAAAACATGTGTCCAGCAGAGTTTTCACCGGCGTTTCGAGTGCATGAGGCCTAACCCCACAATGCTCGACCGAGGGTACATATATGATATAAAATGGTCAGTGAGGCTCTAAAGCTGTTACTCTCTGTAATCTGTATGCCCCTAACTCTAAGCAAACATCTTTTTTATGGGATGTATTTACTAAGATAGCTACCATTACCTAAATGTACCCCCTCACAGGTGGGCATTTAAACTTCCTTTTATTTCTCACTCTGGGTAGACTATCCCGGGAGAGTAAACCATTTCCCAGTGACAAACATAGACTGCACCTGAAATTTCAATCTCTTCTTAAAAAAACAAACTCACTGATCTGTAGAGGTCTATGAATCCCACTGTGAAAAGTTATACCAGGGCCAGGGCTCGGGGCTGCGAGGGATCCCCACACAACCCAAGGGGTGTCCTGAACAGGAGCAGGAGAGGACAGCGGGGAACACTGCAGGGCAAATCTTCAGGAAGGATTCACCCGTTGTTCGGTGAGTGACAGGCACAGTCGGGAGGTCTGGGAGAGGCATGCCAGGAGTGGATGTAGAGTCAGAGGGAGAGACTGTGATATTACTGGAGTTGAAGTTGGGCTGCTGCAGCCAGGAGGGCTGGCAGAGTCTGCATAGGACTGACTGGGACCAGTAGTCCACCTAGATACAGCTAGCACAAAAAGGACATTTTCTATTGCTATTGGTTGCTACACCAAAGGGGCCCAAGGGTCCCCTACCAGCAAATTACATATCTATAAAGTTAGGCCTAATTCAGAGTTGGGCCTAGCCATGTGTAGGGATGAGCCGAACACCCCCCTGTTCGATTCGCACCAGAACCTGCGAACAGACCTAAACTTTGTGTGAACTTTAGAACCCTATTAAAGTCTTTGGGACTCGAACGTTCACAATCTAAAGTGCTCATTTTAAAGGGTAATATGCAAGTTACTGTCCTAAAAAGTGTTTGGGGACCCGGGTCCTGCCCCAGGGGACATGGATCAATGCAAAAAAAAGTTTTAAAAACTGCCGTTTTTTCAGGAGCAGTGATTTTAATAATGATTAAAGTGAAACAATAAAAGTGTAATATTCCTTTAAATTTCGTAGCTGGGGGGTATCTATAGTATGCCTGTGAAGGGGCGCATGTTTCTGGTGCTTAGAACTGTCGCTGCACAAAGTGTCATTTGTGCAGGAAAAAAAGTATTTTAAAATCACTTGCGGCTAAATTGTCGGCTCCCCGTAATACAGAGAACACTCAATGAGTGTTCTCTGTATTAGCCGACAATTCATTCATTCACTGATAAAAAAAAAAAAAAAACGTGGGGGTTCCCCTTAATTCAATTACCAGGCCCTTCAGGTCTGACGTGTCAAATTAAAAAAAAAATTGACGTGGGGGTCCCCCTAAATATCCATACCAGACCCTTTATCCGAGCACACAACCTGGCAGGCCGCAGGAAAAGAGGGGGGGACGAGAGAGCGGCCCCCCTCCCTCCTGAACCATACCAGGCCACATACCCTCAACATTGGGAGGATGCTTTGGGGGTCTGTGACCCCTCAAATCACCTTGTCCCCATGTTGATGAGGACAAGGGCCTCATCCTCACAACCCTGGCCGGTGGTTGTGGGGGTCTGTGGGTGGGGGGCTTATCAGAATCTGGAAGCCCCCTTTAACAAGGGGACCCCCAGATCCCACCCCCCCTGTTTGAAATGGTAAGGGGGTACAAAAGTACCCCTACAATTTCACAAAGAAAGTGTAAAAATTTTTAAATAAGACAAACACACTTTTGACAAATTCCTTTATTAAAAATAAAAAAAATTAAAAAAAGATTCCAGCGGTGCTAATCCACTCTTGCTATCCAGCGATGGATCTCCGGGGTCCAGCGATGGATGATCATATCCAGCGACGGGGGATCTCTCAGTCCAGCGTTGTCCATGCATCCGTCTTCTGTCTCCACTGTGGAGACTGCGGAGATCCCAGCGCTGACGTTTCTTATATTAGGAGGGCGGGGCCACCCGTCACCTGACCCCGCCCCCCCTGACGCTGGTAAGGGGAGCCAGGGGTTCCCCAGTGACGTATGGGTGACCCCGCCCCCTCTGATGTAACGGAAACCTGCATTACATCAGAGGGGGCGGGGTCACCCACACGTCACTGGGGAACCCCTGGTTTCCCTCTCCAGCGTCAGAGGGGCGGGGTCAGGTGACGGGTGGCCCCGCCCTCCTAATATAAGAAACGTCAGCGCTGGGATCTCTGCAGTCTCCGCAGTGGAGACAGAAGACGGATGTATGGACAGCGCTGGACTGAGAGATCCCCCGTCGCTGGATATGATTATCCATCGCTGGACCCAGGAGATTCATTGCTGGATAGCAAGAGTGGATTAGCACTGCTGGAATCTTTTTTTTATTTTTTTTATTTTTAATAAAGGAATTTTTCAAAAGTGTGTTTGTCTTATTTAACCATTTTGACACTTTCTTTGTGAAATGGTAGGGGTAATTTTGTACCCCCTTACCATTTCAAACAGGGGTGGGGCTGGATCTGGGGGTCCCCTTGTTAAAGGGGGCTTCCAGATTCTGATAAGCCCCCCACCCACAGACCCCCACAACCACCGGCCAGGGTTGTGAGGATGAGGCCCTTGTCCTCATCAACATGGGGACAAGGTGCTTTGAGGGGTCACAGACCCCCAAAGCATCCTCCCAATGTTGAGGGTATGTGGCCTGGTACGGTTCAGGAGGGAGGGGGGCGCTCTCTCGTCCCCCCTCTTTTCCTGCGGCCTGCCAGGTTGCGTGCTCGGATAAAGGGTCTGGTATGGATTTTTAGGGGGACCCCCGCGTCAATTTTTTTTTTAAATTTGATGCAGGGTTCCCCTTAATATCCATATCAGACCTGAAGGGTCTGGTGTGGATGTTTAGGGGGGCCCCACGTCAATTTTTTTTATAAATTTGACACGGGGTTCCCCTTAATATCCATGTCAGGCCTGAAGGGCCTGGTAATTGAATTTAGGGGAACCCCCACGCTTTTTTTTTAAATCAATGAATGAATGAATTGTCGGCTAATACAGAGAACTCTCATTGAGTGTTCTCTGTATTACGGGGAGCCGAAAATTTAGCCGCAAGTGATTTTAAAAGACTTTTTTTCCTGCACAAATGACACTTTGTACAGGGACAGTTCTAAGCAGCAGAAACATGCGCCCCTTCACAGGCATACTATAGATACCCCCCCCCCCCCCTACGAAATTTAAAGGAATATTACACTTTTATTGTTTCACTTTAATCATTATTAAAATCACTGCTCCTGAAAAAACGGCTGTTTTTAAAACTTTTTTTTGCATTGATCCATGTCCCCTGGGGCAGGACCCGGGTCCCCAAACACTTTTTAGGACAGTAACCTGCATATTACCCTTTAAAATGAGCACTTTAGATTTCTCCCATAGACTTGTATAGGGTGTTCCGGCTTTTCGAATTTGCTGCGAACAGCCCAAATTGTTCACTGTTCGCTGAACAGGCGAACAGGCAATGTTCGAGTCGAACATGAGTTCGACTCGAACTCAAAGCTCATCCCTAGCCATGTGCTATCTGCAATAGGAACCAAGTATTGCACAGTAGAGGAAGTAACAATTCATGCAAGAAGCGTTGTGCTGGAGCAGTCTGGGTCTTTAGAGACTGTGAATAGAGGTTCCAATCTACATTTTCATTGATTAGATGCTATTGATCTGGGCATTCCATATCCCTTTTACCCCATCCAAGTTTAATCCCTCAATAAAAAAACAAAAACAAAGCTGATGGACTGTTCATTGTCTGGAGAGTGACTGGAAGTGAATTCCGGGCTGAGCAGGGTGACAGGTGGAACTACTACACTCAGCGGCCACACAGGGGTACAACTTCAAAAAATGACACCACTTGTTCTGTGTAGCTGAATTATTCAAAATTCTGTTCATTCTGATCGGCACTCATAATAGAAAATGAAAGCTAAAAAAATTCCTAGACTGTACTTAGTGATCTATTGGACACATCATATTATATAATATAATATATTGCAATGATCACTTACCTGTGTATACCGATACAGACTAAGTAACTGGGCCAACGCATGACTTGAATGGAAATTACTGTCACCAATAAAAGCAGCCACTTCTCCACGTCCCTTACAGTAATAGTTAGGAGCTTCCTTTTCTCCAGACAATATCTTTGTGGCATATCCCAACGTTTGCTTCGGATCAGAACAAGTACTAAATATATGATAGCCCAGAGTAACATTCGGCAGAAGATTGGGGTTCTGGTTAATTTCATTAACAACTAATTTCATCAGCAAGATGCTTTTATACTCTTCAGGGTCGACGCTGCAAGATATTGAGAGGTTTTTCAAACAACACCAAATAGTTAATTATGAGAATACATTTTGGCCACATTCCACAAAACTAACACAAACTGTTTTTTACAGAAAACAAAGGAAAGAGAAAGGAATAGAAATAATATGAACAACTAAAATTGATAGCGCGACTAAAGTGTGGATGTCCTGGTTTGGAAATCCCATAATGATGTCTCAGTTAGATGTTAGGTTATGGCCCAAAGCAAGGGACAAAGCCCACCTGATCCCCATGTATCAAATTAGGTAGGTGTGGACATTTTTGGTTCACTAAGAATTTGGTTTAGACCTTTAACCGGTTCCCAACCGGCGCACGGCGATGTACGTCGGCAGAATGGCACGGGCAGGCATATTGGCATACAGGTATGTCCAATCTTTAATGCTGCCCTGCCATCGCAAGCGCGCCACCGGCGGGGCGCTTGCGTGCTGGTCGGGACCTCTGTGAGTCCGGTCGCGGGTCCCATGGACTCGATCGCTGCGGGTGTACCCGCGATCATCTCACGGGGTGACTGAACGGAGAGATGCCGTTGTAAACAGCATCTCCCCGTTCTTCCTAGCAACTAGTGACGCTGATCTCTGCTCCATGTGATTGGAGCAGAGAACAGTGTTCACTAAATTAAAGCCCAGCCCCCAACAGTTAGTAACACACCCCTAGGAACACTTAACCCCTACACTGCCACCCACTGGTTAACCCCTTCACTGCCAGTGTCATTTACACAGGAATCACTGCATTTATATAGCAGTGATTGCTGTATAAATGACAATGGTCCCAAAAATGTGTCAAAAATGTCCAATGTGTCCGCCATAATGTCGCAGTCACGATAAAAATCACTAAGGAATAAAGGTGTAAAAAAATACTGCGCTGTGAAAAGATGTGTTCTACCCAGCTGCCAACACTACTGAAGACTACACAGTAACATACAAAAATTAAAACAAAAAAGTGTGGCGCTTAGGTGGCAACAAACCACATGAACCAGTAAGGCACTAATTCAAGCAAAGAAAATTACATACACTTCAAAAAAAGAAAATATGTGTAAATTCAGTTGTATATCAAGAGATCTTACTCCCAGGTGGAAGAGTGCATGAACCTCATGCACACAAAAGGTTAAGGTAAATAAAATTACTTTAAAATATACAGTCCATCAAGTGAACGTCTAACAGTCCTTGAAATGTGTAATATCAATCACAATTCCAAACTTGAGGTGACGTGGAAAAAGGTGAAATTCAACTTCTGATGTGTAGAATAATACCACCACCGCCGTGATAAAGAAGGGGAGAGGAGGCTTACCAAATGACGTGGACTCAGAGGAAGGCTTACGCCTCTCGAGTCATATGGGCCTGTAGGTTAGCAAACCAGATAATCATACATCTAGTATGTAATCTCCCGCAAGTCTTCAGGTCATGAAATCATCCGTAGCGATCCTTCTATAGTGCTCATCCCACGAAAATAGGGGGCTCAGGTATCAAAGACCATGGAAGTAGAAAACTAGCATAGCGTGATACCGTTTTAACATCCAATTTATTAAAAAATAATAATAAAATTACACTCACATTTGGTTCAATCGTAATAACATAGTCAGAAAGTAGCGATGTCTGTAAGGGGACCTGAAGACTTGCGGGAGATTACATACTAGATGTATGATTATCGGGTTTGCTAACCTACAGGCCCATATGACTCGAGAGGCGTAAGCCTTCTTGTGAGTTCACGTCATTTGGTAAGCCTCCTCTCCCCTTCTTTATCACGGTGGTGGTGGTATTATTCTACACATCAGAAGTTGAATTTCACCTTTTTTCACGTCACCTCAACTTTGGAATTGTGATTGATATTACACATTTGAAGGACTGTTATGCCGCGTACACACGACAGGACTTAAGTCCGGCAGACTTTCGACAGAGTTCTGACGGAGTTCCGACAGAGTTCTGACGGACTTTTCGAATGAACGGACTTGGCCACACACAATCACACCAAACTCCGACGGATTCGAACGTGATGACGTACGACTGGACTCGAATAAGGAAGTTCATAGCCAGTAGCCAATAGCTGCCCTAGCGTCGGTTTTAGTCCGTCGGAATAGCATACACACGAGCAAATTTTTCAGTAGGAACTGGGTCCGGCAGAATTCTGGCGGAAAAATTTGAAGCATGTTCCATTTCTAAAGTCTGTCAGACTTTTGCGAATCAAAAGTCCGTTGCAGCCCACACACGATCGAATAGTCTGCCGGAATCATTCCGTCAGACTTTGGATGTTGAAAAGTCCGCTCGTTTGTACGGGGCTTTAGACGTTCACTTGATGGACTGTATATGTTAAATTAATTTTATTTACCTTAACCTTTTGTGTGCATGAGGTTCATGCACTCTTCCACCTGGGAGTAAGATCTCTTGATATACAACGGAATTTACACATATTTTCTTTTTTTTTTGAAGTGTATGTAATTTTCTTTGCTTGAATTAGTGCCTTACTGGTTCATGTGGTTTGTTGCCACCTAAGCGGCACACTTTTTTGTTTTAATTTTTGTACAATAAAAATCACTGAACGCCGCCATTACTAGTAAAAAAAAAAAAAAATTAATAAAAATGCCATAAAACTATCCCCTATTTTGTAAACGCTATAACTTTTGCGCAAACCAATCAATAATCGCTTGTTGCAATTTTTTTTACCAAAAATATGTAGAAGAATACGTATCGGCCTAAACTGAGGGAAATTTTTTTTTTTTATATATTTTTGGGGGATATTTATTTTAACAAAAAGTAAAAAATAATGCGTTTTTTTCAAAATTGTCTCTCTATTTTTGTTTATAGCGCAAAAAAGAAAAACCACAGGGCTGATCAAATACCAATATAATTAGTAAATGAGGTGAAGCTTAATTTGCAAAGAACACCCAATCATCTGCAATGAAAAAAAAAAAATTTTTACTTACACGTTTGGATGATAGAAGTCAGCAGAGCTTCCCCTCCTTTACTAAGCTCTGGAGAAACTGCATTTGCAGAGTGAACAGTCTATTTGCCTTTAATAAATCCTCTGATTATCCACATCTATCCATATCCTATGCTCCAAAAGCCGAGCTCCACCCAAAAGTGGAAGCTTCGCTTGTTTGCACCCTCCCCTTCCACTGCCACATTTGGCACTTTTTGACAGGTACCCGCTCCCACTTCTTGGTAAGATCATCAATCTCCATAATTTCTGATCCCTCCTCCTTCCTCCCACTGCCTTTTGGGACCTGTGTATGTCCCAGAAGATGACGGGACCATTCAGAAAGTGCAGCCCAACTCGCACATGTGCAGTAGGAAACCGGCTGTGGAGCCTGAATGATTCACTGCCAGTTTCCCTTACTTGCAATGCTGGCACCTGCACCCACAGCCAATGGACGTATTGGATTAACCCAGGGTATCTTTCACCCTGTTTTGTTTATTTTATGTCAGTTCACGCCACATACTATTTTATTTTCATATGTTTGACTGTGTGGGAACACTTTTATACGTTGGCGGCTTCTTAGGCCGCGTACAAACGAGAGGATTGTCCGTCCAACTTAGTCCGCTGAAACGTGTTTCAGCGGACAGTCCGCTCATGTGTGGGCTTCAGCGGACTTTTTCAGCGGACAGTCTGGCGGACTAAGTCTTTCGGAAATTTCCGTAATACAGTCCGTCCAACTTTGGTTTCAGCGGACAGTCCGCTCGTGAGTAGGCTAGTTGGACGGACTAAGTATGGCGCATGCTCAGAAAGGATTTACACGGCCGAAGGTTGCATTGCTGTGTATTGGACGTCGTATTTCTAGTCCCGTCGTACGTGCTGTACACGTCATCACGCAAGTTTTCAGCGGACTGTCTGTTCATCGTGTGTGGTCAAGTCCGTTCATTCAAAAGTAGGACGGACTGTCTGTCGGATTGTCTGACGGACTTAGTTGGAAGGACAATCCTCTCGTGTGTACGCGGCCTTACAGCCGTTGTATTTATTTATTATTTGTAGTATATTTTTGGTTCCACGCCTTCGTTTACCCCTCTCTTTTACACATTTGTAGCTGCTGACTTTTAATTTTATTTGTACAGGCCTGAACTCCGCTTGAGATGTACCTCTGTACACATCCAAGAGGATGTGATTGTGTTTTCTTTGCAAAGTAATGCTTCCCCTCCTTTACTAAGCTCTGGAGAAACTGCACTTTCAAAGTGCACAGTCTATTTGCCTTTAGAAAATCCCCATAGCCCAGAAATCAGGGGTAATGGACATACATTGTGATACCAAAAAACTTTCCACCACCCTCATCTATAGCTGGCTATCGCAGTAAGCGGCATTGGAGGGCTAAAACAGGTAACACCAAAAGCCTGGGGAATGCCTGGGAGAAAACCCATAAAAAAAACCTGTTTTTAACGCATACTGTAAGCCCTTGTACACACGGTCGGACATTCCGACAACAAAATCCGTCGGATTTTGTCCGACTGATTTTGTCCGAAATGTATGTTGCCGGAAGTTGGCGGAAAATCCAATCGTATGTAACGTGACGACGTTATTTCGTTACGACGGGACTACGTTCAGGCTAGTAGCCAATAGCTTTGGTGTAGGAATTTGATCTGAGCATGCGTGGCACTTTGTCCGATCGGAATTCTGTACACATGATCGGAGTATGTCCGATTGGATCATGTTGTTGGAAAGTTTTAGAGCCCAGCTCTAAAACTTTGTCCGTCGGATATTCCAACAGAAAACAGTCCGATGGAGCCCACACACGGTCGGATTATCCGACAACACGGTCCGATCAGACATTTTCCGTCGGAATGTCTGACCGTGTGTACAAGGGCTCAGACAGGTTTATTCGGTTGTCTGCGAGCTGGTGGTAAGTAGGCTTTGGTTTTCTCCTGGGCATTCCCCGGGATTTTGTTGTTACCTGTTTTAGCCCTCCAATTCCGCTTAGTGCGATAGCCAGATATAGATGAGGGTGGTGGCAAGTTTTTTGGGTATCACATTGGTGTTTTTCTTGGTCCAGCAACGCACCAACACCAGGGACAGTTCTAAGCACAGGAAACATGTGCCCCTTCACGGGCATACTATAGACACACCCCAGATACAAAATTTAAAGGAATATTACACTTTTATTGTTTCACTTTAATTATTATTAAAATCACTGCTCCTGAAAAAACTGACATTTTTAAAAAAATTTTTTGCATTGATACATGTCCCCTGGGGCAGGATTAGGGTCCCCAAACACTTTTTAGGACAGTAACTTTCATATTAGCCTTTAAAATTAGCACTTTTGAACGTTCGAGTCCCATAGACTTTAATAGGGTTCTAAAGTTCACACGAAGTTTAGGTCTGTTCGCAGGTTCTGGTGCGAACCGAACAGGGGGGTGTTCAGCTCATCCCTACCATTTGGGGGCTAATTAGCACTATTTGGTCGGCTATAGTAAATGACCCCCACAGTGTTATTTAATAGATAGGATGGTATAACTATAATATAGTAGCTTAACAACCACTTTAATGACATCACTTTTATAAAGTTTTACACTGACATTTACAAAAGAAAAGTGTTTCAGTTTGCTGGTAAACGACATTTCATTCCAACTTCTTCTTTAAAAAAAAAAAAAAAAACACAGACCCACAGAGATCTGTGTGCTGTTTTAATTTAAAGCGGGACTGTACTGGGGAAAAAAAATATTAAAAGCCAGCAGCTATAAATACTGCAGCTGCTGACTTTTAATAAATGGACACTCACCTGTCCCGGGTTCCAGCGATGCCGAGGCCGATCGATCGCTCGGCTCTCGGCTGCTGCCGCCACCATTCTAGGTGAGGGAATCAGGAAGTGAAGCGAATCGGCTTCACTTCCTGGTTCCCTACTGCGCATGCGCGAGTCGCGCAGCGCAATAGGAATTGTCCGCGCTGTCTCTGGGACCCGTGTGTGTCCCAGCAGACAGCGCGGCAGGACAGGAAGAGGCATAGACTCCCGTGGGAGTCTATGCCCGGAAGTGGGTGTAAATACCTGTCTTTGACAGGTATCTCCACCCCCCTCCCCCCTGAAAGGTGCCAATTGTGACACCGGAGGGGGGGGGAGGGATCCGATCAGCGGAGGTTCCACTTTAGGGTGGAACCCCGCTTTAAATAAAAGCTGGTAATTAAATGTAATTTGCCCACAATTTTATTTATTTATTTTTATCATTTTTTCTTTGTATAAATGCAGTACACATCCCACAGGGAACGTGATTTTTTTTTCTTTTTACTCTGAGGCAAAAAAAAAAATGCATAGCATATGTAATCTGAGTATGCAGATTGGTTGGCCAGGAAAGGGATGGACCTCTCTCCTAAACTCATATTGTTGAAAAAGGAGCGCGACTTGAGATATCAACCAAGTGCGCATGCTCACGAAACGCATCCACTGCCGATGACGACATCCCCCTGAGCCACCTGTATTCTGCGCTTCAATCCTCACTCTGAGGCCGCCTTCAGAAGCCGGCGTTACCATCACACGGAAGTGTCTATTAGCCTGTATAGATGGACTGAATACAGCGCTGGGGAAAACGTAATTCGAGATATACATACCATGCTTATTTGCTTACTTCTACATGTGAGTGCATATATTGATGCTTATTAAATTCTTTGTATAAAACTATTGCACCCAGAGGCTCCTCTCCATTTGTTTTCTCTACAGTCTCAGAATACGGTTTCATTTCTATCCTGACGGCTGCCCTGTTGTGCATATTCCTGGATTGAGTTCTTACATCTATTGGACTGGCCTCTTATATAGATTATTTGATCTATGAACTTTATCCTTATTTTAGATATATTGTTTTTAATATTTTTATTTTAATAATTGTATACATATTTGTACATACGATTGCATTGGGAGACGTCCACAGAGATGTTTTTGAATTGTGCGCCTAAACTTGTTATTATATCTAAACTATACCATAACTACCATACCAGGACCCCCCCCCCCCCCCCTGCAAAACATTTGTCCTGATGTTGATGAGGAGAAGAGTCTCTTCCCCACAATCTTTGCCTGGTGGTTTTAGGGGTTTGTGAAGTGGGGTATTATCTAGCCACCACCATTAACCTCCCTGGCGGTATAATTAGTTCTGGTTTTAGGTGCTGAAAGCGGTACAATTATTTTGCATGGAAATTTGGCGTTTTATATTGTAGTCCTGTAATTCTTAGGAATAACTCTCTTAAATCTGTTCAAACCAGAGTCTAGCAGACATCCCGGGTATGATAAAGTTTATAATATAATAAATAATAATAAAAATTATTCAATAATATAATCAAATCCTAAAACACTGGAAAAAGGGACACTTTTTGGTTGCTATGGACAATCTCCAAATTCCAGGCAGAAAAAACAGTATTTATAATATAAAAGTGCATGCAGGGCCCTGCACAGACCACTAGGGACAAAGAGGGTGTGTATTTTTTTTATACAGTACTGTAATCTGTAAGATTACAGTGCTGTGTGTGTTTTGTGTCTTTTTACTTTTTTGAATTTGGCGCCGTTCTCCGCTCCCGTGCGCCGTAACGCCGCAGGGAACAGAGCTCGGCGGCATTCGGCACTATGAATCGAGTGGAGGACGGCTCGCACACACAGCGCTGGGGGACATCGCTGGATCCAGGGGACAAGGTAAGTAAGTCTCCCTGTGTCCTCCCCTGCATCCAGCGATACGATCCCGAGTCTGGCTCGGGGTTACCGCTCATGGAATCACCGCTACGGAGGTTAATAAGGGGCCCCAAGATGCTGTACCCCCCCATCTGAATGAATATGGGGTACATAGCTCCCCCAGTCATTCACAATAAAGGAAAATGTAATCAGGAAATAAAAACAGGTAAACATTATTATTATACAATTTCTTTAACCACTTCCCGCCCGCCGGTTGTCAGATGACGGCTGGGCTGCACGGCTCTCATTTTGGGTGGATGTCATATGACGGCCCTCCAGAACATCCACTCTTGCACGCTCATGGGGGCGTGCACCGCAGCGATCGGTGGTGCGATGTGTCAATCTGACACACCGCTACACTGATCTCGGAAAAAAGCATCTGACTGAGGCTCTTTGCCACATGATCAGCCACATCCAATCATGGCTGATCACGATGTAAACAGGAAGGCTCTCATGAGAGGGGGGGGGTCTGTGCTGTTTATCATCACAGCCCCCCTTGGATGCTCACCCAGGACCACCCGGATGCTGCCAGATCACCAGGGATGGCCACCACACTGGACCACCAGGTATGCCACCCTAGACCACCATGGAAATGTCAATCAGTGCCCAGGCAGCTGCTAATCAGTCCACATCCCCAATGCCTGCCAGTGCCATCAGTGATGCCTAACAATTCCATCTATCAGTGTTGCATATCAGTGCCACATATCAGTGCCCATCAGTGCCCAGCAGTGCCACCTATCAGTGCCACCCATAAGTACCCATAAGTGCAGCCTTTCAGTGTCCATCAGTGTTGCCTATCAGTGCCCACCAGTACCACCCATGAGTGCCCATCAGTGCCGCCTATCAATGCCCATCAATGCTGCATATCAATGCCACCCATCAGTGCTGCCTACCAGTGCCCATCAGTGCTGCATATCAGTGTCCATCGTCAGTGCTCCTCAGTGCCCATCAGTGCCACCTCATTGGTGTCACCTTATCAGTGCCCATCAGTGAAAGAGAAAATGTACTTATTTACAAAATTTTATAACAGAAACAAAAGAAAAACTTTTTTTTCAAAATTTGAGGTCTTTTTTTATTTGTTTAGCAAAAAGTAAAAAATGCAGAGGTGATCAAATACCACCAAAAGAAAGCTCTATTTGTGGGAACAAAATTGTAACAATTCTGTTTGGGTACAGTGTAGCATGACCGCGCAATTGTCATTTAAACAGCGGCAGCGCTGAAAGCAGAAAATTGGCCTGGGCAGGAAGGGGGTGTAAGTGCCCGGTATTGAGGTGGCTAATAAAAAGATTAAAATCCCTGTTGTAAATTCATCATTAATCATGATCCTCGCTGACAATGGAAAGAAAACCCGACAGACCTGGCACATAACATGGATCCCGGCGCTACTCTTCACTAAATAACAGCTCCCTGAGCTTTCCTCAGCTGTATAGGTGAAAGAGCGGGGATGGTGGTTACATCATTCAACAAATGTGGTCATGGCATGGGCATGGAAAACAATGTCCTGGTAATGTCCACCATTCCTAGGGAAGTGGCAGATGCCAGCACCCTTTGCTTCTTTAGGAAATATTCACAGCTTGAAGCTCTCCTATATAGAAGCTGTAGAAATATAACTTCTATTTGTGATGCTTGGCTCCAGTAGAAGAGGGGCTAACCAGGAAAAAGTTCAGCCCAAACCTAAATTTCAACTGAACCATTAGCTCATCCCTAGTGACAGCAAATGGTAATCATGAGGAAACCCTAAGAGCCCTATTTATAAAGCAGTATGACTTTCACAAGCGTTCACTGTTGATGATTCAGTCACCTAATTAGCAAATAGAGTCCACCTGTGAGTAATCTCACTATGAATACAGCTGTTCTGTGAAGCCCTAAGTGCCCATTCACACAGGGACTTGCAGCGCGACTCACAGACACGACCTGCACACGACTTCAGCGCCGACTTGCAAAACGACTTCTGTATAGAAGTCAATGCAAGTCGCCTGAAGTCGCCCCAAAAATAGTACAGGAACCTTTTTCTAAGTCGGAGCGACTTGAGTCGCTCCTATTAGAACGGTTCCATAGTACAGAACGGAGCGCGACTTGTCAGGCGGCTAAGTCGCCTGACAAGTCGCGGTAGTGTGAACGGGCACTTAGGATGGTTGTTATAGAACCTTAGTCATGAAGGCCAAGGAACACAACAGCTAGGTCAAGTTGTAGAGAAGTTTAACCACTTGCCGACCTACTCACGGAGATATACCGCGGCAGGTCGGCTCTCCTGCATGAACTGACGTACAAGAAGGATAAGCAGGAGAGTACCCATGGGTCCTGGGGACTCGATGTCCACGATCACCTTGGACACAGGCAGAACCGGGAACTGTAAACAGAGTATTTCCCTGTTCTGCCTAGTGACATGACAGAGGTCTTCTGTTCCCAGTGATCGGGAACAGTGATCTCTGTCATGTTCCTGGCAGCCCCCCCCCCTACAGTTATGACATGCTGAGGGAACACACTTAACCCCTTGATCACCCTCCTGTTAACCCCTTCCCTGTCAGTGTAATTTTTACATTGATCAATGCATTTTATAGCACTGATCAATGTAATAATGTCACTGGTCCCCAAAAATTGTCATTTGGTGTCGGATTTGTCCACCGCAATGTCGCAGTCCAGCTAAAAATTGCAGATCACCGCCATCACCAGTAAAAACAATTTAAAAAGTCCCGAAATCTATACCGTAGTTTGTAGATGTGATAACTTTTGCGTGAACCAATCAATATATGCTTATTGCAATTTTTTTTACCAAAAATATGTAAAAGAATATATATCAGCCTAAACTGATGAACAATTTTTTTTTTTTTTTATATATATATTTTTTGGGATATGTATTATAGCAGAAAGTAAAACAAATTGTTGTTGTTTTTTTTCAAAATTGTCTTTTTTTTTTTGTTTATAGCACAAAAAATAAAAACCACAGAGGTGATGAAATACCACCAAAAGAAAGCTCTATTTGTGGGTAAAAAAGGACATCAATTTTGTTTGGGTACAATGTCAGTTAAAGTGACGCAGTGCTGTATCGCAAAAAATGGCCTCGACATTAAGGGGGCAAATCCTTTCAGGGCTGAAGTGATTAAAGCATTTAAAAAATATCCCAAGCTTTGAATATCTCAGGGAGCACTGCTTAATCCATCATCCACAAATGGAAAGAGTATGGCACAACTGCAAACCTACCAAGACATGGCCGTCTACCTAAACTGACAGGCCGGGCAAGGAGAGCATCATCAGAGAAGCAGCCCATGGTAAATCTGGAGGAGCTGTAGAAATCCACAGCTCAGGTGGGAGAATCTGTCCACAGGACAACTATTAGTTGTGCTCTCCACAAATCTGCCCTTTATGGAAGAGTGGCAAGAAGAAAGACATTGCTGAAAGAAAGTCATAAGAAGTCCTGTTTGCAGTTTACGAGAAGCCATGTGGGGGACACAGCAAACATGTGGAAGAAGGTGCTCTGGTCAGATGAGACCAAAATCAAACTTCTTGGCCTAAAAGCAAAATGCTATGTGTGGTGGAAATCTAATACTGCACATCACCCTGAACACACCATCCCCACCGTGAAACATGGTGGTGGCATCATGTTGGGGAGATGCTTTTCTTCAGCAGGGATGGGGAAGCTGGTCAGAGTTGATGGGAAGATGTATGGAGCCAAATACAGGACAATCTTAGAAGAAAACTTGTCTGCAAAAGACTTGTGACTGGGATGGAGGTTCACCTTCCAGCAAAACAACAAACATACAGCCAGAGCTACAATGGAATGGGTTAGATCAAATCATATTCATGTGTTAGAATGGCCCAGTCAAAGTCCAGACCTAAATCCAATTGAGAACTGAGAAAATTGCTATTCACGGATGCTCTCCATCCAATCTGACAGAGCTTTAGCTATTTTGCAGAGAATAATGGGCAAAAATGTCCCTCTCTAGATGTGAAAAGCTGGTAGAGACATCCCCAAAAATACTTGCAGCTGCAATTGCAGTGAAAGGTGGTCCTACAGAGTATTGACTCGGGGGGGGGGGGGGGCTATACAAATGCCCCCACACTTTTCAAATATTTATTTGTAAAAAAAAAAAAAAAAAAAATCTAAATCATTTATCATTTTCTTTCTACTTCACAATTATGTGCCACTTTGTGTTGGTCTATCACATAAAATTCCAATAAAATACATTTACGTTTTTGGTTGTAACATGACAAAATGTGGAAAATTTCAAGGGGTATGAATACTTTTTCAAGGCACTGTAAAATACATTTAGCTGAAGTGAATATTCAATTGCATTTAATATTTGTTGAATGTCATATTGTCTACATATACAGTACCCATACGTTTTCACCAGGCTGACCTATTGCTATGCTGTGAATAGTCATTATTGTGAACAGCCATGAATAGTAGAAGATCACACACACAACTATTAAATGACAGCACACCTCCCTCCCTCTCTCCTGGCAGAAACACAACCAGATGGATTTTCAGTTTGCAGGTACTGACATGACTATTTATCTGAAATCCCAGCATGACCTGAAGACCAATGTTATGGAAGCCCCATGTATTCACTGTATATTGGTGGAACACAGACTACAATTTAACAATGTGAACATATGTAGCATAACAGTAGAAACATTTGTACATTTTCAAAAAATATTACAGTGAAAATAAAGAATTATATTTCTCTTTGTTGAGTCATACAGAGAGAGCAAAAAAGATAAAAAGGCACTTACAAGTCACAAATGGAAAAGCTTACAGGTGAATTAGGCCAACCAAACTTTCTCTCATTTAAAGTTGTATCAAATATGCTGTGCAAGTGAGCAGAGACCAATCCTCCGATAATAACATCTCCCTCCTTGTAATATTCATACTCAAACACTGGCTTTATCAGATTAAGTCTACAACGAAGTGTTGATCTCCAGGCCAATGCGACTCCATAAGATGTGATAGGAAGGATGAGTATCGGCAGAAAACAGACACAGAACATCATGTTTCATGTCACACAGCATTTCCTCTCAGTCACCGGCAGCTCTGCTCAGGGGAGACACAATCACCGGAGCTTTATACACATCGACTGACACCGATTTACACTACAGAACAAAGAACAGAATAATAATAACATCAGTCTGAAAATATCACATCTATATCAGTGTAACTGATCTAATAAAGTTGGTTTATTCTTTATTCCATATTCAGTACACTTTCAGTAGTTTAGAATTATATTTATACATTTTCAAGATATTCTTCTGTAAAAAAAAAAATATATATTGTTAATATATTTTTACATCACAGGATGGAAAGTGAATGTCCAGTTGGGGTGAATAAGTTAATACACTATCAATTCTAAATATTACAGGGCTGCTTAAATAGCAGTTTGTCACGATACTTCTGAGTTACCAATTTGGACTCATCTCAACATTTTGAACTGCTCTCCTACACCAATCTATAAAGTAATCTGGCCCCTCCAAAACTTCACCCTCCTATTGATGACCATACTCTGCAATTGTCCCTAAAACAGTGTGACTCTACCAAATATTCCAGCAGATTAACCTATTCCCAACTGGCTCACGCCGATGTACGTCGGCAGAAGGGCACGTACAGTCATATTAACGTACCTGTACGTTTCCCTTTAAGAAGCGGCATTGTGGGCAAGGACAGCTCAATGGATAACAGTTTGAAGGCATGTAAAATGTCCACTTTGGACAGCCATGTGCCCATGCCTGTGCTGATGAAGCTCTGTATGGCTAGGTCGCGGATGTGGAGCAGATGGTATTGGCTGTACGAGGGAGAGCATAGTTGAAATTGTTGCAAATCTGTGCTTCCCCCAGAGACTGGGCAGGCTGCCCCGATTTGTCCAGCTGCAAATGCAGAGTGGTGGCAGGCATGTCTTGTGCAGTATAGGAGGTAGAGGGGATGGTCAGGGGATGTCTGGAATCTGCATTGGAACACCCATTCATCCTATGTGTGGAGGATTGGCAGATGGGGCAGAGCAGGGGACATAAGCCTGTAAGTGGCGGCAGAAAAGTTTGGAGTCCAAGATGCCCCAATTGGGGCTGCTTGGAACTGTGAGAGTTTGGCTGCTGCTTCGTCAGCGAATGACTGATGGTAGTTGTAGAAAGCAAAGCCTCCAACCCCTCAGAGACTGAGCATGCCGTGTTCAGAATCCAAGGCCCATGACATGACATGGACTGGTCAAGCTTAACCCAACTGATCTCAGAGGGAAAAGACAGACATATGAATGAGTGGCTGTGAAAATGTGCCACTGTAGATGATGAGTGGCCGTAACGGTGCCGCTGGTAGACGAGTTTCAATGGCATGCTGCCTTGAACCTTGTGTGGGGGCAAAAAACAAAAGGAAGTAGAGAAATGGGAGCAAGTGCGGGGAGGACCATGCTAGTCATATATCGTGATCATATGTTGGTCAATGAGAATAGAACGTGCCGGCTCATGGTGGAACTGTGAACCGGAGCATCATATGAGCAGGGAGTGTGTGCGAACGTACGAGTGAGTGGTAGGAGTAGTAACTGGTTGCTTGTGGCAGGTGCCTTGAGGGGGAGGCCAAGCTGTGGAAGCTTAGGATGTGTGTAAAAGAAAAACGTGTCATCTTGAGCAATAGATTAGAATCACTGGGATGAATCGACTGATGTGGAGTTTGTATGTTTTTACTTTCAAAGATTTTTATTGTATTTTCAAAGAGAAACAGACATTTTGAGACAAGAACAGTATCAGTCAATAATAATAAAAAAAAAAAAGAATACTGAAGAAGCATCACTATACAAAGGACAATTGCAAAAATGAGGCATTTATATAGATGGGCTATAAGCCCTACTTTGGTTTGTTTCAGAAGCCTGTTAATCCCCTCATCTCCTGGAGGGCCCCTTGAGAGAGACTGGAGGACAGCCTGGGCACCCCTTTAGGGGAACTAGCTGTGCACAGAGACCGTCTCCCCAATCCCTCCCAAAAGTGTATTCAGGCAAAAAAACCCTGGCCACAAGGCCGCTATAAAAGGAAATAAAAGAAACTCATACTTCGGACCTGTAGCCCAAACTATCATCATGAGCGGGGGTACAAGTAGAGCCCAGATGTATCAGCATGTAATCAACGGGACTCCCCCTAGTTGGGGAGGTTGTCCAATGTGAATTGAGGTTGGAAAGAGCTCGCAAAAGGCCTGCGACATAGGGGATATTAAAGAACAAAGAGGAAGATGAGGAGGGGAGAGTAGTAAGGAAAAGCCACTGTGAGGGGGGGAAGCCAGCACAAAGCACGAGTAAGCGAAATTAAAGTACTACCGAGGGACGGAACGCCTCTCAGCGGAGTGGATTTACCACTACTAGTTTGTTAAGCCTGAATTCCAGGTATAAGGGAGATGCCCACATATTTGGCCCAAGGCTCCCAGACCGCCTCAAATGCCAGGGTTCTGTCCATTAGAACGCTTGTCAGTTTCTCCTGAGACATAATCCAAGAGATTTTTCGTTTGGTGTCCAGAAGGGAGACCCTCGGCTGTTTCCAGGACTTAGCTATCGTCAGCTTCTCCCCCAGGAGAATAAAATGTATACGTTTACATGTGGCTTTAGACATCCTGGGAAGAGAGGAATTCAAAAGAGCGAATACCGGGGTTTTTGGAATTCGTTGATTTATGACCTTTTGGAGCATGACAAACACCTTAGACCAAAACTATCATATTCTAGGGCATTCCCACCAAGTGTGAGCCATAGAGCCCGTGAGTTGGCAACCCCTGAAGCACAAAGGGCTGGCTGTGGGGTATATGAGAGCCAACTTGGCCGGCGTGAGGTACCATCTGGACATCACTTTCACATTGGATTCTATCAGTGATATATTTTGTATCCCTTTAAATGCCCTAGAAAAGGCTCCATTGCTCCAAAGGCCAGTTTATTAGAAGATCGTTCTCCCAGAATGCCATATGCAGGGTTTTGGGATTTGATAGGGCTAACGACTGGTAGACGATGGAAATTCCCCCTCTCTGTTCTGAGGTCTGACCACACCAATATTCATAGGGTGTAGAATTGGGGGGGGGGGGGGTTTAGATCTCCATATTGTGTGCAGGAAGTGTTGTATTTGGTGGAATTTAAAGAGTTCCATAGGGGGAATCTCTAACAGTTTTTTTACAAAATTGCAGAGTGATTGGCCCTGTAGCAGTGAAAAAGTGTCCGATCCGTTACAGCCCCTTATCTAGCCACCACTGAATGCCTTGATGTCTAGACCCGGGGTAAAGTTTGGGTTGTTGAAGATGTGTGAGAGGGGTTGACATTCCGGAATTAAGGTGGGGTTATTCCTCATTCTGTCCCAGAGAGACAGAGATTGGGAGAGAATGGGGGAGAGGATCGGGGGTCTCGTCCTGGGGGAGGACCCTAGGAGGAAATCTAGCGTATTAAATGGGGCCATCTGCCTTTCTATCTGTATCCAATCTGGCTTTTCAGTTTTAGCGTGTATTATTGAAAGTTGGGAGATTCTGGCAGCTTGGTAGTACCAAAGTAATCTGGGAAGGCCCAGGCCTCCCCTGGACCTAAGTCTGTATAGGGTATTTTGCGGCAATCTGTGGCCTGACCCACCCCAGACAAACCTGTTGACCTTTTGTTGTAAGGTCGTTAGGTGGTCGTGTCTGATTTTAATCGGTAAGGCTCGAGAGAGGTACAACAACCTAGGAAGGAGGTTCATCTTTATGGCGTGTATTCTCCCGATCCAGGAGAGATCCCCCCTGGCCCAGAGTAGCAAGTCGGCTTCGGGCTTTTCATATGCTGGGATAAAATTGCATGAATATAATAGTTCAATTTTTGACGAGGGGGCTATTCCCAAATATTCTATGGAAGAGTTGCTCCATTTAAAATCAAAGGCACTTTGTACGGAGGAAACCATCTCTGGCTTTAGGGAAGTGTTAAGGGCATGAGATTTGGTGTAATTCACCCTGAGGCCTGACATCGCCGAGAATTCAGATAGTAGTTTGCAAAGGTTGGGAAGGGAGGTGGTCGGGGAGGTGATAAATAGTAACATTTCATCTGCGAAGAGACCACATTTATGTCTTTGAGAACCACAAGAGACTCCTTGGATATTAGGGTTAGAGCGTATCGCTAGAATTTCAATGGCAATTGCGAAAATTATCGGGGAGAGGAGACAGCCCTGCCTGGTGCCTTTCTCGATCCTCAGAGGATGTGCGTATTGTCCTTGTAATCGCATCAAAGCCCTCGGGGACGAATAAAGGGATCGAAGCAGTCCCATAAAGCGTTGGTCAAATCCCCAATGTTCCATGATAGAAAATATGTACCTCCATTCTACAGAGTCGAAAGCTTTGTGCAAGTCTAAGGACAAAAGCATCCCCTCCTGTTTAGGACCTCCGTTCCAGTTGGATTTAAGAATAGATATGATGTCTATGGCCCTTCTAGTTTGGCCTGGTCCCTGTCTACCAGGGATAAACCCTACCTGGTCCTTGTGGATGTATCTGCTTATAAAGGAGGAGAGACGATTGGCTAATATCTTAGTAAAAATCTTTAAATTTTATTTATGAGGGATATGGGTCTGTAGTTTTCAACTTCCTCTGGATTTTTGTATGGTTTGGGGATCACTGTGATGTAAGAGGTGTTAAGTTTGGAGTCAAGGGGGGAGCCTGCTGTCATTGCGTTAAAGAATTTGGCCATGTGTGGGGCTAGGGTATCCGCAAAGGCTTTATAATAAGGAACAGACAAGCCGCCCGGGCCTGGTGTGGAGCCATTTTTGAGATTTCTAAATCACGTCTTTAATTTTTTGGGCAGAGAAGGTCTCTTCCATTATGTTTTTGTGTTCTGTGAAAAGAGTCAGTATAGGTAGGTCTGGCA
The DNA here is from genome assembly GCF_037356315.1 of Lithobates pipiens. Classification (NCBI taxonomy): domain Eukaryota; kingdom Metazoa; phylum Chordata; class Amphibia; order Anura; family Ranidae; genus Lithobates; species Lithobates pipiens. Next base: position 276,363,100 of record NW_027507790.1, on the reverse strand, counting down.
GGAAGTCTGTTATCGGTGACCCCTCTTCCTTGTGGGACAAGGTGTAGAGTTTAGAATAGAAGTCGTGAAACGTAGCAAGTATTTTCTCAGGATTTGAAGTGCGGGGAAGGCCAGGCCTCTTGATTCTGGGTAGGGTGTAGGTCCGCTGTTTGGGACCAAGCCTAGCAGCCAGCATAGAGCCCACCCTGTCCCTATGTGAGTAAAATTTAGCTCCACTCCATCTAATGTTTTTCCGCCTTGGCGGTCAGGGCCAGATTGAGCTTCAGTCTGGCCGCATCAACTTTATCTAGAAGGGCCTTCGAGGGGTTTTTCTTGTGAGTTGCTTTCAAGGATGTGTATGTTTTTTTCCAAATTCAGTATGTCTATCTGCCGCTCCTTTTTAATTTGGGATGCCTTTTTGTTTAAAGTACCTCTAATGGTGGCTTTGTGGGATGCCCAGAGAGTTTCAGAGGAAATGTCTCCTTGGTCATTCAGTAAAAAGTATTCCTTGAGAGCGTCCTCTATGTCTTTGGTTATAGTGGGGATGCTGAGGAGAGATTCGTTAAGGCGCCAGTGTGATAGGGGTGATTTGGTGTTGGAGTTCTGTAAGGTTAGTAGAACCAGAGAGTGGTCCGACCATGCAATGTCAATTATGGCTGCTTTTCGAGCTAAGGGTATGGTGGATGGTGCTACCAGAATGTGGTCTATCCTGGCATAAAGTTGGTGGGGGAAGAAGTAGTGGGTGTAATCCCTTTTGGAGGGATTGAGTTCCCTCCAGATATCCGTAAGACCGTGAGAGTTTATCAGTCTCGCTACGTTCAGGCTGGTCCTAGTGGGACGAGTGAGTTGAGATGCTGTGGGTCTGGATTTATCTAGCCCTTGGTCAAAGGCTAGATTAGAATCGCTCCCCAAGATGACCGAGCCCTCCAGTAAGGGGTTTACAGTTCGAAACAGTTGTTGGAAAAAATTATATTGTCCCTTGTTAGGAGTTTAATAAGAGAGGAGGGAATACAGTTTGCCTGCCACAGTGCCCTTAACCAGAATAAATCTGCCCTCTGGGTCTTTATACTCGGATTTCAGAGTAAATTGACTGTGCTTGGAGATTAAAATAGCTACCCCTTTGGTCTTACCCTCCGCGTTGGCCAAGAAGAAGGTTGGGAAGTGTAAGGAATTTAGGGCTGTACCGGGCCGCAAAGTGTGTTTCCTGCAGCAAAATGATATCTAGTTTGAGGGATCAGTAATTGTCAAGCGCTTTCCTCCGTTTATTTGGGGAGTTCAATACCTGTATGTTGTGAGATGCAATTCTAAGCTCAGAACCTACTTGGTGTGGATTAGCCATAGGAACAGAGAGGAGGAATGCCGTCCCAGGAGAAAACGGAAGTTCCGGGTCCTTCCGATCCACTGAGTGGCTTGAGAAAAGAAGAGAGTTAGAAAGAAGAGAGGGGAAGGGGGGGAAGTAATACCAAGAGTCTTCTAAGAAGACCTGTCGGGTCCTGCGCAGACTTGGTCTGCCGGACTCCTAACACTTTCCGTCCGCCGCCACTATGAGGGGGCTGACGTCCCATCTCTCAGATGCCGAAACCAGGATCCAAGGGAGGGGAGGAGGCGCAGTGTGTCCCCAGGGCCTAGCTTACTCGTATAAAAAAAAACGTGATTAAACACAGCATTTTCAAATGTAAGAAAATTCAAACTTGCATAACTGGATAACACATAGTAGAGAACAACCACAGCAAACAATCAGCCATGTCCGCCTCTGTGTGGTGTGGGGTCTTTTCCCGGGCAAGTCGCCCGGGACAACACCCCAGACAACGTCAAGGGGAGACCTCCGCTTCCAGTGCGGTGGGGAAATGGAGCTGCTCATGATTCCTTAGTGTCCCAGAATGCCCACAGAGCTCGGGCCTAGCATCTGGGCAGGTTAAGAAGAGTTAGCGTTTGGGGGGGAATATTGCCAGGGATGTCCCCAGTCGTGGGAGTGCGGTTGTTTAGGAGTCCCCAAAACATATTCTCCATCTCGTCGGTGTCCTCCGGAGTGGTGTAGTATTGAAGATCAACTGTAAAAGGCCAGAAAACAAAATGGCAACAGGGATTAGGAGCAAAAAGTTCCTTCAACAGGGTGGATCGCCGTTTCTATTATTTGGCGAGGATGTCGCCCAGAAAGTGGTAAAGGATGACATGGAGAAGGGCCTTATTTTAGGGTGGTATTCCATCCTTGGATTTTTTGAACCTTCCATTGTCCCAGAGGGGAGAGACCGGGCTTGTCGGGTCAGGTGTTTGGAAGAAATCGGTGGAACGTTGGCGCAGTCCATGGGGGCTTCTTGGGATATCAATTTGAAACGCAAGAGAAGCTTTTCACTCTCCGGTAAACTGGAAAAGGAGTGTGGTTTTCCTTGAATGGAGAATTTGACCGCGAATGGGAAAGCCCATCTGTACTTGATGTCTTGTTGCGTTAGGGCTGAGAGAAGCAGTTTTAGAGATCTCCTTTTCTGGATGGTAGTGGGTGAAAGGTCAGTGAAAATTTAAATCTGGTGACCCAGGCACAGTACTTTCGATTTGGAGCATGCTTGTCGCATGACTTCCTCTTTTACATTGTAGAAATGTGGTTTGACGATAACGTCTCTTGGGGAACCGTCCTTCCTGGGGAGCCCAAGGGCTCTATGGGCTCTATCCAGCTCCAGGCGATGGGGGGTTATGTTGGGTATTAGTTCCTTGAGCAGCCCCTGTGCTGCCTGATGGGTGTCGGTGACTGATTCAGGGAGGCCGCATATTCTAAAGTTGTATCTCCTGGAACGGTTCTCAAGGTCATCTATCCTTGAAAGAGCCATGTCTAGCTGGTCCTGGAGTACTTGGATGTGTGCTGCATTTTGGTTGGTCAAAGAGACCATTAAGTCCAGTTTATGTTCTATGGCCTCCATTCTGGAGCCTAAGTTGGAAAAATCAGACTTGAGTTTGCTGGTGATTTTGTCAGCAGTAGTGGCTAGCCCCTTTTCCAGTAACTCGGAAAGTTTGAGGAATAACTCCTGCTGCGGAGCGGCCTGGTCTTGGGCCTGAAAGCCTGGGGATGGAGTAGCGTGCTGACGGGAGAGGTCAGGCCCCATGGGGGAGAGGGAGTAATCCTCCATCCTGTGGCCTAAGAGAGACTCCGTGGAGGCCGGAGAAGGAGCCGGAGGGGGATGTGGAGTGCCCTGGATCACTTGTGAATAGGTTAGGGTGGCTGGGAGGATCACTTGCCTCTGCTCAGGACTCCTTTCCTCGCTGGCCGCGTGTGTCTGTGTGACGGCGGCCATATTGGTACACCCTGTCTGCCGAGCCTGGGCGGAGCTTGTATGTTTAAGAAGAGTTGGAAAGGTAAGAACAAAAGAGGAGAGATGGAGTACATAAACATAGATGGGAAAAAGGTGAAGAAAAATAACAAAGGAACAACAGGCACAGCGAAGAAGCCGTATTGCGTTCTGAATTGTCAAACACTGTTGAGTGGAAATTTAGAAAACTCAAAAGAATGTGTGGCAACTGAGGTGAGCCAGGAGGTGACTGGCTAGGTAACCAATACTCGGGTGCTTGTCTGCACTAAGCACAAACCTGGGGACCAGAGCTCTAGGGTGTACTGGGGCGAGAAGCTGAAGTCTGATACGGCCTAAGTAGAATGCCAATGCTTGTACTGTCTATAAGCTTGATGTTTAGCCTTGTCTTCATAGGTGAAGGGAAACTAGAATGTAGTACAAAGAAACATGTGACAGTAGCTGGCACCTGATGAGCAGCCCAAAATGCATATGTAAAGTGAACATGGTGAAAGGATGCTACAGAGTGATGTGAGGGTAGAACCCATGTACCACACACCTGACTCAAGATCCTAGTTGTTCTGGTTGAGGCCGAGAAACCTAGTCAACCGAGAATCTGTAGAAAAGGTGACAGAGGAGTCCAGGTTTTAATCTGGTATGGAATAAATCCTGACCCACCCCTCACATGTGACTTATCTCCCTGATTGATGTGTGTGTTTTTTTAAAGAACTTTTTGTGTTTTTTTTTAGAAAAGTTATTTTTTACAATTTTTCCTTTTATTTATATTTTTTGAGAAAACAATGTCCAACCTGGTGCAGTATGAACAACCTGAACTTTACTGACTAATGGAGAAACAACAAAATGAAGTAAATGGGCGTGGCTTGCGCGCAATCTAGATGACAGCTTGTGCCTGAAGCTCCCTCACGCCGACCGGACATCCACCGCTAAACGGGCAAGTTTAAGCCCCATCGACACCCTAACCGCCATCCGGACGACCCGCGGAACACGCCGGTATGTCGTCCCGCAAGCGCAAGGAAGAACGGAATCTACAAAAGCTCACGGCCCTCTCCTTTCAGCGTGGAGGGCTCAGGCAAGATGGCGCCGCTTGAGCAACAGCACGGAACTCGTCCGCCTATACCGATCTTCCGGACAGTGATCCAGGAGAACTAGCCAGAGATTGTCCATCCTCACCCTGGGCAGACTCACCTCCGCTCACCCCGAACTCCCAGAGCCCAGCCAAAGCGTGGATGTGCCTGGATGCAGCTTACCAGGCCGGAAGCACAGTGAGTACTGACCTCCATAATGCTCATGCCATATCCTCACTACAGTCCTCTATGGTGGCCTTTCCCACATCAGGGCAACCGGTACTGGACACAACCATGAAGGATATGCTGTTGTCCCTCCAATCATCCCTCATGTCCAACCTGTCCTCCCTGATTCACAAATTTTCAGCTGATATGAGACATATGGGAGAAAGGGTGCAGTATATGGAGGACAAAATGGAGGAATGTACAGAGACAGTCAATGACCTAGTTGATGCATGTATGGCCCAAAAAGAGGATGCTGAATGGATCTAATCCAAAATAGCGGACCTCGAGGGCCGCTCCTGCCGCAATAATGTAAAAATAAGCGTAATACCAGAAATGGCGCCCCCCGCAGATCTCCACAACTTCGCCAGCACCATGTTTGCTAACATGCTGCCTGAACTTTCTCCTATAGAGCCGACTATAGACCGCATACACAGGATCTCCAAACCAAAGCACCTAGCGGATTCGGTTCCACGAGATGTGCTACTGAGGGTCCATTTTTATCAAGCAAAGGAGCAGATCCTTTCAAAGGCAAGGGCGCTAGTCACACTCCCTGCACCCTATGCAGATATCCAATTATTTTCCGACTTATCGCAATACATGCTGCAACTGAGGAGACAACTGAAATCGATCACTAAAGCCCTCACAATTCATAAAGTGATTTACAGATGACGACATCCGGCCACTATAATGGTAACATACAACAGAATCCCGCATATGATATCCACTCTGGAAGGGGGAATGAAGTTGCTACACTCCTGAGGCATAACCTGACCCACCGCAGAACAACCCGCCGGCCTCTAACGGATTTACCTCCCCACCCCATGGCCACCACAGGGGTCATCTTCAACCTAAAGCGAAGTGAGAGCCCTTGCCCGTTCTCAGTATGAGCTACCACATGTAATCCGGTCCGGCCTCAGGCTTACTTCAATTCGAGCCTAGACTTTACCCCCAGTTTAGTTAGCTTCCAACCACGGTGGATAATTGCTGACCTGTTTTCACCCCGTTACCCAGCCACTGTTTGCTGGCTTCATTTGTCTTTTTTTTTCCAGGTTATACCTTTTGTTTCTTTATCTCATTATCATCGGTCCCAGGAGCGGCACGAATTCTCGTGATCCTCCATCCTTCCAGCACCGGCCCTCAGAAGCCTGACGAACCCACTGTGAGTCTCGCCACTGCAAACACATTGCAACTTCATCTACGAGCACGGTACAACAACATCTAGTGGACGCTGGTCCCGACATCTCCCAACTGTAAGTGCAACAAGCATTCCACTCATAGACAAACACTACCATGTCTTTCACAGTACTGTCCCTAATCGCAAAGGGTTTGAACCACCCAGCTAAACGCTCATCCCTATGGAAAACAGCCCTGTCGCTCAAGAGCCATGTGCTCTGTGTGGAAGAAACACACTTTATCCAAGAATCTCCCCCCCCCCCCCCCCCCCCATGCCAGCATAGGCTATTCCCCCATGTTTTTAAATCATCCTTCACAAAGAAACAAAGAGAAGTATTAATTGCGATATGTGACACTGTTGACTTTCAACTTCAGCAATGCATCACGGACACTGAAGGTCGTTACATCATCTTTATTTGCAAGCTTAACAATACAGTGTATACCTTAGTGTCCCTGTATGCTCCTAACCATCGCCAAATGTCCTTCATCAAGACCCTATGGAAAAAAGTTAAGACCTTCCAACAAGGACATATACTCTGGTGTGGAGACTTTAATCTTGTCCCAAACTCCCACATGGACTCTACAGCAGGTTGTAAGAGACATGCATCACCACTGAATGGATTTCTACTATCAAACGACTTGTTTGATGTATGGAGGTGTTGTCATGCGAATGAACGTGATTATACTTATCTATCACCGCGTCACAACACCTACTCACGTATTGACTTGTTTTTAACTGATAAATGTTTGCTTCAAAAAATCTCAGCCTCGGCGATCCACACTACCACCTTGTCAGATCACGCTCCTATTAGTATCACTATTAACACTAGATCACACCATCCTAACTCCAATCTATGGAGGCTTAATAGCTACCTTCTTCACAATCCATCCACAGCCAAACATATTCAACAACACATAGAATCATTTCTTTCTATCAATTCGCAATCAGTGTCTGATCCAGAGGTAGTGTGGAATGCCCACAAGGCTGTTATTAGAGGTATCCTCATTCAGGCAGGAGCCAGAGAAAAAAAAAAGAGATCTCAGCACCTAGATAGACTCACGGCCGATATTGCAGCCGCTGAGTCCCTCAACAAACACAACCCTTCCCCTGCTACCCAAACAGCAGTATTTAAACTCCGCCACGAGCTAAGGTCCTTGTAACTAGAGACATTTGAAAAATCACACACTAAATTAAAAGCGACTACTTACTCCACGAGTAACAAAGCGGGCAGACTAATGGCCTTGAGAGTAAAAGGCCACAGAACCAAATCCAAAATACCCTATATCTACCACCCTCACACTAAGGAGAAAGTACTAAAACCTACTGAAATAGCAGATGCATTTAGCGCATACTACAGCGACCTTTACATCATATGGAAAGATAACGACACCATCCAACCTACCCAAGCAGAAATACTTGAGTTCCTTGCACAAATAGACCTTCCCGTCCTATCACCTACGCAACTAGATAGCCTCAATGAACCCTTTACGGTTCCTGAGATAGAATACACGATAAATAAACTCCCCAATTGCTAAATCCCCAGGCCCAGATGGATTCAATGGGGAATATTACAAAAAATTCCATAAAATTCTATCCCCTACACTATGCAATGTTTACAATTCGGCAACAAAATCCTCTACCTTCTCCCATGAAATGCTTAGCGCAATAGTGATAACTCTTCCAAAACCCGCCAAACTCACCTCAAAACTTTCGCCCCATTTCCTTACTCAATGTTGACATCAAAATCTACGCAAAACTGATCGCCAATAGATTATTGGACATTCTCCCAGAACTCATACATAAAGACCAATCAGGGTTCACAAAGGGCCGTCAAGCCTCTGATGCCACCAGACGTATGGTGGACATCATTCACCATGCAACACACACTGGTACCCCCTCTGTACTCCTGTCCCTGGATGCTGAAAAAGCGTTTGACAGAGTACATTGGGGGTACCTCTCAGAAGTTCTGGGGAAATTCGGATTTGCGGGTCCCATTCATAGTGCTATCATGGCCCTGTACTCTTCCCCCTCTGCCCGACTGTACTCAGCAGAAACGCTCTCATCTCAGTTTGGCATCTCTAATGGCACTAGGCAGGGATGTCCCCTATCCCCCCTAATATTCAACCTAGGAATGGAGCCTCTCGCACAGTCTATCCGAGCGAATGATCAAATCACCGGCATATTCGTAGGCGAGAGCGTACATAAAATAAGTCTGTTTGTGGATAATGTAATACTCATGTTATCTAACCCCACCACCTCCCTCCCGGCAGTTCAGAGAACCCTAGCGAGGTTCAGCAGGGTGTCATACTACAAAGTAAATGATACAAAATCTTATGTTTTGAACCTGGGTCTTGATGCCCCCACCAGCTCCCTGCTTCAAAGCCAACTCCCGTATCCGTGGGCAGATGAGAGCATCACCTACCTAGGGGTTCAACTAACCAAAACTACCACTGATCTATTCTATCACAACTACATTCCCCTTCGCAACAAGCTACAAATAGACCTCCGCAAACTAGCGACCTTTGAACTGTCGTGGTTGGGCCGCCTTGCAGCCTTCAAATTGCTCCACCTACCCCAGGTACTGTACCTTTTTAGAACTCTGTCAATCATCATACCTAACAACTATTTCAGATCATGTCAGCAAACTTTTGCAGATGCCATTTTTTTGTTTTCTGTCATTTTGAAAGTGTAAATGATGGAAATAAAATCTAACTTTTGTTGACATATTATAAGAATGTCTAATCTGTAATTTGATGCCATTTGGAGATTTTTCCATCTTTCCTTGGCTTCATTATGCACATTAATACACATTTTTACCTGGGGTGCCCAAACTTTCGATCCTCACTGTATAGACTTATAATCTAATGTGTGTATCTTGTCATATGATATGTCTTTACTCAGTTATAATGTATTATCTAAATGAATCTTTCACTTGTACATCTTCTACCACTGTCAAAATCTTGTACTATGACCTTACCCATAATAAAAAACCATTTGTAAACATAAAAAAACAAAACACAGTGACACTAATTGACATTGATAATAATTATCTTTTTTTTTTTGATTCTACCCAAAATATGCTGACCTTGACCTTTTACCTGACCCTGACCCTAAAACTAACCAAGCCAAATCTTGATCTTGTTATTTATTTATTTATTTATTTATTATCCTTATTTGATTTTTTGTTTAGTTTTTCCATGAAAAATGTTTTTAAAGTGATTTTTTTATACACGTTGGTTTGTTTCTATCTTCCTCTCCTACAAGGAGAGGAAGATACAATGTACACTGAGCAATATTATAGATAAAACACTTGCGTTTGTCCCTATTTATAACGAGCTGAACTCAAAGCTCTATGACTTTTTCTATACACTGTAGCAGAGCGTCCCACAGAGAGCCAGGAAAAGTCCTGTTCGGGGTTTATTTTTATTTTTTTATTCCATAATGCTTTTATTGAAGAAAAACAAGGAACAATGAACAAATTTGTCCGAGCAAAACAGTAGTTACATGTAACCAATGGTTTAAAGAGATACACAGGTTTTACATCTTTCATCAAGAAAACAAGTGCGTCAACAGTGGCAACATAGTATCATATATTAGCTTGTGAATGGAGGTGTCGGGTTTTGGATTCTATTGTAATCCGGCTGGTGATTTAGCTGCCCTGGAGGGTGGTTTGACGGATTTCTAAAGGAGTGCGTTCATGTTGAGCGCTGTTGTCTCGTTTTTTCCGGTTGTTTGGTAAGATATGTTGAGTAAGACTCTGGTGCTTCTGTGAGGTTGTAAGATTCGTATGTATCTGGCCTTACTCAGATCATTTTGTGTGTGTGTCTTGTGTTTCATGTATGAGTTGAGACAATCAGTCCTGCTAGTTGTCTTGGGGGAGTCCATTGGTTGTGTGGTGAGAGGTAAGGTGGGGGGGGGGGTGAGGGGGGTTCTTGGAAACATGTAAGTGTAAGGGCTGGAGTTGGGTTTGTTTTTGTTTTGGGGGGGGGGGGGTGGAAAAGATTGTAGAGATGGCTATAGGATGGGGTTGGCTGGAGTGTTAGAGGATGGGATAAGTCAAGTCGGGGGGGCAGGTGCCTCCTATCTGACTCTGAGTCTCGGCCCAGCCCTCTTTAGTCCCTCCGTGCATTCATTATTGATTAGCGTGCTATAGGCTTGTTGGGAGGGTGTGTTTTGGAGTCGCTTTAGGTAACGTGTGCTTGTAAGGTGTGTTTGTATTCTGGGGTAGTCTTGAAGTGGGACCAGCATGCCCAACGCGTATTATGTTTGGTAATATTTTCATGTGCAATGGCTATGAGCTCTTCCATTTCGGCAATTTTGTTGATTCTCAGGAGCCAGTCTTTGATTGAGGGTGCCCTGGGTTTTCCCCATAGGACTGGTATACATAGCTTGGCTGCGTTCAGCATGTGCATTGCCAGAGATTTAAAGTATGCCCATCTGGGTAGTGCAGTATGATGTAATAATAGCTGAGCGGGAGAGAAGTCTAGGGTAAGTGTAGTTATCCTTGATGTGATGTTGTGGACTTACCTCCAGAATGTTTGGATAATGGGGCATGACCACCAGATGTCAATGTGTGAACCAGGTTCTGAATTGCATCTCCAGCATAAGTTTGATGTTGTGGGCATGTATTTGTTGATGAGAGTTGGGACTCTGTACCAGCGGTTAAGGATCTTGCATCCATTTTCTTGGGTTAATACATTTACCGAGCCCCTGAGGGTGTTCCCGAAAATCTGCTCCCATTGGTCGTCTGTGATAGTAATTGAGAGTTCTTTCTCCCAGTAATGGCAGTTTTTGTGTTTCCTGGGGTAATTGGCAAAAAGTAGTGAGTAGATGGTGGAAATTAAGTGTCTTTGCGGCATTGTTTCAGTGTTTCTATGGGGGTTAGGGGTCTGGTCCAGCATGGCCTGTGTTTTGGGTTAGAGAGAACATTTTGTATTTGTGTGTACTTCCATAGAGGGAATTTCTGGTCTTTCAGTTGTGATGCTAGCTTTTCGTGGGTTAGGAGAGTGTTTCCTTGGAAGAAATGTTTAGCCCGTATATGTGTATGCGGCCAGGCGGTGGAAAGGAAGTGCTTGGACATCCCGGGGGGGGGGGGGGATCTGGATTGGCTAGGATTGGGGTCATGGGGCCCAGTGTTGTTGAGAGCTGTGATTTGATACAGGTTTTGTGGAAGCAGCGTAGGGTGGGGCCTATAAGAATATGTGTGGAAGCTGCATTTGGGATGTGTTTGGGGGATAGCCAGGGTGTCTTGGCTAGGGGGGTATCTGCTATATATTCTTATAATTCTACCCACTATTTTATGGATGCATGGATATTCCAATATACTATTCTGGTGAGTAGGCAGGCTTTGTAATAGTTATATAGGTCGGGGAGCCCTATGCCCCCTTTGGATTTGGGTGCGACTAAGAGTTCAAATTTTATACGTGCCATAGGAATTTTGAACATAGGGTTTTGAATGTAACAAAGAACGTTGGAGGTAAATGGATTGGTATGGCCTGCATTACATATAGAAGTCTCGGTAGGATGTTCATTTTTAAGATTGCAGCTCTTCTGAACCATGAAAATTATGGATTGTTCCATTTCTGCAAGTCTTGTTTGATGGTGTGTAAGATTGGGGAAAAATTGAAGGTATACAGGTCCATGAGATGGGTTGGAAGTTGAATTCCTAGATAGGTTATCGCCTTGTTTTTCCAGGTAAAGGGGAAGTTGCTTTGGCAGAGGGCTACTGTTTCGTGGATAGAGAGACATTTAAAGCGTAGAATTTATCAACATTTATTTTGAGGTTGGAGATGGTCTGGAAATCTCTGAAGTCTTTCAGAAGATTTGGGAGTGTGGTATGGGGTTCTGAGAGGGAGAGTAGTATGTCATCAGCGAAAGCTGTGACTTTGAATTCATGTTTTGGGATTGATATTCCTTTGATGTTGGTGTTGCTTCGGTGGCGGCTGAGAGGTGGTTCCAGCGTGAGAACGTAGAGGAGTGGTGATAGGGGGCATCTCTGGCGAGTTCCGTTTCTGACGAAGAAGGCATTCGTCAGGTGGCCATTGACTTTTAGGGTCTCGGTCATGTAGTCCCAAGCCACTCTGTCGAATGCCTTCTCCGCGACTAGTGAAAGGGAGAAACCCTTCTGTCTTGATGAGTTTAGATAAGAATGGATGTTAATGGCCTTAATGGTATTATCCCTGGCTTCACGGCCAGGGATGAAGCTGACTTGGTCTGTTGAGATAAGCTGTGGGATGAGTGGGAGGAGGCGAGGCCAGGTTTTTCGTGTCTACATTGAAGAGGGAGTTTGGGCGATAGTTAGCTACTGAGGTGTGGTTTTTCCCTTCTTTTGGTAGAACAGTTATGTGAGCTTCAAAGAGGCGATGTGGAGGGGTTCTCGATGAGATAATGGAGTTGAAGGCGGTTAAAAGAGTGTTATTGAGAGTGTTTTGGAATGTTTTATAGTATACCGCAGTGAAGCTGTCTGGGCCTGGGCTCTTTCCTTTCTTCATTTGTTTGATTGATTGCATGAGTTCTTCCCCTGAGATGGAGTTTTCAAGAGAAAGGGCTATGTCTTGTGATATTGGCTTAGGGGTGTATTGTTTCAGAAAGTCTGTGTTGAGAGAGAGAATTTTGACTTTGAGGGGGTTTGGTAGTTCTGGAGACATGATTTAGAGCGGAGTTTGTGTAGATTTTTTTTAATTTTCTTTTATTAAAATGAAGCAAAAAATACATAAACCAACAAAACTTTTCATATTTTACAAAGTACAAATTTTAATAAACAAAAACAAAAGAAATATATATATTGTGAGGGGTTAGCTCGGTAGCGGGTGTGTGTGACCCCCTGGATGGGTTCACAACACAAAGTCAGGCACAGCAGACAGCGGTGTAGGTGCAAAAAACAAAAGATCCGGTTTATTTAGGCTACATGCAGTGATACATATAACAGCCAAACAAAATAAAACAAGAAAATAAATCCTGGTCAGCTTGACCTCTAACTACACACGTAGACTCCCTGTCTAACAACTGGGTGCAGCCTTGTGCTGCCCCAGTCCCTGTGTCTATTGTAGGGGTTTGCCACACAGGCGTTAACTCACCGCACAGAACAGATCTCAGACTCCCCAGTCTATACACACAAAACTGGTTCCAGGATGGAGCATCTCCCTATGCATGCTGGGGTTTTTTGTAGAGGCCTTAATGAGCCCACTTACTTCAGCTGGGCTCATTAACTCTTCCCCTCTAATTGTAAAAGTCTGCATAAAGCCTGAATCTAGGACACACATATTTACCATCCTGGATACAACCAGGTGACTTTACCTGCCTGCTGCCACATACCCCCCCCCCTCTTGTTTCAACCTTGGGGTTGTAACACCAGCAGTCAGACACGCATGTATCCGAGACAAAGCATCCACATTCCCCATTTTAACACCAGGGCGATGCTTAACTGTAAAGTTAAATTCCTGTAGGGCTAGGAACCACCTATTTACCCTTCTATTGGTCTCCTTGTTCTGAGCCATCCACTTTAAAGGAGCGTGATCAGTCACCAGGTCAAAGTGCCTACCTAGCAGATAGTACCAAAGGGAATCTAGAGCCCACTTCACTGCTAAACATTCCTTCTCAATCGTGGAGTAATTTACCTCATGGGACTTTAACTTCCTGCTGAGGTAAATGACTGGGTGCTCTTCCCCGTTCCAGACCTGGGATAACACTGCTCCTAACCCAACGTCTGAGGCATCAGTTTGTACAACAAAGTCCTTAGAGAAGTCTGGTGAGTACAACACTGGCTGGCTACATAAGGCTGTTTTTAAGGACTGAAATGCTTCCTCAGCCTCTGGGGACCATTTAACCATAACCGACTCTTTCCCTTTTGTCAGGTTGGTGAGGGGCACAGCCTGAGAAGCAAAATGGGGAATGAAGCGTCGATAATAGCCAGCGATTCCCAGAAAGGCTCGTACCTGTTTCTTGCTGTTGGGACGTGGCCAACTCTGTATGGCCTCGACTTTATTGACTTAGGGTTTTATCACCCCCCTCCCAATAGTGTACCCAAGATATTTGGCCTCCTCCTGTCCAATGGTACACTTCTTTGGATTGGCCGTAAACCCAGCTTCCCGGATAGAGTCTAGGACTGCTTGTACTTTTGGCAAATGTGAGACCCAGTCTGTGCTATGGATAATCACATCATCCAGGTAAGCTGCAGCATATTTCTGATGGGGCCTCAGAATCTTATCCATTTTCCGTTGGAATGTTGCCGGTGCATTCTGTAACCCAAACGGCATTCTCTTATATTGGAATGCCCCATCTGGGGTTACAAACGCAGTTTTCTCCTTGGCCGATTCGGCCAGGGGAATTTGCCAATACCCTTTGGTGAGATCAAGAGTTGTCATATATCGGGCTGTTCCCAGCCGGTCAATCAACTCATCTATACGCGGCATGGGGTAGGTGTCAAATTTTGTAACTTTATTCAATTGTCGAAAATCGTTACAAAACCGCCAGCTCCCATCAGGTTTGGGCACTAGTACGATAGGACTGGACCAGTCACTCTGGGACTCCTCTATCACACCCAATTCCAACATCCTTTGAACCTCCCCACGTATTGCCTCCCGTCGGGCCTCTGGTATTCTATAAGGTTTTAGTTTTACCCTTTCTCCTGGCGGGGTGATAATGTCATGCTCTACGCCAGATGTTTGTCCCGGAAGATCAGAGAAAATCTCTTTGTTACGAAGTACAAACTCTTTAACCTCCTGTTGTTGGGGTTTCGATAAGGTGTCTGCTATTCCAACCTCAGGAACTAAGCAATTAGGCTGTACTTGTGACAAAGTCTCTGCGACTAGGGATTCCCTATCCCTCCAGGCTTTCAGCAGATTGACGTGATAGATCTGCTCCGGCTTTCGCCTTCCTGGCTGTCTAACCCTGTAGTTCACCTCACTAATTTTTTCAATTACTTCATATGGACCTTGCCATTTGGCCAGAAATTTGCTTTCAACCGTAGGGACTAGCACCAAGACCCTATCCCCCGGGGAAAAAGTACGTGTCTTGGCCCCACGGTTGTACACTCTCTGCTGTGCTAACTGCGCTCGGGTTAAATGTTCCTTTACAATTGGCATTACCTGTGCAATTCTATCTTGCATCAGGGCGACATGCTCAATCACACTCCTGTGAGGAGAACTCTCATTTTCCCAAGTTTCCTTGGCGATATCCAGCAGCCCTCTTGGGTGTCTCCCATAGAGCAACTCGAAGGGTGAGAAACCCGTAGAGGATTGGGGTACCTCCCTAATGGCAAACATCAGATAGGGTATTAGACAATCCCAATTCTTTCCATCTCTATCCACCACCTTCTTTAACATTTGTTTTAGGGTTTTGTTGAATCTTTCAACCAACCCATCTGTTTGGGGGTGATACACAGATGTACTCAATTGCTTCACTTTGTACAACTTGCATAATTCTTTCATAACCCGGGACATAAAGGGTGTGCCTTGGTCCGTAAGCAGTTCCTTACAAATACCCACGCGGCTAAAAACAAGAGATAGCTCTTTGGCTATGGTTTTGGCCGAGGTATTTCGGAGAGGAATTGCTTCCGGATAACGGGTGGCATAGTCCAATATAACCAAAATGTACTGATGCCCCCTGGCGGACTTCATTATCGGACCTACCAAATCCATTGCGATCCTTTCAAAGGGGACCTCAATGATAGGAAGAGGTACCAGTGGGTTACGGAAATGTGGCATAGGTGCCGACTTCTGACACACAGGGCAGGAGGAACAATAATTTTCTATTTCCTTCATGACCCCAGGCCAATAGAATCTCTGCAATACCCTCTCTCTGGTTTTCTCTGTCCCCAGATGACCTCCCAGAATGTGCCCATGGGCCAATTCTAACACCAACTTCCTGTAAGGTTTGGGCACTACAAGTTGCTCAATGGTTTCTTCTGCCCTTTGAGCCACTCGATACAGCAGGTCCCTTTCCATAGTGAAGTAAGGATAAGTGCAAGTCTTATCTGGGTTCACTAACTCGCCATCTATTTTCACCACATTTTCCCGTGCCTTTATTAGGGTGGGGTCTTTTAACTGTTCTGTGGCAAAATTTTCCCTGTGAACCTCAAGATCCGAAAACTCCACAGACGGCATGTTTTCATCTGAGGATGTTGGCTCCTCCCCAGTTTCTCGAGTTTCCCCCGCCAATACCGACAAGAGAAATTCAGGAGAGTCCTCACCACCCCTAGAGGAATTCTGGTCATCTTCCTGGTTTATAGGGGCACCAGTGGGGGGCTCAGGACAATCCCAGAGTTCCCAGAATTTTGAAAAATCCCTTCCCACAATAGCATCATGTGGTAAGTGAGACACTAACCCCACCTGATGAGAAAGGTTACCTTTGGGGGTCTCAAAAAACACTGAAGTTACAGGATACTCTCGGGTGTCCCCATGCACACAAATAACAGCCACCCTGTTCTTCCCAGAGACCTCTGTAGTAACTAATTCAGCTTTTATCAACGTTACCAAGCTACCTGAATCCAGCAACACATCAACATTTCTACCATTAATACACATTTTACATAAATGTTTCTCAGGTCCCCGAATGGCAGTGCATGCAACTGTCGCAAACAGCGACTGACGTCTCTCCCTTATAAAGTCACATTGCATAGGCTCATCCACAACTGGGCAATTGGCTGCAATATGTCCCTCTTGCCGGCAGCGGTAGCAAATAATCTTTTTCGCTGCCTCTTGCAGCATAGGCTTCCTGGGCTGCTCCCGCCAGACCTTAGGTAGAACTCCCACCCTCTCACTCTCTCCACCCTCACCCCTTGGAGTCATCTTACCTGCCACTGGGGATGATCTGGTCTTAGGGGGGAAAGTCCGTGAGTCCCTGGAAGAGGTGGTCAGGTTCTCTGTAGCCAAGTACCTCTCAACCAGATCCACAAGTTTATCTGCATTTTCTGGGTCTCCATGGCTTACCCATTTTTGGATGGCAGTAGGAAGAGCTCTCAGGAAACGATCCATAACCACACGTTCCACAATGTTTGGTGCGGTCAAAATCTCTGGCTGCAGCCACTTCCTGCTCAGGTGAATGAGATCATACATTTGAGATCTGGGGGGTTTTCCAACCTGAAAAGTCCAATTATGCACACGCTGAGCCCGGACGGCCAGGGTGACACCCAGCCGTGCCAATATTTCTGTTTTTAGTACCACATAGTCTTTTGCTTGGTCAGGCTCTAGGTCATAATAAGCTTTCTGCGATTCCCCAGTTAACAGAGGGGCCACCAGTCCAGCCCACTGCTCCTTAGGCCACTTTTCCATTTCAGCAGTCCTTTCAAATGTGGTCAAAAACACCTCCGGATCATCCACTCCAGTCATTTTTGTCAGTAAACGTCTCACACCAAAGGATGCGGTATTATTGTAACCACTTGCTTCATTGGTCTGCGGACGTTGCTGTATCAATGTCTCTATTTGCTGTTGAAAGCTCTGCTCTTGCTTCTGCAACAGGTCTATGAAGCGGGCTTCAGATCGCTGCTGGGCTTGTTGCTGAGCTTCCAAACTCTGCTGCAAAGTTGCATTTATCTGCTGCTGATTTGCATTTGTCTGCTGCTGGGCTTGTTGCTGAGCTTCCATACTCTGCTGATGAGCTTTCTGCTGGGCTGCAAGGCTCTTTTGTAAAGCTGCATTTGTTTGCTGCTGATTTGCATTTGCTTGCTGCTGATTTGCATTTGCTAGAGCCAGCTGTCTCAGTATCTCCTCCATGCTGGCCTTTTAAAAAAAAATTGAAAAAAAACTGCCCGCATTCTCCACCAACTGTGAGGGGTTAGCTCGGTAGCGGGTGTGTGTGACCCCCTGGATGGGTTCACAACACAAAGTCAGGCACAGCAGACAGCGGTGTAGGTGCAAAAAACAAAAGATCCGGTTTATTTAGGCTACATGCAGTGATACATATAACAGCCAAACAAAATAAAACAAGAAAATAAATCCTGGTCAGCTTGACCTCTAACTACACACGTAGACTCCCTGTCTAACAACTGGGTGCAGCCTTGTGCTGCCCCAGTCCCTGTCTCTATTGTAGGGGTTTGCCACACAGGCGTTAACTCACGCACAGAACAGATCTCAGACTCCCCAGTCTATACACACAAAACTGGTTCCAGGATGGAGCATCTCCCTATGCATGCTGGGGTTTTTTGTAGAGGCCTTAATGAGCCCACTTACTTCAGCTGGGCTCATTAACTCTTCCCCTCTAATTGTAAAAGTCTGCATAAAGCCTGAATCTAGGACACACATATTTACCATCCTGGATACAACCAGGTGACTTTACCTGCCTGCTGCCACAATATATACACAAAAAATTTTACATATTTCAGAATAACCCCACCCACCCCCTCCCGCTCCATTTCATTCCACCCCCTCCCTCAAACAATATTTACATAAAACAACCAAACCACCCACAATTTATTCAAAAAGGAAACTCTCCCTCAACCCTATCCCTATAACAACCAAATTTTCCTCCTAACACTTTCCTTCACGCTGACCCTCCATCATCACACTTCTGAAAAATAAAAAGAAAAAAAGGTTATTTTAACATAATCATAACATTTATTGAACCCAATACCTCCAACGTCTAAAACACCAAATCTCCTGTGCCTTCAAAAAACCAAAATATTTAACGTCACATAAACCATAGAAGTATAACCTCCCATGGATCATGGCCGTACACTTCTTCACACTCACCACTTCACTCCTAAAAACCAAAATATTCCTTACATCCCACAAACACTCCTTCACGCAATTCACCAACAACCAAAATACTCTCGTCTTTACCTCCCCCAAATCACGTAATCCATACACAACCATTTCATATGTTAACCCATCCACCCCCGATAATCCCTTAATCAAACCGCCCACCTTCCTCCATACTCTCTTCGCAAACTCACAATTCCATAATTAATGAACCACATCTTCACACCCACTACACCCTTCCCTCGGACATACTTCACTATCCACCAACCTCCTTCTACGCTGAAACACCCTCGTAGGCAAACACCCATGCACTATCATCCAAGCCACATCCTTCTGTCTATTAGTCAAATCCCTAGCACACACATTCCGCCATACCTTTTCACTTTCAAGCTCACTCAAACCCCCTATTACTTCCAATCCTTCCATCCCTTCCACCATCTTTATAACTTTTTTACATTCACACCAAAGTTCCTTACTTACATCTTTCAACCCAAACCTCCTTATTCCTCTCTCAATTCTCACATAAAACCACGGTGGATTAAAACACACAGGCTTCCTCAAATCATAATTCCACAAACTACATCTCCTCAACACACCCCCTCCCACATACCTCAAAAAGCACCCAAACAAGCTCTCTTTCTTACTAAGCATCACACACATACTTATATATCTCAATGACAAAAACCTTTCAATACACACCACCCCTTTCCCCCCATTCAACCTACCCTTCACAACCTTATCGCTCTTAAGTTTTTCCATTTTGGATGACCAAAAAGACGTAAAACATAATTTTATAATTTTTTTCAGCACCCTATCAGGCGCAGGAAAAACATAATACAAAAATAATAAAATTGGCAAAAAAACAGATTTTATAACCAAGGCCTTACCCTCTAAAGACAAAGATCTCAATGACCAGAACTGAATCTTTTTCTCCAATTTTCCCCTCACATCTTCCCAGCTTTCTCTACCATACAATTCACAATCAAACTTCACCCCAAGCACCCTCAAACCCCCTACACATTCTTTCCACCCACAAGATGACATATCACTCCACACCCCAAACACTTTACACTCACTCTTACCCATATTCACCTTGAAACCACTTGCCATACAAAGCATGGGTTTTTACTTGGCTGGGCTGCTAGATGATGGGGTGGGAGGATAGGAGTGCTGGCTAGTGGGGGAGCTGTTGTTGGAAGGACAAAAGTCTTTTTTGAGGCTTTTTTTGTGATGAGCCTACCGGGCATGAGTAGGCCTCGGAGCCATCTTGCCTACCTCCACACATGTTCAGTGAGAAGAAGTCCACCAGGCGCTGGGGCTTCTGATCATTTCGCGATTTTTTGGACACGGTCCCAGAGGTGTCCAGACTGAGCTCTCCTGCTAAGGAATCATGGTGTTTGTCACCTCAGATGGGCTGCTTTGTGCTGCTGTGTCCTTGTATCGCCGAAGCTCTGGAATTATGCAACCATCAGCGCTGATTGTTTACATTTTTTATAATGGTACAGGACCTGATTCTGCAACCAGTCAGCACCATATATTCTCCAATTTATTCTGGGGGCCATGGAGGTAGGTTAGTGGCTCATTTTCCTTAACATGAGGAAAATTCTACTTTGCAAGGGGAAAAGACTTGACTGCAATTCCTTCAAAGTATCCCAATGTTGAAAGGTATGTGATCTGATCTGGTATAGGAAGTAGGGGCTGAGCGCCCGCTGCCCTCTCTTTCTTAAGGGTCTGGTTGGAGGAGTAATGGGGACTTCATTCCATTTTTCCCTTATTATAGCAACTACTGTGTGTGAGCCAAGCTAACTGTAAAAAAAAAATCCACAGCGAATATATGTATACTTCTATATCATTATGACATGTGTAAGGTGACATTAACCTTTTGTATTATACCCATGTTACCTTTTTATTCATAAATACAATAATTTAAAAAAAAAATCCACAGCCAAATATATTTTACTGTTCCAAAATGCTTTAAGGTATCCCCCAAGCATGTCATTCAAAGGTTTGTGCTTTTCAATTATGTATTCAAAGTTAAAAGTGAAGATCCGCTCCTTGCTTATTGATTTATATGAATTTAGTATCAACATTCACCTCCCATAGACTTCACAAGGTCAGAGTTTGTGAGCCTCCAGCAAACCTAATCCGGGAAGATTCACTTCTTAAAAACAAAACAAAAAAAACAACACATCTTAGTGCACAGAAAGCCAGTCAGATTATTTTATATATTTTATTTTTTCTTTGAATTAATGGGAAGTAATGTGTGTTAATCTGTATTATGTATGGCACCTCATGGGGTAAAAGGCATATAAGCAGCAATAACTGGATGTTCAACACCAATAGCAAACTAGGGCTGTAATGTACACATTGGACATCACTGTACAGTCCTATCAATTATGTGTATAATGCTAGTAATAAAAAAATATGTATAACTAAATATTATTATTAGTAACCGGCTTTACTATTCTGCTGCAATGTGTGAAATATTGTAATCATATGGTAACCATCCTTCAGAATATCACCTATCAGGGGAATCCAACACAACAGTGACATGAAAAGATTTTTTCTGTAAAAGACACAAGAAATACAACATTCTAAATGTGACTTCAATGATCAGGGGAAGAATAGTAAATTCAGATTCTATCCCCTGAGAGATTGTACAGAAACTTTCATCCAATAGAATAAACTCCGGCTGTTCCCTGAAGAAGATGTCTAATAATACTTTACTAAAGAACTGCTTTCCAGTGTCAGTGATGCCGAGGAATAGGTTATAAAGATATTGAAAAAAAGTTTTCCCGGATTTTGTGTACTTTCACAGGGTGACACTGCGGGTACACAGGTAGCAGTGTGCCAACGTCCCAATAATAAAAATGTATGAACTCTGTATCGGTAGTGGGCCATTTAATACCAAGTTCAATTTTTTATCCGTATTTATATGTAACTGTTTTCAATTAAATTTTTTATTCAAGAAATTAATCTAAATATTTTTAGACAGTCTACCCATGTGTCTTAATAGTCCACTCTCTTTTAGTCCGGTCTCTTAGTTTCTATTTTTCATATAAGTTATAAAGACGAGTAGTTTCTTTTGCTAGATATTCAGTCAATATTACATTTAAAACTCAGATGCAAATAAAAACGAAATATAATTGTTATAAGCATGTAAAATATTAAGAAAATGTAGATTATAATTAAGCATAACATGTACTGTTCAATAAAATATCAATAATAATAATTATAATAAATACTATGAATAATGGACTTTGTGAAGAAAGGTTATGTAATATACATGGGGGGGCGTGTCCGGACGAGGAGCGAGGAAGAAGTGTGGTGGCTGAGCTCCGTACGGGCCGGGTGAAATCCACCGCCATCCATCGCCATCCACCCCTTAAAATCGGGGATTTTAAGATACCGGACTTGTGCTGAGCCTGGGGACCGCGGAACTGTCCCCCAGAGGCCATCTGACGGGACATACTTACCCGCAACGGCATACCCATATCGGCCGCATCGCGGAGCACCCGGCGCCATATTGCGGCCTACGAGGTCACCGGCCCACGTCAGCGCCACTGAGGGAGCGAGCTCGGCGGGCAAACATCGCCGCTCATCCGGAGACATAGCGGCCGAAACGACAGGGCACAGCGTCCAGCGGACTCCCGGAGCGACCATCCAGGCCCTGAAACCGGCCTACACCATCACCAGGCCGCAGTGAGTATTAACGCGGCACCCCCCCCCCCCGCGGCGGACTTGTCTCACCATATTTAGGGGGCGTACATAATCTATGCTGGTCTGGGGAGCAGATACTGGGGGCATAGGACTTAAATAAAGCGGAGCACAGCTACACGGCCACCAGACCAAGGAAAGCCTGAGGCTCCGGCCTACTCACTAGAGACGGCGGCCATCTTGCTACTCCAAGCACACCCTGCATCTTCCCACCTAACTCTGCTTGGACTATAACCACCTAATCCTACCCCAGCATAACCCCAGCACTGGTGCATACCCCACTAGTAATACAGTTCTCCTACCCTAGAACTGGCAAACTCTATCATAGGGGCAGTGGCCTGGTGAACGACACACATGACTGTAATGTAGAAAAATCCTGGTGACCAGAGGGGCCTGTGCACTGAAAACAGACCTGATAGACGAATATGTCCACGCAATCAAGGAGAAGCACACACAGCCATAATCTCCGTTCTCTGGGAACACCCCAGAAGAAAAAAAAAAGCTCGCCAGCAAACCTTAGCAAGTTTAAATATTGTGGAGGGAATAAAAGCTCCAAAATGGCACTGTCACAAAGAAACAGCATTGTTGAAGATATGGAAGATGACGAAGTCTCCCTATCAGCATCTGAAGACTCAGCCGCAGGAAACGGTAAAAACGACCAACTTCTTACTTACGCAGCTATGACAGACATTGCCGCTGACATCAAAAGCTCTTTTGCTGCAGCAAACACAGACATTAAAACCGAGCTAATGAGACTAACTGAAATGGCAATCTCGGACAGAGCTGGGAAAAGGAGGGACAGAGCACTGGTCAGACTGGACGATATTACGAATTCACACTCCCAACATTTGATCGATATGAACAGGCAGATTGAAGACCTGGACAACCGTGGTAGACGGAACAATATCAGGATCAGAGGAGTGCCTGAAACGGTATCCCCAGACCAAATTAGACCAGCCCTAACCGCTATCTTCAATACTCTAGTCGAACGGCCGGAACAATCCCCCATCGAATTTGACAGGGCACATAGGGCTCTCAGACCCAGAGCGCAGGACGGAATCCCCCCAAGGGACATCATCTGCTGCCTATCTAACTTTAGCCTGAAGGAAGACATTCTCCAAAAAGCACGAATGAAGGAAAGGATAGTGCATGAAGAAGCCACGATTCAACTTTTCCAAGACCTTTCACCCATCACACTTAAAAATAGAAGAGCACTACGTCCACTTTTAGAAGTACTGAAGCAAAAAGGAATCAACTACAGATGGAAATTCCCATTCGCGCTACAAGCAAACTTCCTGGGGAAACAACATATGCTAAAAGTCCCTGATGACCTCAAAAAATTCTGTGAGGAACTACAAATTGCACCGCTGGAACTCCCGGACTGGTATGCTGAATTCCTCACACCACCGGCAATCAACAATCCACAATTCACAGCGGGACCTCCTCACGCGCAATCGCCTTATCAGCTAGGCAAGCACCGCAGAAGCACTGACAGACACAACTTCGAGTCCCCAGCATCCTCTAAAAGTGCTAGGAGCCTGAGGGCAAGGGAACCAAGAGGCTACTGAAGTAGCTACAATTTCTACGATACACACCTTGGCTCGATGCGAGTTATTATCCAGTCTCCTGGTACGGAACTTTGATACGGCGCAACCCACCTTGTTTTGTTCAGTTTTTATTTTTATTTTTTTTGAGCGACTTACCCAATATCCCACCCGGCGGCTGTGCCTATTTTTCTGCAACAGGGGAGCCCACAACCCTAAGAGCTAAAAGTTCACAAGCCACGGCTGCTCTCTGAGATCCACACCAGCAAATATTACGACCTGCCCATCAGGGGCCTCTTTTCCCCCCTTTTTATTTATATATTTTTATTTTTTTTTCTCTTCCCTAAACATGGTCTGATCTACTTACTCAGTGGAGAGACTAAACTATCCTGCAGCAACGCTGTTCACTGCTATTTTATTATGCTTTAACTTTTATCTTTTATTTAGGTTCTGAAAATGGCAAAAGTGTTAAGCATCTTGCATGTCGCCACTTGCACGTGTGACTTTCCCCCATATCCTCTGAGATGGTGTCTCTCTTATGACTGCAGAAACCATGAGTAACATTGCACGAGTCACCGCTTTATATTTCCCTCCCCCAACATAACAAGGGGGAAGGCATACTCTAGCGACTTATGGCAGGGAGCAGCGACCGGTAGACCCTACGGACACTATTTAATATATCTTGACTGCACCTTCTTTACGCATAACCCAGGCAACCATCAGTGAAGCTCCTCCTCCCTAACCCGCTTAGACTTATCTTGCTTTGGGACTGTGAGAATGGGCTGGATCTTATATGGGAAGAAAACCAAACTGTGCCTTACTGTGGAAATAGACACACCTGTCAATGATCTTGTGGCTCCCCTACTTGATGTGGGAAACTCACCGTCCTTGCATAGAGATTAAAATGCCTCCAGGGTACACGGAGGCATCCGGTCCTCAGTATGCAATACGGAGAGGTGAAAGTCAAATGCTCAGGATTTGGGTTAAAAGTTTAAAGTTGTTTAAGCTAGTATTTGTTATATAGCCTGGCGCCTAGGCCATCGTTTCTTTTGTACGGTTTATACTGTGTTTGCAATGTTAATCTCTTCTGCGAACTGGTTAATGGCAACTCGCACACCCCCTTCCCCTCTCTCCCCCCATTACTCAAGTCTACTGTAGCTTATAATAGTTGCTAATAGATGGTCTCAGTTACCTTACCTACAGATAACCTCTTGATGAGGCCTAGAACCGGAAACTGTGCCGGTCTCCTCCACTGGTCACCTTCATCACTGCCACAGCGCAGTCCAAAGAAACAGTCGTTGCTAGACTGCTTGTTGATTACCTCCCACTCTCCCCCAAAGGGAAAGTACTAACACATACGCACGTTAGTTAAATCCCAAACTGACCCACCACCAACTGGTGGCTGGTGGGTATTCCTCTTCCTATATCCTAACCACTTACGTCCCTTTCCCTCCTTTCCCCCCTCACCTTACTCCCCCTCCTCCCCACTCCCACCCCCCCCTTCTTACCCCCACGCATGTTCGCATTTTCCTTCTTAAACCCAAAGCATCGTATCCTAACACACTCTGTGTCACTAACATCTTTTGTGAAAACCATTCACAGACGCAGCTTCTCCAGAACCCGCCCATCCTAGATTAAAAGCCAGGATGGCATATGCTTTCTTAGGGAAAACACCAACTCTCATCTTACATAATGTAAATGGTCTGAATACTCCTGAAAAACGGTCTAAATTGTTTAGAGAACTTAAAAAAGTACGCCCCTTCGTGGTATTTCTACAAGAAACCTACTTCAAAGATAAGAGTATTCCTAAACTCACTGACAACGTATACACAAAAGTTTACCACTCTACCAACCCCCATGCTAAAACAAAGGGAGTGTCCATCCTTTTGAACAAAGACGCGCCCTTTGACCTGAAGCACCAACTTATTGACCCTGAGGGAAGGTATTTGTTTCTGAAGGGCACATGGGAGGGATCCCCTATAACACTTGCTAACGTGTACTTCCCGAATACATCCCATGTGCCATTCTGTAGCAAAATAATTGAAGAACTTAAATGGTTTGCAGAGGGGTGTGTTCTTCTGGGAGGGGACTTTAACATTCCTCTTTCCCCCCTCAGGGATACCTCTTCTGGACACACCCACGTCAGTTACAGGCTTCTCAAACAAATGAAATCACTGCTGCAGTCTCTGTCTCTGGTTGATGCATGGCGATCCGTCCATCCATCGGAGAAGGACTTTACTTTCTTCTCCGCACCTCACAAACGATACTCAAGAATTGACATGATCTTCGTCTCACAAAGGGACCTGGGCAATTTACTTGCAGCCGAGATAGGCATTATTGCCCTTTCTGAGCATGCACCCATGGCTATCTCAATAGAACTGGGTGCACACCACAAACCTGCATTTAATTGGAGACTCAACCCTACACTCCTCACTGACCAAATAGTGAGAGATGACATCCACGACACGATTAGTGCATACTTCCACAACAACACTGACAATGATACAAACCTGCTAAACAATTGGGAAGCCCACAAATCAGTGGTGAGGGGTGAACTGATAAAATGGGGCGCCAGGAAGAAAAGGGAAAGAGAGGGAGAAATCACAAAACTATCCCAGCAAATAGCTAAATTGGAATTGCAACATAAACAATCTCACTCTCTCCGGGTAGAAGAGCAACTGACCGAATGCAGAAAGGCACTACGCCTTTTACTAGATCTCAAAATTAAAAGATCCCTGTTTTTCAAAAAAAATATTTTCTACGAACAAGGAGACAAGAGCGGGAAACAACTAGCTAAGGCCCTGAAAGAAGCAACACTATCAAGTCATATACACGCCATAAGGGACAAAGAGGGGACTCTGAAATATAAGTCTAAAGAAATGGCAGACCTGTTTCACAATTATTATGCCAAACTATACGATCTGCCGGCCCAACACAAACCATCCCACATAACTCAAACAAAACAAGAAGCAATCAAAGACTTTTTGGGAAATAGCAATTTACCTTCCCTGGCCAGCGAGGACGCACACAGACTGGATGACCCTATAACTATATCAGAAATCTCAGACGCAATATTAGATTTAAACACAGGAAAGAGCCCTGGCCCTGATGGTTTTACATCACAATACTATAAGACTTACACAATCTCCCTCTTGAAACCCCTCCAGTCTGCTTTTAACTTTCTAGCAAAAAACAGAAACAACTCCAAATCATTCCTAATGGCACACATAGCTGTGATCCCCAAACCGAACAAGGACCACTTCCGACTGCGCAAACTTCAGACCCATCTCACTCCTAAATGTTGATCTCAAGATCCTGGCCAAAATACTTGCCAATAGATTAAAACCCCTTCTGGCAAAGATCATAGGCTCGGAACAAGTGGGATTCATGCCAGGTAGGGAAGCTCGTGACAACACTACTAAAGCACTGAATCTAATCCACTTTGCTCAAACCTCTAAAACAGCTGGAATATTGCTTTCCACTGACGCAGAAAAGGCTTTCGATAGGGTCTCCTGGGATTACATGATGGACACCTGTGTCCATATTGGACTAAGGGAAAACATGCTATCATGGATCTCGGCCCTCTATCGAAACCCCCAGGCCCAAATTAAAGTAAATAATATACTCTCTGAACCCATCTCGATCCACAATGGAACACGCCAAGGATGTCCTCTATCACCACTCCTCTTCATCCTCACCTTAGAACCCCTAATAAGAACAATCAATTTACACAGAGATATTCAGGGCTTCATAGTAAAAGATAGAGAATACAAAATAGCCGCATATACGGATGACCTTTTACTCTTCATCACCAACCCACATATATCCTTACCAAACCTTCAAAAAGTGTTTCAAACCTTTGGGTTTATTTCTAATTTTAAAGTGAATCAATCAAAATCTGAAGCACTCAACCTTTCCCTACCACCTGATAAACTTAAGAGACTGAAAGACAACTACCCTTATAAATGGGAACAGACCGCACTCAAATACTTAGGAATAAACTTAACTAGCAACATCGATGCTTTATACAACTCCAACTTCAAGCCTCTATTGTCCACAATAACGAAAGACCTGCTGCGATGGCAACCGAAAAAATTCTCATGGTTTGGCAGGGCGTCTATTTTGAAGATGACGATACTGCCTAGACTATTGTACCTATTCAATGCTCTACCCATAAAAATTCCGGAAACCTTTTTTAGCACTCTTCTTAAAGCACAGAGAAGCTTCCTCTGGTCCGACAGAAAACCCAGAATCAATTTCACTTTACTAACGCTTCCCAAAAGTAAGGGGGGTATGGGTCTTCCTGATTTTAAGAAATACTTTCAGGCTGCACATATCACCAGACTCATAGACTGGCACTGCCATGGCCACAATAAAGATTGGGTCCAATTAGAAAGCAACCTAACTTTACATAAAACGCTATACTATCCATGGTCCATACACTCCAAAAAGGACAGGCAGATAGGACACCCACTGATCGAAAACACAATCAACGTTTGGCACAAAATAGCGAGTCTATACAAAATAGCATCCATCCCGGGCCCACTGACACCGCTTGCTAATAACCCTGATTTCCCGCTGGGTATACATCACAAACTGCCATATGACCTTCTCGTTCACCACTGCATGACAAACTCGAAAATTAAAACATTTGACGCACTTAGCTCCGAGGTGGGCAGGACATTCCCTGGCATGTGGTTTTATATGCAATTACGGGACTTTGTGGTAAACAGTAAGCACAAATCCAAATTTAAACTCCCGTTGACGCACCTGGAATCCATATGCTTAAAAAGATCGCCAGTAGCTCACACCACGTCCCTTGCCTACTCATGGCTAATTTGTACGCCACACGCTGATAACAATAAACACAAAAAGAAGTGGGAACATGACCTTAAAATGAAAATCTCTGAAAAACAATGGGAAAAGGTGTGTATTTTGACACACAAATGCTCGTTAAGCACCAAATACCAAGAGATTTCCTATAAGGTCCTCACTCGGTGGTATATGACACCACAAAATGCTGGGAGATGGTCTCGCCCCACCTCGGATAAATGTTGGAGATGTAAAACTCGTATAGGCTCATTTATACATATTTGGTGGGAATGCCCCCTCATCAGCACCTACTGGGATGAAATTAAGACATGGATAAAACGTATAACGGAAACTAATCTCGAACTAAACGCAGCCGCATGCCTGATCAATTTAGTCCCAACTACCTTAAGTCGGTACAAAAAATCACTCTCTAGACACCTACTCGTTGCTGCGAAAACACTCATACCTATCTACTGGAAAATCACCACAGTCCCAGGAGTTAAGGACTGGTTAAACAGAGTGCAATACATTTTCAAGATGGAGGAAATAGTGGCAATGAAAAAAGAGAACAGCACATCCTTTAACAAAA
Organism: Lithobates pipiens; assembly: GCF_037356315.1. Lineage (NCBI taxonomy): Eukaryota > Metazoa > Chordata > Amphibia > Anura > Ranidae > Lithobates > Lithobates pipiens. The sequence continues at coordinate 276,334,005 of NW_027507790.1, read as the reverse complement.
CCTGGCAGCCTTGGCTGGCTTTTACCCTCTCTCCTGATTACCAATTACTTACTGGTTGAATTTCCCTTCCCTATTTCTCTACGGAGGAAAAGGAAATAGAAAGGAGAAAACAGACTGATTGAGTTATATTAGACACACACCTAACCTAAAGAAATGAACCCTAGTGCGATGGCACCCCCCCTTGGCCTCCAATCTCCTTTACCCTGTACCCTCTCCCACCCTTCCCCAAATACATATCCTATCCTATGGTATCACTAGTTTCTATCTTCTCTATACGATTTGGTTTTAACTTCTGTTCTAATTGAGATAAATGGTTACAACATACATGATACCTAATTGTATCAATGCTTGTATACATGTCTTTGTTGACAACATCTATAATTCCCTGCTAATTGTAAACCTGAATATATTTTCAATAAAACCTTTTTTGATTGTGAAAAAAAAAAAAATATATATACATGGACGTTTTGTTCACTTAATGCATCTAAAGGGATAAATAACTTTAATCTTTTTAACCACTTCAGCTCTCTCACCTGTACACCACCTATGGACCAGAGCAATGTTTACTTTCCTCTATGAACCTATTGATTCAGCAATAACTTTATAATAACAAAATAATCCATATATTGTTTTTTTTTAGGACAAAAATATACTTTTACTGCTGATATTGCCTTGCATTTTTTTATGCAATCCCCAGACAAAAAAAAAAAAAGCCAACCATAAAGTCCTACTCCAGGATAAATGTATAGAAGTGGTAGAAATGACATTTCCATATATGATGCATTTCTCCCACCAAACCTTGGTTTGGACCCAAACATTGGCTCACCCATGAACCTATCACTGCACTCCACCATCATGTGAAAGGTAAGTCGTTTCACCATGTGATCAAAAGGGGGGCCAACCTGACCACAGACACATGGTCCAACAAGTAATGGTAGATATGTTATATATTGCAATCTGTGACCTAAGAAATTGCATGAGTGGTAAGTGTGGATGGGAAAATGAGTGGTATAAGTGGCGTCTGAGAGCTTGTGGCAAGAACCGTCAGGGGGAGGTATTGTAGCAGAAGCTCAGGGTGCCTGTAAAATGGGTAATGAGTGGTATTAATGGCAACTGAGAGCTTGTGGCAGAGAACCTTGAGAAGTAGGCCATGTAGCAGAAGCTCGCAGGGCCTGTAAATGGGTAACAAGTGGTATCACACACTGGAACCGACAAGGAACACTGGTGAGTGGGCTGCTTAAATAGCCTCCCCCTTGGGCTTGGAGGGAACCACCCTTGAATTTTAGAGAAGTGAAACAAAGTATCATGGGAAACATGATTCAGAAAAAGCTTACTTCTTTTCTTAATGATACGCACTTAAATCTCCTTGAAATCTGGGCACCATGGATAACATATAATGATGCTTTTGACCTTGATCACCCATTACTTTTTTATTTATATCCTTAGTAACTAAGGGTAAAACAAATGTGAATGCCTGAACACAATTTTGCAACTTAGACATATGTTAGTAAAATCATATGTAGCCAAGAGCTGGCTAAATTGCCTGCATTGTCAGGGGAAACTTTACAGTAGGCCTGTTCCCTCTAGCGCTTAGCCTGGACCCTGTTTTGTCACATCCTGAATGCAGAGTGAGTGAGAACTTACAGAAAAGTGGACAATCTTGGGATATGTAGTCTAGAAAGCCCAAATCTGCACTAGGGGTTGACCATTGTAGACTACAAGTTCCAGCTGGCTAAAGAGGGAGAACATAATGCTGGAAGAGAGAATAAATGGCTTTGGTTGGGGAGGCATCAGTCTCTTGGGACCACAGGCTTCAGCTGGAAGCAGTGACCCCAAAGATTGGAGGAGAGCAAGTTGTTGCTGCAGCCTAGGCAGCAAGGAAAGCCTCGGCGGGAGTGTGTGGATGCATCGGTCATCAACAATTATGGTCAGTCTGGTGACAATCAGGAAGTTGCCCTCACCACCCCCAATACATATCCAACTGAATCAACATGCTGCAGGGTGTGCGATTGAGTGCCCTTCTCTGATTACAGCACCCGCAGAAGCCTGTTCCAAGATCTTCTTGTGATTCCTTTGAGCCTGGTATCATCTGGATTGGTGAGCAGGCAGAAGCCCACCCTCTTTGCATCCCAAGAGACACTGCATGAACACACCTTTACTTTGCTCCTCTCACTAAAGCCCTATTAAGGAGACACTTTATATTTGCTGTTACAACATTGCATGCTCCTTATCCAGGAACTATACTGGGCCCTTGTTTAACCACTTCAATACCGGGAACTTAAACACCTTCCTGCCCAGACCAATTTTGAGATTTCAGCGCTGTCGCACTTTGAATGACAATTGCACGGTCATGCTACACTGTACCCAAATGAAATTTTTATCATTTTTTTCCCACAAATAGAGCTTTCTTTTGGTGGTATTTGATCACCTCTATGGTTTTTATTTTTTGCTAAACAAATAAAAAAATAACAAAAATGTTGAAAAAAAAATATGTTTTTTGTTTCAGTTTCAAAACTTTGTAAATAAGTACGTTTTCTCCTTCACTGATGGGCACTGATGGGGTTACTCTGATGGGCAGTGATAAGGCGGCACTGATGGGCACTGATGAAGTGGCACTAATGAAGTGGCACTGATGAGGTGGCATTGATGGACACTGATATGTGGCACTGATAAGCGGCACTGATGGGCACTGATAGGCAGCACTGATGGGCGACACGGATGGGCACTGATAGGTGGCACAAATTGGCAATGATAGCTGGCATAGATTGGCATGGATGTACGGCATGGATGGGCATGGATAGGCTTAACAGGTGGGCATGGATAGGCTTAACAGGTGGGCATGGATAGGCGGCACAGATGGGCATGGATAGGCGGCACAGATGGGCATGGATGAGCACTGATAGGCGGCACAGATGGGAACTGATAGGCGGCATTGTATTATAATATACTGTACTAATGGATGCCAATCAGTGCCAAACAATAATGCATGCCAATCAGTGATGCTCATTGTGGGCACTGATTGACATCCATTATGGGCACTGATTGGCATCCATTGTGGCACTGACTGGAATCTCTGGTGGTCTAGGGTGGCATACCTTGTCTTGGGCATCCCTGGTGGTCTGGTGGTGTCCCTGGCGGTCCAGTGTGGGCATCCTCGAGGGGACTGCACTGATAATCGATCAGCATAGATCACCCCTGTCAGAGGAGCAGCCGATCGGTTCTCCTCTACTCGCGTCTGACAGACGCGAGTGAGGAAAAGCCGATCACCGGCTCTTCCTATTTACACTGTGATCAGCCGTGATTGGACACGGCTGATCACATGGTAAAGAGTCTCCGTCGGAGACTCTTTACCGAGATCATAGTTGCAGGGTGTCAGACTGACACCCCGCAACAACGGTCGCCGCGATGCACGCCCCCGGGGCGCGCAGCTGCTCAAAATCCTGATCACGTCATATGACGTCCGGTCAGGATTTTGAAACCACTTTGCTGCTGTGTATCTGCTATAGGGTGGCCGGCAAGTGGTTAAGCTAGCTGAATATACAGAACACCTGTAATAAAAAGGATTCCTCTGCCCCCGGCACCAAAGGGACATTTGTGTACCAGACCTGTCTATACCACTAAGTGACTCTTTTCCGAAAACCAGTGTTGATATCTTGTGTATAGTCGGTTGAAACATTATTGAGTTTCTGTGTTTAAAGTGGGGCTGTGGCATCAGGGGCAAGAAAGGAGTAGTCTGACACAAAATTGGTCATCATCTTTGCCTTTTTCTTAACTGTGGCCATAGACCGTATTCAGGTTACTGTTTGCTACTCTATTTCCCCATTGAAACTCTATGGTCATAATGATTCTGTTTAATTTTGCCTAAGCTACTTTTTGTTGATTTGTTTATCTACAGAAGTAAAATAATTACTTGATTACTGTGTCATACTTTGGTGTCTCCATAATTGCACCCAGAAATGTCAGAACCCAGGGTGTCAGAGGTGTTGAGAGACCTGCAAGGTCAGGCTAACCATTGGGGTCAAATATATCTAAGTGACCCTCATGGGGGTAGTGCTACATTTGAGAGCTTTTCCAGGATACCCCTCATGCCTTGCTCTAGCAAATCATATGATGAGTGAAGAGTGAATTGAAGGATGGACTCAGCCGCAGCAGCTGTTTGGAGACAAGAGCAAGGGGGCCAGTTAGCCCTTGTACACACGGTCGGAGATACCGACACCAAATCCGTCGGATTTTGTCCGACGGATTTTGTCTGAAACTGTTGCATACACACGGTCGGACAAAGTTGTCGGAAAATCCGACGTGATTACGTTATTTAGTTACAACTGGACTACGTTCACGCTAGTAGCCAATAGCTTTGGTGTAGGAATTTGATCTGAGCATGCGTTGCACTTTGTCCGATCGTAAATTTTCTACACATGATCGGAGTATGTCCGTCCGATCGGAGGATTTTGTCGGAAAATTTTGCCAACAAGTTGGAAAACTTGGTCCGTCGGATACTCCGACGGAAACAGTCCGATGTAGACCACACACAGTCGGAATATCCGACAAAAAGGTCTGATCGGACACATTCCACATTCCGTCAGAATTCCGACCGTGTGTACAAGGGCTAAGAGTTGTGCAAGGTGGTAGAGACACCGGAAGTTAAGTGGACCAAGATGGAGGTGTGGCAGTTGGTAAGAAAGGCTGTTCAAGAAAAAGGGGCACATTTTGTGGATATGAGAACCAAGCCTTATCTGCATATACACTCTGTTAGAATGGAGACCAGCTATACTGACTTTTTTTAAGAAGGATGTTGTGAGTTTGGCAGAAGGGCTAGAAGATCAAGTGATACCATTGCTGTCACCTGGAGACCTGGATGAGGATCGCTCACAGTTTGGGTCGATAAGCCCAACATCAGAGGAAACCGAAGTACCCACAGCCCATCTGCCACCTGCTTCTTTCTATGATGACATGAGCAAGATGTTTGAGAGTCTGGTAAAGAATAGTACAGTTTCAGATCATCAAAGATACAGGAAGCTCCAGTTGTTCTCAGTACAAATTATCATCCTTTGTGGAGAGGAAGATTTTGAAAGCTGGATGGATCAGGCCATACAAGAAGTGGAAGAATGGAGTGTTACAGAGTTGAAAAAGACAGCGTGACAGCAAAAACCATGGTGGATAGCCTAAAAAGGGGGAAATCAGACTTTGTGGATTACATTGAATACCTGTGCACTGTCTATGGTAGAGTTGTGAAACTTCCTGATCTAATGTAGAAATATCAACACACCCACCAGTACAAGGGATAGAGGCTGTCTGATTAAATTGTCAGAGTAGATCGAAACTTGCATTAGATCATCCTTAAAAAGGGGATTAATCCCTGCAATGCTGACAAAGTTTGGCTTGAAAAAATCCTGCAGGCTGCTAGGCCCAACCATTCAATTGTAGTGAGACTGTTACTGAAAAACACAAGTGGCCCTTACTTATCCCGAGTTGGTGAATGTAGTGCGAGAAAAGGAGGCCTTGCTGGGTGAAAAGTATGAAAAGTCTAAAGAACTCAAGATCTAATATCAAGGCGGAGAATGTGCCAACTCTAATGACTCAGGTAGAGAAGAGTACACTTGAGGGGAACAACAATGATGAGAGAAGGAGGCAGGGAAATACCTCTCTTATTGTCAAGTTTGTCACTGAAGCAGCCCCAGTTAAGTTACTTACACATGCTGTTCAAACCCAAGATAAGATACAGCAAACTTTGCTACGACCAATGGAAGTGTCAGAAACCATGAAACAGACTGAGACAGAAGTAAAATAAAATCACACTTGTGTATTAATAAAAATAAAAAGGTAAATAGAAAAAAGCGTAGTCAAGCATAGCCAGAGTCCAGTAGCCAGATCGGGTAGTCAGCCAGTCCAAAGTCCATTAACCATATCGGGTAATCAGCCAGGCCAGAAGTCAGGGATCCAAGGAGAGCAACTGCAAGCAGGATAAGAAGCCAGGAGGGATGTCAACAAGCCAGTCTTGAAACAAACAGCAGGAGATGGTTCCTTGTGATGTGACCAACGTGAAGGCAAAGGAAAAAGTGAGCTAGAAGGCTTTAAATAGGCAGGTCAGATGAGCATCATCAGGAACAGCTGGCAACTGTGGAAAGAGAAGAGAGCTGGCAATTAGCCGACAGCTGAGCGGCCAGCCCAGAGGAGGAAGGGCTAAGCCAGCCCTGACAGCACCCCCCCTCAATGACCCCTCTCCCTCGGAGGGCCACCGGGCTTGAGGGGAAACCATCTATGGAACTCGCGGAGGAGGACAGGAGCATGTACGTCAGAGGATGAAACCCAGGAGTGTTCCTCTGGACCATACCCCTTCCAATGCACCAGGTACTGTATGCGCCTACGGAACCTACGTGAGTCAACAATGGATTGTACCTCATACTCCTCATGGTTCCCAACCTGAATAGGGTGAGGATGTGGCACCGAGGTGGTAAATTGGTTACAGACCAACGGTTTCAATAGGGAGACATGAAACACATTTGAGATGCGCATACTAGGAGGAAGGTCCAACGCGTAAGCTACTGGGTTTATCCTGCGAAGGATACGGAAAGGCCCAATAAACTGAGGTGCAAACTTCAGTGAGGGAACACGAAGCCGGAGGTTGCGAGATGACAGCCAGACCCTGTCCCCAACCTGGTAGGAAGGCGCAGGCAGGCGTCTGCGGTCAGCATGGAGTCTTTACCTATCATTGGCATGATGCAAAGCCTCCTGGACTTGTACCCAAGTGGAACGAAGACCACGGAGATGCTCCTCTAATGCAGGAATACTCTGCAGAACAAACGAGTCATGCAACTTGGAAGGTTGGAAACCATAATTCACCATACATGCAGACAATTGGGAGGCAGAATTCAAGGCACTGTTGTGAGCAAACTCTGCCCAAGGTAATAGGTCAGACCAGTTGTTATAATGGTCAGAAATATAGCAATGTAGGAATTGCTCCAAGGACTGATTGGCTCGTTCTGCGGCCCCATTAGACTGCTGGTGATAAGCAGAAGAGAACGCAAGCTGGATTCCCAATTGTTGGGAGATGGCCCAAATGAGTTGATTCTTCCCAGTATGGCCAGCTGCCTTGGGAGAATGGTAAGTCTGGAGCACTGCAGTACGGAGACTCTCTGGGACAAAGCAGCGGTCACAAGGTTTATCAGGAGGAGCATGGACCTGAGCAGCAAGAATTTTGTCACCCAAAGGAGAAGTAAGACTGGTGCGAACCGTAGCCAAGATATGATCAGGAGGGGGGCGCATGCGCGGCGCGAACCTGGACGGTCGCACTTGAGCGGGGCCGTTTAACACGCCGTTCGAGCACTTGAAGAACCTGCACCCCCGGGGGAAAGATCGGTGCATGCCGTCCGCCAAATCCCGTGGCGGGAAACCAGCACAGCGGTCCCTCACAAATTATCTCCTCAGGGCCCGGGAGATGGCGGGGAATTTCCAAGATGGCACTGACCTGAGACGCACGCCGGAGCTCAGAGGCAGCCCTGCAGCCTCCCCTGCACATTCGATCAGGGATGGTGAGTACCCCTTACAACTCACTAAAGCGGACTTGGATGACAGCCTCACAGCCATGTATACAAAACTGGCGGAGAAGTTTCAAACCGAACTCCATAAGTCCACCAGCACTTTACAACAGGAGCTCGCTGTATTAGGGGGCAGAACTGATTTATTGGAAACTAAGCATGATGAGCTGCAGCTTGCATACTCTGACCTCCGCAGGGATCATGAAACCCTCTCTGAGTCTGTCTTCCAGCTCCAGGGCCACTTGGAGGACCTTGACAATAGAAACAGACGTAACAACCTGAGGCTCAGGGGGGTCCCGGAGGCCATTACTGACCTAGCCCCTGCCGTGCTGAAGCTGTTTCAATCCCTACTGCCTGCTTCTCCTATCACTGCATTTACATGTGACAGGCTGCATAGAGCTTTGAGGCCCAAGTCCCCGGAAGACAAACCTCCAAGAGACATTATTTTGTGCCTCAAAGATTATTTGGCGAAGGAGGAGATCCTGAGGGCTTCTCGAGCCACCCCCAACATTACCCTGAAGGGGTCAAGATCCAAATCTACCCTGACATTTCTCCGGCGACCCTAGACAAGAGGCGTAAATTTAAGGAAATCACAACTCCCCTGCAAGAAGCCCGAATACGGTACAGATGGGGATTTCCATTCAAACTTCAGGTTATTCAGAACGGCACCACGTACTCGGTTACCACCATTCAGGAGGGCAAGGAGCTGGGACTCATGGCGAAGGAAGACCTCCCCAGGATGCCTTCTACACCTCGCCCTTCGGCCATCTGGGCCACCCCTTCCCCGCAGGCGGCAAAGGCAAAACCTCAGAGCCCACCTCATGTGAGGGCTTGTTTTTTCATTTTTCTATTTAACCCGTTGGCCCAGTTTTTTTCCCTGGCCTGGCCTGGGATTTGATGGGACTGGTGGACTGGTTTATCGGCCAGATGGGGGATTTTTTGCCTTGACTACAGTGCCTTCAACACCCTTCCCCCCTCTGGCCTATTGCGCAACTCTTGATGCACCTTTAGCTCTACCTAGTCCCCGCTGTGTTGGGATACAGGTCCCGCGCTTGTCTGTCCCCCCGCTCTTACGTCCCCGCGGGAGAGTGGAGTGTTGGGGTGAGCGGAGGCGAGTTGGTCCCTGCTCCTCCCGCCCTCTATCTCCTCTTAGGAGGACGAGAGTGTTGGACCCTGAGGTCCTACTGTTCAGGAAGGTCACTCACCTGACAGATATGGTTTATCTTTATGTCGGGATGGTCTATCCCCTCCCGACCCCAATGGTTTATTTGTTCACTATGTTTTTTATGGTTGTTTTTATTTTCAGGTACGGGACACTTTTCTGTTATACTGCTCGGTTGACTAATGATATGATCCTCTGGAGACACTTTTTTGTATACTTTTATTGCCTTCTTCTGCAGTGTGGCCTATTGGGCTGTCCAATGTGTACATGTTTATTTTTCACCCCCCCCTCGGGATCGGAGCTATATTCTTTTATAGGGTTATGCTTGCCCCTCTATATAATCGATGGGGATTAAGATAGTCTCACATAATGTTAAGGGGTTTAACTCCCTTTAAAAACGAAAGAAGTGGAAAAAAAAAAGAAAAAAAAAAAAAAAAACGAAAGAAAGCATTCAGAGCCTATAAACAGTTAAATGCGGATGTGTTGCTTCTGCAGGAGACGCATTTCTCTACGGGTAATCACCCCTCATTTTTTGATAAGGCTTATTCTCGTGGTTATTACACCACTTATGCATCCCGATCCCGGGGGGTGGCTATTTTCTTCCGTAATGGGGTTCTGTTTAACATGGATAGAGTGTTTAAAGACCCTGAGAGCAGGTTTATCATCCTTCAGGGTTCCCTGCAGGGTAAACAGGTCACTTTAGCAAATGTATATGCACCCAATGACTCACAACTTGCTTTTTTTAAGGCGTTCTTTCGGGTCCTAGATGGTTTTATTTCTCCTCACATGTTAGTGGGGGGCGATTTCAACTTGTTAGCTCACGCACTGCTAGACCGTAGTAGGGACAGAGGCTCCGCTAACGCCTTTTCGAAATCTCTGAAAGCAATGCTTCTTTCCCATAATTTGACAGACTCCTGGAGGGCCCATAATACAGGGGCCAGGGAGTATACCTTTTATTCCCACCCTCATGACAGTTACTCCAGGCTAGATTATTTGTTTTGCTCACCGATTCTCCTGGCAAACTCTACTACTGCGACCATTCACCCCTGCCCATGGTCTGACCATCAGATGGTTTCCTTGGACCTGTCCCATATGGGTCTTAAGCCCTCAGTGGCGGGTTGGAGGCTAAATGAGGCACTTCTTTCTGACCCAATCTTGGTAACGCAGATTTCCTCCCACATTACAGATTATTTTGCTAATAATGATACGAATGAGGTGTCCCCCTCTATACTGTGGGCTGCACATAAGGTAGTGGTTAGGGGACACCTGATTCATTTGGCGGCAGAAAGAAATAGGCAGAGATTGGCAGACACTCGCAGACTCACGATCGAACTAGATAGACTTTATCATTTACACTCTCAAAATCACGACCCTGACCTCCAACAACAAATCAACTCGCACAGACTAGAACTTGACAGAATCTTGTCGGACAGAACGGAGAAATCTTTACGCTGGTCTAAGGCCAAGTTTCTGTTACACAGCAACTCGGCCTTGGCCATGTTTGCTAAAAAGCTAAACCAATCTATTCAAGCCCCTCACACATACAGGTTAAGAAACGCTCATGGCACAGTGGTTTCCCATCCCGCTGAGATTCTTAAAAAAATTTCCGGGTTTTACGCGGATCTCCTTTCCCCCCCGGCCTCCCCTCCGGACCGGGCCCTCGAGACTTGGCTGGAGGGGATACCACTCCCTAGTCTAACACCGGAACAGATTCAGAATTTAAATGCCCCGTGCTCTGATCAGGAAATTTATAAAGTTATTAAATCCCTTAAACCCTCCAAAACTCCCGGGCCGGATGGATTCTCGGCCCAATACTATAAAAAATTTCAGGACTCCCTGACACCGTACCTCAGGGCCATGTTCGACCATGTCCTTGAGGGTAATACCTTCCCGGAGGACATGCTGTTAGCGAATATGTCTCTGATCCCCAAGCCTAATAAGGATCACACTCTCCCACAGAAATATAGGCCGATTTCGGTTATAAACACTGACCTTAAGATTTTTGGGCGCATTTTAGCCGACAGGCTCTCTAAAATAATCACCTCTCTAATCTCCCCAGACCAAACGGGTTTTATACCGACCAGACAGATCACGGATAATATCAGGCTTGCCTCTAATGTCATACAGGATGCTGATCTATTTTCCCGTAGAGTTTTACTGTTGGGCCTTGATATTCACAAGGCGTTCGATAGTGTGTTATGGTCCTACCTAGAACTGGCTTTGGAGAAATTTGGCTTTTCAGGAGCCTTTGTTCACGGTTTCAGGGCACTTTACCACCACCCTCGCACCCGAATCAAGCTGCCAGGCTGTAACTCAGACTATTTTACTCTGGGTCGTGGAACCAGGCAGGGGTGCCCATTATCGCCCTTATTATTTGCCCTGGCCATAGAACCTCTGGCCCGGGCGATTAACCTCAACCCCAATATTAGGGGCTATGTTAAGGGGGATCAGGAGTTTAAGCTGAGCATGTATGCGGACGATGTGCTCCTGTTTCTGACGGACCCCATTGTCTCCATACCTAACCTAGTTTCCATCCTGCATGATTTCCGGGGTCTGTCTGGTCTGGGTGTTAACCTCGCGAAATGTTCGGCTCTACCGATTAATTTTCCCCAACAGACTGCAGCACAGATTCAAGCGAATTTTGGCTTTCCTATGGATGGTCAGTCCTTCTCCTATTTGGGGATTAAACTAGCAGCTTCTAGCCATAAAATATACCTTGCTAATTACCCGGCTATGTTTTCCCGCGTTAGACAACTGTTACACACCTGGGACTCTTACCATATTTCATTTCTGGGCAGGGTTCAGGCAGCTAAGATGTCGATCCTCCCTAAACTTTTATTTCTATTCAGATCCCTACCCAACTATATTTCCCGCCAGACCCTGGAATCCTTACAAAGTGATATTAATAAGTTCGTCTGGCACAACAAAAAGCCCCATTTAGGCAAGCATATGGTATACAGGAGCAGAGACAGGGGGGGTCTGGGTCTGCCGAACATCTGGTTATATTACCTTTCGGCCAGATTCCTCCAACTAGCCCAATGGCACTATTCCCCGAGGACAGTACCCTGGTTGCGCTTCGAGCGCTCCTCGTTGGCCCCCTATTACCTCCCCGGCCTTCTTTGGAATAAATCCTTACATATAAAAGAGATCTCGGCCCTGAACTCAGTTGTGAGTCAGTCACTTCGCCTGTGGTCTCTGTACGGTAGGAAATTCTCACTTCGTCCCCCCAACCCGAAGATGGCCTCATTTATCGGGAATCCTGAGTTCCCGGCTGCCCTCCATGATCACAATGGTTTTGCATTATGGACTAGGGGGGATCTGATCACCTACGGTTCCCTGCATGTCAGGGGGACTTTTCGGTCTTTCGGATCTCTCCGGTCCTCCCACGCCCTGCCTAATTCAGAAAATTACCTACCTGCAAATTAGACATTTTTATAATACCTACTTCCCAAAGGCCACCTAGGGGGCAGACACCTTTTTTGAGAGACTCTGTGGCCCAGAATCTAGAGATAGGGGCGGTATCTCCATTATATACTTATCCCTTGCAGACGTGGGCCTCTCGGAGAAATCTGCGGCCATACTTAAGTGGGAGCTGGAGACTGGAGAGGAGGTCTCCCCGGAGAAGTGGACTCGTAGGATTTCTAATATGCATAAGTGCACCAGGTCCGAGGCGGTGAAGGAAACGGTGATGAAGCTACATACCAGGTGGTATTACACCCCTGTGAAAATACATACCTTCTTCCCCACCATTTCTGGATCTTGTTTTCGGGGTTGCCCTGACTCAGGTACTCATCTCCATATATTTTGGAGCTGCCCGGCTCTCAGGACCCTCTGGCAGAAAGTACAGGATAGGGTATCGGGGATCATTGGCACTCCTATCACGCTTACCTTCCAAATGTGCCTCTTCTTTGCTGATATCCCAGGTTCTACCCCCCCTGAACAAAAACTTTCCCATACCCTCTTTAGTGCAGTACACTGGTCGATTGCCTTATTCTGGCGATCGCCTACGGTTGCATGGGATCAGGTGCTTAAGAGGATGGCTGCAATACAGTTAATGGAGAGGATTTCCCATACAATTTTGGACACCATGCAGGTATACGATCTTAAGTGGAAGTCTTGGACCCCCTGAGGCCCTGGGCCTTTGGGCTGGGACAGTCTGGGAGTCTGCTCACCCCTAAACGGGGTACCGACCTAGTTCGAGGATCTTTTAGTCCCGTACCTTTTGGAGCACTTATTTAGATATTACAGTTTAGTTTATGTTTTGTGCTATTTTTCTTGTCTTTCTTAGGTTTTCAATGGCATATCCATACTTATTCTTATTTGGCGTTACAGTCGCTACTCCAGTGCTTGGTATAGTGGGGGATGCTCTGACCCTGATTGATTCCTTGCTTTTCATACCCCCACGAGCGATGACTAATTGGTTGGGTGGCAGGTACTTTTCAGACAATCTTAGGTTATGCACTAGAAAGCCTGTTACTCCATTGACGCAATCAATGTACTGTTGTCACTCTGTTTATTGTGATATGATGCTCATGTTCAGGAGCAATCAGTCGCTTAATGTATGTGCCTATTTTTTTCTTTCTGTCTCAATAAAAGTTCGTATTAAAAAAAAAAAAGATATGATCAGGAGGAATCATAGGAACCGGAACCGACTCCGACTTGGAAGTGAAGGAAAATTGTTGTGACAAGGCATCAGCCCTTACATTCTTAGTACTGGGTATGAATGAGACAATGTAATTAAAGCTCGACAAGAAAAGAGCCCAACGCGCCCTTCTGGGAGAGAGTCGCTTAGCCTCAGACAAGAATGTAAGATTCTTATGGTCAGTAAGAATAAAAACGGGCACAGTGGTACCTTCAAGGAGATGTCTCCATTCTTTCAGGGCTAAAATGATCGCTAATAGCTCTCTGTCACCAATCTCATAAATCAGCAGGTGACAATTTCTTGGAAAAGTAGCCACACGGATGCATAGCGCTCTCAGAGTTAGGACGTTGAGACAGAAGGGTGCTAACTCCTGTCTCAGAAGCATCAACTTCTAGGATAAAAGGCAACGTAGGATCAGGATGTGCCAACGCAGGAGCAGAAACAAAGGCAGCCTTGAGAGTCTCAAAGGCCTTAATGGACTCCGGAGACCAACTCTGTGGGTTACCGTCCTTTCTGGTCATACCAGTCAGAGGCTTGAACAGGGACGAGAAGTTACAAATAAACTTCTGATAGTAGTTGGCAAAGCCCAGGAAACGCTGCAAAGGACGTAAACCCACGGGACGAGGCCACTGTAGGACTGCCGACAGTTTCTCTGGGTCCATCGAAAAACCAGCAGTGGAAATGACATAGCCCAGGAATGTAACCTGTTCACAATGGAACTCGCACTTCTCCAGTTTACAATAGAGATTGTTCTCTCTTCGTTTCTGAAGTACACGACAGACATCTATGTGTGGTGGCTCTCCAGGGAAAATATGTGGATATCATGAAGATAAACCATCACACACAATTGCAACAAATTTCAGAGGACATCATTAATAAATTCTTGGAAAACTGCCGGGCCGTTACAAAGGCCAAAAGGCATTACTAGGTATTCATAAAGGCCTGTTCTGGTATTAAACGCAGTTTTCCACTCGTCGCCCTCCTTAAAGCGCACAAGATTGTAGGCCACTCTCAGATCAAGCTTTGTGAAAACCGTTGCTCCCTTGGGGCAGTCAAATAACTCCGTAATCAATGGAATCGGGTAGGCATTCTTAATCGTGACATGATCGAGACCCCTATTATCTATACAAGGGCTCAGTTCACCGCTCTTCTTTTTCATAAAAGAAGAAACCAGCACCAGCAGGAGACGAGGACTTGCGGATGAAACCTCAAGAAAGTGCATCAGCAACATACTCCTCCATGGCCTTATCCTCCAAGACTGACAAAGGGTAAACCCGGCCACGAGGAGGTATGGCACCAGGTTGAATGTCAATTGCACAATCATAAGGCCGGTGTGGAGGCAAACTACCAGCTTGACCTTTATCAAAGACATCGCCAAAATCACGGTACTCCTCCGGCAGGGAGGGGAGTGAAGTGGTGCACAGGACCTTGGATACCTTCAGGAAGTATGTCTCACTGCATTGTGGCGACCAGGAGAGAACCTCAGCACAGAGCCAATCAAAAGAGGGGTTGTGCCTCTGTAACTAAGGATAACCAATAAATCTGGGTGAGGAAATAACTTGGAATTGGATTATCTCATGGTGAAGAGCCCCTACGGCCATGGACAATGGAACCGTCACATGAGTCACATGGGCAGGCTGTAAAGGTCTCCCATCAAGAGCCTCAAGTGGAGTGTCACGCAGCTTCAGCGGAATCGAGTGCTGCGAAACAAATGCAGCCCCAGAATCGATTAGAGCCTGTATCTCAATGGATGACTCAGCCCAAGAAAGGGTGACCAAAACCAGAGGCTTATTCTTCTGGATAACTGGGGACGAAACAACGCCACTTAAGGTCTGCCCATGACAGGACCTCAAGGTTCGGGCGTTCCCTGAACGGGTAGGACAAGACTTCAAAAAGTGACCTTTCTGGCCACAATAAAGGCACAATCTCTCCCTCCTCCTAAAGGCTCTCTCATCCGCAGAGAGACGCGTGAAGCCCAGGTGCATGGGTTCATCTTCACTGACCAACTCGGTACCAGGAGGCATGGGAGATGAGGGAGGCATGGGTGGAACTACAAAGCTCAGAGGCAAACATACAGGAGGCTTCCACAAGCACTCCTTAAGAGAAAGTCTTTCTCTGAGTCTGGAGTCAATGAGGATGGCAAACGAGATCAAGCTCTCCAGCTCAGTGGGTATATCTCGGGCTGCTATCTCATCCTTCATGGAATCCGAGAGACCATGAGAAAAAGCAGCCACAAGGACCTCATTGTTCCAAGCAACGTCTGCTACCAGAGTACGGAATTCAATGGCGTAGTCGGCAACAGTTCTCGTATTCTGTTTGATGGACATGAGGCACTTGGCAGCAGAAGCGGAGCGTGTGGGAACATCAAAAACCCTTTTAAAGGAGGCCACAAACTGAGGGTAACTCAAGACAACAGGTTTTTGCGTCTCCCAGGGTTAGCCCAGGCCAAGGCTCTCTCAGAAAGCAAAGATATCATGAAACCTACTTTGCTTATGTCCGTGGGAAACGCCTGGGGCAGCATTTTGAAGTATATCTCAACCTGATTGAGAAACCCTCTGCATTGAACTGGATCACCCAAAAATCGCTGGGGAAGTGGAGCAGAACCGGACACACCTCTTATAGAGGTAATACTCGAGGAGGGTGCCTGCACAGAGACTGGCGCAGCAGCAGGGATGGCCGGTGACTCAGATTGTACTGGAGCAGCCACCGTGGGGGATTCCAGGTGAACCGTGCGATTCAGGAGCGTTTGTAATGCCATGGCAAACTGATCTATGCGGTGATCCTGCTCATCCAATCTGGAAAAAATATTACCAACAAGTGGATTGACTGTATCTTCTGAATTCATGGCCTTTGCATACTGTCAGAAACCACGAAACAGACTGAGACAGAAGTACAATCAAATCACACTTGTTTGTTAATAAAAATAAAAAGGTAAATAGAAAAAGCGTAGTAAAGCATAGCCAGAGTCCAGTAGCCAGATCGGGTAGTCAGCGAATCCAAAGTTCATTAACTAGATCGGGTAATCAGCCAGGCCAGAAGTCAGGGATCCAAGGAGAGCAACTGCAAGCAGGATAAGAAGCCAGAAGGGATGTCAGCAAGCCAGTCTTGAAACAAACAGCAGGAGATGGTTTCTTGTGATGTGACCAACGCGAAGGCAAAGGAAAAAGTGAGCTGGAAGGCATTAAATATGCAGGTCAGATGAGCATCAGGAACAGCTGGTAACTGTGGAAAGAGAAGAGAGCTGGCAATTAGCCGACAGCTGAGCGGCCAGCCCAGAGGAGGAATGGCTAAGCCAGCCCTGACAGGAAGTCCAGACTCATTGGCAGATGGTGAAGCCAGACTCAAGGAAGTGCTTTAGTTGCAGAGAGCGTGGGCATTTCAAAGCACAATGCCTCAGAAGTAGACTGAACCAGATGTCATAGTTGAAGTGTTGAAGGTGTTACTGAAACTTATCTTTGCTCAAAAGGCAGGAAATGTCAGAGTCTCAGAGAAGGATCCAACTGAGAACTCCAACAGAGCCAAGAGCTCCAAAGATGGAAAGAGTAAAAATATTAAGCTGAGGGGCTGGAAGAAAGCCTCAGGGTGTGACCACAGCAGAGATGGCTGGGAGGGAAGATAACAATAGATCAAAATAAACAACAACCAGAGAAGAGCTCCCTACTTCCTCTGAAATGTTACATCCTGTGTAGTAGAGAAGAGTCTGAGACCAGCTATCCATGTAAGAGAAGATATTTCCTCAGAATTATTTTGATGTAGTGTGAGCTAAGAGTGCTCAGCATCAGATTTGGTTGCAGGAAGATAAACCATTTCAAGAGAGGGCCAGGCAAGTACCACTTAGTGATCTGGAAGAACTCAGAGAGCTGAAGAAGTCAGGAGTCATCCATAAGTTCAGTCATTTTTACGCTTCCCCTATTGTGATAGTGAGGAAGAAGAAAGGAACACTGTGGATGTGTCAGTAACCATGAATCAGACTGAGACAGAAGCACAATTAAATCACACTTGTTTATTAATAAAAAATAAAAAGGTAAATAGAGTAAGCGTAGTCAAAGCATAGCCAGAGTCCAGTAACCGGATCAAGTAGACAGCCAGTCCAGAGTTCAATAACCAGATCAGGTAATCAGCCAGGCCAGAAGTCAGGGATCCAAGTGGAGAAACAGCAAGCAGGGTAAGGAACAAGAAGGGAAGTCAGCAAGCCAGTCTTTAAACAGAACCACAAGAGATAGTTTCTTGTGATGTGACCAAGGCGAAGGTAGAGATGAACTGAGCTGGACATCTTTAAGTAGGCAGGTCAGACCAGCAGGATCAGGAACAGCTGGGAGAGAGATGAGAGCTGGCAATTAGCCGACAGATGAGCAGCCAGCCCAGAGAAGGAAGGGCTAAGCCAGCCCTGACAGTACCCCATCCTCAAAGACCCCTCTCACTCGGAGGGCCACCGTGCTTGAGGGGAAAATGTCTATGGAACTCGCGGAGGAGGACAGGGGCATGTACGTCTGAGGATGAAACCTAGGAGTGTTCCTCCGGACCATACCCCTTTCAATGCACCAGGTACTGTATGAGCCCTCTGAACCTACGGAAGTCAACAATGGATTGTACCTCATACTCCTCATGGTTCTCAACCTGAATAGGGTGAGGGCATGGCACGAGGTGGTAAATCGGGTTGCAGACCAATGGTTTCAATAAGGAGACATGAAATACATTAGATATGTGCATACTAGGAGGAAGGTCCAACGCGTAAGTCACTGGGATAATCCAGCGAAAGAAAAGGGAAAGGCCCAATAAACTGAGGTGCAAACTTCAGTGAGGGAACACGAAGTCAGAGGTTGCGAGATGACAGCCAGACCCTGTCTCCAACCTGGTAGGACGGCACAGGCAGGCGTCTTCGGTCAGCATGGAATCAATCAAAAGAGGGGTTGTACCTCTGTAACCAAGGATAACCAATAACCAGCAGAAACCTGGGTGAGGAAATAACTTGGAATTGGATTATCTCATGGTGAAGAGTCCCTATGGCCATGGACAACGGAACCATCTCATGAGTCACATGGGCAGGCTGTAAAGGTCTCCTGTCAAGTGCCTCAATGGCAAGTGGAGTGTCACGCAGCTGCAGCAGAATCGAGTGCTGCGAAACAAATGCAGCATCAATGAACAGGCCTGCAGCCCCAGAGTCGATTAGAGCCTGTATCTTGATGGATGACTCAGCCCAAGAAAGAATGACCAAAACCAGGGGCTTATACTTCTGGATAACTGGGGATGAAACAACGCCACCTAAGGTCTGTCCATGACAGGCCCTCAAGGTTCGGGCGTTCCCTGAATGGGTAGGACAAGACTTCAAAAAGTGACCTTCCTGGCCACAATAAAGGCACAATCTCTCCCTCCTCCTAAAGGCTCTCTCATCCGTAGAATAGAAAAATGGAGAAACCCCCTAGAAGTGGGACTTTATAGGTACTACCATATTACACATGCATAGGAAAATATACATATATATAAAATGTTTTACTATACAAAAAATACATAATTACAATATCACAGAAACATATAAATAATCAAGGATGCATAGCAATACACAAAAAATCATGGATCGGAGTAATGGAGTAACCCAAACCCAACGACGTTTCAGAGATGAGTCGTATTTTCCTTCATCAGGGATTTTTTTTCCGGGTAACACCATAGCTAAAAGATTTAGACAAGGAAATCAGCCAAAAAAATCACAACTAAAATTTTTGTAATGCCATTTGATAGTACAATACATATACTTACATCCTAATCACTAGATAGGTACATTCTAGCATCCAAAACAATTTTAAAATAAATGCAGAAGAGACATCCTGATGCAGGGGCCAATCCGAATCCCGTCCAACCAGATATTATTTAAAAAGTATATAGATGGTAAACAATAAAAAGGAAAATTGGAAAGGACAAGGGAATAGTATTGCATTCCCCCACTTAATCACCTATCCTATCAGCCACACTGCAGTCCAAAATATCGGACCAACATGGGGCCTACATGTGCACTGGGGCCCAGAAAAGGCTGGAGAATCTGCAAGGGAAAGAAACAGAGGGACATCACTAATAAAATTAATTTCATGCTATATACAGAGGGATGCATATCATATTGTAAAATGCAGCCTCACCTTAGTCAAACAGTGATGTCGCTTACAGGCCACTAATAAACAGGACAGGGACGCATCAAGGGCCCCGGGGTCCCATGAAGTTGCACCCACTGGCAGGTAAAAAATAACTCTCATCCGTAGAAAGACACGTGAAGCCCAAGTGCATGGGTTCATCTTCACTGACCGACTCGGTGCCAGGAGGCAACATACAGGAGGCTTCCGCAAGCACTCTTTCAAAGAAGATTTTTCTCTGAGTCTGGAGTCAATGAGGATGACAAAAGAGATCAAGCTCTCCAGCTCAGTGGGTATATCTAGGGGTTGTTTTTAAAACAACGGATAGAAACAGCTACATCCCGATTACCAGTTGTCATCACCCTAAGTGGAAAAATAACATTCCTAAGGGACAGTTGCTAAGATTGAGAAGAAATTGCCACTCTACAGAAGATTACCATCTCCAAGCAGACGTAATCATAGAGAGATTTCAAGAGAAAGGATATAAGCCGGAACCCCTACTCCAATTAAAGAATAATATTGGAGGTTTAGAGAGGAAATCGTTATTGGAGAAACAAAAGAAGAAAGAGGGAAAGAGGGAACTGGCATTTATTACGGGTTTTAGCACCCAATACAGGAACCTAGAAAAAATTATCAAGAAGTACTGGCCTATACTCCAAGAAGACAAAATATTATCCAAAGTCCTCCCTAAAAAGCCTTGTTTTGTATATAGAAAGGCCCCCACCTTACGTTCTTTCCTAGTACAGAATGCCATTGATCCACCGAGACAAATAAAAATATTCAATGATTTGAAGGGATTTTACAGATGCCAGAAATGTCTTCCATGAAAAGTTAGCAAGAAACAGCCACGGAGAAAAGAAACGTTTAAAGCAAAGACAGATCATAAAGAGTACAAAATAAAAGAACTAATTACATGTCGGAGCACACATGTAACGTATGTTATAGAATGCCCATGTAATTTACAGTATGTGGGTAGGACCACACGTCCCCTTTTCGTTAGGATTAGGGAACATATCAACAATATCAAGAAAGGGTTTCCAAATCATAACCTTTCCCGTCACTTTGACGAATTCCACCAAAGAGACCCATCTGGTTTAATATTCTATGGGATAGATTGCGTTAAGGGAAATTGGAGGGGAGGGAATAAAACCACCCTCATCTCGCAGAACGAAACCGCTTGGATATACAGGTTGGGGTCTCTTGTGCCACGGGGCCTCAACCTGGATATAGATCTGAACTGTTTCATAGCAAATCCATAGATTTTTCTTTCCTGATGGTTGTCCCTCATTGCATTTTGAAAAGTGTTATGTGCTCCCTATTAATTAAGTGGCTAGAGATTAAATCAACATAATTTTGGATATTATGTTGAATGATGTTGAATTATGTTGAATAATGGCATTCTATATCATTAGGGTTACTCATTACGTATTCCCTTCGATGTACACTAATTCTGTTCGCATGTTGAATTTTTTTGCGACTGTTTTGATTATTGGAGAATGGTACAGATGGGATTTATTCTTCTTCTCCGCCCCCTTTTTGTGTATTTGGTATTCTGATTTATGTGCGTGGACACGTGTCTGTGCATACACGGACACGCGTTTGCATATGCGTGTATGTGTATGCATGTGCATGTGTATGTATGCATGCATATGTATGTATGAATCTTTCGATATATAGTTCTATGGGTATCGATGGGTTGGGTTTCCTACTCTTTTGTATATAAACATTTATGTTTCTATAAGTATAAATAATTTTCCCTTTTTCAATCAATTTTTAGTATTATTTTCTAGTTTTTGGGTATGATGTGTGGCATCTTTACTCCCCTTTTTTCCTTCTTTTCCTGTCTACTATCCTAGCCTACATATTGTGGAGAGAGGAAGCATTAGCTTGCATATGGTTACTTTTACTGTATAATAGCTGGATTGCAATAAGATGTATAGAGGTTTTTCCTTAAATACTCACCACTTACAATCTCCTTAGTCCTAATAAGTGAACGATTTCCTGGAGAATATCCCTAAATGTTTGTATTATTATTTTTAAAACATTTATAGACAGTTATGGTCACTTTTACTGTATAATAGCTGGATTGCAATGAGATGTATAGAGGTTTTTTCCTTAAATACATACCGCTTACAATCTCCTTAGTCCTAATAAGTGAATGATTCCCTGGAGAATATCCCTAAATGCTTGTGTTATTATTCTAATGCTTGTGTTATTATTTTAAAACGTTTATAAATTATCTTGTAAGAAAGGCCCAATAAGGTCTATAAAGGAAGGAGAAGTAAAATTATCGCTGGATTTCCCCATGGGATAGATCATCCTTCGGATTAATGTACCTAAAGGGTGGGTGAAAATTGCAATTGGAAATTAATTCTGATTGTTTTGATATACATATTGTCATATACGAGTCGTTTTATTTTTAAGTTTTGCATAGTATGTCCTTCCTAGCTTTCTGAAGCCTTGGGAGTGGATGTTATCTACAGGTGGGTTGTATAAAGAGAATGCTGCCTTATTCGTTCGATCTGTATAAGGAGATAGCTGTCTTATTGTATAAGCAGACTGCTGTCTGTGTAGGGAGATTGCCTGTTCGCTCGTATATTAGGTTTTTTCCGCTGTTGCCTGATTGGGTGTTCAATCTGAGCAACGACCAATTGGATCATCTGAGATTTTCCTATTTAACATACGGGACGTGATAGCGTGACACCGCCGCTGAAGACGTCAATGACGAAACGCGTTTGACGGAGTTACGCTGATTACGTCACCTCCGGATCGCCGACGGTGGTTGGAACGCAGGTGGAGCGCAAACTGCGTATCCACCGTACGGCATCCGCGGGGATTTTGAAAATTACGCTATAAGGACTCTATCCCAAGGGGGAGTGCAGCATTAGAGCTACCACCTTCACAAGGGTAAATCCCGGTATGTTGCCCTGAAGGGAGGTCTCTATCCCATTCAGAGGTCTCTATTTGTAGGAGGTTTTTCTGGTTTCCCCGGGACAAAGAGCAAATTAGCGTTTTTTCTTTTATTTTTTCTAATCATATGTTACTTTCTGGAGCAATACCGGAATATTCGGAGGAACTAATATATTAATCCCTTTGGTGGACTGCGTTTCCACAGTTTTTCTCATTATATGAGAGTTGTGGTCATATATAGAACTTTTATCTTTTTGTTTTTTGTTTTTTATGGCTGTTCTTATATGTTTTTTATCATTTTTGTGAAAATAAATTAATTTTTTATGGATTACACTATGGAGAATCCAATTTTTTTCTTATGAGGATATATGGAATTCCCGTTTGGATATGTTCAGTCACCGATTACGAGGGAAAGAGCCGGACATCGGGAGATTGATTCTAAAGGCGAACAACCCCTGCAGGGGTATTTTCTTTTGGTGAGTGGGGTTCCTGGTGGGGGAGCACGGAAGTCACGGTGAAGATTGCACAGGAAGCACTAAAGTCACTTGATGAACATTTTTTTGGATTTGCACTATTGAACATTTATTTTGGACTATTTTTTGGTTTTATTATTTTTTATTAATATTATATATTTTTTTATTTCAGTTATTTTTTATTTTTCATTTTTTATTTTATTTTTATTTTTATATTTTTTATTTTTATTTGTATTTTTATTTTTCAAATATTCATGAATGTTATTAATTTGATCATTTAGAGTATTTTTGCACTTGTACCACTAGGGGTCGTGCTATATGATTAGGTTGCTTATTATATACAACCTTTTGCGTATATATATACATTTTTTTCACCTGGTATTGTTTATGCTTTTTCAGTTATAATAGCATTTGCACATTTTTTTCACATTTAGTTACTGGGCTATATTTTTGTCACTAAATATATATTCAATTACTGGCACAATTATAATATTGCACCTATGTGATTTTAGGTAAATAGGTAAAATTATTTACTGGCACAATTATATTTTTGCATATATGCGATTTTAAGTTATAATCGCATTGAGTCACATACTAAGCTTGTTACACTTGGTACCTTTATGATAATTCTCTCTGGTTTTCACTGGATGGTTTCTTTTTGAAATTAAGGTTGTCACATTATATTCTAGTGGGGAGTTTGGTGGCTAATTTTAGCACTGATGCGTTTTTGCGATTAATCGCAGTTAGCATTATTATTTCTTGATATTTAGCTTCTCTTACAGAATTTGCCTTGGTTTGGAGACATACTACACAAATTGTGTGATTTAATATCTTCTGGGCGGAGCTGTGTTTTTTGTATCTCTTCCTGGGCTCAATAGCAATAGGAGCAGGAAAGTCTTGGGGTTTTTCGGGTGTAAACCTTAGGTGTTATTTATATTTATTATTTATTATTTTAGGTGGTATGAGTACCTGTTTTTAGGTAGCGCCAGTTTCCGCGGTTGTTATATTATTTCCACTCTTGAAAGAAACCCTTGTTAGGGGATTCTCTTTTTGTGGGGGGGCAGCAATCTAGAATCATTCACATACAGGTATATAAGATATATATAGGATTTATATCTAGCCGGTTTAGGCTTGTGTTTACCCACTCCTGGTGCTGAATAGCGCGGTTCTTCCATCTTTATTATATCTAGGGGCTGCTATCTCTTCCTTGATGGAATCCGAGAGACCATGAGAAAAAGCAGCCACGAGGGCCTCATTGTTCCAAGCAACCTCTGCTGCCAGAGTACAGAATTCAATGGCATAGTCTGCAACAGTTGTTGTACTCTGATGGACATGAGGCACTTGGCAGAAGAAGCGGAGCATGCGGGAACGTCAAATACCCTTTTAAAGGAGAACACAAAGTCAGGGTAACTCAAGACAACAGGTTTTTGCGTCTCCCATAGAGGGTTTGCCCAGGCCAAGGCTCTCTCAGAAAGCAAAGATATCACAAAACCTACTTTGCTTCTGTCCGTAGAAAACGCCTGCGGCAGCATTTCAAAGTAAATCTCAACCAGGTTGAGAAACCCTCTGCATTGAACTGGATCACCCCAAAATCACTGGGGAAGTGGAGTGGAACCAGATATACCTCTTATAGAGGTAATACTCGAGGTGGGTGCCTGCACAGAGACTGGAGCAGCAGCAGGGACGGCCTGCAACTCAGGTTGTACTGGAGCAGCCACAGTGGGGGATTCCAGGTGAGTCGTACAACTCAGGAGCATTTGTAAGGCTATGGCAAACTGATCCATGCGGTGATCTTGCTCATCCAATCTGGAAAAAATATTACCGACAAGTGGATTGACTGTATCTCCTGAATTCATGGCCTTCGCCTACTGTCAGTAATCATGAATCAGACCGAGACAGAAGTACAATGAAATCACACTTGTTTATTAATAAAAAATGAAAAGGTAAATAGAGTAAGCGTAGTCAAAGCATAGCCAGAGTCCAGTAATCGGATCGAATAGTGAGCCAGTGCAGAGTTCAATAACCAGATCGGGTAATCAGCCAGGCCAGAAGACAGGGATACAATTGAAGCAACAGCAAGCAGGGTAAGGAGCCAGAAGGGATGTCAGCAAGCCAGTCTTTAAACAGAACCACAGCAGATGGTTTCTTGTGATGTGACCAAGGCGAAGGCAGAGATGAAGTGAGCTGGACATCTTTAAATAGGCAAGTCAGACGAGCAGGATCAGGAACAGATGGGAGAGAGATGAGAGCTGGCAATTAGCCGACAGCTGAGTAGTCAGCCCAGAGAAGGAAGGGCTAAGCCAGCCCTGACAGGATGTGCATCAACTACCAGACTTGGGGTTCTACCAGTTCAACAGGATGCTTTAGGGTTTATCGGGAGCCCCAGCTATGTTCTAGAAATTGATGGAGCACACTATGGGAGACATGAACTTGATTGAGGTCTTAGTGTACTTGGACAACATCATTGTCTTTGGGCAAACCTTATAAGAGCACAAAGCAAGGCTTAAGAAGGTATTTGCAAAACTCTATGATGAAGGGTTGAAGCTGTCATTAGAAAAATGTCAGTTCTATCAGATTTCAGTCACCTACCTTGGTCATGTTGTCTCTGCAAAGGTCATCGCCACATACCCGTAGAAGTTGGAGGCAGTCATTACTTGGCCTCAACCAAAGACTGTGACAGATTTGAGATCTTTCCTCGGGTTTTGCTCCTATTTAAGACGTTTGTGGTGATGGAAAAAGTACAATAGAGCCCACACATGATCGGATTTTACGACAACATAATCCGATCGGACCTTTTCCGTCTGAATTTCTGACTGTGTGTACAGGGCATAACTTTTTGCAACCTATGTCTGAAGCTGATGAAGCTGTACCTCAGGGGCAGGTTCCAAAACACCACTTCTTTTTGCAGAAGGCCTTTTCAGCTCTCTATTGGCATGTGGAAGGCAATGTTCTGGCATCGTTAGACAGGGCGGTCAGCAGTAAGGTGCATATTACCGTTGACACATGGTCCAGAAGGCACTGGGGCAGAGATTCTGTCAGCTTTGCAGGGGCAGGCACAGAGGTGGTTCACACCACACCTGCTTCAGCCAGGATTGGTTGTATGCGACAATGGCACCAACCTTCTCTCCTCCCTCTGACAGGGACATTTGACCTATTTTCAATGTTTGGCACACGTTCTGAATTTGGTGGTGCAGCGGTTCTTGAGCTACCTCAGTTATCCAAGAAAAACCTGATGGTGAATCAGAGTAAGGATTTGCTGTGCCACTTGATCATAGAAGCATTGACCAACCAAGCAAACTTGTGCACCAGTTATGTCAGTTACCGGATATAAAGAAATCTAGCACCTGTCCATATCAGCCACAGGCAGATCCCCAACCTGAGAGGTTCAACCGTACTTTATTGAACATGCTAGGAACTTTATCCTCCGAGAAGAAACAACATTGGGGAATTGGGGAAATCACTTTGCCGCCATTATCCATGCTTACGATAGCATGATGAATGATGCTACAGGGTATTCCCCCTAAAGACTAATGTTCAGGAGAGAGGCTCGACTTCCAGTTGACCTGGCTTTTGGCACATCCTTCGACCACACTTCCCTAGCCTCCTATGAGTGATATGTGGATAAACTAGGAAAAAACCTGAAACAATCTTATCAGAAAGCAGTAGAAAATGCAAAGAAATAAAAATATTTTTGACTTAAAGGTGAAGCTGCAGGATCTCCAAGCCTGGGTATTGTGTCTTGCTGAGGAAATTAGGGGTGCTTGGAAAAACATAAGTTGGCAAATTGTTGGTGACCTTAACCTTACATTATCTGCAAGCAACTCCCTAGCTTACCAGTCTATCAGACCCGTCCAGAAGGGAAAGCGGCCCTTTGAAGATGTGGCATTGGAACCATTTGCATCCACTTTCCAACGCAGTCCAAGTGCCTCAGAAACTGACTTCCCCAAGCAGTGGATGACACCCACCAGAACCTAGCTGCACCGGCGGCATCCAAACACCACCTTCAATGGTGGAAGATGAAAACAGTGAAGATGAAGAGATGGTGCCTCACTGGTTATGGCCCCTAACTTAAGGAACTTACTCTTTGCCTTGCACAACCAAAAGAGTTATCTCTTTCAGTCCAGAAGTGGAGATTTTTTTTTCCACCTGAAAGGATTGGTGAAGTAAAGATTGAGAAAATTAGCCTGTCCCTTGAGGTATACAGACACTTTTAA
This sequence comes from Lithobates pipiens, assembly GCF_037356315.1. Lineage (NCBI taxonomy): Eukaryota > Metazoa > Chordata > Amphibia > Anura > Ranidae > Lithobates > Lithobates pipiens. The sequence goes on along the minus strand of NW_027507790.1, from coordinate 276,306,950 downwards.
ATACCAGCGTCTGGCCTTATGGGCAATCAAGTATGGTGCCAACAACTGGTCATTGAAGTCCATCCCTCCCATGTTAAGGTTGTATTTGTGGACACAGAGGGACATCACAGCAACACCAGTCACTGTTGGGATTTCAACTGTTGCATCTGCGTGAAGGGGGGACAGAACAAAAACAGTCTGTACATCCCTCCACTTCATTGCAAGCAAATAATTAAATTTCAAGCAGGCTCTTTTCCCCACCTATGTAGGGAATCTAAAAGTCGTTCAGGGGAAGTCCCGGAGATTAAATCACATAGTGCCACATGCACCAATTACACAATCAAAAAGATCACTACACTACACATACACGTTATACTCCTTTCCGAATAAGGGTGACACCAAGTCATATACAATCTTACCAGCACTCCTTATGTAGTCTGGGCAGTTCTCGGGCTCCACATGACTATCTTTGCCCTTGTAAACCATAATAAAACTATATGTATAGCCTGTTGCCCTGTCACAGAGCTTATACAACTTAACTGCCATGCTTGCTGGGAAGATACTGTTTGAAAGACAAGCGGCCAGAAAATTTTATCAGGGACTCATTAACGCAGACAACTTGATCGGGAGTAAACAAGGCTGAAAACTATTGGGTGAAGTTGTTTATGAGGGATATAATTTTGTGGAGCCAATCCTTTTCAGGGTCACCCCAAGGACGATAGAGTTCATTGTTGTTGAAGTGCATAAACCGTAAGATCTGCTCGTATCGCATGCCGGCCATGGAAGAGAACACAGGCTTATGGTGAATTGGGTCAGTGAACCAATATTACCGCCACTCTTTTTAGTTATGTCCATGAGGAGGGATAGGCCCAAAAAAGTCTTAAATTTGGAAACTGTAATAGATTTCCAATCTCTGGCAAGGGTCAACTGGGGATTAGTGGTGATGAATTGACCAGAATACAAATTGCTTTGGTCCACAATAGATCTATAGAGATCTTCTTTGAAAAACAGCGAATAAAAATCAAGTGACATAAAATCAACTGTTTCCACCTGAATCCCGCGGACTTTGTTGCCGGAATGTGCGATTGTATGTACGCGGCATTAGTGTTCGCAGGGATCAGGCCTGACTGATTCTGTAAATGCTGCAGTTATGTTTTTTGTTTTTTGTAAGTGACAGTGAACGACTGATACTGCACTTGGGTGGGCTGGGCTGGGCAAAGGGGCTAAACACAGGTGCTAGCAGGTATCTGGGCTGATCCCACTAATGCTGCAATTTTGGGAACAACTAAACTACTGGGGACGCTAGTATAGATCTGATCGGATCAAAGATATTGATCCGTTCAGACACTATACTAGTAAGGGAAGTGCATGGTGCGTGCTTGAGTGTTAGCGCTACTGGCACTAATCTGATGGTGCCTGGGACTGATACTGACTAGGGATGGGCTGAACACCCCCCGTTCCGTTCGCACCAGAACATGAAAACAGGCAAAAAAAAATTAACACCATTAAAGTCTATGGGACACGAACATGAAAAATCAAAAGTGCTCACTTTAAAGGCTTATACGCATGGTATTGTCTTCAAAAAGTATTTGGGGGCCCTGGTCTTGCCCCAGCAAACATGTATCAATGCAAAAAAAAGTTTTAAAATTGGAAGTTTCATAGTAAGTAAGGTTGAATAAAGACACCAGTCCATCCAGTTCAACCTGAGTGAGTATCTACAATTGTCCCTATCCCTGTACATTGCACACTCACATTGGTCCCTACTCTCAAGGAGCCCACAATCCAAGGTCCCCATTCATATACTAGGGCCAATTTTGGACAGAAGCCAATTAACCTACCGGCATGTCTTTGGATTGTGGGAGGAAACCGGAGTACCCTGAGGAAACCCACGCAGGCACAGAGAGAACATGCAAACTCCAGGCAGGTAGTGTTGTGGTTGGGATTTGAACCAGCAACCCTTCTTACTGCTAGGTGAGAGTGCTAACCACTACACCACTGTGCTGAAGTGAGCAGTGATTTTAATAATGCTTAAAGTGAAACAATCAAAGTGTATTATTCCTTTAAATTTCGTACCGGGGGGGGGGGGGGGGGTTTCTATAATATGCCTGTAAAGTGACGCATGTTTCCCATGTTTAGAACAGTCTGACAGCAAAATGACATTTCTAAAGTAAAAAAAGTAATTTAAAAGTAATCACGGCAATACTCTTAAAAGTTCATTGATAAAAAGGCCACAGTGGAACCATGAACCAAAATAAAAAAACAATGCATGGGAGTCCCCCCAAATTCCATACCAGGTCCTTCAGGTCTGGATTTTAAGGGGAACCACAATAAATGATATGCAGTGGGGTCTCCCCAAAAATCCATACCAGACCATTATCCGAGCATGCAACCTGGCAGGCCTCAGGAAAAGAGGGGGGGGTGAGAGAGCACCCCCCCTCCTGAACCGTACCAGGCCACATGCCCTCAACATTGGGAGGGTGCTTTGGGGTAGCCCGGTGGTTGTGGGGGTCTGCAGGCAACAAGAGGACCCCCAGATCCCGCCCCGTGTAAATTGGTAATGGGAAACAAATGTAGCCCTACCATTTCACAAAAAAAGTAGCAAAAAATTTATGAAGACAATAGACTTTTTTGACAATTCCTTTATAAAAAAATGTCTTCTTTCCCCCGTTTCTTCTTCCATATTCTTCTGGTCTTCCTTCGGTGTTCTTCTTCTTCCTCCATCTTGTACTTCCCCCACTTCTTCCTCTATCTTCCTCCGCTTCTTCCTCTGGTCTTCTCATCTGGCATCTTCCCCTGGCTTCTTCTCCACTTTGTCATCTGGACAATCCACCTCAATGGGAGTCTCCTGCTGTGTGACGCTTCTGTTCAGATGACAGCTCTTATATAATGGAGGGGCGTGGCCCTACTCCCCTCTGATAACACGGGGAAAGCCATAGTGAAGTCCCGTGTGTCAGAGGGGGCAGGGTCACCGGGGGAGGCCAGGATCTGGGGTCCCCTTGTTAAAGGGGGTGTACAGATTCCGATAAGCCCACCGCTCGTAGACCCCCACAACCACTGGGCAAGGGTTGTGGGGGTGAGGCCTTTGGTGGGCTACTTCGAAGCACCCTCCCAATGTTGAGGGCATGTGGCCTGGTATGGTTCGGGGGGGGGGGCGCTCTCATCCCCCCTCTTTTCTTTTCCTGCCGCTTGCCAGGTTGTGTGCTCAGATAAGAGTCTGGTATAGATTTTGAGGGGGAACCCCACGCCATTTATTTACATTTTTACACGGGGTTCCCCTTAATATCCATACCAGACCTGAAAGGCCTGGTATGGAATTTCGGGGGGACCCACACGCATTTTTTTTTCTTAATTTTGGTTCGGGGTTCCCCTGTGGGGAAATCCCCATGCCGTTGTTATCAATGAACTGTTATGAGTATTGTTGGACCCGACAATTCATTGTAACCACGAGTAGTTTTAAATTTTAAAAATGTTTAAGTTTTTAAAACCACAAGTTTTTTTCCTTTAGAAATATAATTTTGCTGTCAGACAGTTCTAAACAGGCAGACTATAGATACCCCCCCAGGTACAACATTTAAAGGAATATTACACTTTTATTTCACTTTAAGCATTATTAAAATCACTGCTCCCGAAAAAACTGTAATTTTTTAAACTTTTTTTGCATTGAAACATGTCCCCTGGGGCAGGACCCAGGTCCCCAAACACTTTTTATGACAATAACTTGCATATAAACCTTTAAAATTAGCACTTTTGATTATTCATGTTCGAGTCCCATAGACTTGAATGGTGTTCGTGTGTTCTAACAAACTTTTTGCCTGTTCGCATGTTCTGGTGTGAACTGAACAGGAGGGTGTTCCGCTCATCCCTAATGGCCACATTTAGGAAAGCTGAAGGCCTTCCTGAGCACTATGCCAACATAAGGCTGCTCCCTGACCTATTCAAGCACACACTTCAATGTCGACACAATCTGGTGACCATCACTAAGGCACTTAGAGACCACAACATTCCACATACCGTATATACTCGAGTATAAGCCGAGATTTTCAGCCTCTTTTTTGAGGCTGAAAGTGCCCCCCTCGGCTTATACTCGAGTCACCGCTGTCTGACTGCCCGAACAGCGTGTCGAGCAGACAGACAGCGGCCATTCTACCTTTCAAAAGCCGCGCCTCCGGCTCCGCCTCCGCCTGTGATAAGCGGAACACTCAATTTCCCAGCAGTCAGTGTTCCGCCTATCACGGACATCGGCTCATCCTCGTACTACGGACGAGGATGAGACGATGTCTGTGATAGGCGGAACACAGACTGCTGGGAAATTGAGTGTTCCGCCTATCACAGGCGGAGGCGGGAGGCGCGGCTTTTGAACAGGGGAATGGCCGCCAGGGCGCCGACGAAGAGCGGCGATCCTGGCATGGGACGACACGGAGGCTCGGGACGGGACGACACGGAGGCTCGGGACGGGACGACACGGAGGCTCGGGACGGGACGACACGGAGGCTCGGGACGGGACCGGACGGAGGCTTGGGACACAGGTAGGCTGGACACACAAGGCTGCACGGACACACACACACACACACACACACACACACACACACACACACACACACACACACGGACACACACACACACACACACACAGGGAGGGATGGATGGATGGACACACACACACACACACACAGGGATGGATGGATGGATGGACACACACACACACAGGGATGGATGGATGGATGGACACACACACACACACACACACACACACACACACACACACAGGGATGGATGGATGGATGGACGCACACACACACACACAGGGATGGATGGATGGATGGACACACACACAGGGATGGACGGACACACAGGGATGGACGGACACACAGGGATGGACGGACACACACAGGGATGGACAGGCATATCTCACCCTCGGCTTATACACAAGTCAATAGGTTTCCCAGTTTTTTGGGGGTAAATTGGGGGCCTCGGCTTATACTCGGGTCGGCCTATACTCGAGTATATACGGTAAATGGAAATACCCCGCCACCCTGTCCATCACTCACAATGGAATCCCTGTCTCAATATCATTTATAGAGGAAGGAATTGCTGCTCTACATAAATGGGGCATCATTCCTGAAACCTCACACATTTTTTCAGTTATCAGCCACCTAGATCCACCAGATCCAGAATGGCAGATTGTGTCACATAAGCGCTCTGCTAAGCAATGTAACAATGGAGACTCTGGCTCACATCAAGTACCACTCAAATCAATGTAAACCCCCAGGTCACAGTAAGGAATATATTCCTACCACAACCCCCAATATCAAAACAAGCAGCATGATCTGTACTTGGATCTAATAATAGATCCTCTTTTTACAGTTTCTACCTTAATAGTTGCAGTTACATTCTTTCTGTTTTCCTGTCTTTTGTTCAGTACACAGTACATGAGTAAAGCTACTTGGAAGTTAACACTGGGTGAACCATTCTCCACTGAACCATCACGCCACATCAATATGTGGGTCAACAGGAGCATCGCCACCTGGTCTGATCTGACGCCCATTACACTACATACCAAGAAACCCACCACCAGCTCCCTGACAACAAAAGTGAGTAACACACTACATTGCACATTGTATCAAATAGAACAAGCCCATGACTATTGCATGCCTTTCCCTAAATGCCAGTGGCCTAAATCCCCCAGCGAAATGCCTCTCTATGTGGTCAGATGCGACTAAATGAAAATCAGACATTTTGATCATACAGGAAACCCATTTCCAACTTGGTGCTACTCCCCAATGCTCCCATAATGATTACTCTAACATCTTCCTAGCCTGCACCCAAGAAAAAAAAAAAAGAGGAGTACTCCTAGCAATACGCAAATCTTTCGCCTTTTGACTCAAAGACTCCATATTAGACACGGAAGGGTGTTACAAATATTCTAACCTGTGACATTAACGTGCAACCCTACACACTGGTTACATTGTAGTGGTACCCCAGTGAGGGCTGCTGATTGACTCTATACCCCACTGGCTACCCAACTCTGTAGATCCTCTCTTACCTCTGACACCTTGGGTTCCATTCTACAATATGATGTTAGGGAGGGAATCAGGAAGTGAAGTGTTACGGCTTCACTTCCTGGTACCCTACTGCACATGCACGATTTACGTTGCGCATAGTAAATAGTCCCCGCTATCTTCTGGGACCTGTGTGTTTCCCAGGAGACAGCGGGGGGGGGGGGGGGGGTGAAGCGAAGGGGCATGACTCCACAAAGGGAAAGGAAAATAAATGACTGTAGAACAAAAGATATGTGGATGACTGCTTAACTGAAGAAATATCACCACTTGTAGATTCCTCCTTACATGTGAGTGCAATACAGTACTGACCTTACAGTGCAGGGGTAAAAGGCAAGGCCCCAGAGTTCAGCTGTATGATGCCTGTGAAGAAGTAGATTCACCTCTGTGGAACTACAAGTCTCACCAGAAGTCTGTTGAAAGAACTCACTCAGCAATATTGTACTCTCTACTGAAATGGGCAGGTGCCCTCTCACCCCAATGGACTCAAATGGCTGTGAGGCTTTGTCCGGAATCCCCTACTGGTGTCTCCTTCTGGTGAATGTGGCAGTGCCACACCACAACTCCCAGTGGGCTGAAGTGCAGGGGCTTTCAGTTGCTCTGAAGCTCAGACTAGTCTGCTTGCTAGGATGGCAAAGCTGTACTCTGAGATCCCTCATGAGGTGGGAAATCCGGCTCTCTGCTGTATAGGCCACAGTCTCTCACTCCTGGTCAAACACAGACCTAGTGCTGGCAGGTGTTGAATGGCGTCCAGAGAGGCTGAAAAGCAGGCCACGCTGGTACTTTTATCACTACTTCTAGCAGGCAGTTCTGCGTGCTTAGCATTGTCTGTCCTATAGTTCAGGGCTGATCAAGCTAACAGAGTCACTTCCTCTCCTCTTCCAAACTACAACTCCACAATACTTTGCCGCATTCCTTGTCTGGAATAAGGAAAAATCCTAACAGATCCCAACAGCCACTAGAGGGAGACACACTCATTTGAAATAACAACTGTAATAACTATTGGTAGCAAACCCTTGGCTACACACTCCCCCCACTTGAATTATTTGGTCCCCAGAGACATAAAGATTACCCACTTCAGCTTGCTGAAAAGGAAAGAATGAATTATTGATGATTTATTTTTCCATTAACCACAATCAAAATCTAACAAATACTGACAAACTTCTGGGTTTCTTTGGAACCATCTATACATACTATCAGATCAAAATCAGTCTTTGAACAGGCTAGGGCAATTGCTGTGTTCCACTCATTGGTGTCAGAGGTGAAGACAGAGTCGCCCCCTACCCAATTAACAGTGCGGGGTGTAGCATCAGGAGCTGATCTGTGAATGGTATGAATCAGTTCTTCAGAGCTCTCTCCCAATGTGTCATGAATAAGTCTCTTGGGAGGGTGCACATCCCTCTTTAACCACATTGGCGAATACATTCCAGCAGTATATGTTAAATCTCGAGTTGTTTCATTAGCACTAATTTGTACATCCAATTCATGGGAAAGGTTTTCACCTACCATTTCAGAAGCTGATGGAGGTTCCCCAACATCAGGGTCTTCACTGGCAGATTCAAGATTTAATGAAGATTCACGAACATCAGGATTGGTAACAACTCACTAGAGAAGTCTATCAGGTCCCTAGTCTAGTTCAGGGACAACTCCTTCGGCATTGGGTCTGTCCATCCCTTCAAAAGGTGGCAAATGGCAATGTCTTAAACCCTGGTCCATCTTATTTGTCTCCATTGACCATTGAGGTACCATCTTTTTTTTTCCCATAAAGAGTTTCTTTTTATTAAAGATAATGCAAAATACAACAGAAATATTGCAGAAATAATGAAACAGGTAATTCTGGCACATTTTAGTTTCACAAAGAGAGACAGTCACGTACACAAAGCAGTAAGATTACGCAGCACTTGGTCGTACCCAGATTGAAATCTTGCATCAGCAAACCATACTTGTTTTATAACGTTACACAGAATGGCTTATATGTGTCAAATGAAGCATGGGTCGAGTCCCCATTATGTGTCTGTCCTATGGGAATTAGACCTAAAGGAGGCACGACCTCCTGGTGTCCTGATGTACAGTCTAATTACAGGGAGATGAGAACCGGGGCCTCCCGAGAGGGCGGTCCCGTGCACCGCATCCCCCATCCCTAAGATCAAATGAAGGGGGGAAAACAGGGAAGGAAGGAGGGGGGGGGAAGCGGGGCGGTATGGCGGGGAAAAAAAAGAGGGGGGGAGACAGAAGGGAGGAGGGACATGCGCAGTCTGGCTTGGGGGGGGTGGGGCTTCCACCAGCTACCCTCCCCATCCAGTCCTCACAGCACCCCTTTTGTTGATATTACCTCATCCTCTGACTATTCGTTGATCTGAGACAAAGCAGTTACCGTGGAATGTCAGCCATTGTCTTTCAAAAGGTTTTCATATTCCGGTGACCTGCGGAACTTGAACCAATCTTCCCAAATAGCCATGAAGTGGGCAATTCTGTCTTGAGTGGAGAAGATCAGCTCCTCAACCCCTGCTATGCAGTCTATGCGAGAGGTCCAATCTTTCATTGACGGGATCACTGTGGATTTCCAATGAACTGGTAGGCACAGCTTAGCAGCATTGATCATATACATTGCTGCTGATTTAAAATATCTTCTTTTGGATATTTTCGAGTGGTGGAGGAGATACTGTGTTGGTGTGAATTCTAAAGGGAGTGAAGACACCAGAGTCGTCGTTTCATGCACTCTACGCCAATATGGCTGGATCCGAGGGCAGTCCCACCAAATATGTAAAAAGGTACCTTTCTCCCAGCCGCATCTCCAGCAGCGATCAGAGACTGTGGGTATTAACCTATGGAGTACCTCCGGTGTTTTGTACCAGCGTGTTTTAATTTTGTACCCGTTTTCTTGGGTGTGGACATTCAGTGATCCTTTGTGGATATACAAGTGAATGCGTTCCCAACTAGCGTGAGGTATTTCTATGCCTAATTGCCTCTCCCAAAAGCCGTAATCTTTCTGCAGGACGCTATATGCGTCCTGAAACATGGAGGCATAAAGTGCAGAGATCACATGGCGCTGGGGGGAGTGGCCTGAGCATAATGACTCAAGAACTGTAGGGGTTTTTGCTAATTTCTCCCTGGTTGTTGGGCTGTCCAAATAGTGCTTAAGTTGTAAATATGTCCAAAAGGGAAAAGATTTGGACACCGACAGGGATGCTAGCTCCCTTTGGTTAAGAAATTTGCCTCTGGAGAAAAAATGTCCAGCTAGCACTTCCGCATGAGGCCATTCCGCGGACAAAAAGGACTTGGCTAACCCAGGCGCAAAGTCCGGGTTTCCCCAAATTGGAGTCAATGCACATTCCTTGACTGATACAACATGGGCCATACAAGCTCTGTCAAAAGCCTCCAAAGTAGCACTAATGAGGGGATGAGCATTTACCCCTGCGGGGACGTATTTACTGGTCAGCCAAGGCAGTGCACCGGGATTCGTTTCAGCAATCAGTTGTTCCAGGAGAACCCAGCCTTTACATCTAATATGAACCTTCCAGTCCACTATTCGAGTCAGCTGAGAGGCCCAATAGTATCTCTGGAGATCTGGGAGACCAATCCCCCCCTCGGATTTTGGCAGAACCAGCTTCGCCCATCCAATTCTTACCCCTTTGGCTCCCCAGAGAAAGGATCTGCACGTCTTCTTGTAGGCCGTAAAAAAGGAAGGAGGGAGGCGGATCGGTATGGTCTGCATTTTATATAAGATGCGAGGCAGTACCATAATCTTTACGATAGAGGTGCGCAGGAACCAGGAAATGGTGGGTGTGCTCCACCTATGGAGGTCTTGTTGCAGCCTTTTCAGTTCCGTCAGAAAATTCAGATTATACAGGTCTGCCAACCTGCTGGGTAACTGGATGCCTAAATAGGTAATAGCATCTGTCTTCCAGGCAAAGGGGAAGTTCTCTGGGGCATCTGCACTTCGTGAGGGGATAATGAAATATTAAGGGTGTACGATTAAAAAAAGTTAATTTTTGGATTAGAGATACATCTAAATTGTTCCAATACTTGCATCAGGTTTGGCAAGGATATCATGGTGATGAGAGAAACAGCAGGGCATCGTCCACGAACGCCGCAAGTTTATATTCTCGGCTGTGCACCTCAATGCCTTTAATATCCATATTTGCTCGGATATAGCTCAGCAGGGGTTCCAATGTAAGGACATAAAGTAAGGGGGAGAGGGGACAGCCCTGCCTGGTCCCATTCTGGATGGGGAAGGCCTCTGACAGGTGACCGTTGACTCAGACCCTGCCGCTTGGGTTAGCATATAGGGCTTTGATAAACCCTTGCATGTGACATCCCAAGCCTATTGCCTCCAGTACTGCCTCCATGTAGTCCCAGGCCACCAGGTCAAAGGCCTTCTCCGCATCCATGGACAAAAAAAACCCTTTTCTATGTGTGGAAGTCAGCCAATGGTGCAGGTTTAAAGCTTTGGTGGTGTTGTCCCTGGCCTCTCTGCCAGGGACAAAACCCACCTGATCCAACCCCACCCATGCTGGAAGATGATAGGAAAGCCTAGTCGCTAATATTTTAGAGAAAAGTTTCACGTCTACATTTAGGAGTGATATTGGACGGTAGTTCACAATGTTAGCTGGATCCTTGCCCTTCTTTGGGATCACCGTGATGTATGCTTCTAAGAGACTGCGAGGGGGGTCTGACAATCCTCCTAAGGAATTAAAGGCTTTAATGAAGCCAGGGCCTAGGAGGTCTGGGAAGCTCTTATAATACTGTGCCGTAAAGCCATCCGGCCCAGGGCTCTTTCTGGGATTCATAAACTTTAAGGCCTCTACCCATTCCTCCAAAGACAACGGGGCTTCAAGAGCCCTCTGGTCATCAGCTGATAATGCTGTAGGACTGTGCTTACGAAGGAAGTCCCTTAGCAAGTGCGATCTAGTCTCTGTGGAGGGTGGATTGTGTTCATTTGCCCGTATGTCGTAGAGTTTCTTATAGAAATCATGAAATAGACCTGCTATCTCTTCATTTTCGGTGTGCTTCTTTCCTGTCTTATCCACAAGATGGTGTACAGAGAGAGCGAGGGTACGCTGTTTCGTGAACCTGGCCAGAAGTCTCCCTGGTTTATTGCTGTTCTCATAAAAAAACTTCTGTGTCAGCGCCTGCCGTTTCCGTGCCTTTTTGTACAACTCTTCCCGCAAGAGAGCCAGAGTGTCTGCTAGTTTGGATGCTACTGTAAGAGCTAGGGAACATTTGTGTTGCGCCTCCAATTTGGAGATTTTGTATGACAATTCTGAGATCAGGGCCTGGTGTCGTTTCTTTTTTGTCGCCGCTAGGGCCAGCAGGTGCCCGCGTATTACACATTTGTGAGCTTCCCACTGAACCAAAGGGGACGTGTCCGGGGTGTCGTTATGTCTGAAATACTCACTAATGGCCTGTTTGATGGCAGCTAGGTCCCCAGCGTCGGAAAGGAGGGAGGCATCGAATCTCCAGATTTTAGTGAATGTTTCCCTTTGGGGGAATCGCAAAGTCATAGTAATCGGATGATCCGAGATCACCATATTTTCTATTGTCGTGTCATGCAGGTATGCAGGTCTTTCTGGGTTATAAACAGGTAATTCAGTCGAGAGTATCGACTATGCGGTGCCGAATAGAACGTGTAGTCCTTCCTACATGGATTTAAGGTGCCTCAAGAGTCATGGAGCGTGAGTGAGGCTAGCTGAAGTTTTGCTTGCCTCAGAGACGTGAAAGGGAGTGAGGAGGTGCCTGAGGATGTGTCTAAGAGTGGGTTTAGGGCCACATTAAGGTCACCGCCCAAAATCACTAAGCCCGCCTGGAACAAAGTTAACTTCAAAAAAGTATCCTTCAAGAAGGATATTTGTCTAGTGTTTGGGAAATATATATATTTGCCAGAGTCACCGGTTTATCTCTCCAGGTACCTTTCAAGAAAATGAACCTGCCCTCTGGATCCACCAGCTGGTCCGTCAAGTTGAGTGCAAACGACTTTGCCAGCTGTACCGCCACTCCTTTTGTCTTAGAGTCAGCACACGTCGCATGGAATATGATCGAAAATCGGTGGTTAGACAACCGGGGTATAGAACTCGTTTTAAAATGTGTTTCTTGCACAAATATAATTTGGGCTTTCTGCCTGTAAGCTTCAGTCAGTAGACTACTACGCTTTTTTGGGATATTCAATCCCCTCGCATTCAGAGAATACACTTTGAGGGACAGAGGAGCTGATCTGCGCCCCTCCTGAGGCATATTGGTGGCTGGCTTTTCAATATTGAGAGAGAGAGAGAGAGAGAGAGAGAGAAAAAAAAAAAAACGAAAAAGGGGGGGGGGGGGGGAAGGAAGGGAAGGGAAGGCGGTCTAGGTAAAAACAAGGAGAGGTGAGAAAGGGATAAGGGAAAGAGGGGGTAGGGTTAGAGGGGGGAAAGGGATAACAAGATCAAGCAAGGGCTTAAGAGAAGGGTTAAGTCCTTATCTCGTTCCAACGGGGTAATATGCTCCTAGATGTTTAAGCATATATTGGTCCTTGGACCAAGTAAGTACCTCCTCCATTGGGAGTGTTAAATAATACCGGAGGTGGTCTAAGGCCTGCTATAGAAATAACCTGTGGGACTAGATAACTAGTATCAAATGTCCCGTACCGGGTTTTCCAAGGGAGTAACCTGCCTCCCTGGTGTGGGGAAGTAGCCTAGTACCGAAACAATTGGCCACCTTCGACCAACCCTTCCTCCCAGGGCTTGCATACAGTTAGTAGGTGAAGGGTCCTCAGCAGGGGAATAATGGTCTGCTCCCCCCCACCCAGGAAAGGCTGCAGAGCGCCATGTAATAAGCCTGATTCTGACGTCTGGGGGAGAACCCTTCCTGAGTAGGGGGGCCCACCCAGGAGATGCACATAGGGGCCGGGGGACAGTAGAAGCACAACCTCTGTCCCCCCGCTCCAAGTTAAGTACCCCGGTCATGAATGCAAGATTGTGATCATCTGCACAGCCTGCGTCACGTTTTTCACAAAGGAACATATAACATAGGAACACATAAACAGATAAACAAATAAACAAATGGGAAATTTAGGCTTTACATCCTAAGAATATCTATTGATACACCGTGAGGGTATCCGCTATAAATGATTGTTGCCCTCCTGACTCGCCACTCCTTCATCTTGGTAATGGTTGTCACCTCAGATAAACATACCCAGTGGAGCTAGCAAAAAACATAACATCTATCATTACCACGAAAGTAGCCCCAGCCGAAACAGGCATAACTATGCCTCCTGGTTCCCAAGCATCCATGCTTCCCTACTAGGCGGTGTTTCTCAGTGGACCCAGGAGTCACGTGGTTAACATTGCTGTTTTGCCTCTTCTTACTATCTGTCCATCATCTAGGACCCTTGCTCATGAACAACCTATCGTTGTAAGTATGAGCCACCATTGGGGAAAAAAAAGGGGGGGGGGGGGACAGGGAAGGGAGGGGTGCATGGAGGATCAGACTCTCCCAAAGGCAATAGATATCTGGTTGCAACAAGTCCATACATCCATGAAGGGAAGATCATGTTCTTCACATAGTGTGCAGCACTGAAAAGTCTATTCATGGTGGACATCGATAGGGGCTGAAGGGGTACAACAGTTTAACTCAAGCAGAACGGTGAATGTAGATCAAAAGACATAGTTCAAATTATGACATAAGATGCCCACAAAGTGATCACCTACCGGGAAGGAGCGCTCTCCCCAACGCTTGCAACGGCAACCCTGCAAAAAGGCTGTCTCTGAGAGTTCCGCTCCAGTGTCAACACTAGATCCCATGAAACAGGGAGCATGCGAAGTGATGCCTTACTTCCTATCCTCCAAACCACAGGGGTTGCTGCGTTGGCCAGTAACAATCAACTACGTGGCTCTAAGTGTGCTGCCACAAGCGTGGTCCCTCCTTATTGTTCCTATCCTTAGGAATAGCATGCTCGTTTTAGGGAGCACACACTAGGGAAGGGCATAAGGAGGCCCAAATGTAAATGGTCAGTGTCACCAATGACTGATATGGGGAGCAACTTGAGTACTAACCAAAAAGCAGGAACAACAAAAAAGTCCTAAAACCAAAAATTCCCTAATAGGGAGGTGGGCTCAGGCACAATCAGCAAGGCGTCCTCTTACCATATCACCTTCGGTGTTAGGGTTGATCAGTTCTGCGGCGTACTGACGATGGCGAGGCTCGTGGACTCTCGTCAGTCTCCATGTCTCCGCGCTGCCTTGGCGGAGTGGTAGCTGAGGTTCTGCGACGTCTTTGCCTGCTCCTCTGGGACCTAGGGGTGTCGTCTTGCTTGGCAGGAATCCATGGGTCGGGTTGAAGAAAGGCCCCATACCAATCAGGTACCTCAGTCATTGGAATATTAAGGGTGTCACAAAATTGCTGGAGATCTGCTGGTGTTCTCAACATTGCCGTACGATTTCCTGCCATAGCTTGAAGGCAGAAAGGAAACTTCCAACGGTATGGAATCCGGTGTTCTCTAAGAACTTGGAGCAGGGGGCGAAGGTCCCTCCGATGTTGAAGGGTGATGTTAGAAAGATCCTGGAAGATCTGTATACGCACACCCTCATGCTCCATGTTAGCGTGATTCCTTGCCAGTCTAAGGATTTCTTCTTTCTGTGTGAAGTTGACCAGGCAGCACACTGCGTCTCTCGGCAGGTCGGTGTCTCTGCCTCTGGGTCTGAGCGCTCTGTGGCACCTCTCCATCTCCACCGGGGCATCTAGTGGTCTGCCTAGGAGTGTGTTAAATATTGCCCACACCGCCACTTGTAGTTGGGGGCCCTCCACTGTCTCTGGTATCCCCCTGATGCGAAGATTGCGCCTGCGGCCCCTGTTGTCTAAATCCTCCATATGCTTATGCATATCCAGGAGGTGCTGGGCATGCACTGTGGAGGAACGCTGCAGTTACTGAATGGCTGCTCCGTGTGTCATGGCGGCTGATTCGACGTGCTCTAACCTGTTCGCCACAGCCCGTATCTCCATTTTTAAGTCCGAGACAGCCGCGCACAGGGAGCTCTTAATATCTGCCGCAACCAGCTGAAGGTCTGCTAGGCACAGGAGGGGTGAGGTATGCGCCGCGCTCGTACCTGAAGCAGAAAGATCCGAGTGGTCTGCATCAGCGGTGGAGCCCAGACTCCGGCCCACGGCTCATGATGCGGCCTGTGAGTCTGCCGTTTGGGAGCGGAACATTGCCGGAATCTGTTTGCTAAGTTGCGTGGCTTTCTCTTGTTGGGACCGGGTGGCTGAATGGCTTCTCCCGGTCATCTTGCCAGCTTCTCGCCAAGGAGTAAACGCTGATTATAGCCAAAACTGGGAGTCTGGGTGGCGGAGCTCTCCCTTTATGCCGCCATCCTGCTCCGATGCCAGGCCACGCCCCGAGGTACCATCTTAGCTGTTTCTTTTGGTCATTGGGGTATCATCTGAGCTGTTTCTTTTTGCTGTGGTGGCATGCTTTATAAGCTTCTATCCTCTTCACAGGGCTGGCTATTAGTTATCTTTGGCAGATGACAACCAGAAAGGCACATTCACCATATCATCCTCCTCTTCTTCAATCTGCCTTCTTTCTGGTGAGGACACTGAGCTGGAAACTCGAGAAAACACATAATCTTCTCCAAACTCCTCATCTTCTTTGTCCATCATATCAGCTGCAGTCAACATTTCCTTTGGTGAGCGTGTTTAAGGTGGAATTGGCTTTGGGGAAGGCTGTAGAGGTGCTTGAGGCACCCTCACTGCATCTGATAATGGTAACAAGTGATTACTGTGCCACATCTTCAACGGTCCCTTCTCTCCATCAGGTCCGATCTGATATATGGGTAAGCCAGGGATCTTTACTCTTATATTAAATTTTCAATTATTCTGAGATTCTCTGCTAGAAGCATGCTCCATAGCTTTTTATTTTTTTTTTTTTCCATAAAGATTTTATTGAAATTACAATAATAACAGGAACAGATGATCGCAAATAAACAGGTACAGCGTACAAAACAGTCAAAAAGAAGAACACAGCACAGGAGGGACCAAGAGGAACCGCCTGGGTGTACCAGGCAACAGTATGGGTGGAGAAGCCTGTTCCAATGGCTATGCCAGTCTTAATTCAGTGTCACTATGTTAGATTGCCAGTGATAGGGGAGGCGACACGGGTTGCTACCAGCGCTGGACCGTGTCGCCCTAGGGTAGAAGTGCGGGCCAGAAGATAGGGCAAAGAGAGGCAGAGGAAACAGGGAAAGAGATGAGAAAGTAAGGGGGGGAGGGTGACGGGGAATGAGGGGGAGGGGATCAAGGAGGGGAAAGAAAAGAAAAAGAAAGAAAGAAAAGGGGGTGTAGCCCCTCGCCCCAAGTCTCTGAGGGGCAAAAGGAACGAGATGCGGGGCCCCGGGTGAGAGTCAATACTCAATCTGGGGGAACATGTTGTTTGAATTCAGGGGTAGTTGTAAAGTGAGACCAACAGGCCCAAGTAAAGGAGAATTTCTCCATTCTCTCTTGGGAGATGTGGATCAACTCTTCCATGTCACCAATCCTGGAGATGGTCGCAAACCATTCGCCCAAAGTTGGGGCGCGGGTAGCCCGCCAGTGTCTAGGGATAAACAATCTTGCAGCGTTGACCATGTGCATGGCCAGGGATTTAAAATAAGCCCTCCAGGATAGGGACGTGTGGTGGAGGTGAAATTGTGCCGGTGAGAAGTCTAAGTCAAAGGTGGTAACTGCTAAGATGATTCTGTGGACTTCCCTCCAGAAGGGTTGGATGCCTGGACAGGCCCACCATATGTGTATCATCGTCCCTACATCGGCGTTACATCTCCAGCAGATATTCGGGATGGCAGGGGAGAATTTATGGAGGCGAGATGGGGTCCTGTACCATCTAGTGAGAATTTTATATCCGTTCTCCTGAATGGCGACATTCAGTGAACCACCATGTAGATATTCATGGACCCTAGTCCATTCCTCCGGTCTTAGAGGGGTCGTCAGGTCTCTGTGCCAAGAGGATTGCGACGGGGATAGGGTCGAAATGCTCGGGTCCGAGATAAGGGCATATAGGAGGGAGATGAGGTGCTTTTGGGGCGCCTTACGGTTACACAAGTCTTCAAATGGGGTGAGTGGTCTCGTCCAGTCATCCGGGGCGGCCTGGGTGGAGAGGAAGTGGCGAATTTGACGGTACGTCCAGAACGAGAAGGACGAGGATTTCGAGAGGTTCCTAAGAGTGTCAAAAGAGGCAATCCTGCCCCCCGGGTAAAAGTGCGAGGCAAGGACATCCTCAAAGGGCCAGTCCTGCCGAAGAAAGTTAGGTGTATTTCCAGGGGGAAAGTCAGGGTTGCATCGTAGTGTGATTAAGGGGCCTGGGGTCGGTGCAATAGGTATGTTGGCAGAGATTTTCTTGCATAACATCAGGGAAGTATAGATAAACGGGTGTGTGGCAAGCGATTGTGGCCATTGTTTCGGGGGTGGATATTCCAGTCCACGATTCTGGTGAGGTGGCAGGCTATATAGTATTTATGTAGGTCCGGGAGGGCAATACCTCCTTTGGGTTTGGGCAGCGTAAGTCGAGAGTATTTGATTCGCGGGGGGGAGTCTTTCCATAGAAAGGCCGAGCAGATCCTCCGGTAGGAGGAGAAAAAGCTGGTAGGTAAGGCCATAGGGATAGTTTGGATCAGGTATAGGAAGTGAGGTAAGACAATCATTTTAAGCAGGGCTGCCCGGCCGAACCATGACACATTGAGGTGATTCCAATCCTTAAGATAGTTTTGGGTGTGGGCCAAGGCAGCGTGAAAGTTGAGGGGGTAGAGGTCCGAGAGGTGATGCAGGATTTTATTACCTAGGTATGAGATAGCGGTGCGTTCTCATCGAAAGGGAAAAGCTGCTTGGCAATGGGCCACTTCCTGGGAGGGTATGGTGACATTTAGGGCATGAGACTTGGTGTAGTTAATTCTGAGGTTGGAAATCTTCCCAAAAGCCTCCAGATCACGGAGAAGTGATGGGAGAGAAGTACGCGGTGAAGTCAGGGAAAGCAAAATGTCATCAGCAAAAGCTGAGACCTTAAACTCCCTACCCTTCACCAGGACTCCCCTGATATCAGGGTTTGCTCTGAGTTTGTTTAAAAGGGGCTCTAAAGTGAGAATGTATATCAGTGGGGAGAGGGGGCAGCCTTGGCGAGTGCCGTTGTTAATGGGGAAGGCGTTCGATAGGTGGCCATTGACTCTCACCGCCGCTGTGGGGCCGGCGTACAGAGCCATTATAGAGGCGAGCATGCGGTCACCTAAGCCCACCGCTGCCAAGACTGCTCGCATGTAATCCCAGGCCACTCTATCGAACGCCTTCTTGGCGTCTAGTGAGAGAAGAAAGCCGTGAGTTTTGGAAGAAGTGAGCCAATGGCGTAGGTTCAAGGCACGGGTGGTGTTGTCCCAGGCCTCCCTGCCCGGGACAAAACCCACCTGGTCATTGGGAATCAGACCAGAGATCAGGGGTAACAATCTGTTGGCTAGGATCTTGGCATAGATTTTTATGTCCACATTCAACAGTGATATTGGCCTATAGTTCGCTACTAGGAGCGGGTCTTTGCCTTCCTTGGGTATTACAGCGATGTGGGCCTTTAACATCCTATCTGGTCATACTTGGGGATCAGCTAAGGCGTTAAACGTGTGTAAAAGGTTAGGGGAAAGAATGTCTAGGAAGGTTTTGTAATATTGGAGGGAAAATCCATCAGGTCCCGGGCTTTTGCCGACCTTCATCTGTTTCGGTGTATAGCTCAAGGGGTGAAAACCGTGCTTCTAGGGATAGAGTACACAGTACCTCGTTTTTGGTAAGTAAAGAGCCCGTAGGGCTGCGTAAGTTGTGGACGGTGGGTGATAGTTTGGCTGATTGAACCGAGCGTGCCAGGAGGTGGCCACACTTGTTGCCATGTTCATAAAAGATCCTTTGGCCAAGGATATATCGTCTTTTAGTGCGCTTGTCCAACTCTTCTGCAAGCAGAGCACGAGTGCGGATCAGGTCTTGGAGGGTAGTCTGTGCTTGTGATTGTTTGTGGGACAGTTCCAAAGACTTTAGCTGTGTCAGGAGGGTAGACACACGTTCCTGGTACAGTTTTTTGGCTTGTGAGGATATAGCCATCAGTTCCCCCCTGATCACACACTTATGTGCCTCCCAGAGAGAGACCGGGGAGGCAACGGACTCCGAGTTTTCCTGGAAATACAGCCGAATACTCGAGCGTATACGTTCCAGGGCGAGGGGGTCTTTAACCACTTGCCGACCGCCGCACGACGATGTACGTCGACAGAATGGCACGGGCAGGCATATGGGCGTACCTGTACGTCCCTGCCTTCCCGCGGGTGGGGGGCCCGATCGGGCCCCCCCCGGTGCCTGCGGCGGTCGGTATTCGTTCGGGAGCAATCCGGGATGAGGGGGCGGCCATTCATTCATGGCCACCCCCTCGCGATCGCTCCCGACGAATGAAAATGCTCCGTGACATCACTTCCTCTCCTGTAATGTAAACACAGGAGAGGAAGTGATGTAATCTCTCCTCCGTGTCGGTATTTTTCGTTCCGACACCGAGGAGAGAGGATCGGTGAGTTGCACCAACACGACACTACACAGTAGAACATGCCAGGCACACTCACACCCCCCCGATCACCCCCCCCAATTACCCCTGCCCCCCAGTCACAGTGACACCAATGTCATTTTTTTTTTTTTTTTGCATTGGTGTCATTTGTGACTGTAATAACTGTTAGGGCAGTTAGGGTTAGCCCCCTTTAGTTCTAATGTACCCCCCTAACCCCCCCAATAAAGGTTTAACGCCGTGATCACCCCCCGTCGCCAGTGTCACTAAGGCTGGGTTCACATTGCAGCGGTTTATGAGAACGAATGTGATTCGCACCGCACTGCAGTGCAAATCACATCCGATCTCTGTGCGATTCGAGTTCAGCCATACAGATAGTATGGCTGAATTCGCGCCGCACCCGCCGCAAATTCGCACGGGACCCTTTTTTTGGTCCGCAGCAGAATCGGATCGCATGGGTGTTCACACCATGCGATCCGAGTTTGCAGATTGCACTGCGATATGCGAACTGATCTGGGGGTGTCATTAACATTTCACTGACACTCCCAGCAGTTCGCATAGGGCAGTGTGAACTGCCGCCGGGAGGCATGCGATGCGGGAACCCGCCGCGGATTCGAGTAAAATTGGCCCAGGAGGAGGAGGCCTATGAGGAGTCCTGATCGAGTACCTATCCCTCCTTGGGGAAGGACAACATTAGAACGTTGGATCGGGAGGGAGGGGAGGGAGGGGGAGAGGGTAGGGGAGATGAGGGGGGAGACGGGGGGGGAAGGGGGGGAAAGGAAGGGAGGGGGAAGGGAAGGGAAGAGGGAAGGGGGGGCGAGGGAAGGAAGGGGGAGAGGGAGGAAGGGACATGGAAAGGGGGAGGAAGGGCAGCGGGGGGGTAGGAGCAGCCTCGGGGGCAAGTGCATAGCTTATAGAGTCAACCTGAGAAAAATTATATATAGCCACAGAGGAAAGCAGCAAGATCACAAAATCGTGTCCTCCCAACGGCAGTCCAAGGGGTGAGGGGACATGTATATGGGTATTTTGGCCGCAGGAGGGAAGGGAAGAAAGAGCCTTACCCCACAGGAGTCATGGGATAAACCGAGTTCCAAAACCCCTGAGAACTAGGAGCAAAAATAAAAATAAAATCCAGCAGAGGGAATAAAAATCACCGGGGAGTTGCAGCTTATATCCATGGAGAAAACACCGGGGAGAAAAAAGAGGAAGTCCGGGCGTGGGTCCAAGATGGGATAAAGGGATCAGCATGGATATAGGTATCCACCTGGGATACGGGGGTAGTTCAGCAGAGGCAGCTCGGTGAGTCCTGGGCTGTATCGGTCACCTTCCGGGCGTCAGCTGAGCTGGAATGACCCCTGGTATCGTGGCTTCACCATGGTCCGGGGGCGGGATGTGCAGTCACAGTGTGACCAGAGCGGGGGAGGCTACAAGGAGTGATATATGGCAGTCTCGGATGTCACAGGGGAGCATGGTAAATGGCGACTAAGGATGGTCAACCGGAGCCAACTGTAAAGGGATGGAGGGGGATGGCAGAGAAAACAAGGGAAGTCTCAGGCCAGACGGGGACAGGATCCAGGAGGGGTTGGGAAGTTGGGAGAGGTACTCACACACAGCAGGACCCCGTCGGCGGTGACGACCCTTAGTCCTCCAAGGCCTCGCCTCATGCTAACGGAGGTGAGGGGCTTTGTTGGCGCAGATCTCGGCGCAGCGAACGGGCGTTAGGAGACATCGGTCCAGGTCGACGGCCGGAAGATCCTCAGGAGTGCGGAGGAGAGCAGAACGCCTTCTGGCGGAGGCAGACAGGCCAAAGGGAAACCTCCAGCGGTACTGAATGTTTCTAGAACGTAGGGTCTCCAGTAACGGTCGGAGCGCCTTCCTGTTCTGAAGAGTGATCTGTGAGAGATCTTGGAAGAGTTTCACCTCTGCCCCATTAAACGAAATACGACCCCTTATGTGTGCTTTACGAAGAATTTCTTCCTTGAGGGGAAAGTTTACAATAGCGCAAATAATGTCCCTGGGCGGTTCGGAGTCCCTGGGTGGGGGGCGGAGGGCGCGATGAGCTCTTTCCATGTCTATGGGGGAGTCTGCCGGGCGCTCCATAAGGTCGTTGAATATGGCACACAGGGTAGATTGGATGACATCTGGCTCGACGGTTTCAGGGATTCCGCGCACCCTGATATTATGCTGTCGTCCGCGGTTGTCCAGGTCCTCAACGTGCCTGTGGAGCTCGAACACCTGGGAGACCTAGGAGTCATAGGCAGATTGTACCTGACGATTGGCCGCGGCGTGGGTCTGGGTGGTTTGTTCCACGCTGTCCATGCGGTGGGCCACAGCCAGCAAATCCGCCTTGAGACCCGCAATAGCTGCGGTTACCGTGCATTTGATGTCCTGGGAAACTTTCTCCAGGTCTAAGAGGCTCGGGGGATGAGCCCCCCCAGGGCTGGGCGAGGAGGCACCAGGCATGTGAACCAGCGGCGGTCCGTCAGGCGAGGCCGGGGATTGGGCCTGCAGAGGCTCGTGGGCCTGGTGTTTCTGTGACCGGAATATCTCCGGAATATGCCTCCCCTGCAAGGTCCTGGACTCCTTAGGGGTGCGGGAGGTAGACGAGCTCCTGGTGGACCTGTGCATAGCAGGGAAAAGAGGTAGGCTCCCGTATGAGCAGGTAATGTATCCCCAGAACGCGGGAGCTCCCAAGTTAGGCAGCCATCTCGGTCTCCGTCCAGGCCACGCCCCCCTCTCCATAGCTTTTTCATAGGCTTGTTGTAAGTTCTTACGTAATCTGTCCACATAACCCGTATGTGATGTTAAAGAGGTGTCATTAAGGGAGGTGCCAAAAGCCAGGTCAGACAAGCCTCTTTCCCAAACATAAGGCGGTAGTGGGAGTAACCAGTAGCATCACTCTCTGTGTTATTGTAGGCATGCACTAGTGCTGCTATATGATTACCCCATACAGTTTATTTTCTGGGGTTAGAGTTTCCAACATGTTTAGCAAAGTCTGATTGAATCGTTCAGGTTTAGGGTCTCCTTGAGGGTGATACTGTTTAGTATGAGACTTGATACCCAATAGGGCACACAGCTGATGGACTAGTCGACTCTCAAAGTCTCTTCCTTGGTCTAAATTAATTTGTACAGGTAGCCCATAGTGCACAAAATACTTCTCCACGAGCATCTTAGCCACAGTGATGGCCTTCTGATCTTTAGTAGGATAAGACTGTGCATAGCGGGTGAAGTGATTGGACACAACCAAGATGCTGTTTCTTCCACCTGTATCAGGAGAGAAAGCGAGAGTTCCTGTGCATGATTGCTGCGCTAGGCAGCCTGTAATGAGCAAAATGAAAGATGGATCAACAATCCAGTCACCAGTGACTGTTTGTTTCTAATTGAACGGTAATTAGATCACATGACCATTGTCTGGTATTCCTGAGAAAACCGGTACTCGAACCAGGGAGACCAAGTCTTATAGTAACGTGCAATGTTTTCATCTGATTGTGCCTTGGTGTCCTCCATTTCACAAATGGAAGAAATCTTGTGTAATCATTCTTTCAATGAGGGGGTGTGCGTGGTTTTCCAATAAAGAGGAATGAGCGACCTGGCTGCATTTATCAGGTGCCTTGACATGGAGTTTTTGTACTTCTTCAAAGAGAAGTTGGGGATGTGGAATAAGCAACACGCTGCATCTAAGGTAAGTTTGGTCTCCGTGATCCGACGCACCAGCCCTGTCACACCACTCCAGTATGGTCTTATTCGTTCGCATTGCCACCAGATATGTAACAGAGTGCCCTTGTCTTTATGACAACGCCAGCACAGGTCACTTGACTGAGGGTACCATTTGTGAGTTTTTTCAGGCGTTACATACCAGCGAGTAAGTACTTTATATGCTGTCTCCTGTGATCTTGTACTGATAGAGCATTTATGAGCAAGTATACAGGCCCTCTCCCATTGAGCGTTTGTGATGTCCATGTTCAGGTCGTCTGACTATCTCTCTCTAAACCGGTCGCTCGTCACTGCTTTTAAGTGCTGTATCCACTCATATACTGTAGAGGTAGTTTTCAGCACCTTATCCCCTTTAAGGCACACTGACTCCAATTCCGTAAGGTCTCTAGTAAAGTGTTCTTTGCGCAGGGGTTTATTAACAAATGAGCGTATCTGGAAATACGTCCACAAGGGCAAGGTGGGAATGTCATTGTCAATCTTTAGTTCCATGAAGTCTTTCATTGTTCTATTATTGAAGAAATGAAGTGCTAGGAGCGGGAGGTGTTTGTTGGTAGGTCGTAGTATTTGGTTCCCCATTCCTGGAGCAAAGTCGGGGTTATGTTGTAATGGTGTGAGTGGGCCCAGAGGTGAGGAAAGCTTGTCCTGTTTAGACAACAGATGGAAAATTTCTAAGGTAGTCCCTATAAAGGGGTGTTCTTTTAGTATCGGTGGGTATGTGGATCTCGGGATCCATGGGGAGAAGAGTAGGGGTATCGAGACGGAGTCCCTTTCTAGCATCACCCAGTCCTTCATATTAGAATGGCAGTGCCAGTCCACAATTCTCGCGATATGAGTTGCATGGTAGTAGTTCCTGAAATTTGGTACCCCCAGCCCACCCAGATTCTTGGGCCTCATTAATAGGGAGAACTTGAGATGTGGAGTTTTATGTGCCTATATAAATCTCAGTAAGATAGCCTGAATGGATCTGAAAAAGCTTTGGGGAATTTTAATGGGTAAGGCACCAATTAAGTATAGAACTTTGGGCAGGATATTCATTTTACAAATTGCCGCCCTACCAAACCAGGAGATGAGTTTGGAATGCCAGTGCTGCATGTCTCTCTCAATGGTTTAAAGTAGGGGCACAAAGTTACGGGTAAAGATGGAGTCCACCTTGGGTGTCAGCCACACCCCTAAATATTTAATGGCATGTGGGACCCACTTAAAGGAGCTATTTTCCATTGTACGTTTCAATTTCGGGGCTGGCAGCGTGATGTTCATCGCCTCTGACTTGGAATAGTTCATTCTAAGGTTAGAGATATAACCGTATATCGCAAACTCCTTCAAGAGGGATGGTACGGATATGTGTGGGTCAGTTACAAAAAACAGGAGGTCATCGGCGTAGGCCGACACCTTAAACTCCTTTCCCTCCACCCCAAAACCCCTCACCGAACTGTTGGCCAAAACTCTCCTGAGAAAGGATTCAAGTGAGATAATGAATAGCAGAGGGGACAGGGGACAGCCCTGTCTCGTGCCATTACTTATGCCCACCCTACCGGACAGTGTTCCGTTTATCTTGAGTCTGGCTGAGGGGTTCTGATACAGAGAGGCTATCCAGTTCAACATTCCGGGTTCCAATGCTATGTGTCTACAGGTCTCAAACATGTAATCCCAGGCTACTCTATCGAAGGCCTTCTCTGCGTCAGTGGACAGGAGAAGGCCCTCGATTTTTCGCACATGGGCAGCATGTATCAAGTCCAAGGCCTTGGTTACGTTGTCCCTGGCCTCTCTGCCAGGCATAAAACCTGCCTGGCTTGATCCAATCAACTTGTAGAGGATAGGTGAAAGTCTTGTTGCAATTATCTTCGCCATTATCTTAATATCTAAGTTCAGCAACGAGATTGGCCTATAACTGGTGCAGTGTACAGGATCTTTGTCCGGTTTTGGGATAACTATGATTTATGCTGATAAAAAGTCAGGAGGGACCCTCCCACCCCTCGTCAAGGAGTTCAAAGCTTCTCGTAGGTGTGGAGTTAGGGTGTCTATAAATGTCTTGTAGTATATGGCTGTGTACCCATCCGGGCCCGGGCTTTTTCCCGTTTTAAGTTCTTTAATTGCTAGTCTGATTTCTGCCTGGTCAATCGGGGCATCGAGGGTTATAGAGTCCTCTGTTGTAAGTGAGGGGAGATCGGAGACCCTCAAGTATTCCCGTATTGCTTGAAGTCTGCCGCTCCCTAGGTCAGGGGGTTTGTGCTGTGGTGGGAGGTTGTAGAGTTTAGTGTAGAACTCTTGGAAGTGTTGAGCTATTTTGTCGGTCGTCCTATCTATATGGCCTTTCTTATTCTGGATACCCGGAATGTTGAATTTAGTTGTGAGATCTCTCAGGGCTCTAGCAAGCAGGTGTCCCGCTTTGTCACCGTGCTCGTAGTACACCTTTTTCCGTAAAAATAAGATTCTCTTGGTTTTTAATGCTAGTAGCTGTCTAAGGGCCTTCCGGCTTCCAGAAGCGTTGTGGCTGATTGCTCTGATAGGGACTGCTTATGGAGGGTTTCTAGGCTACGAATTGTTTGGGTTAGCTGTCGGGTTTCTTTTTCCCGTTCCCTCTTCCTTTGGGCACCCAATGTCATCAACACCCCCCTAACCGTGCATTTGTGAGCTTCTCAGATCGATAGAGGATCCATGCCAGGAGTCACATTATACTCGAAGAATTCTTTCAGGGCCATTTAAATTTTTGGAAACAGGGATGGATCTGTTAGCAGAGAGGAGTTCAATCTCCACATGGGAATAGTTTCGGTGTTAGTTGCTGGGCTAAGACTGACCGATACCGGGGCGTGATCGGAGATGGATTGGATCCCTATATGGGATTCCAACACTGTGTGCAGGTCCCTTTGGGAGATAAACAAGTACTCAATCCTCGAGTGACGGTCATGAGGGATCGAGTAAAAGGAAAAAATCTTTGTCAGCTGGGTGTAAGTAGCGACATGTGTCTACTAAGTCTAGGGAGTGGAGAAGGGTTTTTATGGTCTTTAAAGTCCGGAAGGAGATAAACGTCTTCCCTGAGGACGTGTCCATTAGAGGGTCAAGCGGAATATTGAAGTCTCCCCCCAGAATTAGACAGCCTGCCCCAAAGCACTCAAGCTTCCTCACCAACATTCTGAAAAATGTTAGATGGGAGGTATTGGGGAAGTATACATTAGCCAGTATGGTAGGTACACCTGTGAGGATTCCTTTAAGGAAGATAAACCTCCCGCCCAGATCAACTATTTTGTATGTGAGCTCGAAGGATGCCTCCCTACAATAATATGGAGACCCCCTTTGATTTAGATGAGTCATTGGTTGAGTGGTGTGCTTCTGTAAAGTAGGAGTCGGTGAGCCTAGGGACCTGGTTTGTCTTGAAATGAGTCTCCTGCAGGAAGACAATCTGTGGCTTACCTTTTTTCAGTTCCCTCAGAAGGGTTGAGCACTTCTCTGGGATGTTCAAGCCTTTTACGTTGTGCGATACCAGCGTCGGTGACGTACCTAGGGTTGAGTAAGGCCGCGTACACACGGGTGGATTGTCTGCCCAACTAAGTTCGTCAGACAATCCGACAGACATAGGAAGCACCAAAGTCACTTTAAAGATTTTTTAAGGACTTTTTTTAAATTAACATCATTGAACTTTCATTTGGGACTTATTCCGCATATATATTTTGTCCTGTATTTTCACGTACATATACATATATATATTTTTTGTGTATATTTTTTGATTTTATTTTTATATTTTTATTTATTTTTTATTTTTTATTCTTATTTTTTTTACTTTTTTATGGGTATATGCACTTCTTCACATATATATATTTTTTATGGTCTAGAGCAGTTTTTACCTTATATCACTAAAAGGTTTTGGTATCATTTTTTCACCCCTTGTGTGTACTAATACATACACACTTTTTTCTTATTTATAATCGTCTATATTTCTGGCATGTAAAGTGTTTACATATTTTCTATATTTAATTATTAGGCCTATATTTATATCTTTGTCACACCACACAGGTTCAATATAGACACTGGTGTAGGTTTTTTTCACTTAACACTGTTTGAGTATACATATGTGATTTTAGGTTGATTATTAATGTATGTTATGCCAAATATACATAGATACCTCTAGCACTATATACTGGTTTGGTGTACCTCTGGTACTTTGGTATTTTTGTTAGTAGGTTCTCCAGTGAGCAACACTTTTTTCGCACTGCTGCGACTTGATCTATAATCGCATTAGGTTGCACATTTAGTTTGTTATATGTGATTTTTAGTTTTTCTGGTCTAAAGTTATATTTTATTTGAGATTGAGGGTTGTTTCATCCCTTGTAAGGAAATACTCTAGCCTGTTCCAACATCGTCAGCTCTTGCTATCCCTGCTGTTTTGGAGATTTAATATGCAACGGGTGTACTAGGATTCCAGGTTTTGTGTCCACTGTCCCCGGTGGCCTACAGATTTATCACACCCACTGTTTGATATAACCTTGTTAGGGTGAATTTGGGGTCCTTCTGGTTTTCTGGGTTCATTAATATAGAGCCTCATTAGATTGAGGGACACTATTGGGTTCTTTGAAAAAAGACCTTGATTTCTATTTTTATTTTTATTTATCTTTACCCATTTATTCTTTATCCATTTATACTTCATGAGTCTATTTTGGAATGGAAACCTGTTTTTAGGCAGCGCCATTTAACCCAATACTATTCCAGCAAATCCATTTTCAAAGGAACCTTATTAAGGGATTCTCTTTTTTCCGGGTGGCAGCAGCCTATGTAGTGTTTTACATACAGGTATATCATATCCATATAGAGGTTTTATTTTTATTTATTTTTATCTTTATTTATCTGGCTTAAGCCACTCCCGGTGGTGAATAGCGCGGTTTTTCGATTTTTACTAATCCGACAGACAGTCCGTTCCAAATTTGAATGAACGGACTTGACCACACACGATGAGCAGACAGTCCGCTGAAAGCGTGCGTGATGACGTGTACAGCATGTACGACGGGACTAGAAAAACGACGTCCTATACACTGCAATGCAACCTTCGGCCATGTAAATCCTTTCTGAGCATGCGCCATACTCAGTCCGTCCAACTTGCCTACACACGAGCGGACTGTCTGCTGAAACCAAGTTTGGACGGACAAAACCAAGTTTGAACGGACAAAATTACGGAAATTCCGTAAGACTTTGTTTGTC
The DNA here is from genome assembly GCF_037356315.1 of Lithobates pipiens. Taxonomy (NCBI): domain Eukaryota; kingdom Metazoa; phylum Chordata; class Amphibia; order Anura; family Ranidae; genus Lithobates; species Lithobates pipiens. The sequence goes on along the minus strand of NW_027507790.1, from coordinate 276,278,480 downwards.
AGACAGTCCGCTGAAAAAGTCCGCTGAAGCCCACACACGGTTCAGCGGACTAAGTTGGACAGACAATCCGCCCATGTGTACGCGGCCTAAGCCATTGGACTAAAGTAGAGAGAGATGGTAGACTATGCCTGCAATCCCAACCTGTAAAAGGCAATAACTGGTATATTAATACACTCCCACCAATTTCACTGTGTTATAGGCCAAGAGAGGCAAGAAAAGACCAAGAGAAAGAGAAGGAGGAAAAAAAAAAAAAGTCAAAGACAGAGGGAGAGTTAGTGGTAACAACCACCTTGGGCTGTCAAGCCATCCAGGTAGGTCAAATCTCCAGTGTCTGGGTGGGGACAACTATCTCCACCCAGGTACCTGTCTATGTGTGGGGACAAGGGAGACACTCAATCGGGGTGACAACTGCTGTCACTCAAATGTACATAACAATAAAATAATATCCAAACAAATAAGGATGAAAAAACATAATGAGGCCAAGCCATGGCCCTTTGTAGCAAGTATTACATGTTTAAAGTCTTCTCTGCCGTGAGAAGAGACGTATAGGTGTATTTGTTAGAACAGGTGAACAAACTAAGCTTGTAACTGAATTAAGTAACTAAAATCCATGACCTAATGACATGGACGTTGGACGCTAGAGGGAGCAACCGGCAAGGGGCGGGCGAGGTGAACGGACAAAACCATCCCCTCTCCGCAGAAACCCCCCCCCCCCGGTAGCGCCCCCCCCAAACAGATACCCCATGAATCACCTTCTGCCTGCCACAAAATACTTAAGGCCTTATAAAAATGTAAACCTAAAGTACGCTTCTAGGGCCAAGTGGCATTAGTGTAGTAACCGGCCCGAGTCCTATAGCGCTCCAGAGCAGACCTTACCAGCATCCCGACCCCAGCTTCCCTAACGCTTGAGGGGTTCCCGCCCCCCCTTCCCATGTCAATAATGCTGGTAAGCAAGAGAGTCATGTCTCTGGAGTCCATGTATGCTAGTCAAAAACCTGGAGAGGTGAGCCGCCAATCTGTCATCTAGATTCAGCCTGGTTGTAAGACCATGGTGATTTCAACAGCCGGTTCAATAGAACGGCACCTTGTTCCCATGGCAGCTGAAGGACACATCATCTCTTCCAAGGTAGGAGAGTTATGTTGGTGAGCGTAAGCTGCTGAACTCCAGGACTGTCACGATAAGTCTTCAACGAAGCAAGTGGTGCCGGTGAAACAGAGTGAAACAAAGTCTTGCGTGCCCAGGAAATATGTGGTGAGGGCGGACCACACATAAGGAGAACGTGATCTTAGGGGCTCCTAGTGCCAACTGCTAGTCATCCGTTAGGGATGTAGAGGAGTGTGTCCTGCTGCACGGTGTTCCCGTGTCTGGACCCTCCTGCCAGGCCTGGCGCTGTTTTTTGGCGTGGCGCTTGTCAGGCATTGTCACGGGGGAATGAGGTGGACTCCTCACTCTGGGCGGTAGTGTAAACTCCTGATACCAGTCTGGGAATGAATGAATGAATGAATGAAATACTTATATAGCGCACAATGCGAACTTAATCGCCTCTAGGCGCTGTGGCGAGCTTTGATCATCTGCTAAAAGAGGAAGGTCTTGAGTTTTTTCCTAAAAGCCAGGTGATTTTCTTCCAGGCGGATGTTGATTGGTAGAGCATTCCATAGCCGAGGCCCTTGGACAGCCAATCTCCGATCACCCTTGGATTTATACCGGGCTTTGGGCACGAGGAGGAGGTTTTTGTTGGCTGATCGAAGACTGCGGTTTGGTGTGTAATGATTTATTTTCTCCATTAGGTATTGCGGAGCTTCTCTATGCACGTATTTGTGGGTGAGGCAAAGGGTCTTGAACGTGATCCGATTTTTTACGGTTAGCCAATGTAAGCTCCTCAGGGAAGGGGAGATTGATACCCATGTTTTTTTTCCTGTTATCAGCCTTGCCGCCGTGTTTTGGATCAGTTGTAATCGCGCAAGTTGATATTGTGGTAATCCTATGTAAAGCGAGTTTGCGTAGTCCAGTCGTGAATTAATGATTGTTCCAACTACCACTGCTTTGTCATTCTTAGGGATAAAAGGGATGAGTCTGCGAAGCATTCGCAGCAGATGGTGAGATCGACTGACTACAGATCCTATTTGCGCATCCATTGACATTTGTGCGTCTAAAATAACCCCGAGACTCTTCGCTTTGGTCTTTGGGAAGATAGTCTGCCCAAAGACGGTTGGTGGAGACCAGGAGGTTTTGGTTGCGGGCTTATGATTTTGGTGTAAGATAAGAAGCTCTGTCTTTGATTGGTTCAGCTGGAGGGAGTTGGTGGTCATCCAGTCCTCTATTGATTTGAGGCAGTTTTCAAGTTGTTGTTGGTGATCTTTTTTTCCATTGATCCGGAAATAAAGTTGCGTGTCGTCAGCGTAAGAGTGGAAGCAGAGATCTGAGCATCTGATGATTTGAAGGAGTGGGCGAATGTAAATGTTGAAGAGAACGGGTGACAACGGAGAGCCTTGAGGGACTCCGCAGGTGACTGCCCGAGTTTTGGAGAGGAATTTTCCTAGTTTCACTGTCTGTGACCGATTTCCTAGGAAGGACGCGAACCATTGGAGATCTATGTCTTGGACTCCGGCTACTTCTGTGAGGCGGACGAGTAGAGTATTGTGATCTACTGTATCAAACGCTGCACTTAGGTCTAGCAGTACGAGGAGACACGGCTCTCCGTCATCTGCTGCTTCGAGGGCGTCATCCCAAATCTTGAGGAGAGCTGTTTCTGCTCCATGACCCGGGTGGAAGCCTGATTGCAGCGGGTCCAGGAGTTTGTGAGTATCCAGGTGAAGTTGTAGCTGATGTACTACAGCTTTCTCCATGATCTTAGAAATGGTGTTGAGGCTTGTAATCGGCCTACGGTTGTTTGGATCCTGAGGGTCCAGGTTTGGTTTCTTGAGTAGAGGTTTGACGATGCCTTGTTTGAGGATGCTGGGAACAATCCCTTTGTGGAATGATCGGTTTATGAGGTGGGTTATGGTTGGAGGTCTACAAGGTCAAGATGTAGTGCATTGCAAAATTCTGGGAGGTCACTCGGTGTGCGGAGCGTGTATTGCTTGCCATTATGTGATACCAAGAGTGCAAAGGGGAAGCGCCAGGTATAGCGGAGGTCTCTTGCCCTGAGTACATCCAATAAAGGGTGCAGAGCTCTGCGGTTTTTCAATGTTATCTGTGAGAGATCTTGGAAAAGCTTTATGTTCTATCACCGTTGAATACTATCTGGTCGTTTCTGCGAGCTTTGAACATAATCTCTTCCTTCAGTGAGAAATTCTGCAGACAGCAGATTATGTCACAAGGGGGCAAAGTATCAGGGCCTCTGGCACGGAGGGCTCTGTGAGCCCTAACAAATTCAATGGTGGACTCTTCAGGACTCTCTAATACACTGTTGAAACCCCTCTGAAGAGCAGGCATTATCTGTTCCGCGGTCACAGACTCCGGTACACCTCGGACTCTAATATTATTCCTTCTCCCCTGTTATCAAGGTCCTCCATGTGCCTATTTAGCTCAATAAAGTGTTGTGCGTGGGTGGAGGTTACATTGTCCAGCCTGAGAATCGCTCTGTCTCTGATCTTCCCTGCAGTTTCCGCAGTGGCCATCTTTTCAGTGAGCACCAGCAAGTTAGTTTTTAAGTCAGTGATGGCTGCCGAAAAGGATGCCTTAATGTCAGCTGCAAAGCCTGACATGTCTGCATATGTGAGGGGATGGTCGGGACGTGCACGTCTCCTACCGTGATCCTCCGTAGCAGATTGGGAGTCCTCACTGAGATCACCGTCGGTGTGTATCGGCACCATCTTGCCTCTCTCTGGGGCCCGCTGTGCCACTGCTTGTTTCTGGAATATCTCCGAGATATTCCTGCCTGCGGACACTGCGGTGGATCGGCGGGATCGCGTGTGCTGAGTGCCACGGAACTGCTTGTTCATCCTCGGTGAGCGAACGGTAGAGAGGTGCTTAGGGCCTCGGGCTTAACGGAGCTCCTCGTTTAGGCTGCCATCTCCGTCGCGCGCCAAGCCACGCCCCTGCCACTCCTCTTTTTATCTTCTGGTCCAAGCAAGTCTCACACTCCTTCAGTTACAGAATTCTATCCCTCTGGGTCTTCTTCCTTCCTATGAGGTCTGCGAGACAACTCTTGGGCGATACTTAAGACTAAACCGGAACCCTGACATAGCTGCTAATCACCTGTGTCCTGTGGAATCCAGTTTTGTTGAGGTTAAGATGTAAGTTAAGGGATTGTTGTCAGTCTTGACAATGAACTCAGCTTCATAAAATAGTCTCTCAACTTATCCACCATGGTCCACTTGAGTGCCAAAAATTTGTGGACGGGGTAATTCTTCTTCGATAAGGTAAGGCTCCTACTCACATAGGCCCCAAGTCTCAGTCCTCCAATTTGTTCCTCATACACTACTCATCCCAATCCTTCTCTACTACATGCAACTAATAAGGCAGGCCAGGGTCAGCGTAGGCCAAAACTAGGGCCTCCGTGAGACTCTTCTTCAACTGCCAAAACACTTTTTCACATGGAGAGGTCCTTTTTTGCAGGCACCACTCTTCTTGGGTCTGACTCCATCTTCTCCATCTCCCGTGACCACTTGCAACAGCTCATTAAGGGATCAAGCAATCATAGCACCACAAGTTGTCAGAAATAGGAGCAGAATCCCAGGAAAGATCTCAACTCATTTACAGTTTTTGGTCTGGGCCAGGTGGTGATAGCCTACAGTTTTTGTGGATCTGTGGCAACTCCTCCTGCAGAGACAACATGGCCCAAATAGGTGACAGAGGTCCTGTAGAACTGCCATTTTTCCAGTGACAACTTTAGTCCTTCCTTGTGGAGGGGAGAATGCCTTTTCTAGTCGAGTTATGTGCTCTTCTTTGAACCCAATGATGTCATCCAAATACACCAGTACTTCTACAAGATTCATGTCTCTACTGTCCTTTACATCAAATGCTGAAAGGTTGCAAGAGCCCCCACTTTTCAAATCAAGCACACTCAACCACTTAGCTCCAGTAAGACATTGCAAAGCATCTTTGATATGGGGTGAGTTGTACTGGTCGGATGGTGCGCTGATTCAGGGTCTGGTAGTTGATACACATGCGTAATGACCCGTTTTTCTTCCTTACTACCCTGATGGGGGATGCATAGCGTTAACCTTTAAATCTATATTTCTGATTTATTAATCACAAGATATTATATGGGTTAAATAAGAGTTCTTTTGCCCAGAAGAAAAAGCTGGCACTTATTAGAGTAAGTTACAGGTCTATCTAATACACAGAAAATATCTATAGTCTTAAGCAAGGGAGTAAATACTAGGTTAAAATACAAGAATACAGATTGTATTCATCACAGTAGAAAATGAACAAACTAGACATATGACGAGCAGGTAAACCTTTAAGTGCTGGCAGATGATCTGATAATTACCTATTGTGGTCCTGGGCCCAGGTCAGTTTTCATCTACCATCTATCTTTGTGTGAGTCCCACTAATAAAGGGCCATCTCTCATTGACTTGCACAGGACCACCCTGATTGCTTTGCCCTCTCCTCCCCCGGGCGTATCTCTTCCAAGATTTGTCAATTTCCTTATAACTTAATTTCCCCTCAATAGCACCTCCTCTTTTGGGTTAATGAGTTAGTGATAATTAGTTTGAAGCCAACTTAATTAAAGAGGAAGTCTTTTCCTGAATGGGGCACTTAACTACGCACAGTCATAGCTGGGGTAAATTGTCCATTCCTGAACAGATCAGAGAAATATTTTAAGCATATCAAACACCCTTTGAAATGGATAAATGGTTGATTAGCATGGAAGAATACACAAGTCTTTGTCTAGCAAATTAATTTGGCCCCGTACTGACTACACACTCAAATGGTATCTTTTCCCAGGCCTTTGAATATTAAGTTAGGTAAACAGCAGGGCATGTCCCTAACACACACTTAGCATACCTGTAAGCCAAAAGGAACTGTTAATTTTATTACATACTCAAGCCAAAAGTCTGTTCATGTATTTACTCACATCCAGCCAAGTTAACCTACCATTTACTATACACATTATTTATTTCTTATCCTAAACTTATATATACATCTATATACAAATATTCCCAGTTGCTAATGGAAATTACTCATAAACACCTCATAAAGCAACAATAGGGACTCAGAGATTCCTGAATGACTCCTGACCTTTTCAACTCTAACAGCTGCTCTCTTAAGTCTTCCAGATCACTGAGAGGTATTCTCCTGGCCCGCTCTCAGAAGGGTTTGTCTTCTAGAAGCCGAATTCTATGTTGGGCACTTCTTGCACATCCCACATCAAAATCTTCTTTGGAAAACAGTTTCTCCCATCTCATCAGTTGAGATTTTATCCTTTTCTGCCAGGCAGGGAACAAGACCCCTGCACATCGCTGAAACTCCATCTGTAACTGTTAGCCATTCTTCAAATCCTTGGCTTCTTTGGGGAGTACAGGGGTGGCGGCACTCACCTGCCCCAACAGCATATGGGCTCCCAACGTAAAAGGCTGATTGGTCACATTCTTCAAATGGATTGGCACTTTCCTTCCTGTTCTAGACAAATCTCGGGTAGGAAGTAGCTCAGGGACCATTTCTAGTCCAGCCGCCCTGGCTTGCTCATCCATCTCCCTCGCCACAAAGGGGCCCAGTGGGTCCAAAGTCAACTTGATGATGGCCTTCACATGAGCAACTTCCCTCGACTGTGGTACCCTTTCTTTGTCTCCAACTTCCACAACCGGCCCACTCCTCCTTTAGGGGCCTTCTTCTCTCTTGCCACTCGCCGACAAGTTTTTAGAAACTGCAGATGAATCTTGTTTTTAGTGGATCCATCTTTGCTCAGTACTGATGATAACAGCCTTCTCAGTAATTTGGAATTAGTTCCCACCTATATGTAATTTTACCTGGCTTCAGGTGGTCTGGGACACATGACAGCCAAGGCATCGAAAGACTCTTCTTTCCCGACAGGTTCTGGCCCAAAGGATATCTGGATTGACTTGCACAGGACCACCCTGATTGCTTTGCCCTCTCCTCCCCCGGGCGTATCTCTTCCAAGATTTGTCAATTTCCTTATAACTTAATTTCCCCTCAATAGCACCTCCTCTTTTGGGTTAATGAGTTAGTGATAATTAGTTTGAAGCCAACTTAATTAAAGAGGAAGTCTTTTCCTGAATGGGGCACTTAACTACGCACAGTCATAGCTGGGGTAAATTGTCCATTCCTGAACAGATCAGAGAAATATTTTAAGCATATCAAACACCCTTTGAAATGGATAAATGGTTGATTAGCATGGAAGAATACACAAGTCTTTGTCTAGCAAATTAATTTGGCCCCGTACTGACTACACACTCAAATGGTATCTTTTCCCAGGCCTTTGAATATTAAGTTAGGTAAACAGCAGGGCATGTCCCTAACACACACTTAGCATACCTGTAAGCCAAAAGGAACTGTTAATTTTATTACATACTCAAGCCAAAAGTCTGTTCATGTATTTACTCACATCCAGCCAAGTTAACCTACCATTTACTATACACATTATTTATTTCTTATCCTAAACTTATATATACATCTATATACAAATATTCCCAGTTGCTAATGGAAATTACTCATAAACACCTCATAAAGCAACAATAGGGACTCAGAGATTCCTGAATGACTCCTGACCTTTTCAACTCTAACAGCTGCTCTCTTAAGTCTTCCAGATCACTGAGAGGTATTCTCCTGGCCCGCTCTCAGAAGGGTTTGTCTTCTAGAAGCCGAATTCTATGTTGGGCACTTCTTGCACATCCCACATCAAAATCTTCTTTGGAAAACAGTTTCTCCCATCTCATCAGTTGAGATTTTATCCTTTTCTGCCAGGCAGGGAACAAGACCCCTGCACATCGCTGAAACTCCATCTGTAACTGTTAGCCATTCTTCAAATCCTTGGCTTCTTTGGGGAGTACAGGGGTGGCGGCACTCACCTGCCCCAACAGCATATGGGCTCCCAACGTAAAAGGCTGATTGGTCACATTCTTCAAATGGATTGGCACTTTCCTTCCTGTTCTAGACAAATCTCGGGTAGGAAGTAGCTCAGGGACCATTTCTAGTCCAGCCGCCCTGGCTTGCTCATCCATCTCCCTCGCCACAAAGGGGCCCAGTGGGTCCAAAGTCAACTTGATGATGGCCTTCACATGAGCAACTTCCCTCGACTGTGGTACCCTTTCTTTGTCTCCAACTTCCACAACCGGCCCACTCCTCCTTTAGGGGCCTTCTTCTCTCTTGCCACTCGCCGACAAGTTTTTAGAAACTGCAGATGAATCTTGTTTTTAGTGGATCCATCTTTGCTCAGTACTGATGATAACAGCCTTCTCAGTAATTTGGAATTAGTTCCCACCTATATGTAATTTTACCTGGCTTCAGGTGGTCTGGGACACATGACAGCCAAGGCATCGAAAGACTCTTCTTTCCCGACAGGTTCTGGCCCAAAGGATATCTGGATAGGAATCTAGCAGTTCCAATTCCCCAAATCTCGAGTTCTTCCAGCTTGTGTAGGGGAATGTGGCTCAGGTGTTTGTCATAGAAATCTCAGTATAATAATGTGACTTGGGCCCCTGTGTATAGTAAAGCTTTAGTATTGATGCCTTCTATTTGTATGGGCACAATTGGGGATGGCGCCACTAACTTTTCCGGGAAACTGGCAGTAGTATACTGAGTGCAGTTAAGATCACAATTCCTTTTCTTTAAGGCACTCTGTGGGGACCTAACAGTGACCCTATGTGGTGTTGCCACAATGCTTTTGATTATGCTAGACTGACAAACTTTTTTAGGAGTGTTCTGATAGGGCCTGACTGTGGCCCTAGGTGAAAGCATTTACCATCTGCACCTGGCTCCCTGACCCCAGTGCCGGGTTACTTGACTGTGGGGATGACCACAATGATCAGGCCACTCTTTCCTACTGCGGCCTTGTTCTGGCTCTTCTCTTCCTTTGTTTCCTGGGGCTTCTCATCGGGTTTCTCAGTTAGCTCCCTCACTGAGACCCCCCGGTGTTTCCCGCCAGCTGGCCTCTGAGCAATTTATGTTATAGCTTCAGCAACTCCTCCAACAGTTCAGCATTCAGTTCCCTTTGTGGACACTGGGCTTTGAAGTGTCTTGGATAGCCACACTTGTAGCACTTTGGAATGCCCGTCCGCTCAGCCTGAGCTTTGGCCTGGGCTTCCATCACATTTAACAAAGCTTGTTGTACCTGTTCTTGAACTTGAGCTCCACTTTCTGATGACTTGACAGGAGTAACCTTTGGGGTGGATTGCACTACAGAGGTCCCCCCACTAAGAGTCTTCACCATGCTGGTATCCACCTGACCCAATTGTGCGACTATCTTCTCACTCTTCTGGGGTGTTTTTACTGCAAGTCAAGCCTCCTGATTCTTTTCATCCAGGAGAGTCTCCTCTTCTCTCACCAACCCATCAGCTCAGGGTAAGAAGGGGCCTCTCGGGTACCCTGCGAGGGCAATCGGAGCACAATAGGATGGTTTGGCCTGGCTCCTTGTAGGATCCAATCCAATTGGACTCTGTCTGCCTCCTGGTGGTCAATACCTTTTTTTAAGAGGATCTGCTGCAGGATTTGATCCACCCGGGTGATATATTCAGACAACTTCTCTCCCCTCTACTGATGGATATGTTGAAACTTGTACATCAGATCAAATAGCTTCTCTACCCTTTCATAAACTGCATAGAGAGCCTCAATATAGTCCATGGCCTCACACTCCAGTTTCCCCCTCTTTAAGCTTCTGATGACATCCGCTGCTAGACTGCAGAGAATCTCACTGATGCGCTGTCTTTCCACTGTTCTCGAAACATTCCACTCCTCTATGGCTTTCATAGCCTGATCCATCCAGCTATCAAATTCTTCTTTTCCATCTAGTCTGGGAACATGGTCTGAATAGGTTGGTACCTCCGATATTCCTCACTTGTTGTGACTCTGTATCAGGCAGCCAACTAGGCATTTCATGTCTAGATAGAATGAGGCAGGAAGCATCCCTACCATTGGGCTTCCTGCTGCTGGACCGGTTTCATGTAGATATCTAGCAGTTGGACTACCTGCAACAGGTCTCCCTGGTGATGACTCAGGGGACGTCTCACCAGTCTCCTCTGGCAACTGTACTGGAATCACATGACAATCCAGGCCTTTGACTAGGCTCACAACCTCTTCTGGAACTCTGCTGGAACACTCTCTTTCCATTCTAGGACTTGTAGGTATAATCTTCCTCTAAGTCATGTTTCAGGTCCAAAAAGTAGGACCCCTGTTCTGGGACAGCCTTTTTCATCAACTGTGTACCTCTCTATCAAACCACTGGACTCCTGGTAGCCTCAGAACCGTAGTTTGTCCCAAACAACTCCCATACTCCTGGCACCACTCGGTGGCAGTGGCTGGGTCCATGACTTCTTCCACCCTGGACGCATCCACTGATCTGCTTGGGTACCCCAGATGGGATATCTCAGGGGGGCCTCCAAATGTAGCTGTACCCCCCCGTGAGGGCTGCTGATTGAAGATATACCCCACTGGCTCCCCCGACTCTGCAGAGCCTCTCTTACCTCTGACACCTTTGGTTCCATTCTGAAATATGATGTTAGCAATCAGAAACTCACGTAATGTCACTGAACCATTCTGAAAAGTTTACTAAAATGAATAATGGAACACAATGAAAAACATGAATAAACACAAATTGTAATTGACAAATGGTACACTTAATGCAGATATACAGAACTTATAACCTTATATTCACTTTTCAGGAGTATGTGTAAACATGTGTACAGAGGGGTAAGTACTCAACATCTTCAAAACATATATTAAATACCTTCCCACTGAGGCCTCAACAGACAATCCAATATTCAGTACGAGTTTCTGTTCATTCAAAAACACAGAGTAAAGTTTAACATATACTCAATGGCTCCCCTAGGCTATAATTCGGAGTTCAACTTATAAGTAGAGCAGCAATGCTTGGTAAAAGAGGAAGATGGTGAAAGTTCTTTTCAATCTGGATATCTTCAGCTAGCCTGATTTTTAAAAGGTAGTATTTTGAAATCTGCAAATGAAAAGAAATGACTGTAGAACAAAGGATATGCGGATGACTGCTTAACGGAAGAAATATCACCAATTGTAGATTCTTCCTTACATGTGAGTGCAATACAGTACTAAACTTACAGCGCATGGGGGAAAGGCAAGGCCCCAGAGTTCAGCTATATGATGAATATGAAGAAGTAGATTTACCTCTGTGGAACTACAAGTCTCACCAGCAGTCTGTTGAAAAATCTCACTCAGCGATGCTGTACTCTCTACTGAAATGGGCAAGTGCCCTCTCACCCTGATGGACTCCAATGTCTGTGAGACTCCATCTGGAATCCACTCCTGGGGTCTCCGTCTGGTGGAGATGGTGCCACCACACTGCAACTCCCAGTGAGCTGAAGTGCAGGGTTTCCATTTGATCTGAAGCGCAAACTGGTCTGCTTGCTAAGATGGCAAAGCTGTACTCTGAGATCCCTCAGAGGTGGGCGATCTGTCTCTCTACTGTATAGGCCGCAGTCTCTCCCTCCTGGTCACACACAGACCTCTTGCTGGCAGGTGTTAAATAACATCCAGAGAAGCTGAAAAGCAGGACCCGCTGGTCCTTTTATCACTCCTCCAAGCAGGCAGTTCTGCGCGCATTGCATTGTCTGTCCTGTAGTTCAGGGCTGATCCAGCTAACAGAGTCGCTTCCTCCTCCAAACCATATCTCCCACAATACTTTGCTGCATTACTTGTCAGGAATAAGGAAAAATCCTAACAGAGCCCAGTAGCCACTAGAGGGAGCCAAACTCATTTGAAATAACAACAGCTGTAACAACTATTGTAGCAAACCCTTGGTTACATATGCACAAATTTGTTTTTTTCTCTTTAAACGTATCACCTCTATCAAGTATGGCCACTTGCTCATGTGCAGGGACTTTAATCTGATGGTGGACCCACAAATAGACACCCCATCCCCTGCCTTGGGTCGTATTTCCTCTCTACGTAACCTGCTCCACTCCAAAGAAGTTTATGATATCTGGAGATGTCAGCAGGCCTCAGAGAGAGACTATATGTAATTTTCTACCAGACACCAAAGCTTATTCAGGTATAGACCTCTTTGTCACAGACAAATGGTTACTACAACTAGTGTCAGCCTCAAAAATTCATGACATCACGTGGTTTGACCCACGCTGCCGTATCCATAACATTAGAGGGAAAGGGTGTCTCCCCTGCTGTCTCCATCTGGCGTTGCAATATAAATATATTACAAGACCCCACTAGCTTGAAAAAGTATAAAAAACAAGCTACAGGAATTCTTCCAGACAAATGCTCCCTTAGTAAACAATCCCTATGTGGTATGGAATGTGCATAAGGCATTCATATGAGGCATTTTGATCCAACAAGGGGCTAGAATAAAAAAATACTATAACTCCAAACCTAACATCCTCACATCGCAAATACACAAATTAGAAGCCTTAAATAAACATAACTCCACACCAACTATCTCAAATTATCTTCACAAACTCAGGGATGACCTTAGCATTCTCTTGACACAACGCTATGCCAATCTCCTAAAAAATGTAAAAGCACGCACATATGCCAATGCACAAAAGCTGGCAAACTCTTAGCCAACAGAGTTAAAACAGCAAAAGCCAAATCTAGAATAGATCACCTTATCCACCCTACCCTCAACCACAAGATTACTAACCCCCAAGAGATTGCTAACCAATTTGCTGAATATTATGGATATCTGTACAATCTCCGAAAAGGTCCATACCATTACAAAGGACACTGAGGCATTTTTACACAAATTACAGCTACCATCCCTATCTGACCCCCAATTACAAGTGCTAAATGCCCCATTCACCCCTAAGGGAATAGGCAAAATCGTAGCCATTCTTCCAAGTGGGAAATCACTCAGTCCGGATGGATTTTCTAACAAATACTACAAATTATTTAGCTCCATCTTATCCCCCCATTTGAACAAAGTGTTTACTGAGGCAGCATCTTCCTCCTCTTTTCCCCAGGAAATGCTCAAAGCACATGTCAGAACTCCTAAACCTGGGAAAGATCCTATTACTCCAGCTAACTTTAGACTTATCTCGTTATTAAATTCAGATATCAAAATTTTCGCAAAACTATGCGGAGAAGGCTACACGGAAAAGGCATTCGATAGGGTGCATTGGTGATATATGTCTATGGTACCATCAAAATTTGGGTTTCATGGGTTCCATCCTATCGGTCATCTTAGCACCATATTCCCAATTTATGGCACATGTCACAGATCAGCTGCGGAGCTGATCTGTGTCTCACCTTTACTGCAGTGGGTCGGCTGGCATCTGTTGTTCCACAGTCAGGTGTTCAGCTCTGTGCACTTTGCAGCTATGGGTGTCACCGCCCTTCACCTGTTGCCTAATATATGTTTCCTTCCTGCTACTTCCTGTCCAGCCCCTCATGTGCTTCTCTATTTAAATCCCTTCCTAACCAGCTACCATTGCTTGAGCAACGTTTGTTTCTGAAGCTCCCCTGTGTAACCTATTTTACCTGACCTCTAATGAACTGATCTTTTGTGTACCGAACCGGCTTGTTCTGATTACATTGTCTGCATCCTGTCCTGACCTTGGCTTACTATCTGGCTCTCCTTGCTTCATCCATCCATCCTTGTCTAACAGTGTCTTCTGGTACTTCCCCAGCGAGTAGGGTGAACCCGGGGGTCGTGACCTGGGGTCAGCACGCAGCTAAGTCCAAACCTTCGTGAAAGGGTCCCTGGCAGAACACCGGCTGGCTCTTAGATTCCACGCCCTGGGGGATCCCATGTCACCTGCTTGCCTGTGGGTTCACTGTATGTAGTACCGTGACAGTTTGCTCAAACCATGAGCATCTCTGAGAATCGGCCATTGACCGAGGATCCAATGCAACATCTAGTTCAGAGACTTAACTCCCAGCAAGCTAATCAAGAGCAAATAATGCTGGTTCTCCAGGACCTTGCCTCTCGTCTGGATTGTCGACAACTCGCTGAAACTTCAGCTCCTCCCGTTCCGGCTCCTGCTTCAGTTGCTCTGGTCTTACCTGCTGCACCTGGAAATCCCTGCCTGCATCTGCCGTTGCTACCTCATTTCTCTGGTGATCCTAATTCCTGTTGGGGCTTCATTAATCAGTGTTCCATCCACTTCGAACTTTCCAGCCACCATTTTCCAACTGAACGCACCAAAGTCGCATTTATCATCTCTCTCCTCTCTGATGATGCTTTAGCTTGGGCCTCTCCACTCTGGGAATCACACGCTCCTATCACCTCTGGCCTCCAGCTCTTTTTGGATGCATTTCGGAAAACATTTGATGAGCCCGGCAGAGTGTCTTCGTCTGCTGGGGCCCTCCTTCGTCTTCGTCAGCAAGAAATGACAGTTGGCCAATACGCAGTTCGATTCTGTACGCTGGCCGCTGAACTCAAATGGAATAATGAGGCCCTTACTGCTAGCTTCTGGCAAGGCCTATCTGACCGTGTCAAGGATGAACTCGCTGGATGCAGCATTCCTACCACATTGGATGACTTAATCACATTGAGCATTCAAATTGACATTTGCTTCCAGGAGCGGGCTCTGGAGAAATCCAGATCCAGTCATCCCCCTGCTGGCTGTCCAGCACAGGTAGTCCAAAGACCAGTGCAATCCTCTCCGTCTTCTACCTTTCATGTGTTGGAAGAACCTATGCAGCTTGTGCGAACCCGCCTCACTCCCGGGGAACGTGCCCAACACATGGGATTGGGTTTGTGCCTTTACTGTTTGTGCCTTTACTTTTGAACGCATGTCCAGTCTGTCCCGGAAACTCCAGGGTCTAGGTCACTCAGAGGGAGGTGATCTAGACCAATCCGTTAATTTTTCTCGCTTCCCTCATTTCACCCTTCCCGTGGCTATCCACTGGGCTCAGAATGCCTATCAACTCTCTGCATACGTGGACTCTGGTGCTGCCAGGAATTTCAATGAACAATCTTTAGCTTCCGAGTTGCCTTAGCTATACCCCTCTCCGTGACCGCATTAGACGGCTCCTTGTTGCCTATGAGTCCAATCCAGTTTAAAACCTCTCCTATAGAGTTACGCATTGGGGCTTTGCATAGTGAGGAGATCTCTTTCCTAATATTGCCTAAATCCTCCAGTCCCATCATCCTGGGCCTTCCATGGTTGCAGAAACGCTCCCCGCTTCTTGACTTGAATTCTGGACAAGTATTGGCTTGGGGTCATCCTTGCCAGCAACAATGTATTTCCAAGGTGCTACCTCCTCCTTCCATTCCTCTTGCTGAGATCTCCACAACTCTCATGTTGCCTGCCCAATATCAGTCCTTCCGAGATGTTTTCTGCAAAAATTCTGCTAATCGTCTTCCTCCTCACAGAGACTTTGACTGCTCCATTGAGCTTTTACCTGGGACCTCTCCTCTCCGAGGCCAAGTCTACCCTCTATCTATCCCCGAGACACAAGCCATGTCTGAATACATTCGGAAAAACCTGCAAAAGGGTTTTATCAGGAAATCAAACTCACCTGTCAGAGCCGGGTTCTTATTTGTATCGAAAAAAGATGGTTCACTCCGTCCATGCATCCACTACAGGGGTCTTAACACCATCACCGTGAAGAACCAAATACCCTCTTCCTTTAATTTCCAAACCTTTTGACAGACTGCAAGGTTCTCATGTCTTTACTAAATTGGATCTTAGAGTGGCCTACAATTTAATAAGAATCCAGGAAGGAGACGAATGGATGACCGCCTTTAACACCAGGGATGGACATTATGAGTATCTTGTGATGCCCTTCGGCTTATGCAATGCCCCAGCGGTCTTCCAAAATTTTGATAATGAGATCTTTTGCGACCTTCTGTATGTCTGTGTTATTGTATATCTAGATGATATTCTTATTTTCTCGCCAGACTTACCTACCCATCGTCTTCATGTAAAAACTGTGCTACAGCGTCTACGGGACAATGGTCTATATGCAAAATTGGAGAAGATTCTATTTGAACAAACACAAGTTCCATTTCTGTGCTATATAATCTCGTCACAAGACCTCCTCATGGACCAAGCCAAACTTTGGTCCATCTCCGAGTGGCCCCAGCCCTCTGGTCTTAAAGCCACCCAACGCTTTTTGGGCTTCACCAATTACTACCGCCAATTCATTCGTAACGACTCCATCTTGTTGGCTCCTATTACATCTCTCACCCGCAAAGGTGTAATTGCTTGGCTCTGGTCCTCTGAAGCCATTAAAGCTTTCTGCAAACTCAAGGCAGCCTTCCTCTCCGCCCCTATTCTTCTACGCCCGAACATTACTAAACCCTTTTCTTTGGAGGTAAATGCCTCTTCTGTAGGAGTCGGTGTCGTCCTACTCCAAGCTCAGCAGGGCAAGTCTCAACCTTGCGGATTCTTTTCCAAGAAGTTTTCTGATGCTGAGAAAAACGATACCATTGGGGACCGTGAGCTACTCGCTATTAAACTAGCTCTTCAAGAATGGCGACATCTTCTATAGGGTTCTCCCCATTGTATTACCATCTATACCGATCATAAAAATCTGCAGTATTTACAATCCGCTAAATGCTTAAACCTACGTCAAGCTTGCTGGGCCCTCTTTTTTGCCCGCTTCAATTTTAACATTACTTTCCGTCCAGGTGCCAAGAACCTTTGAGCCGATGCCTTGTCCAGGTCGTTTGATGTCAATGATTCTGAGAATCCCCTAGATCCTGGTCCCATCATTCCTCCGCATCATATTCTAGCCACCACTCAGCTCCAGTCTACGCAGCCTCCTCCTGGTAAAACTTTTGTAGCTCCTGCACTTCGTCCCAAACTCCTTGCTTGGGCACATGACTCCAAGTTCTCTGGACATCCTGGTATGCCTCATACTTGTGATCTTCTTCAGCGTTATTATTGGTGGCCTTCTCTTCGTAAGGATGTCAAGGAATACATTCAAGCTTGTACGGTTTGTGTACTTTCCAAATCTTCCACGTCCACCCCTGCTGGGTTGCTTTGCCCTTACCAGTGCCCGATGTACCTTGGTGTTGTATTGCCATGGATTTTATCTTAGATCTGCCTCCCTCAACAGGTTCTACAGTCATCTGGGTAGTGGTGGATCGGTTCTCCAAAATGTGTCACTTGATTCCTCTCCCAGGCCTACCTTCTGCTCCCAGTCTTTCCACAACTTTCATTAAGGAGATTTTTCATCTTCATGGGATGCCTTCCCATATCGTCTCTGACAGAGGAGTTCAATTTACTGCTCGGTTTTGGAGAGCCTTGGCCAGCACCTTTGGGATTAAATTGGATTTTTCATCTGCCTTTCATCCCCAGTCCAATGGGCAAATGGAACGTGTCAATCAAAATGTAGAACGTTTTCTCCGTGCCTTCATTTCAGCCCACCAAGATGACTGGGTGGACCTTTTGCCCTGGGCAGAGTTTGCCTTAAACCATCATGCCAATGCCAGTTCTGGAAAATCTTTTTTTTCACAGTTTATGGGCAGCATCCATCTGTTCCTTTTCCTGTTCCCATTTCTCCTGTTGTACCAGCAGCAGCTAAGACCCAAAGGTCCTTCAACTCAATCTGGAAAGAAGTCTCTGTAAATCTTCATCTAGCTGCTTCCAGGCATAAAACGGCGGCAGATCGTCATCGCCGTCCGGCTCCTAAGTTCCTGCCTGGCGATAGAGTTTGGCTCTCTACCAAGCACATCTGACTCTGGGTACCCTCAATGAAATTTGGCCCTTGCTTCATTGGTCCATTTCCTATTCTCTGCCAGATCAATCCAGTGGCTTTCTACCCTCTCATCTCAGGATACCCAACACCTCCCACGTCTCCCTGCTCAGGCCACTGGTCCTCAATCACTTCTCTCGCCCTTCTTCTCACCCCGCTCCTGTGGCTGATACCTCAGATCAGTATGAGATTAAAGTAATATTGGAATCCAAGTACTGTTCTATCTCATTGATTGGAAGGGCTATGGTCCGGAGTAGAGGTCTTGGGTCCCTGCCACCGATGTCTCTGCCCCACGTCTGGTGACCAGATTCCATCAGAAATTTCCCTCCAAACCAGCCCCCAGACGTGTAGGGAGGCTTCGTAAGAGATTGGGTACTGTCACAGATCAGCTGCGGAGCTGATCTGTTTCTCACCTTTACTGCAGTGGGTTGGCTGGCATCTGTTGTTCCACTGTCGGGTGTTCAGCTCTGTGCACTCTGCAGCTATGGGTGTCACCGCCCTTCACCTGTTGCCTAATATATGTTTCCTTCCTGCTACTTCCTGTCCAGCCCCTCATGTGCTTCTCTATTTAAATCCCTTCCTAACCAGCTACCATCGCTTGAGCAACATTTGTTTCTGAAGCTCCCCTGTGTAACCTGTTTTACCTGACCTCTCATGAACTGATCTTTGGTGTACCAAACAGACTAGTTCTGATTACATTGTCTGCAGCCCGCCCTGACCTTGGCTTACTATCTGGCTCTCCTTGCTTCATCCATCAATCCTTGTCTAACAGTGTCTTCTGGTATTTCCCCAGCGAGCAGGGTGAACCCCGGGGGTCGTGACCTGGGGTAAACACGCAGCTAAGTCCAAACCTTCATGAGAGGGTCCCTGGCAGAACACCGGCTGGCTCTTAGATTCCACGCCCTGGGGGATCCCGTGTCACCTGCTCGCCTGTGGGTTCACTGTAAGTAGCACCATGACAGCATAGGTATATACATTGGTTCTACTGTCCACAACATTCAAGATTTTAAATGGTTGTCCCTTATCTCCCACCATATTCAATCTAATGATTGAACCCCTCGCAGAAGTGATCGGGACTCACCCCCTCATCACTGGCTTTCAGTTTAAGTCATGACAACATGCCATCACCTTTTTCAGACAATGTCATACTTACTCTGACCAATCCACATGATTCCCTCCCTGCAGCCTATCAAATCCTGTCCAAATTTAGTGAAACATCTTATTATAAGGTACATTTTTCAAAATCGCTAATTCTAAACCTCGGGCCTCAGCAATTCATCAAAAAGTCCTCTCCAGAGTGCTCTACCCTTTATATGGAGCACACAAGGCATCCTATACCTAGGCATCACACTAACTAGTAAAGCCTCTAAACTACCCTCACTAAACCTACCCCCCCTTATAAACAAAATCGAATAGCAACCAAAACAATTCTCAACATGGGAACTATCCTGGGCGGGTAGGCTGACCTCTTTTAAAATGACACTACCCAAAATTCCTTACCTATTCAGATCGCTCCCCATCCCCATACCAAATTACTATCTGAAAACCCTTTAAACTGTTACCTAATGAGCCGTCCTTGCCCTCAATGCCGCATCTTAAAGGGCAACATACAGGTACGTTAATATGACTGTACGTGCCCTTACGCTGACGTATATCAGCATGATCCAGTCGGCAAGGGGTTAACCTGCTGGAATATTTGGTGGAGTCCCACTGTTTTAGGGACGATTGCAGAGTAGGGTCATCAATAGGAGGGTGCAGTTTTTCAAGGGGACCAGAATATGTTATAGATTGGTATAGGAGAGCAGTTCGAAATGTTGAGATGAGTCCAAATTGGTAACTCAGAAGTATCATGAAGAACTGCTATTTAATCAGCCCTGTAGTATTTAGCATTGATGGGTGCATTAACTTATTCACCCCAACTGGACATTCACTTTTCATCCTGTGATGGAAGATATATTAACAATATATATATATATATATATTTTTTTTACAGAAGAATATCTTGAAAATTTATAAATATAATTCTAAACTACTGAAAGTGTACTGAATATGGAATAAAGAATAAACCAACGTTATTAGATCAGTTACACTGATATAGATGTGATATTTCAGACTGATGCTATTATTATTCTGTTCTTTGCTCTGTAGTGTAAATCGGTGTCAGTCGATGTGTATAAAGCTCTGGTGATTGTGTCTCTTCCTGAGCAGAGCTGCCGGTGACTGAGAGGATCTGCTGTGTGACATGAAATGTTCTGCGATGTTCTGTGTCTGTTTACTGCTGATACTCTTCATTCCTGTCACATCCTATGGAGTCATATTGAACTGGAGATCAACACGTCGTTGTAGACTTAATCTGATAAAGCCTTTGTTTGAGTATGAATATTACAAGGAGGGAGATGTTATTATCGGAGGATTGGTCTCTGCTCACGCAAACACTTTTTTTCATAAAACTTTAAATAACAGAATATTGGGTTGGCCTAATTCCCCTGTAAGCTTTTCCTTTTGTGAATTGTAAGTGCCTTTTTATCATCTTTTCTCTCTCTGTATGACTCAACAAATAGAAATATAATTCTTTATTTTCACTGTAATATTTTTTGAAAATGTACAAATGTTTGTACTGTTATGCTATATATTTTCTCATTGTTAAATGACAGTCTGTGTTTCACCAATATACAATGAATACATGGGGCTTCTATAACATTGGTCTTCAGGTTGTGTTTCTGCCAGGAGAGAGGGAGGGAGGTGTGCTGTCATTTAATAGTTGTGTGTGTGATCTTCTACTATTCATGGATCTTCACAATAATGACTTTTCACAGCATAGCAATAGGTCAGCCTGGTGTAAAATTATGGGTACTGTATATGTAGACAATATGACATTCAACAAATATTAAATGCAGGTGAATATTCACTTCAGCTAAATGTGTTTTACAGTGCCTTGAAAAAGTATTCATACCCCTTGAAATTTTCCACATTTTGTCATGTTACAACCAAAAATGTATTTTATTGGGATTGTATGTCATAGACCAACACAAACTGGCTTAATTGTGAAGTGGAAAGAAATGATAAATGATTTTCTTTTTTTTTTACAAATATTTGAAAAGTGTGGGGTGCATTTGTATTCAGCCCCCCTGAATCAATACTTTGTAGGACCATCTTTCACTGCAATTACAGCTGCAAGTCTTTTTGAGTATGTCTCTATCAGCTTTTCACATCTAGAGAGGAAAATTCTTTGTAAAATAGCTCAATTTCTGTCAGATTGGATGGAGAGTGTCTGTGAACAGCAATTTCCAAGTCTTGCCACAGATTCTCAATTGGATTTAGGTCTAGACTTTGATTGGGCCCTTCTAACACATGGGTATGCTTTGATCTAAACCAGTGATGGCGAACCTTGGCACCCCAAATGTTTTGGAACTGCATTTTCCATGATGCTGAACTACACTAGAGAGTGCATAAGCATTATGGGAAATGTAGTTCCAAAACATCTGGGGTGCCAAGGTTCGCCATCACTGATCTAAACCATTCAATTGTAGCACTGGCTGTATGTTTGTTGTTGTGCTAGAAGGTGAACCTCCACCCCAGTCGGAAGTCTTTTGCAGACTATAACAAGTTTTCTTCTAAGATTTCCCTGTATTTGGCTCCATCTATCTTCCCATCAACTCTGACCAGCATCCCTGTCCCTGATGAAGAAAAGCATCCCCACCACATGATGCTGCCACCACCATGTTTCTTGGATGGTGTGTTCAGCGTGATGTGCAATGTTAGTTTTCTGCTACACATAACGTTTTCCTTTTAGGCCAAAAAGTTCAATTTTGGTCTCATCTGAACAGAACACCTTTGTGACGGAACCGATCCCACACTCCGATTGAGTGCTTCCATCAGTATACCGCTTCCTAAGTCTGAATATAGATATCAGATATTCCAACCGCTCACAAGCACAAAACAAGACGACACTTGCTTAGCTGCTCAACATGGACTCATTTATTATAACTAAAAGGACAAGTATGTATAATACAGTAGAAGACTAAAACCTAACCTAATTAGCATGAGCTAATTATCTAATTATTGACCCAGACTAGTTGTCTGAGAGATAGGACTTTTCAGGGTAAGACTTTGTATCCTAGCTCCCTGATTGACTATTCAAAACACATTACCATAAACATAAACACAGGGTTAATTAGCACAAACAACAATGTGTGGAATACTCTTACAAGCCAGACTAGACTCATTTACACAACAGACAGGTGGCTGGAGTTGATGACATTAGCATTTAACAGTTTGTGTCCCAACAGTGTGAGTCAGTCTATTGCTAATATGGCAAATACATATCCAGAGTCTGTGTGTCTTGGGGGGACATGGATCTGAATCCAAGTAACACCTCAGGGGTCCCCAGGCATACAGCTCACAAAGAGCACCGTTCCCCAAATGCCAGGGCCCATAATATCAAGGCAAGAGGCTCACATTCTGTCCCTTCCAACAGCCTCTATCCCGGCTAGGTCTGTCACAACCTTCTTCCATATGTTTGCTGTGTCCCCCACATGGCTTTTCACAAACTGAAAAGGGGACTTCTTATGGCTTTCTTTCAACAATGTCTTTCTTCTTGCCTTTCTTCCATAAAGACCAGATTTGTGGTGAGCACGACTAATAGTTGTCCTGTGGACAGATTCTCCCACCTGAGCTGTGGATCTCTGCAGCTCCTCCAGAGTTACCATGGACCTCTTAGCTGCTTCTCTGATGAATGTTCTCCTCGCCCGGCCGGTCAGTTTAGGTGGACGGCCATGTCTTGGTAGGTTTGCAGTTGTGCCATACTCTTTCCATTTTTGGATGATGGATTGAACAGAGCTCCGTGAGATGTTCAAAGCTTGGGATATTTTTTTTATAACCTAACCCTGCTTTAACCACTTCAGCTCCGGACCAATAAACACCTTAAGGACCAGAGGTCTTTTTGCAATTTCGCACTGCGCTGCTTTAACTGGTAATTGCGCGGTCATGCAATATTGCACCCAAACGAAATTTGCGTCCTTTTCTTCCCACAAATAGAGCTTTCTTTTGATGGTATTTGATTGCCTCTGCGATTTTTTTTTTTTGCGATATAAATGGAAAAAGAGCGAAAATTTTGAAAAAAAAAGATATTTTCTTCTTTTTGTTATAAGAAAAATTGAATAAACTAAATTTTAGTCATACATTGAGGGCAAAATTTATTCAGCCACATGTCTTTAGTAAAAAAAATGTCAATAAGCGTATATTTTTTGGTTTGCGCAAAAGTTATAGCGTCTACAAACTAGAGTACATTTTCTGGAATTTACACAGCTTTTAATTTATGACTGCCGATCTCATTTCTTGAGGTGCTAAAATGGCAGGGCAGTACAAATCCCCCCCAAATGACCCCATTTTGGAAAGTAGACACCCCAAGGAAATTGCTGATGGGTATGTTGAGCCCATTGAATATTTTTTTTTTTTTGTCCTAAGGGATTGAATAATGACAAAAAAAAAAAAATAATTTACAAAAAGTTGTCACTAAATGATATATTGCTCACACATGCCATGGTTATATGTGGAATTGCACCCCAAAATATATTCCGCTACTTCTCCCGAGTATGGGGATACCACATGTGTGGGACTTTTTGGGAGTCTAGTCGCGCACGGCACCCCGAAAACCAATCACCACCTTCAGGATTTCTAAGGGTGCAAATTTTTGATTTAACTCCTCACTACCTATCACAGTTTCGAAGGCCATAAAATGCCAAAATAGCACAAACCCCCCCAAAATGACCCCATTTTGGAAAGTAGACACCCCAAGCTATTTACTGAGAGGCATGTTGAGTCCATGGAATATTTTATATTTTGCCAAAAGTTGCGGGAATATTACAAACTTTTTTTTTTTTTGCACAAAGTTGTCACTAAATGATATATTGCTCACACATGCTATGGGCAGAAGTCAAATTACACCCCAAAATAAATTCTGCTGCTTCTCCCGAGTACGGGGATACCACATGTGGGGGACTTTTTGGGAGCCTAGCCACGTACGGGACCCCGAAAACCAAGCACTGCCTTCCGGATTTGAATATAAAATGCTACCAAAAAACCTGTTAGCGATGGCAGGGATCAGGCCTGACTCTGCGATCGCTGCAGTTATGTGTTTAGTGTTTTGTAAGTGACAGTGATCGATCGATACTGCACTTGGGTGGGCTGGGCAGAGGGGCAAAACGCAGGTGCTAGCAGGTATTTGGGCTGATCCCGCTAACAATGCGTTTTTTTGGAACCCTAAACTGCTGGGGACGCTAGTATAGATCTGATCAGATCAGATATTGATCTGTTCAGATTCTATACCACTACGGGAGGTGTATGCTTTGCGTGTGGGTGTTAGCGGTACTGGCACTAACCTAGCGCTGCCTGGGGCGACGCAGACCCTGACCCTAAAACCTAATTGATATCACCCGCTGGGTGATCAGGGGGTTAAACCTTTATTGGGTAATAAATGGTGGGTGCCCTGATGCTATAAAAAACAAACTAACCAGAGTCACCCGTAACACTTATACGGTGATCAGTGGTGAAAGGGTTAACTAGGGGCAATCCGGGGGTTCAAATTTTTATTAGGTAGTATATGGGGGTCCCTGGCGCTATATAAAAACCTGACGGGGAACCTAAATAACTAACTGGCTAACCAGCGTCACCAGTGACACTTATACTGTGATCGCTGGTGAAAGGGGGTGAAAGGGTTAACTAGCAGCAATCAGGGGGTTAAAACCATTATTGGGTAGTATATCGGGGTACCTAGCGCTATAAAAACCTGGCGGTGAACCTAAAAAAATAACTAGCTACCTAGCGACACTAGCGACACTGATGCAGCGTTCAGAAAAATTATCGCTTAGTGACACTGGCAAAAGGGGGTGAAAGGGTTAACTAGCGGAAATCAGGGGGTTAAAACCATTATTGGGTAGTATATCGGGGTACCTAGCGCTATAAAAACCTGGCGGTGAACCTAAAAAAATAACTAGCTACCTAGCGACTGTAGCGACACTAATGCAGCGATCAGAAAAACGATCGCTTAGTGACACTGGCAAAAGGGGGTGAAAGGGTTAACTAGCGGCAATCAGGGGGTTAAAACCATTATTGGGTAGTATATCGGGGTACCTAGCGATATAAAAACCTGGCGGTGAACCTAAAAAAATAACTAGCTACCTAGCGACACATGCAGCGATCAGAAAAATGATCGCTTAGTGACACTGGCAAAAGGGGGTGCAAGGGTTAACTCTAGGGGCAATCAGGGGGTTAAATCTTTATTGGGGGGTGATAGGGGGCTACCCTGGACCTAACACTAACTGTCCTGACAGTTTTTACTGTCACAACTGACACTGAATGCATTGATCAGTAAAGAAATGATCAATGCAATCAGTGACACTGTGACTGGGGGGGAGGGATCGGGGGGCGATCGGGGGGGATCGGGGGGGGATCGGGGGGGTTTGTGTGCCTGTGTGTACCTACATGTCAGTGTAGTGTTGGTGCACACTTACTATTAGTCTTCTCCTCGTAGTCCGGTCAAAAAGACCGCCCCGAGGAGAATGACATCACTTCCTCCTTCCTGTGTAAACAATACACAGTGGGAGGAAGCTTCTCATTGGCCAGGAGCGATCCAGAGGGGGTGGCCAAAAACCAACGGCCATCCCCTCATCACGGAGCGCTCCTGGAGCGAACCGGACCGCCGTAACCAGCGGGAGGGGGTCCGATCGGACCCCCCACCCGCTGGAAGGCAATCACGTACATCTACGTGATTGTGCCTGCCTGTGCCATTGTGTTGACGTACATTGGCAATATGGCGGTCCTGAAGTGGTTAAACTTCTGCACAACTTTATCCCTGACCTGTCTGGTGTGTTTCTTGGCCTCCATGAAGCTTTTTTAGTACGGAGGTTCTCTAACAAACCCCTGAAGACTCCTCAGAACAGCTGTATTTATATTAAGATTAAATTACACACAGGTGGACTCTATTTACTAATTAGGTGACTTCAGAAGGCAATTGGTTACACTCGATTTTAGTTAGGAGGATCATAGTAAAGGGGACTAAATACAAATGTACACCACACTTTTCAAATTTTCATTTGTAAAAAAAAAAAATGAAAACCATTTATCATTCCACTTCCATGTATTTGGTTGTAACGTGACAAAATGTGGAGCGTTTCAAGGGGTATGAATACTTTTTCAAGGCACTGTAGATGTGTAGCTGCATACAGTATATGGTAATGTGTGTTGCTTTAAGGCAGCCCATTCATTTTTGAATGGCCTGTCAATGCAAGGCATCAGTCCAAAATCTCCATTGTGGTAAAGGGCATATCTACAATACGTAAAAGGGGCCTTTAGCAAAATGTGCTATGGCTCCGCTTCCACAATTGCCAGGAGTGAAGAAAATATCTAGTAAGGAGAAATATATAAATTTCTCTCATTGGACAGCAATGTCGCATGGGGAGTGAGAGAACGTTTAGACCTAAGTAAGCTGCAGCTTGGGGGATTCAGAGCTTGCACAGGAATTTTTATGAGCAAAATAGGAGCAAAACTACATTAAAGATTAAATATTGGTACAATGTGGCACTTTAGAGATTCACCAGTTCAACAAAAAATTTTAAAAATGGCGTGACCTCCACCTCTAATTATGAACTGCACTGAGACCTCACTGTTATTAACCACTTGCTTACTGGGCACTTAAACCCCCCTCAGTCCCAGACCAATTTTCAGCTTTCAGCGCTGATGTACTTTGAATGACAATTACGCGGGCATACAACACTGTACCCAAATGAAATTTTTATCATTTTTTTCCCACAAATAGAGCTTTCTTTTGGTGGTATTTAGTTACAGCTCAGAGTTTTATTTTTTGCTAAACAAACCAAAAAAAAAATGCAAAAAAAAAAAAAATCATGTTTTAATAGTTTGTTATAAAATTTTGCAAACGGGTCATTTTTCTCCTTCATTGAAGTGCGCTGATTAGGCGGCACTGATAGGCTGCATTGGTGGGCACTGATAGGCTGCATTGGTGGGCACTGATAGGCTGCACTGGTGGGCACTGATAGGCATAGTTAAGGCGGCACTAATAGGCACAGATAAGGCGGCACCGATGGGCACAGATAAGGCGGCACTGATGGGCAAAGATGGGCACAGATAAGATGGCACGGATGGGTGGCACGGATAAGTGGCACGGATGGGTGGCATGGATGGGCACTGATAGGTACCACTGATAGATGGGACTGATGGGCACTGATAGGTGGCACTGATAGGTGGCTCTGATAGGTGGCACTGCTGGGCACTGATGGGCGGCACTGCTGGGCACTGATGGGCGGCACTGGGGTGCAGCACCTTTGAGGCAGATTGTGGGCACTGTGGGTGGCACTGTTGGTGGCACTGCTGGATGGCACTGTGGGTGGCACTGTGGGTGGCACTGTGGGTGGCACTGTGGGCACTATGGGCACTGCTGGGTGGCACTGATGGGGGCACTTACTTTTATTCAGGATGGCACTGCGGTGGGCAGGTGGGCACTGGCAGGGGGCAGGTGGTCGCTTGTACTGCTGGCCGTGATCGGGACTGATGTCCCGATCACGGCCGCCGGTGATCGCCTTTTTTTTTCTCTCCTCGCGCTGTCAGCGCGAGGAGGAATAATAGCCGATTACCGGCTCCGTTCTATCACATGATCAGCTGTCATTGGCTGACAGCTGATCACGTGATAAGGGGTCGGGATCGACCCCTTGTACGGATCGGTGATCAGGCGAGTCTCATGGACTCGCCGATCACAGAGCGCGCCGCACGCGCCCCTCAGGGGGCGCACAGGCCGCTCGTACACGGGACGACGTCAATAGACGTCGTCCCGGAAAAGTAGATCCGCGCTAATGCCGTCATTTGGCAATAGCACGGATCTCAAGTGGTTAAGAGCTTTATATGCACTTAAAACTGAACTCCAGCTGTAGTTTGTATTGTATAGTAACTTTGGTCCAGATTGAACCCATGTAACTATGCATATGAAATACCTGTGGGACAGCTGTGGAAGTGGAAAACCAATACAGATTCTCCCACCTGAGCTATGGATCTCTACAGCTCCTCCTGAATTACCATGGGCCACTTGGCTGCTTCTCTGATGAATGCTCTCCTTGCCCGGCCTGTCAGTTTAGGTAGACGGCCATGTCTTGGTAGGTTTGCAGTTGTACCATACTCTTTCCATTTGCAGATGAGGGATTAAACAGTGCTCAGTGAGATGTTCAAAGCTTGGGATATTTTTTTAATAATCTAACCCGGCTTAAACCACTTCAGCCCCGGGAGGATTTGCCCCCTTAATGACCAGGCCATTTTTTGCGATACAGCACTGCTTCGATTTAACTGCGCTGTACCCAAACAAAATTGATGTCCTTTTTTTACTCACAAATAAAGCTTTCTTTTGGTGGTATTTGATCACCTCTGCCGTTTTTATTTTTGCAATATAAAAAAAAAAAAAAAAGTTATTCATCAGTTTAGGCCGATATGTATTCTTCTACATATTTTTGGTAAAATGTTTTTGCAATAAGCGTATATTGATTGGTTTGCACAAAAGTTATCACATTTACAAACTACGGGATAGATTTAGGGACTTTTTTTATTGAAGAAGTTCGAGTCAAATGTAAGTGTTTGTGGCAAATTCGAAAGCGGAACATTGTTAAAGTGCATGGGACATTAATATGAAAACCCAAAAGTGCTTATTCGAAAGGCTTATATGCAATTTATTGCCATAAAAAGTGTTTGGGGACCTGGGTCCTGCCCCAGGGGACATGTATCAATGCAAACAAAGTTTTAAAAATGGTTGGTTTTTTCGGGAGCAGTGATTTAATAATGCTTAAAATTAATCAATAAAAAGGAAATATTCCTTAAATATCATGCCTGTGGGGTGTCTATAGTATGCCTGTAAAGGGGCATGGTTTTCTCATGTTTAGAACAGTACCACAGCCAAATTACATTTCTAAAGGAAAAAAGTAATTTAAAACTGATTGCGGCTGTAATGAATTGCAAGGTCTCAGCAATATAGATGAGACTCATTGGAAAAACAGCATGCCCCCCGCCCCCCCCCCCCCCCAGTCCATTCAGGTCCGATAGCCCTTTGGGTCTGGTATGAATATTACATCCCCTGACGCCATGTGACATCAGAGAAAGGTGGGGTCACCTATTTACATCACTGAGTGGCCCCACCCTCAGCTATATAACAGCTGTCATCGAGAAGAAGCGGCACTCGGAGGATGTTGTGGCTTTTATAAAAAATAAAAAATGGCTCGTCAGGCAATGTATGATGGATCTACATTTAAATTTTTTTTTTTTAATAAAGGACTCATCCTAAAGTGTCTCCTGTCTTTTTTTACTATTTTTGACACTTTTTTTGGTGAAATGGTAGGGGTACAATGTACCTATCACCAATTCACATGGGGGGGGGCTGGCTATGGGGGTCCCCTTGTTAAAGGGGGCTTCCAGATTCCGACAAGCCCCCCCACCTGCAGACCCTCACAACCACTGGGCAAGGGTTGTGGGGATGAGGCCCCTAAAAAAACATACAAAGCAACTAATTTCTCGGAAAACAAACCCCATTTTGCTTCCACTATAAAATCCCTCCATTTCATCGACTTGTAATGTCTCTCTCACCCGGTGAACAGAGAATTCACTTTTTTTTTATATCATCAATTTTTATTAGAAAAAGAGGTTCATACAATCTTAGAAAGTCGACAGTTTCCATTGCAAGATAAATTCTACTTAGACATATAAGGGGAAAAACAAGAACCTGCGGCAAAAAAGACAAGGCTCCCTTAAAAAATCAGGGAGGTACAGAGAGAACCAACCTAGTGAAGCTCATTACAATAACAGCCCCATTAGGAACAGACGCATGGAGACTGTCTCTACTGACGTTCCAGGAAAAAGTATGCCTCCTTTCCAATTTTATAATAAACAATAGAAAGAGAAGTATAGAAGAGTAGATAAGAAAGAGGAGCAGAGGACAGAAGGGGGGGGGGGGGGTAGGGAAGGGAGGAGGGATGGGGGTGGAAGGGTGGGATGTTGCTGCCTCTTTTCCCTTTTTTATTTTGACAAGACATCAAACAGATTGAGCCATAATTTCAGCATAAGCAGAGGTATATTTAAAGGCGAACCAGCCGGACCATATCTTTTTTGCAAGATCTGCTTTGCCCCGAAAAGAGAGGGTCATATCCTCCATATGGTAAATATCGTCCACCCTTAATAACCACCGGTGTAGCATCAGTATGGTTTTTGTCTTCCAAAAATGTGGAATAAGGGTTTTGGCAGCATTGAGTAGTAGGGGCGTCTCTGATCTTTTGTATGGTCCCGCTGGTTGACCCATGCAGTGAAAAAGAACAAACCATGGGTCATTAGGAACCTCACAACCCTGAATCTCTTTAATCCAGTAGAGGATTGCAAGCCAGAATGGACGTATCCTAGGACAGTACCACCAGATGTGAGCATGGGTAGCCCTCTCTCCGAAGTCCCTCCAACACATAGGGGAGATCTGTGAAAAAAACTTTATGTAGCAGTACAGGGGTATATTGGCATCTAGCCAGGAGTTTGTACCTCATCTCCGCTACTTTTGAGGCTCCTGAGGCAGTATGGGTCAGGGTAAGAATGTTGGTTTTTTGATCCGGTGTCAGTTCTTTGTGGAGGTCAAGTTCCCAATTGCGTATAAACGTGGGAGTGGTGAGAGATGACAGCGAAATCAGGGCACGGTAAAAATAAGATATGGGTTTCTCCACTGGTTGCGCTTCCGAAAACACAATTTCCAGAGGCGTTAAGTCCGACAAGGTTCTCAAGGGTTTTGGTAGTGAGTTAATGAAGGCAGATAGTTGTCGGTGTTTCCATTGATCCATAAATGAGGTATCCAAAAAATAATAATAAGATGGCGCAAGAATCAGTCACCGTCAGAACTCTCTATATTTTTCTACAGTAAAAAAAGGGGGTTAGGGGGAGGAGGAAGAGATAAAGGGAAAAAAAAAAATATATATATATATATATATATATATATTGCATTAATTCCACTCTTAGGCATGTTTCAGTGTAAAAAATCACTTTGCCTCACGTGTACGCATGTCACCCATGGTAAAAAAATCTTTCACGACTAATGGCAAAACCTACACCTTAAGCTCCTTCTTCAATTGCTCCACTTCATTTGTGGTGTACTGCATTTCGTGCCAGTGTGGCCTCCTGTATGTAGGTAGAACCATCAGGGCCCTAAGGGCCAGGTTTTCTCGATCATCGCCACGCCGTTCAAGCAGGTAATCCTAAGTACAGTGTCGCCCGACACTTTGCTGCATACCATCATAAGAACATCACAGACCTCAATGTCTGGATAATTGAATAAATTCCGGACAAATTCACCCCAGCTGAGAGGTTTAAGCGTCTTTGCCAACAGGAGACATATTGGATATATTCTCTGAATATGATGTCTCCCCATGGCTTCAACAAAGAAATAGAAATTAATATGGTAATCTAGATTTTGAGGTATACTTAGATGGTAGATTTTTATCTATACATTTTTTCCATACACATTTTTATACATATATGCCCCTATGAACCATGGACCCATTTGGAGCATATGTGCTGGTACGTTCCCATAGTCTCTCTATACCTTCATAATATTCTTATCATCTTCTTTTCCTACCTTATCTCCATCCCATTAGCATTATGGGTTTGTTCACCCCTATATATTTTGTCCTCATGCACACGTGTGTGTGTGTGTGTGTGTGTGTGTGTGTGTGTGTGTGTGTGTGTGTGTGTGTATGCATATGTATGCATGCGTATATTCATTTGCACGTGTGTGTATATAGATTCATTAATTTTTTATTGAGTTCAGTATGTGTATGTATTGCTTATTATTATTTTCTATTATACATTATTATTACTATTATTCATTATTATTTTGTATTTTTTTGTTATTTATTTTTTGTTATTATTTGTTATTATTATTATTATTATTTCATATCCATTATTATTTTTATTTTTATTTTTTATCTTTATTATTATTATTTTTTAATATTTTTTTTAATTTTAGTTTATTTCCATTTTTATTTATTATTTTTTATTTTATCTTCCTTTTCTTTATCAATATTTACACATATATATACACCTTAACGACTCCATATCCTGTTCCCCAAAATACACTAAAATATTACATTTAAATTATCCTATTGATTTGATATATCATAAATAGCTAATCAGCCTGATATTTTCTACTTTATATATTAAGAATAAATAAATTAATCATCTTAAAAATCCATGATGCTTGTGGTATCCCCAATTTATTTCTTCCAACCAAATAATAGTGGCCTGTATAATTATACATATTATCTTCCTTACCTTCCTTTTCTTCTTTTGTAATATATCCCCTATACTGTATATAATGTATTATTCATCATCATTCTATTATATTATTATTTTTTTTATTATTAAGGTTTATTTATTTATATCTTTTTCTTTCTCCCATTATTTTTTCCTTATTAAATTTCCATCTTGTATTTTAGGAATTAATTCAGTTTGTTTACCTATGAAATTATGTGTATTTATTAACCTGCTGTGTGAAATAATCCTGCTCTCAATATAAATGCTTTCCTTGCTGCTCTGGCCGTTAGAACTGAGGAAACAATGGATATTGTGAAACGCGTCTTCTGATCGGTCGACAAGTCACTTCTGGTATATGGAGCTTGTGTTCCACGCTGAGATGCACTTCCGATTCCGGTTTTCTGGCTCTCCGGACGCTAGACGGCCCTGATACTGCCTACTGCCATCATCCTGGCATCCACGAGGCGGCGTTTTTTATAAGAATAACACTGCTATGCTGAAGCCTCTACTGCCTAACATCTTTAATGGCCGTTCCAGCAATTCACCATCTTCGCTCCTCCGGACAGAAGTGGCTGTGATTACTTTCCCCTCTGCTATATCGTATGCCTGACTACTATGTTATTTTGTGAGCAGCCAATTGGATGTGTGCTTTTATCATATTAAATGGTATTTTTTTTATATTCTACACTTAGTTTGGTGCACTTCTTGTCTTTTCTGCCATAAATGAGGTAGTAAGGTCAGCCATTATAGCGGTTAGGGGGAGTACTCCCAATGGACCAATGACTTGGTGCAAAAGGGTTTTGGACCCCAAGTGCCAAGGGTCAAGGCTGGAGTCCATATTCCCCAGTGGGAAATAGTTATGCCCGGTGAGGGGCATTAAGGGTAAGTTATACGGCCATCCATGGGTCCTACACAAATGGTCCCATATCATCAGAGATGAATAGGTAAGTGGTGATCTATTAATCGATAAGCTCCTGTATTTCTTTGGTATCCACATTTGTGTCGGAAGGTCAGAGCCGCTAAGGGTCGCTTCCAACTCAACCCATAGCTTAGTATGTTTGCAGTATTTCCAATCGGAAAGCCTGGCCAGTATTATTGAGCGGAAGTAGGACCTGAGGTCAGGTAAAGCCAGGCCGCCAGCACTTTTGGACCTGATAAGTAGAGATCTGGAAAGTCTGGGTTTTTTCCTTTTCCAGACATACTTGGTAATAAAATAGTTAAGTATCGTGAAGAAACCCATTGGGATTCCATATGGTAACATCTGAAACATAAATAGTACCCTAGGTAGCAGGTTCATTTTGATCACCCCGATCCTCCCCATCCAAGAGTGGGCAAGTTGTGTCCACTTCTGTATGTCAACCCAGAGTGCGTTGAGCAGTGGTAGGTAGTTAGCGCGAAAAAGGGAAGTTGGGTTTGATGTGAGGTAAGTTCCTAGGTATTTCATTTTCTTTGCAGCTGAAAGGAAGGGTTCAAATAAAATTGGGAAGAGGGGGCAGTCCTGGCGGGTACCATTAAATGAAGTGAAGAGGTCGCTCAGCGTTCCATTTATTCTCATTTGGGCTGTGGGTTGGTGGTAAAGCGCGGATATTTGGGACAGTAGAGCAGCGTTAATACCCAAGTAAGAGAGCGTTGCCATGAGGAACTCCCAGTCCACCCTATCCAACGGTTTTTCAGCAGAAGAAAGCAGAAAGGTGGGCTGGGAGTAGGGATGAGCCGAACACCCCCCGGTTTGGTTCGCACCAGAACTTTCGAACGGACCCCAAGTTCGAACGAAGGTTAGAACCCAATTGAAGTCTATGGGACTCTAACGTTCGAAATGAAAAGTGCTAATTTTAACGGCTAATATGCAAGATACTGTCCTAAAAAGGGTTTGAGGACCTGACTCCTGCCTCAGGGGACATGGGTCAATGCAAAAAAAAGTTTTAAAAACGGCCGTTTTGGCGGGAGCACTGATTTTAATGATGATTAAAGTGAAAAAAAAAGTGAAATATTCTTTTAAATATCGTGCCTGGGAGGTGTCTGTAGTATGCCTGTGAAGTGCCACGTCTTTCCCGTGTTTAGAACAGTCCCTGCACAAAATGACATTAAACGGAAATAACACCATTTAAAACTGCTTGCGGTTTTAATGTTATATCTGGTTCCTGCAATATGGTTGAAAATCATTGAGAAAAATGGCATGGGTAGCCCTCCCTGCCCATTACCAGCCTATTTGGGTCTTGTACGCATATTAAGGGGAACCCCATACCCATATTAAAAAAAGGAAATGCGTGTGGCCCCCAGGCCCTATATACTCAGAACAGCAGTATACAGGCGGTGCAAACAAGACAGGGACTGTGTAGGTTTGTTGTGTTAAGTTGAATCTGTTTGTCATTTTCAACTGGTACATTTTTAAAGTGTAGCTCCAGTCAAAAAAACGATTTTTAAGCTTTTTGGAAAACATAGGGAAGGGTTATCACCCCTGTATAATTTGTTTTGTCGTCCATCTTTTTTCATCTCACTTGCTGCTGTCTCCTTCCGTTTGCAAGTAGGAGATGTTTGTAAGTTGGATGTTTGAAAGTAGGGGTCTGCCATATATGCTCTGCAGAAATGGCGGAACAAGGTGTTGGTTTTGCCACAACATTGTAAGCCCTCAAAGTGACTCTTGGTGGGCGCTGGAGCGCCCTGCTGTGAACGATTATATCAAGAATTGTAATTACATGCCATTGTTGAACAGTGGTAGAAAAATTGACCTTTGGTGGTTGTGGTCCTCACCGTTACTCTGGGTGGGCACAGGAAGGGGCCCTCCTGTGAAATATTATATCAAGAATTGTAATTACATGTCCCTGTTAAACAGGGACAGAAAAATTTGGCCTTAGGCACTGGTGCTGGTGCCACCACACTGCAACCTCTCCCATATACTCTAGTTTTATTGCAGGAATTAGCCCTGCTGCAAAGCACTGCATCAAAAATTGTACTTAAACGCCCCTGTTAAACAGGGGCAGAAAAATTGGGCCTTAGGCACTGGTGCTGGTGCCACCACACTGCAACCTCTGCCATATAATTACAAATGACATTTGTTCTGCCTATGAAGCAATAACATATTAATTTAAGTGGGAGTTTAATGTAGTGGTACTGGAGAAAAGAAAGAAGAATGCAATAGGAAAATAATTAGAATGCATAATTTGCTGGATCCATTGGGCTCCCAAAATGTTTTCTCTACCTCTTCATTATTTGACTTAAATACCCACTATCTTTTTCTATTAGGCCTTTTCCCCCTTACTGTGTGAAGCCAGATATACCCACGTAAATCCCCAAACTAGATCCCACATCCCCACTGTTAGGAGTACCATCGACCCAGGGGACCACCAGTCTCCTCCAATCCTCTCTGCTGACGTCCACCTTTTTTTTACCATAGCCCATCCAATAGGAAGTGGCTACAACAGGCAGGGGTGTGGATTTTATCTCTGAGAGGGGCTTTAAATGAAAAGTATAACATACAGTGGCAGTGCGTCCGTAAAGGGCGCAGGATCGCTGCCCCCTCTCTTCTGTCACCGCTCTATCACCATAGATAGATTCATGCCTTGCATGAATCTATTTATAGTCCCCGCTGACACCCCCTATTCAGGTGTCTGGCCCCTTTTCTGGCGCTGGGCACCTGAATTATAGTGATGTTTTTTTTTTTTTTTTTTGGAAGCACCTGATTAGAGCCGTAGACTCTAATAGGCACCCAAAAAGGTGAACAGCGGGTGCAATGCTGTGCGTTTGCTGCTCACTCAATTGTTTGTTAGCAAAGAGAAGGAATTCACTTTGCTAACACTGAACCACCTCTCAGCCAATCAGGTGCTCGGGTCTGTTATCTGTCACCTGATTGGCTGAAACATCAGACGCTGTGATTGGATGCCTGATAGAGAGGACGGAAGAAGACATCAAGGAGCACACAGGACACCGCCACTGACCCGCTGCGAGACAGGCAAGTGCCGGGGTGATACACACTGCCAGCATTTGATGGGGCACAGTTGCAGCGGCAAATGATGGGCACACTGGCAGCATTTGATGGGGCACAGGAGCGGCAATTGATGGGTACACTGGCAGAAATTGATGGGCATACTGGCAGCAATTGATAGGTATGGTAGTTGGCACAATGGCTGCTCTTGATGGGCACAGTAGCTGCCTTTGATGGGCACAGTTGCTGCGTTTCATGGGCATAATGGCAGCATTTGATGGGCACAGTGGCTTGCGTTTGATGGCACAGTGGCTGCATTTGATGGGCACAGTGGTGGCGTTTGATGGGCACAGTGGTTGCATTTGATGGGCACAGTGGCTGTGCTTGATGAGCACAGTGGCTGCGTTTGATAGACACGGTGGTTGCATTTGATGGGCACGGTGGTGGCAATTGATGGGCACAGTGGCTGTGGTTGATGGGCACAGTGGCTGAACTTGCTGGGCACAGGGGCTACGCTTGATGGGCACAGTGGCTGCATTTGATAGACACAGTGGTTGGGCTTGATGGGCACAGTGGCTTAGTTTGATGGCACAATGGCCGCAATTGATTTTCTTTTTTCAGTTTGTTTGCGCCTCCCCAAAAAATTTGAGCACCAGCCGCTAGTGGCACCAGTAGCTGCGTTTAATGAGCACAGTACTTGTGTTTGATGGGCACAGTGGCTTCGCTTGATAGGCACAGTGGCTGCGCTTGATGGGCGCAGTGGCTGCACATAAAGATCAAGTAGGCTTTGTCCATTTAAGGGGTACATGAGACAGCATTTGCAGAGCGATCCAATTGATTGATATTGCAAAATCCTACTTTAACTCAGCACGCACTATCTCCTAACACTACTGACTGCAAGCTCTATTATAAAAGATAGATCACTAGCTATATAGGTGAGGTGAATATAGCGGTGTATACTGCAGTCAGGGCACAGACAATAACCACTACACAACAGCAAGATAGAAAAATCGGCCGAAAACGATTGGTGTGTACTGTGTTGAAGGTACACAGAACACCCACTGCTTCAGACGCCAACACACTATACGAGGCCGCCGCGATGGCGGCCTTATATAGTGTGGGGCGTGCACTACACAGCCTGAGCTATGATTGGCCACAGGCATCCTGCCTGTGGCCAATCATGGCTCTCCTCGCTGCTGGCGCTGCGATTGGCCAAGCATGCGGGGTCACAGTGCATGCTTGGCCAATCATGAGCCAGCAATGCACTGCGCCATCGCACACGAATTTGACGCGAACGGACTAAAATGTTCGGATTTCGCCAAACGGACGAACAGCCAATGTTCGAGTCGAACGTACGTTCGACTCGAACACGAAGCTCATCCCTAGCTGGGAGGTCCTGCGTACATGTGCCATTAGGGACAGGGTGCGAAGGGAATTATCTCGGGCTTCCTTGCCAGGTATAAAGCCCGTCTGGTCAAGTGATATCCATTGGGGGATTAAGGGGAGTAATCTATTGGCAATAGCTTAACCACTTGCTTACTGAGCACTTAAACCCCCCTCCTGCCCAGACCAATTTTCAGCTTTCAGCGCTGATGCACTTTGAATGACAATTGCGCGGGCATACAACACTGTACCCAAATGAAATTTTTATAATTTTTTTCCCACAAATAGAGCTTTCTTTTGGTGGTATTTAATTACAGCTCGGAGTTTTATTTTTTGCTAAACAAACAAAAAAAGATGCAAAAAAAAAATCATGTTTAATAGTTTGTTATAAAATTTTGCAAACAGGTAATTTTTCTCCTTCATTGAAGTGCGCTGATGAGGCGGCACTGATAGGCTGCACTGGTGGGCACTGATAGGCTGCACTGGTGGGCACTGATAGGCATAATTAAGGTGGCACTAATAGGCACAGA
Organism: Lithobates pipiens; assembly: GCF_037356315.1. NCBI lineage: Eukaryota > Metazoa > Chordata > Amphibia > Anura > Ranidae > Lithobates > Lithobates pipiens. Next base: position 276,240,558 of record NW_027507790.1, on the reverse strand, counting down.
TAAGGTGGCACCAATAGGCACAGATAAGGCAGTACTGATGGGCACAGATAAGGCGGCACTGATGGGCAAAGATGGGCACAGATAAGATGGCACAGATGGGTGGCACGGATGGGTGGCACTAAGGGGCACTGATAGGTACCACTGATAGATGGGACTGATGGGCACTGATAGGTGGCTCTGATAGGTGGCACTGCTGGGCACTGATGAGCGGCACTGATGGGCACTGATGGGCACTGGTAGATGACACTGATGGGCACGGATATGTGGCACTGGGTTGCAGCACCGTTGTTGAGGCAGATTGTGGGCACTGATGGGTGGCACTGTGGGCACTGATGGGTGGCACTGTGGGCACTACTGGGTGGCACTATGGGCACTGCTGGGTGGCACTGACGGGGGGCACTTATTTATTAATGAGGTGGCACTGGCAGGGGGCAGGTGGGCACTGGCAGGGCTGGCCGTGATCAGGACTGATGTCCCGATCGTGGCCGCTGGTGATCGGCTCTTTTTTTTTCTCCTCGCGCTGTCAGCCGATTACCGGCTCCGTTGTATCACATGATCAGCTGTCATTGCCTGACAGCTGATCATGTGGTAAGGGGTTGGGATCGACCCCTTGCTTGGATCCGTGATCAGGCGAGTCTCATAGACTCGCCGATCACAGGGCGCGCCGCGCGCACCCCTCAGGCCGCTCATGCACGGGACAACGTCAATAGACGTAGTCCCGACAAAGGAGGTCCGCGCTGTAGCCGTCATTTGGCTATAGCACGGATCTCTAGTGGTTAAGCATATATCTTGGTGTCAATATTTAATAGCGATATGGGGCGATAGCTCCCACAGTTACAGGGGTCTTTCCCAGGCTTAGGTATGACAGTGATGTGTGAATGTATAGTCTCCGGGCAAAGCCTACCACCGTCAGAGGTCACATTGGCGTACCTGGTCAGGTGGGGGATTAAAATGTCCACATAGAAGCCGTAGTAGGCCACGGTAAAGCCATCAGGGCCCTGTGCCTTCCCGTTGGCCATAGCCTTTAGGGCACCACGTAACTCCGCAGCGGGGAGCTCGCCTTTAAGTGAGGACAGAGTCGTCGGGGGCAGCTTGGGCAGATTAGAGCACTCCTGATAGTCCCTAATGAGTTGCGATTTCAACTCCCTGTCAGTAATAGAGTGTTGGATGTGGTAGAGGTGCTGGTAAAATTCTCTAAATTTGTGGGCAATCTTTGGTGTATAATAGACCGTACTTGCCGAGGAAGTCTTAATCTTAGCTATAAATGAGGCAGCTTTCCGTTGTTGGAGGGAGCACGCCAGTAACCTACCAGGTCTATTGCCCCACTCATAAAAGCTTTGGGCCACCAGACGGAGTTGATTTTTCTGGTCCAAGTGCATAAGAGATTTCAATTCTTCTCACTTCTCGGTTAGAGAGCGGAATAGTGCCAAGGACTGTGAGGCCTTGTGTTGTTGCTCCAATTGTTTAATATCAGTGAGTAGGTCGGTCTGTCTCTGAGTGTGCTCCCTCTTTTTCCTAGCACCTAATTCAATGAGCTTACCCCTAATGTGAGCCTTATGGGCTTCCCACAATGTTCCCGGGGAGATGTCAGGGCCCATGTTGTCCTGGAAATAAAGTGAGATTTCATCTCCTATCAATTTGTTATCTAGCTCGTCAGCAATAAGACCCTCATTCAATTTCCAATTTGTAGGATTAAGTGGCAGGGATAATATTCTATGGTAAGCAAAATAGGCATACGGTCCGAAATAGGGGAAGTTTCAATGGCCGATTTAACTAGCAGGGGTAGGTGTTGATGATCAATTAAAATTAAATCAATTCTGGAATAGGTTTGGTGAACTGCCGAATAATGGGTAAAGTCCTGTTCGTTTGGGTGCATGAGTCTCCAGGCATCCATGAGCTGTGAGTCATGCAGCTGTTTATGTATATACTTCAGGCGTTTATGGGAGATGGCCGAGCCACCCCTGGAAGTATCCAGGGTCAGTTCCAAAGGGTTATTAAAATCGCCAGCAAGGAGAACGCACCCACACGAAAAGTCACGCAGTGTTTTAAGTGTGGATGCAATAAAACTTGCCTGATCTCAGTTGGGAGAGTATAACGTGGCCAAGGTACAGGGCATACTACCTAGGGTACCCTTCAAAAACAAAAAGCGTCCAAATGGGTCGCTCAGCATTGATTTAAGCATGAATGCGGTTCCCCTGTGAAGCCCAATAGACACACCTTTGGCTTTGTTAGTGTCGGAAAGACTGTAATACCACGTGGGGTATTGGTGAGAGCAAAGCTTGACTGTGGTCATATGTGTGAGGTGGGTCACATCACCCCACAGCCAGCCCAGTTCCCTATATAGGTTATGCCTCTTCCCTGGGGTGTGGAGTCCCCTAACATTAAAGGACAGTAAGTTTATTGTGGCCATTGGGGCAACAAGAGGAGAACCGCAAACACCATTACATTAAATGAACTGAGCTGTGGGAGGCAGGTTGTGGAGGAGATCAGAGGGGAGGGGGAGGGGGAGGGAAAGGGTGAGGGAACAGGGATAGGGGTAAGAGAAAAGACAAAGAAAGAAGAAGAATAGAGTAAACACATGATACATACCACAGACCCAATGGAGAGGATGGCTGCGTATGCACGCAAAAAACTGCAGTGCAAAGACAGGGTGCGTGCACGGCACAGTGCCCCCACACTGCCCGCCCCTGTGGGAGCAGGGGTACAGGGACACCAAACCAGGCAGCCCCTAGTGCATGGGGGACGAGGGAGCCCAGGCATTCAGACACAGACCACAAAGGGGGTCAGAGTGGTGCCCTGAAGCCCCGTCGCCAGTAGCACATAGTAGTTATTGGTGTGGGAATAGCAAGGGGTTAAAAACGGCAATCGTACATTGTAAACAAAAACTTAAGAAATTAAAAGAGAAACAGCAATAACTATGGAAAGATCAAGGCTAAGAGTGTTTACCAGACCCATAGTCCAACTGGTGTTAAGCGGCACGGCATGTGTGTGGGGTGCTAGGCAATGTCAGACAAAAACATCTCCTGTAAGACTCATAAAAGTATAGGTAGCAAGAGGATGTAAGGCGGTAAGTGCAGCTGCCACAACACAGAAATGGAGGTGGGCTACTTGTCACAAGGGTGGTGCATCACTGGACAGAGATGAAGGCGTACAGCTCTGCGTAGTAAGGCCCGGGCTTAGGCAGGATACACGGACACTCCAGAGGGAGAGGAACGGTGCTTGCGGTCCACCTTGCACCATTGAGACTCAGGGTTTCCCGCAGCAGGTGGAAGAAACTCCTGCCAGTCAGGGAGTTCCGGTGGGGAAATGTTCAGATCCATGTAAAATTTCTCCAGGTCCTCTGGGAATCTTAGGACAGTTGTCTTGCCGTCCACGCTTGCGATCAAAGCTGCAGGGAAGCCCCACCGGTACTTGATAGAAACCGCACGTAGCAGTTCTGTGAGTGGGCGCAGAGCCCTGTGTCTGTCCATGGTTTCCTTAGCAAGATCTGGGAAAAAGGAAAGCATAGCACCGTCAAAGTCCAGTGGGGATGCCGTTCTGGCCTTCCGCATGATAAGTTCTTTGTCAGGGAAGTGATGAACCCTGCAGATGACGTCCCGGGGGGTGTCCGTGCTAAGGTTGCGAGGACGCAGGGCCCTCTGAACTCTGTCAATATTCAGAGTGTCATCCGCCGGTCGGCCAAGAAGGCCATTGAAAATACCTTTAACGTTATGGAGGAGGTCCTCATCCCCCGTTGCCTCGAGCAGGCCCCTGATCCCTATGTTATGACGCCGGTTATGGTTTTCCTGGTCCTCTATTTTGTAGAGAGCCATCCTATGCGCTATTGCAAGTTTGCGGGTGGTTCTTTGCAAGGATCTGATGGCGGTTGCGTGGTGGTCCAGCTGCTGCTCCGTTTTCTCAACTCTGAGCAAGACCTGCGATAAGTCCGAACGGACCGCAGACACCTCCTTCTTAATGACTCGCTCGAGGTTTAGCAGCATGGACGCCAGGTCTGCTTTAGTCGGCAGGTCACTCACCAGGGATGCAACGCCCGAATGACCAGGATCGCCGTCCTCTCTGTCCGAGCCACCCGATGATTTAGGTGAGCAGCGTCTTCGTTCGGGCCTAGACTGGGAGGAGGAGCCTGCTCTGGACGGCGCGCCATGCGGCGAGTGGCCTAGGTCATCCTGGCTCTCAGACTCAGCTGGCTCAGCGGACATATATCGCTTAATCGAGCTGGTAGCATCCCCCTTCCTGGGCAGGGGTCTACCCGATCTCTTCCCCATCGTCTGCGGGTGCGGTTTGACGGTCCAAATGTCGGTAAATGCTGTTTATCCAGTGCTGGCGCCGGAGCTCACAAGAGACACGTCTGCTCTAGTGCATCGCCAAGACTACGCCCCGAGAACTCACTTTTTCTTCCATACCCCACAAAGTTTTCACCAGAATTGGCTACCTTTTCTGCACTGATCACAATATCCTAACGATCGTTGACACAGAAATCCACAAAATAGCCATTTCAGACCATGCCCCAATCTCTATCACACTTGACGTAGCAGACTCCAAATCAATCCTTCTCCTATGGCGTTTCCCAGTATACTTGTAAAACAATGCCAATTTCCAGTCATACATAGACCTGGCATGAAAAGAGTTTGTTACCGCCAATTCTCCTCATGCCAACCATGCCCCTCTACACAGAATTCATATAGGTGAACCCGGGCTGCATACAGCCCTTTTCACAGACGATATACTATTTCTTTTCTGCCAATTTCCTCCCTCAATATGATTACAATTAAGAAATCCTTTGATGATTTCAGACTTGGTTCGGGCCTCCGCATCAACTATAATAATATCAAAATCCTTCCCTTAGGTCCTTTGCAAATCCCTTTTGGGCATCATGCTCACCTTTCACTATAGCTCACATGACATACTTAGAGATCAGGATAGGGGTAACTTCTTCATCCTTGTATATCTTAAACTATCCTCCTTTGATTACCAAAATCACTCAAGAATTGGAAAACTGAATGGATCTGCCTTTTTTGCTTCTGTGAAGATGTCATCTTTTCAAAGTGGTCAGCTTCGTCCAACTACTTTACCCACCTCAAACTATAGCTTTACTACTAAAACATAAAGATATACAGCAATTTAATAAAGCTATTTCCAATTTTATTTGATGAAAGAAATACCACATATAGCTCTAAACTACATCTTCCTAGAGGCGAAGGGGGCATTAGTCTCTCAAATATTAGAGCTTACAATCTAGCCTGCCTACTGGGAATAGGCCTAGACTGGACTATGAAGGCTTCTTGCTACTCAAACTTCTCCTCTGAATCTGAAATGGCCCACCCATATTCGTTGGTGGCCCTAATGCACTGCAAATGGAGACTACAACACAACCTTCTTGTTCGTCATACAGCCATAGCATGTAGGGAAGTTCTCAAGAGCTTAAACGTCTCCCTTACATTTCCAGACACCTATCAATTCAAGGAAACCCCCCTTTCCCTCTGGGATTGGAACACCAAAAATACTCCCTTTGGAAACGAATTGGCCTTACTATGTTTGCCTCCCTCTGTGGCAATGAGAGCACCCTATACCTTCTCAAGTATAGCTGAAAAATTATCTCTATCAAATTCCCATGTCTTTTACTTCTGGCAATGTGTCAACTTCATCAGCACCACATGTAGGGAAAGTGGTAAGAGATTCAAGTCTACAATAACAGACTGTTAACTCCAAGAAGGTTCTTACACCATTTCGGACATATACAAACCACACATCAGCAAAATAACCCCCCCCCCCCCCTCGTCTTCCTCTGTGGCAAAATGGGGAAAGGACTTTCCAGACCCAGAACTTACGGAAAAAATTCTACTGAGATTCAACAAAGTCCTCCAGTTGACACCTTTCAAACAATGGCGGGAAACACAAATGAAAATAATCCATCAGGCACATATATCATTCCTGTTGGATAAAGACAACCCTCAATCGGTCTCCTGCCTTCTCTGTCATCAACAAAGACCTACTCTATCCCACTGCTTTTGGATTTGCAAATACACTCCACTTTTGGGACCAAACCATATCCTTCATTCAAGGAGTTACTCTGCTTCACCTCCCTAAAGACCCTCTTTTTTATATCTTCGGGTATTGGGACAAGCAGCTTCTGACATGGACATCCAAGAGCAAGACCCAACACATAAATTGGATCCTACTCTGCTTCTTGATGGCTCGGAGAACAATTCTAAAAAACTGGACTTCTTCCACACATCCAAAGATCTCACAGATAAAACAGGAACTACTATTGTTGCTTCACAAAGAAAAAATCAACCACCCGGCTGCCAAACAATGTTTCCTCCTAGGCTGATAGGCCATCATACACTCAGCAATATCCCCAAATGCTGTCAAGATCTTTTTCAGTCCTTTCATCAATTATGAGGAACTCCAATCGCATTACGATAAAGATGACACATGACACAGATGACACGATAAAGATTGAGATCTCCCCCCTTTCTTTCCAACTTCTCCCAGGGATACGTCTACACAAAACTTTTCTCTCACCAGTACACCGACCAACAAGTAACTGATTACTTATTACTATTGTGCAGCACCAATGGTTCATACATTATACCTTAGGAATGCAATTACATTCCCCCCCCCCCTTAGCTGGGTACTCCAGCTCGAATGATCCATCCAGTTATTCTTGTTTCACAGTTACTATGTGCAATGCATTATTGTAGTTATGTCTTCTCTTAGACTTTCTTCTATTTTCATTTAGTCATTGAACCCCCCCCCCCCCCCCCCCCGCCGGGTTCATTTGAGACCAGGGTACAATGGATATACGCCCTTATATGTAAACTATTGTACAGCTTTTGACTACTCATTTACTACTAGCTTATTTCACTTAAGTACCTATGTACAACCTCTCTAGAAGTTCTTTGCTGCACCCTTCTGGCAGGGTAATGCTTTTATATTGTTGCTAAATTGTTAAAACGTTTGTCCATAGCACTCTGAAAAATAGTGTTCAGGTGAAATGAAATTCCTCCTGTCACTCTCATTATATATTTGTATTGTTAAATCATCAATAATTTTTTTTTGAAAAAAATGAAACAATAAAAACAAAAAATGTCACACGGTGTAAGTTCACGTCACCCAATGGACCATAAGAGGAAAAAAAAATGACGATCCGCCTCCTGACACATCTTCTTTGTGACAGTTCTTATATAATTGAGGGAGGGGCCACCCAGGGATGGAACCAGTGACCACGCCACAGGTACTTCCCCATGGCTTACCTGTGGTGTCAGAGGGAGGTGGTCCCATACAATTTTTCCACTGCTCCCCATATATAATAGGTTGGGCAGTCAGGGGGCTCCAGGTGGCTATCTTTCCCTTCATAAACATGTAGGCATAGATACTGTATATCCTTTGTCTCTCTCATCAAATTTGTATAGCTTCACCCCATATCTGGCCCTTTTACTGAGAACATATTGTTTGATTCCCAGACTACTGTTAAAATGGATGAGGTATTCACCAATGCAAATATGCTTCTCAGATGTATACAACTGAGAAAATGTCTGGGGAAAATAAACAATAAAAAGGGGGCAAATATTGTAAAGTTTATCATATCCATGATGGTATCGGGAAAGCACAGTGTATTCTCACTAAAATGGAGGAAGCACATGATCATATCAAAGTGTGTGTATAGCAGATGAATATGGTGACATATGATGAATGAGGTTTGTGGATGAGTAGAAGATTGCTCTGGTCCAAAATTAAATGGAATAAATTGTTGGTGAAAAAAATAAAGAAAAAAATTCAAATGGTGTAAAATGTTGGGTGTTGCCTAAATGCCTGGCTATGCAGTAAAAGAGGGGGATACTAGCTCATACTAGATTACAAGGAAGCCATAACAGGTTGTAAGTGCCTCTGGAAGACTTGTATGGGCTCTGATTCTTCATGGATGATGTGACACCCCACTACTAGTACTACGGCTTTCATCCATAGGTACTGCATTGCTGGTGGTCGCCACTTCACCAGGATGATGTAAAGCGCTGCTGTTGGTAGCCCGCTCTTCAGAAAGCCTCGTCCTTCTTATATGCGCCCTTTCCTCTGATTCAGTTATTGAGCCACTGCTCTCCATTGGCCCATATTCCGAAACCAAATCTGACAGTGAGAGCTCCCCGCTGCTCTCATCTGTCAGTCATTGTCAGAAACTGGAAGGTGAGCAAACAATAATTGAAGCTCTAAAATATCTGTTGCTGGAGCAAGTACACCAATGGCTTAAATGGATCAAAGGACCAGGGATGTGGGGATAGGGGCAATTCCTTATTATGTGTAGTGGTCCATTAGTCTTAGGTTGTAACACACTTGGAAAGCAACCTGCTATAGTGCAGAAGAGACTCTGTGAACACTGGAAGAGAAGGAGAGAGGGACAGCGCCAATCCAAGTGCAGTAATGATACAACCATTTTATTATTGAATGTAATACACTCACTGGAATGTACAGTTGATAATATGGGATCATCAACAGGTAGCAGCCTTGTGGTTAGCAGAGATCTGGAGGGGCAACTGGAGAGTGCAGTTTCATTGTACCTGCCGGTGGTTTCCGGGATCCCAGGTCAGAAAGGAGGGGCGCAGGAGGAAGCTGTCAGGATGGTGTCCGGATGAGAACGAGGCTGCAAGCGTTCAGAGCATGCATGCTTCTTCATCATAAAATCTCCGAACACGTGCATGGACACAGCCTCATTCTCATTCAGACACAGCTTCCTCCTGCACCCCTCCTTCCAAACTGGGACCCCGGGAACCATTGACGCCAGCGGGTACGGTGATACTGCACTCTCCAGCTGCCTCTCTGGATCTCTGCTAACCACAAGGCTGCTTCCTTTTGATGTGCCCATGTTATCTAGGTTTTAGTGAGTGTATTATTTTCCTTAATAAACCGGTTCTATCATTGCTGCACTTAGATTGACACTGCCCCTCTCTTCTTCTCTTCCAGAAACTGAAAGGCCTCTTTGCTGGTGTATATTTTTTTGGACATGATGTTTGCTGGCTCTAGTGACACTGGAATAGGTGTTGCTGCAATCAGGGATACAGTGTATGGCTGCCTTGGTGTGGCTGTTCAGGGCACTAATTAAGGTTGCACTGATGTGGCTGATCAGGGCACTGATGACAACTGCACGGGTGTGAGAGGTACACTGGCTTCACTCAGGGCACTTTCAGGTGGGTCTAAGTGTGTAAAAATGTAATGTAGGGTAATGTAAAGATCACAGGAAATCACAATGGAATTGTTAAACTTACAGATCCTGGTACAGATCTCTCTTCTTCCTCTCACATGTGGTCTGTGTCTGAGTAAGGAGAACTAGTAAAAGCAAGTACTGGCCATAGTTTACATTTTTGTGGTCCACTGTGTTTGGGCACAGCGATCACATGGTAAAGGGCCACTGAGATTGGCCCTTTACCTAGATCTAGACCATGTGATTAACTGTATCCAAAGGATATAACATTTACAGATCATGGTGCTGCATGCCCCCACGGGCATGTACAAGTTCAAAGAATAATAAAACCTCTCATCCGGCCGTATTATTACAAAAGGATAAGTGGAAAGTAGTTACATGCTGATTTAAAGGTCTTCACCAAAGTCTTAGTGAACCAAAAAATGTCCACACCTACCTAATTTGATACATGGGGATCAGGTGGGCTTTGTCCCTTGCTTTGGGCCATAACCTAACATCTAACTGACACATCATTATGGGATTTCCAAACCAGGACATCCACACTTTAGTGGCTCTATCAATTTTAGTTTTTCATATTATTTCTATTCCTTTCACTTTCCTTTTTTTTCTGTGAAAAACAGTTTGTGTTAGTTTTGTGGGATGTGGCCAAACTGTAATCTCATAATTAACTATTTGTGTGGTGTTAAAAACTTCTCAATTTCTTGCAGTGTTGACCATGAAGAGTACAAAAGCATCTTGCTGATGAAATTAGTTGTTCAGCAAATTAACCAGAACCCCGATCTTCTGCCGAATGTTACCCTGGGCTATCATATATTTAGTACATGTTCTGATCCGAAGCAAACGTTGGGATATGTCACAAAGATATTGTCTAGAGAAAAGGAAGCTCCTAACTATTACTGTAAGGGACATGGAGAAGTGGCTGGTTTTATTGGTGACAGTAATTTCCATTCAAGTCATGCGATGGCCCAGTTACTTAGTCTGTATCGGTATACACAGGTAAGTGATCACTTCAATGTATTATATGTATGTAATATGATGTGTCCAATAGATAACTAAGTACAATCTATGTGATTTTTCCTGTATGAACTCTGCCAGCCCTCCTGCAGCCTGACTTCAACTAAAGTAACATCACAGTCTCTCACTCTGACTCTACATCCACTCCTGGCATGACTCTCCAAGATCTCCCGACTGTGCGTGTCAGTCACCGAACAACAGGTGAATCCTTCCTGAAGATTTGCCTGGCAGTGTTCCCTGCTGTCCTCTCCTGCTCCTAGGGATGGGCGAACAGTTCGGCCAAAGCTTAAGTTCGGGCCAAACTTTGGTTGTTTGGACGTTCAGCGAACAACGAACATTATGTGGTGTTCACAGCAAATTCGAAAGCCAGGGAACACCGTAAACCGTAAACAGTCTATGGAACACCAACACGGCCAGGGTTTGGGGACCCTGGTCCTGCCCCAGGGGACATGCATCAATGCAAAAAAAGTTTTAAAAACTACAGTTTTTTCAGGAGCAGTGATTTTAATAATGCTTAAAGTAAAACAATAAAAATGAAATATTCCTTTAAATATTGTGTCTGGGGGTGTCTATAGTATGCTTGTAAATTGGCCTAGTTTTCCCGTGTAGAACAATACCACAGCAAAATTACATTTCTAAAATTCCATTTCTAAAGAAAAAAAGTAATTTAAAACTGATCGCGGCTGTAATGAATTGTCGGGTCTCCACAATATAGATAAAACTCATTGAAAAAAACAGCATGGGTTCCCACCCCAATCCATTACCAGGCCCTTTGGATCTAGTATGGATTTTAAGGGGAACCATGTGCCAAAATAAACAAATGGCGTGGGAGTCCCCCAAAAATCCATACCAGATCCTTATCCGAGCACACAACTTGGCAGGCCACAGGAAAAGAGAGGGGGGAGGAGAGAGCGCCCCTCCCCCTCCTTAACCAATCCTGAACAAATGTACCCCTACCATTTCACAAAAAAGTGTCAAAATTGTATAAATGACAAGACATGGCATATTAAGGGGAACCCTGCGCCAAATTTAAAAAAATGGCGCAGGGGTCCCCCCAAAATCCATAGCAGACCCTTATCCAAGCATGCAACCTGGCAGGCCACAGGATAAGAGGGGAGCAAGAGAGCGCCCCATCCTGTACCAAGCCACATGCCCTCAACATGGGGAGGTTCTTTGAAGTAGCCCTCCAAAGCACCTTACCCCATGTTGATAGGGACAAGGGCCTCATCCCCACAACCCTTGCCCGGTGGTTGTGGGGGTATGTGGGAAGGTGGCTTATCATAATCTGTAATCCCCCTTTAACAAGGGGACCTCCCCTATGTGAATTGGTAACGGGTACATTGAACCCCTACCTTTTCACAAAAAATGTGTCAAAAATGTGTCTTTTTTACTATTTTTGACACTTTTTTGGGGGAAAATGGTAGGGTACAATGTACCCATTACCAATTCTCATGGGGAGGCCGGGATCTGGCCACCCGCAAACCCCCACAACCACTGGTCAAGGGTTGCGGGCATGAGGCCCTTGTCCCCAACAACAGGTGGACAAGGTGCTTTGGGGGGCTACTCCAAAGCATCCTCCCCATGTTGAGGGCATGGTTTAGGAGGGGGGAGCTCTATAATCCCTCCTCTTTTCCTGCAGCATGCCAGGTTGCAGACCAGGTTAGGGTCTGCTATGGATTTTGGGGGGACCCCTATGCCATTCCTTTTTAAATTTTGGCGCAGGGTTCCCCTTAAAATCCATATTTTCGGGTCTGATATGGATTTTAGTGGGGACCTCTACACCATTTTTTTTTTATTTGGCACAGGGTTCCCCTTAATTTCCATACCGAAACTGAAGGGCATGGTATGGATTTTGGGGGGGCCCCTATGCATTTTTTTTTTATTTTTGGTTTGAGGTTCCCCTTAATATTCATACCAGATCCAAAGGGCCTAGTAATGGACTGGGGGGAACCCATGCTGTTTTTTTCAATGAGTTTTATCTATATTGTCGAGACCTAACCATTCATTACAGCCACAATCAGTTTTAAATGACTTTTTTCCTTTATAAATGTAATTTTGCTATGGTACTATTCTAAACACGGGAAACATACGCCATGTAGCAGTAAGATGTATATTACCGCTAACTGGGCAGGGATTTTACCTTTCCTTCATGGCGCACTGGGTAACTCTGCTGGCAGCTGGGAAGGATGCAGGACAGGGCCCAGTATTGATGGAGCTTGTTCCACCACCACGTCTCCAAAATGCTAGGGGTGATTCTGCCACAGCTCTCTCCTCCATCCCCTCCTCTTCTTCTTCCTCTATGGTCTCTTCTGCAGATTTGTTCTCTGAACCAGCGGTGCTCTGTAAGCATTCAAGGAGCTATGCAAGCACTCAGGCAAAAAGATGCCATGCGGTGATTGAGTTGGCCTGCTTAGGGGACAGGAGTCACACTGGGGCACATATTCTGTCAGCTCTGCAGGGGCAGGCTCAGAGGTGGTTGACGCCATGCCAGCTTCAGGCAGGAATGGTTGTATGGGTGACCCATGTTCCATGATTGGCACACGTCCTGAATTTGGTGGTGCAGTGGTTCTTGAGCAGGTACCCAGGCTTACAAGTGCTCCTTAGGCAGGCCAGAAAAGTCTGTGATCATTTATGCCAGTCATACAAGGACAGTGCTCTGCTGGCTGACATTCAAATGGAATGCAGTTTACCCACCAACCGCCTCATTTGTGACATGTCCACCAGGTTTAACTCAATGTTAGCAATGCTGCAGTGGCTGCACATACACCAGAGGGACATCAGAGGGTGACCGCTAGGCCAACCTCTCTAGGGACCCAAACTCGGCCTGTACTCTGGGAAACCCCAATCAATGACTCGGCCCTTTGCCCCTTCGCCCGGCTCACCAAAACTTTTTAAAGGCTCCTTACGGACTACAAGGCCAAAGGGCTTAGTGCTGACCGGATCTTTAAGGGAAGCCTCTGGCTTTCATAATATAGTACTCATGGTTACCAGGCCCCGGCCAGGCCGCAAGTCTCGGCAGTCTTTCTCCCACTGTCCTTGGTATTCACTTTGGTCCTCTCAGGCCTTCCAGTTCTTCCACGGATTGAGCATACAGAGTGCTGATAGCAGGACTGTAATACCGTACATGCTGTAATACTGTGAATTCTGCTGAATAGGTCTCAGACGGGTAACTGGCTCCTCACAATGGCCGCACTGGGCCCAAGCAGTCACCTCCGCTGTCAGAATCTGGCACTCAGGACAGAGCAGGCAGAGTCGCTCCGCTTAATCAATGACTCCCAAGGTGAGCCCTTCGTGTGGCTCCAGCCAGACGCCAGTGTCCACCAGCACCCACTTCTGCATTTCAGGCAACCACTGTAAGGTGGGCATCAGCCGATTACCCTCCACCATCTTGCTTCTCTGCCTCGTGCCTGCTGCTAGCAGGAACTTTTTCTTTGGTAAAAGAGTCCATCCCAGCACTGGCTGGAGTAACTGGGCAGCAGGAACAGTAACTAAGCGACAGTCTTTGTTGGTTGCTATGGACAACGGCATTTGTTAACCACTTGCTGACTGCCGCACACACATATGTCGGCAGAATGGCACAGGCAAGCAAATGGGTGTACCTGTATGTCCCTTTGAATTGGCCACCTATCGGCACGCACACGCCCACCACGCACCACTGGAGCATAACCGCGGGTCCCTAAAACTCAATGTTCTCCGACGGCAAAGAGAGGCAGAACAGAGAAATGTAAACAAGGCATTTCCTGTCATCGGGGGCAGTGATCTCTGTCATGTTGTAGTTAGGTCACTCCCCACAATTAAAATCACTCCCTAGGACAAACTTAATTCCTTGATCATCCCCTAGTGTTTATCCCCTTCCCTGCCAGTGTCATTTATACAGTAATCAGTGGCTATTTGTAGCTCTGATCGCTGTATAAATGACAATAGTCCCAAAATAGTCTCCAAAACATATGATTAAAGCTATGAGGGTACATCGTCCTATATAACATTAACAAAAAAAAGGGGGGAACACAACAAGACGGACTATATCCGTACCTAAACAGGATTTACAACAAAGATTGATTTCTAATAATTTTATTAACACAACATATAAAATATACACATTAGAGTTAAAAATGGAGACATATGTTCATTTATAACTGGATAGTCATAATTATACTTCATATCATAAACAATGGTTGATGCATTTCGCAATTAGCTTCTTCAGTACCATACATGTATGACCAGAGAACCTTGAATGTTGGAAAAACATGGGAGAAAGAAATGTGTAGGTGAGATCGTTAAACAGCATAGTATAAATTATTATATTGATAAAGATGTATCTTAAAACTATATTTCCATCTGGAATAAGTATTTATTTAATAAGGCTGAAAACAACATAACTTACATATGCGCAGCCCCATAAAGACCTATTAAAAAAGAAGCGGTGTATTCCCCTGAAGATGAAGAAATGGGGGTGAGATGGATGGTATGGTATCGTATACACACAGGACCTAGTTAGGCACTGGGAACAATCTAGTAATAAAGCACAAGTGTGGAACATATCACAGACATGCCAGAGATCAATGGTAATAATCTCAATTACAATACTTTCATCAAAAACATCTTATAGGTCAACAAAAGTACTTACGCCTATCTTAAAGGAGATGACTCCTACTAGGTGGCTTGAGCGCCCAAAGGCACATTAATTACCAAAAAACAACACATCTAAAAAATATGATCTATTTAATTTCAGCTAGAAAGAACCAGCAATCAAAACCTAGGCTATATGACAGAACAAATAGAAGGAATTCCAATAATCTTTACCTGTCAATGACCACCAGGGGGCTTCGCACATAAAGATATAGTCCTAGGAATAGCTCAATGTAGCCAAAAAGGATCTAACATCTATCCCTCTCAGGAGAGTCTAATGTTGATCCCACACATGCAGAGTTCCACTATAAACGAAAACCCAAAAGATACCAATCAATGTTAGACCAAGGGTCCAGTTAATAAGGAACCAACAGCCAAATAACCATCAGATCCATCAGAGAAATACAAGATAATTACCTACAATGTCCATCCACTCGGCAGATACACCACTCACTGACTAGCTCAGCCATCACTGCTTAAATATGCGCATTGGAGCCAAAAAAAGACCACCAAATAAGCCCATTAATGTCATTACTATCAGCTGGGGATGGTCCATCTCAGCCTACCACTATCACCATATATGTATGGTGATAGTGGTAGGCTGAGATGGACCATCCCTGTCGGGAAAACCATCAGAACTTCTTCCGACGAGAATTCCGATCGTGTGTACGTGGCATAAGGCTACTATATGGACATAATCACAATTTAATTTGATTAGAGAAAATATCTATAGCTGAATGAGTCGTTAAGGCCTGGTGCCTTTGTGGCATTCAACTTAAATATACATTTAGCTATGCGTTGAAGCAGATTTTGTTTAATGTCGCTACCCTTTGGGTCTTCTTTGACCCTTTCTAGGGCTGTGAAACATATCATGGATGTGTAATTTTTATGTTCTAATGCCACATGTCTCCCTATGGGGGTATATAGCTAATTTTTCCTGATATAGTAAATGTGGTCGTAGACCCATCTCCAAAAGTTCCTTAACGTTTTTCCAATATAAAATGAACCACATTTACAAAATGCTATATACACAATACCTTTAGTCTGACAATTAGCAAAGAATTTCATATTGTAGACCTCTCCATTAAGTAACATGTAGGAAGAACCTTCTAACATCCCACCACAATATTCACACCCATGGCACCTGAACATTCCTGAAAATGAGAGCGAACCAACCTATCTTTTAAAGATTGGCATTTTCTATAGCTGATTTGGGGAACATACCCAATTTATTTACTAATAATACTATCACCCCTAAGGAGATGCCAGTGTCTACTAATCACCTTCCGCACAATCTCATATTTACTTAAATATGTAGTTATTATTCTAGTGATGTCCACCTGCTTTTTCTGATGTTCATCTTTATCAAATAACAGTTCAGTTCTATCTCTATCAAGCGCTTTCTTAAAGGATTTCTTAAGACTAGTCTTACTGTAGCCTTGTTTGCTAAGACGATTCCTTAGCAAATTAGCTTCAGCCCTAAATGAGTCTTCGGTTGAACAGTTTAGTCTAAGACGCAAATATTGCGAGTACAGGATGCTTCTGCATGGAGTACAGTATTTCCAGCCCTGACTTTTCTAAACAACGATGTGTTTATGGTTCCATCCTCTTACTTGAGGATCATTAGGTCCAAAAATGGTAGAGATCTAGAATTATATTCCATCATGAATTTTAAAGGAAACCCATTAATGGCTAGTTGATCCATAAATCTTTTTAAGTCTTCAATGCTTGCATCCCACGCCATAAAAATGTCGTCGATATACTTATATCAAGATTTAATGCTGACCAGGTATATCGATAAATCATGATTGGAAAAGAGGGACCGCTCCCACCCCCCAAGGTACAGGTTGGCCTATGATGGGGCACAGCACGTCCCTATCGCCACCCCCTCACCTGGAGGTATTGGGAGTCATCAAAGGAAAATAAATTTTTAGTCAATATATGACTCAACAATTGCATAATAAATGCATTGTATGGTCTAGTTATTTCATCACTTTCACTGAAAAAACTCTCTATCGCTGATATGCCTAGAGAGTGGGTTATGCTGCAGTATAATGCCTCCACATCTATAGAGACTAGAATACTGTTATTCGGAAATTTTTTGTTGTGTAAAACCCTCAATATTTAGGGCTGAAGCTAATTTGCTAAGGAATCGTCTTAGCGAACAAGGCTAGAGTAAGACTATTCTTAAGAAAGCCTTTAAGAAAGCCCTTGATAGAAATAGAACTAAACTGTTATTTGATAAAGATGAACATCAGAAAAAGCAGGTGGACATCACTAGAATAATGAGATTATTAAATAAAAAGGTTATGGCGCTAAACCCGATTAGTGGTGTGTTGAATTAACCTATCGCCACAAACTAGTGTTGTTGAGAAAGTGCTATATGCAATTAAAGTGCAAAGGCTTCCTAAAAAATATAATCAGTATTAAATCAACATATGTATCCCATCATAATTAAATCCAAAACCATGAAAATACAATCAATATTGAATCATCATATACGTGTCAACATACTATAAGTGAAACCAAAAATATAATAAACATTCACTTAGGTCATTGCAGGTATAAAAAATGATAAAAATTCTTTCAGACAGCCTAATGCCGCGTACACACGAGCGGACTTTTCAACATCCAAAGTCCGAAGGACTGAATCCGTCAGACTATCCGATCGTGTGTGGGCTGCAACGGACTTTTGACTGGCCAAAGTCCGAAGGACTTTAGAATATGGAACATGCTTCAAATTTTCCCGAAGGAACTCCGCCGGACCCGGTCCCCTTCGAAAACTCCGCTCGTGTGTATGCTACTCCGACGGACTAAAACCGACGCTAGGGCAGCTATTGGCTACTGGCTATGAACTTCCTTATTCGAGTCGGGTTGTACGTCATCACGTTCGAATCCGTCGGAGTTTAGTGTGATTGTGTGTGGCCAAGTCCGTTCGGCTGAAAAGTCTGTCAGAACTCCGTCGGAATTCCAGCAGAACTCCGACGGAACTCCTTTGGAAGTCTGTCGGACATAAGTCCTCTCGTGTGTACGGGGCTTTAGAAATACTACTGGTATCTTTCAGTGTTCTTATTCAGAATAAAGAACTGTGCAAATAAGTGCAAAGAAAGTGCAAAAAGGCTAGAGATCAGAAACCAAATTCAGCCAATAGTCGCATAAAGACGCATGTGTGTCCAATATGTGTCCAATGTTAATATTTGGCTGATAATACTGCCACCGCAGACTACTACTGTAATTGATACGTGAAATCAATAGGGAACGTTTCATCCACTAATGCAAACAGTGCGGTTCTTCGATTAGAAACCTTCATCCCCGGTGCGCCACTCAGTGCTGTAATATATAAATGCTCTCACCAGAATTTACGCCCCTTTATGGGGCTAGATGGACCTTCACAATGTAAGCCACTGTGTCGCTCTCTGGCTGCTGCTGGTGCACTGGGTGAGGTTTCACTGTTCCGTTCGTATAGTCTCCAATGTTAATTATACATGAGGAAAGACATATTCATAGTGCAATACGTTCATAACCAAATCGTTCGTTTATTTGTATTAAAAAACGACTCACATTTAATATTAAAAGCATATGCATGTAAAAAACTCTGCCGTTCGTCTCTATCCGTTCAGATGGGTGCACGCAACGTGACCACGCCCTACGCGTTTCGTCACTCTGACGTCCTCTGGAGCGGCCATATTGGTGCACCTTATGATCTAAATAGGATGCAGTGCTCCACTACGCCTGCGCTGAACTGACAGTGCCATTTTAGATGTGGGATGCCCTTAATCTACTAAACCTGAATACAATTACTTCCCCCTCCGTCCGTAACGCCCTCTGGGATATTGACAAATTAAATTAGCCTCGGAGCACTGCAGCCTACCTTTGTTTATACCTTTATAAACCGTACCCAATATTGTTGACATCCATTAGCATTATCCATTTGCTATTGTTCATATTTTAAAACCTAAACTTAAAGTGGTTGTATACCCACTTTTTTAACTTTTACCTACAGGAAAGCCTATAATAAGGCTTACCTGTAGGTAAAAAAAATATCTCCTAAACCTGTACGGTTTAGGAGATATTCCCCTCGGTATGCGCCGCTGACTGCAGCGGCGCATGCGCACAAGGGGGTTCTCTCCGTGAAAATCCGGCAGCGCTCGTCCGGCCGGATTTAAATCTCCCGCGCGCATGCGCGGGAGTGACGATATCGCGGCTCCGGCCACTCACAGCGCCGGATCCGCGATACCCGGAAGAGACGCCGAGGGAGCATGTCGGCTCCCTCGGCGTGGATCGGGCGAGATGTCGGGGCCTCGTTCTAAGGTAAGTATTTCATAATGAGCTAGTATGCGGTGCATACTAGCTCATTATGCCTTTTGCTTTGCAGGTTTTAAAAAAAAAATAAAAAATTGCGGGTTTACTACCGCTTTAAAACTCTATTCGGGAAAAAAGGTATAATTGCTTCTGCCTGGGGGAGACCTAACTAATAACTCCCAGGTAAAAAGGAAAAAAAGACAAGGGGAAAAGAGGAAAAAAGAGAGAAATATTTGGATCAATGACGTCCTGTTGACTAGTTAGTATTAAAAGGGGACTCATAAAAATTCTAAAGGACTTGTATGACATTACTTAATAAGAAATATATAATAAAATATATATGCAAATATGCAAATTTGAACATGAAATAGAAGATGTAAAGACTATAAAGGTTTATTAGGAAAGTTTTTTAAGAGGAAGTTTTTTTAGAAGGAAGTTTTCTTAGAAAGTTTTTTTAGAAGAGGGAACCTTTGAGTAAGCAGGGGACTTTTTATGCATATATAAGTGTGGGGAAGGTCTGTTTAAGACTTTATTATTTCCTCACCTATGGTGATCGTGGTACTTTTGACTATATGTTGCCCAGCTATAGTCGATTTTGAATCCAAATAGGGAACCTTTAGATTATTATTGCTCCTAATTAGGGATTAAGGGCAATTCTTACTTAAAATATAACGAAAAATATACTAAGCCGCGCTAACTTATATAAACATCAAATTGTGCAACAATTGAAAAATCGTGAACAGTTAATATCCTCTACACATAAAATAGTGTACACTTGTGTTTTAGATAACAAAAACATATATAGGTTATAAATACAAATCACTCATTCCTTGCAGTATAGAGTCACATAACATATGCCTATATAAAAAAACTCTGCACAAAACACACACCCAGTGTATGAACAATAAGTCCAAGTGTATAAATCACAGCAGACTACTTTTTATGGAAAACTGTGAACAAAAGTCCTCCACAAATAAAACATAAAAATTCAGAAAAGATCCATTACTGGGTCCATTGCAATAGTGCTTGAGCCACCACCGAAACACAATTAAATTTGCCGCTTACCAGAAGGGCATGAGTACGTCTTCCAGCCTGGCGGGGTCCTTAATGTTCTCCCTGCATCACCACTCCAAATAAGGGTTGTAAAGTAAATACTCCCAGGGGTCTTTCTTATAGATCCAAAAGGACTCGGGGTGGAGACATCAAAGCCATAAAAGAGAGATAGAACTCCAAATAGTGTAAAACCCAGAAGGGCATGACCCCCCACTACAGAGGGTCACAAAAGGCCTTTAGATATGAGCACGTCCTCCAGCCTGGCGGGGTCCTTAATGTTCTCCCTGCATCACCACTCCAAATAAGGGTTATTTCTCTTTTATGGCTTTGATGTCTCCACCCCGAGTCCTTTTGGATCTATAAGAAAGACCCCTGGGAGTATTTACTTTACAACCCTTATTTGGAGTGGTGATGCAGGGAGAACATTAAGGACCCCGCCAGGCTGGAAGACGTGTTCATATCTAAAGGCCTTTTGTGACCCTCTGTAGTGGGGGGTCATGCCCTTCTGGTAAGCGGCAAATTTAATTGTGTTTCGGTGGTGGCTCAAGCACTATTGCAATGGACCCAGTAATGGATCTTTTCTGAATTTTTATGTTTTATTTGTGGAGGACTTTTGTTCACAGTTTTCTAAAAAAAGTAGTCTGCTGTGATTTATACACTTGGACTTATTGTTCATACACTGGGTGTGTGTTTTGTGCAGAGTTTTTTTATATAGGCATATGTTATGTGACTCTATACTGCAAGGAATGAGTGATTTGTATTTATAACCTATATATGTTTTTGTTATCTAAAACACAAGTGTACACTATTTTATGTGTAGAGGATATTAACTGTTCACGATTTTTGAATTGTTGCACAATTTGATGTTTATATAAGTTAGCGCGGCTTAGTATATTTTTCGTTTTGTTTTTCCTGTAGTTATGTGACACAGTTAAGCTGCAGCAAAACTTTTCTTATTCAAGAGCTTCATATATGATAAATTTTTACGTTTCACCTTAGCGCAGTTTTTTTCTCCTTTTTTCTTACTTAAAATATGTCCAATCGTTTGGCCATACTATAAAATGTAAAATTTAAATCAAAGGTATGTCCTAACCCTCAAAAAAATATATATATTGGGGTGTTTATGTACTTGATGTGTTTTTTTTCCAAATAACAGTTCAGTTCTATCTCTATCAAGCGCTTTCTTAAAGGATTTCTTAAGAATAGTCTTACTGTAGCCTCGTTCGCTAAGACGATTCCTTAGCAAATTAGCTTCAGCCCTAAATGAGTCTTCGGTTGAACAGTTTAGTCTAAGACGCAAATATTGCGAGTACAGGATGCTTCTGCATGGAGTAGAGTATTTCCAGCCCTGACTTTTCTAAACAACGATGTGTTTATGGTTCCATCCTCTTACTTGTGGATCATTAGGTCCAAAAATGGTAGAGATCTAGAATTATATTCCATCATGAATTTTAAATGAAACCCATTAATGGCTAGTTGATCCATAAATCTTTTTAAGTCTTCAATGCTTGCATCCTACGCCATAAAAATGTCGACGATATACCGATACCAAGATTTAATGCTGACCAGGTATATTGATAAATCATGATTGGAAAAGAGGGACCGCTCCCACCCCCCCAGGTACAGGTTGGCCTATGATGGGGCACAACACATCCCTATCGCCACCCCCTGCACCTGGAGGAAGTGGGAGTCATCAAAGGAAAATACATTTTTAGTCAATATATGACTCAACAATTGCATAATAAATGCATTGTATGGTCTAGTTATTTCATCACTTTCACTGAAAAAACTCTCTATTGCTGATATGCCTAGAGAGTGGGTTATGCTGCAGTATAATGCCACCACATCTATGGAGACTAGAATACTGTTATTCGGAAATTTTTTGTTGTGTAAAACCCTCAATATTTAGGGCTGAAGCTAATTTGCTAAGGAATCGTCTTAGCGAACAAGGCTAGAGTAAGACTATTCTTAAGAAAGCCTTTAAGAAAGCCCTTGATAGAAATAGAACTAAACTGTTATTTGATAAAGATGAACATCAGAAAAAGCAGGTGGACATCACTAGAATAATAACTACGTATTCAAGTAATCGTGAGATTGTGCAGAAGGTGATTAGTAGACACTGGCATCTCCTTAGGGGTGATCGTATTATTAGTAAATATATTGGGAATGTTCCCCAAATCACCCAAATCACCTATAGGTAATGCCAACCTTTAAAAGATAGGTTGGTTCACACTCATTTTTAGGAATTGACAGGGAGCAAGGATGAGCCATTGGGTATGTTTAGGTGCCATGGGTGTGAATATTGTCGTTGGATGTTAGAAGTAGAGATGGCGGTTGCGGTTCCCCCGGCGGTCGGCGAATTTTGCTCGTTCGCGATTCACCAAACCGGCGGACTTCTGCCACTGTTCGTGCGGCAGACATATGCGTTTTTATTGTGAAGAACTTTGACCCATGACACATCCATCATGGGGTACAGGACAGCCAATTGAGATATTTCAGCACATGGACAATTGCACATACCCCCTACCTTATAAATAGACCTGATCTGGGGGCCATTTTACATTCTGATTTTTGTCAGTGTAGGGAAAGGATGCTGTGTGGAGCAGGACAATCAGTTTAATCACTAGCTATTGCTATTAGGTCCACAAAAGTCCTTTTAAAGACTGGTATAGGTGTACAGTATATAGGGTTGTAATACACGTAGAATATACTTTCTTTCATATATACAAAGTATATTATGGTGCACTGCTGACTGCTGTGCTGCTGACTGATTCTGCAGCTGTCTTTTGTAAGTGTAAGGAAAAGGATGCTGTGTGGAGCAGGCACAGTCAGTTTAATCACTAGCTATTACTATTAGGTCCACAAAGGTCCTTTTAAGGACTGGTATAGGCGTACAGTGTATAGGGTTGTACACATATAATATACTTTCTTTCAAATATACAAAGTCAATTATAGTGCACTGCTGACTGCTGTGCTGCTAAGTGCTGACCTATTCTGCAGCTGTCTTTTATCAGTGTAGGGACTGAGGGAGAGTTTGGTGTTTGGAGCAGGGACAGTCTGCAAATCGCTAGCTACTAGGTCCACAAAGGTCCTTTTAAGGACTGGTTTGGTGTACAGTATATAGGGTTGTAATACATGTATAATATACTTTCTTTCAAATATAGAAAGTATATTATAGTGCACTGCATGCAGTCCTGCTGACCGATTATGCAGCTGTCGTTTCTCAGTGTAGGGAGGGACAGTTTGGTGTTTGGAGCAGGGACAGCCTGCAATTCACTAGCTACTAGCTAGCTACTATTAGGTCCACAAAGGTCCTTTTAAGGACTGGTATAGGTGTACTATATGGTGTGCAGTATATAGGGGTGTAATACATGTATAAAATACTTGCAAATATAGAAAGCATAGTATAGTGCATTTCCACTGTGCAGCATTGTGACTGCTGAGCGGTTCTGCAGCGATACTACAAAGAGTGAAAAACGCAATTAAAAAAAAGTATTAAAACAGGTATGATAGACCAATGCCCCCCCAAAATGACAGATTGAAGCGGGGTGTTATATACCTTCTTCCACATACATACTTCATTTCTCTAGAGACTTTTGTCACAGGGTAATTTAAAAAATGACAGGCAGAGGAAGAGGCAGGCCCTTCCGCAGGGGTGGTAGGGGTAGGACAGGAGCAACAAGTTTGAGCCAAAGTGAGAAATTGCAGAAGGTGCATTCAATTACATCAAAGGACGCACCAGACTTGGTTGAGTGGCTCACTTAGCCTTACTCTTCTGCACCCTCCTCATCCTCTCGATCTGCACCCTCTTCTTCACTCTCTGCTATGTGCACCCCCAAAGACACTACCACCAACACCACCACCACATACCCTCTGCTTGAGTCACAGGAATTATTTTATGATCCATCACAAGACATTGCAGATGCATAGCCACTCTTGGCATTGGACCAGGAAGAGGAGGTAGCAACAACCGCCACTCAGCAGTCTGACGACAGTACCCAGATCAGCCCAAGGAGGAGGCTTCTCCCCGGTGTTGCTGCCTACTCCGAGATCTCTAATTATAGCGGTGGGGAAGGTGACGTCGATGATGACATGTCTAGTGATGTCACGTGGGTGCCCACAAGAGAGGAAGGTGAGGGGAGTTCAGAGGGAGATATGGACCAGCAGATAGGGAGGAGTAGCAGGCGGAACTTACATTGCACAGGAGGGACAAACCAGACTGATAATGTATCAGGAGCGAGGCATCAACCATGTACGGTCACATCTGGCGCTCCGCAGTGTGGGCTTTTTTTAACGTGTCTGCTGCTGACAATAGTGTTGCCATCAACAATCTTTGCAGTCAACGCATAAGTCGTGGTAAGCCCAACACTCACCTAGGGACGACCGCCTTAAGAAGACACATGAGCTGCCATCACTGAGCCCAGTGGGAGCAATGAAACCCACAAAGCCAAACTCCAGGCTCTCACCATCCAGCCTCGTCTTCTACTTCTTCTCCTCTCTCCTCACAATTGTCCTCCACGCCACCTTCCATCATGCCGTCCTCACGTTTTTCTGCAAAAAGGCAGGCTTCCGTGGGCCAAATGTTCGAGCATAAAAAAATTATTACTCTGGATAACCCTCTTGCCCAACAGTTGACCGGTGGCTTGTCAGAACTGATAGCCTGCCAACTACTGCCATATAAACTGGTGGTCTCGGAGGCCCTTCAAAAATTTGTGTCCATTGGAACACCACAATGGAAGGTCCCAGAAAGGAAGTATTTCTCACAGAAGGGCATCCCAGAGCTATATGACCATGTTCAGCGGCAAGTGAATATATCTCTGGCACACAGTGTTAGTGCCAAGATACATCTGACCACAGACATGTGGTCTAGCAAACACGGGCAGGGAAGGTATATAACTTTTACTGCCCACTGGGTGAACCTTCTGATGACCGTCAAGCATGTAACCCGTGGCACCCGTGTAGATTTGGTTTTACCACCACAGATTGCATGCAGGCCTTGCTCTTCTTCTCCTCTTCCTACTCCATCCACCTCCCTCTCCTCCTCGGCTGACTCCTCCTTTTCCGCTGCTAGCGCCTCTTCTGCTGCGCCGCCCAAGATCCCCAGAACCTATTCGACATGCCAGGTGAGACATTGCCATGCTGTGCTGCGTCTGTTGTGCCTGGAAGCCAAGAGCCACACTGACCCTGCACTCCTTTCAGCTTTGCGTTCACAGGCAGGTCAGTGGCTAACACAGCTCAATTTGACAGTTGGTAAAGTGGTTTGTGACAATGGTGCCAATCTGCTTAGCGCCTTGAAACAGGACAAAATTACACACATGCCATGCATGGCACACATCTTAAACTTGGTCGTGCAGCGATTCGTTGTCAAATACTTTGGGGTCCAGGACATCTTGCGGCAGGCAAGGAAATCCTCGGCCCATTTCAGAAGATCTTACACGGCCATGGCTCGCCTTGCTGACATTCAGCGGCGACACAATCTGCTGGTCAGACGTCTTATTTGCGATTGCCCGACGCGATGGAACTCAACCTTCTATATGCTTGATAGGCTGCTCCAGAAGAAACGTGCAGTTAGTGACTACCTGTAAGAACTCTGAGGCAGAACAGGTTCTGGGGAGCTTGGTTTTTTTTCACCGCGCCAGTGGCTGCTCATGCGTGAGGCATGCAGACTTCTGCGGCCATTTGATGAGATCACCAAACTGGTCAGTCGCAGCCATGGCGCCATCAGTGACAACGTACCTTATGCCTTCTTTATGGAGTGTGCATTGCATCGTGTCATTGATCAAGCCATGGAGGAGCAGGAGCAGGAAGATGAGGAAGTCGCAATACTGGATGAATTCCCAGTAGGGGGCTACTCTGTCTGAAACAAGTGAACAACAGGAGTCTGAAGAGGAGTCAGAGGAGGATGGTGCCGCGGAGGATGAGGAGGAGCAAGAAGAACATGCTTTAAACCTTTCTGGGATCCCTGTTGTTGTCCGTGGATGGGGAGAGGAGAACGAGGATGACAACATTATCCTGGATGATGAGCAGGAGCCAGGCCACCACACCACTTCCAGTTTAGTGCAAATGGGGTCCTTCATGCTCCAGTGTTTTAACAGTGACCCCGTATAAAAGCATAGAGGTCAAGGACCAGTACTAGGTGTCAACATACTTAGACCCCCGATATAAACACAAAATGGCAGAAATTTTACAACCATCACAGGGGCTGTCAGAATGGAGCATTGCTTCGAGAAATGCTGCATTCTGCTTTTCCATGCGCTGAAAGAGGAGGAATTCCCACTCCCAGAGAAAGAGTTGCGGGTAATCCAATCCAACAGCGCCTGCAAGAAGAGGGTGTTTTGAAGATGTGTTGGTGACTTCTGATATGAGGTCATTCTTTCAGCCGACCCATCGACGGGTCTCATCCGGATCCAGCATCAGGAAACGCCTAGACCGACAGGTGTCTAAATACATCAGGTTAACGGCCGATGTCGACACTCTGAGAAGTGATGAACCCCTTTACGACTGGGTGGGCAGGCTTGACCTCTGGCCAGAGCTTGACCAATTTGCAATGGAACTGTTGGCTTGCCCCTCATCCAGTGTCCTGTCAGAAAGGATGTTCAGCACAGCAGGGGGGATCGTGACCAATAAGTGTACTCGCCTAGCTCACAACAGTGTTGACTACCTCACATTTATAAAAATGAATGAGGCATGAATTTCTGAGGAATTCAACACATGTGACCGGTAGACCATGTATATGCATAACTCTGTAAACGATTTATTTAATCTAGCACACAGACCTTTTTTTTACCTTTGGCTCACTTCCTTGTACAAAAAAATCACACCTTACTATATGCCCGTACCTTCCTGTTTGAAGAGGTTGAGTGGTGTCATATTTTTGGGTCCCGAAGCGAGTTGCTGGTGTCAGTTCTGGTGTCAGTGCTCTCTATCTCGGTGCTGGTGTGGTGTCAGTGCTCTCTATCTCGGTGCTGGTGTCAGTGCTCTCTATCTCGCTGCTGGTGTCAGTGCTCTCTATCACAGTGCTGGTGCCTGTGCTCTCTATCATGGTGCTGGTGTCAGTGCTCTCTATCACGGTGCTGGTGTGAGTGCTCTCTCTCTATCTCGGTGCTGATGTCAGTGCTCTCTAATATGGTGCTGGTGTCAGGGCTCTCTATCTCGGTGCTGGTGTCAGTGCTCTCTATCTCGGTGCTGGTGTCAGTGCTCTCTATCACGGTGCTGGTGTCAGTGCTCTCTATCACTGTACTGGTGTCAACGCTCTCTATCACAATGCTGGTGTCAGTGCTCTCTATCTCGGTGCTGGTGGCAGTGTTCTCTATCTCGGTGCTGGTGTCAGTACTCTCTATCAAGGTGCTGGTGTCAGTGCTCTCTCTCTATCTCGGTGCTGGTGTCAGTGCTCTCTATCACGGTGCTAGTGTCAGTGCTGTCTATCTCGGTGCTGGTGTCAGTGCTCTCTATCACGGTGCTGGTGTCAGTGCTCTCTATCACTGTGCTGGTGTCAACGCTCTCTATCACAATGCTGGTGTCAGTGCTCTTTATCTCGGTGCTGGTGGAAGTGTTCTCTATCACGGTGCTGGTGTGAGTGCTCTCTCTCTATCTCGGTGCTGGTGTCAGTGCTCTCTAACATGGTGCTGGTGTCAGGGCGCTCTATCTTGGTGCTGGTGTCAGTGCTCTCTATCTCGGTGCTGGTGTCAGTGCTCTCTATCACTGTGCTGGTGTCAACGCTCTCTATCACAATGCTGGTGTCAGTGCTCTCTATCTCGGTGCTGGTGGCAGTGCTCTCTATCTCGGTGCTGGTGGCAGTGTTCTCTATCACAATGCTGGTGTCAGTACTCTCTATCACGGTGCCGGTGTCAGTGCTTTCTATCTCGGTGCTGGTGTCAGTACTCTCTATCTCAGTGCTGGTGTCAGTGCTCTCTATCTCGGTGCTGGTGTCAGTTCTCTCTATCTCGGTGCTGGTGTCAGTGCTCTCTATCATGGTGCTGGTGTCAGTGCTCTCTCATCATCTCGGTGATGGTGTCAGTGCTCTCCATCTCGGTGCTGGTGGGGTGTCAGTGCTCTCTATCTCGGTGCTGATGTCAGTGCTCTCTATCTCGGTGCTGGTGTCAGTGCCCTCTATCTCGGTGCTGGTGTCAGTGCTCTCTATCACTGTGCTAATGTCAGTGCTCTCTCTCTATCTCGGTGCTGGTGTCAGTGCTCTCTATCACGGTGCTAGTGCCAGTGCTGTCTATCTCGGTGCTGGTGTCAGTGCTCTCTATCACGGTGCTGGTGTCAGTGCTCTCTATCACGGTGCTGGTGTCAGTGCTCTCTATCTCAGTGCTGGTGTCAGTGCTCTCTATCTCAGTGCTGGTGTCAGTGCTCTCTATCTCGGTGCTGGTGTCAGTTCTCTCTATCTTGGTGCTGGTGTCAGTGCTCTCTATCATGGTTCTGGTGTCAGGGCTCTCTATCTCGGTGCTGGTGTCAGTGCTCTCTCTCTATCTCAGTGCTGGTGTCAGTGCTCTTTATCACGGTGCTAGTGTCAGTGCTGTCTATCTCGGTGCTGGTGTCAGTGCCCTCTATCTCGGTGCTGGTGTCAGTGCTCTCTATCCCGGTGCTGGTGTCAGTGCTCTCTATCACGGTGCTGGTGTCAGTGCTCTCTCATCATCTCGGTGCTGGTGTCAGTGCTCTCCATCTCGGTGCTGGTGGGGTGTCAGTGCTCTCTATCTCGGTGCTGGTGTCAGTGCTCTCTATCACGGTGCTGTTGTCATTGCTCTCTATCTCGGTGCTGGTGTCAGTGCTCTCTCTCTATCTCGGTGCTGGTGTCAGTGCTTTCTATCTCGGTGCTAGTGTCAGTGCTGTCTATCTCGGTGCTGGTGTTAGTGCCCTCTATCACAGTGCTGGTGTCCGTGCTCTCTATCTCAGTGCTGGTGTCAGTGCTCTCTATCTCGGTGCTGGTGTCAGTTCTCTCTATCTCGGTGCTGGTGTCAGTGCTCTCTATCATGGTGCTGGTGTCAGTGCTCTCTCATCATCTCGGTGCTGGTGTCAGTGCTCTCCATCTTGGTGCTGGTGGGGTGTCAGTGCTCTCTATCTCGGTGCTGGTGTCAGTGCTCTCTATCACGGTGCTGGTGTCATTGCTCTCTTTCTCGGTGCTGGTGTCAGTGCTCTCTCTCTATCTTGGTGCTGGTGTCAGTGCTCTCTATCACGGTGCTGGTGTCAGTGCCCTCTATCTCGGTGCTGGTGTCAGTGCTCTCTATCTCGGGGCTGGTGTCAGTTCTCTCTATCCCGGTGCTGGTGTCAGTGCTCTCTATCACGGTGCTGGTGTCAGTGCTCTCTCATCATCTCGGTGCTGGTGTCAGTGCTCTCCATCTCGGTGCTGGTGGGGTGTCAGTGCTCTCTATCTCGGTGCTGGTGTCAGTGCTCTCTATCACGGTGCTGTTGTCATTGCTCTCTATCTCGGTGCTGGTGTCAGTGCTCTCTCTCTATCTCGGTGCTGGTGTCAGTGCTTTCTATCTCGGTGCTAGTGTCAGTGCTGTCTATCTCGGTGCTGGTGTTAGTGCCCTCTATCACAGTGCTGGTGTCCGTGCTCTCTATCTCAGTGCTGGTGTCAGTGCTCTCTATCTCGGTGCTGGTGTCAGTTCTCTCTATCTCGGTGCTGGTGTCAGTGCTCTCTATCATGGTGCTGGTGTCAGTGCTCTCTCATCATCTCGGTGCTGGTGTCAGTGCTCTCCATCTCGGTGCTGGTGGGGTGTCAGTGCTCTCTATCTCGGTGCTGGTGTCAGTGCTCTCTATCACGGTGCTGGTGTCATTGCTCTCTATCTCGGTGCTGGTGTCAGTGCTCTCTCTCTATCTTGGTGCTGGTGTCAGTGCTCTCCATCTCAGTGCTGGTGGGGTGTCAGTGCTCTCTATCTAGGTGCTGGTGTCAGTGTTCTCTATGTCTGTGCTGGTGTCAGTGCTCTCTATCACGGTGCTGGTGTCAGTGCTCTCTCTCTATCTCGGTGCTGGTGTCAGTGCTCTCTATCTCGGTGCTGGTGTCAGTGCTCTCTATCTCGGTGCTGGTGTCAGTGCTCTCTATCTCGGTGCTGGTGTCAGTGCTCTCTATCACGGTGCTGGTGTCATTGCTCTCTATATCGGTGCTGGTGTCAGTGCTCTCTCTCTATCTTGGTGCTGGTGTCAGTGCTCTCCATCTCAGTGCTGGTGGGGTGTCAGTGCTCTCTATCTCCGTGCTGGTGTCAGTGCTCTCTATCTCGGTGCTGGTGTCAGTGCTCTCTATCACGGTGCTGGTGTCAGTGCTCTCTATCACTGTGCTGGTGTCAACGCTCTCTATCACAATGCTGGTGTCAGTGCTCTCTGTCTCGGTGCTGGTGGCAGTGTTCTATATCTCGGTGCTGGTGTCAGTACTCTCTATCACGGTGCTGGTGTCAGTGCTCTCTATCACTGTGCTGGTGTCAACGCTCTCTATCACAATGCTGGTGTCAGTGCTCTCTGTCTCGGTGCTGGTGGCAGTGTTCTATATCTCGGTGCTGGTGTCAGTACTCTCTATCACGGTGCTGGTGTCAGTGCTCTCTATCTCAGTGCTGGTGTCAGTGCTCTCTATCTCAGTGCTGGTGTCAGTGCTCTCTATCTCGGTGCTGGTGTCAGTTCTCTCTATTTCGGGGCTGGTGTCAGTGCTCTCTATCATGGTGCTGGTGTCAGTGCTCTCTCATCATCTCGGTGCTGGTGTCAGTGCTCTCCATCTCGGTGCTGGTGGGGTGTCAGTGCTCTCAATCTCGGTGCTGGTGTCAGTGCTCTCTATCTCAGTGCTGGTGTCAGTGCTCTCTATCTCAGTGCTGGTGTCAGTGCTCTCTATCTCGGTGCTGGTGTCAGTTCTCTCTATCTCGGTGGTGGTGTCAGTGCTCTCTATCATGGTTCTGGTGTCAGGGCTCTCTATCTCGGTGCTGGTGTCAGTGCTCTCTCTCTATCTCAGTGCTGGTGTCAGTGCTCTTTATCACGGTGCTAGTGTCAGTGCTGTCTATCTCGGTGCTGGTGTCAGTGCCCTCTATCTCGGTGCTGGTGTCAGTGCTCTCTATCTCGGGGCTGGTGTCAGTTCTCTCTATCCCGGTGCTGGTGTCAGTGCTCTCTATCATGGTGCTGGTGTCAGTGCTCTCTCATCATCGCGTTGCTGGTGTCAGTGCTCTCCATCTCGGTGCTGGTGGGGTGTCAGTGCTCTCTATCTCGGTGCTGGTGTCAGTGCTCTCTATCACGGTGCTGTTGTCATTGCTCTCTATCTCGGTGCTGGTGTCAGTGCTCTCTCTCTATCTCGGTGCTGGTGTCAGTGCTTTCTATCACGGTGCTAGTGTCAGTGCTGTCTATCTCGGTGCTGGTGTTAGTGCCCTCTATCACAGTGCTGGTGTCCGTGCTCTCTATCTCAGTGCTGGTGTCAGTGCTCTCTATCTCGGTGCTGGTGTCAGTTCTCTCTATCTCGGTGCTGGTGTCAGTTCTCTCTATCTCGGTGCTGGTGTCAGTGCTCTCTATCATGGTGCTGGTGTCAGTGCTCTCTCATCATCTCGGTGCTGGTGTCAGTGCTCTCTATCTCGGTGCTGGTGGGGTGTCAGTGCTCTCTATCTCGGTGCTGGTGTCAGTGCTCTCTATCACGGTGCTGGTGTCAGTGCTCTCTATCTCGGTGCTGGTGTCAGTGATCTCTCTCTATCTTGGTGCTGGTGTCAGTGCTCTCCATCTCAGTGCTGGTGGGGTGTCAGTGCTCTCTATCTAGGTGCTGGTGTCAGTGTTCTCTATGTCTGTGCTGGTGTCAGTGCTCTCTATCACGGTGCTGGTGTCAGTGCTCTCTCTCTATCTCGGTGCTGGTGTCAGTGCTCTCTATCTCGGTGCTGGTGTCAGTGCTCTCTATCTCGGTGCTGGTGTCAGTGCTCTCTATCACGGTGCTGGTGTCATTGCTCTCTATCTCGGTGCTGGTGTCAGTGCTCTCTCTCTATCTTGGTGCTGGTGTCAGTGCTCTCCATCTCAGTGCTGGTGGGGTGTCAGTGCTCTCTATCTCGGTGCAGGTGTCAGTGCTCTCTATCTCGGTGCTGATGTCAGTGCTCTCTATCACGGTGCTGGTGTCAGTGCTCTCTATCACTGTGCTGGTGTCAACGCTCTCTATCACAATGCTGGTGTCAGTGCTCTCTGTCTCGGTGCTGGTGGCAGTGTTCTATATCTCGGTGCTGGTGTCAGTACTCTCTATCACGGTGCTGGTGTCAGTGCTCTCTATCTCAGTGCTGGTGTCAGTGCTCTCTATCTCAGTGCTGGTGTCAGTGCTCTCTATCTCGGTGCTGGTGTCAGTTCTCTCTATCTCGGGGCTGGTGTCAGTGCTCTCTATCATGGTGCTGGTGTCAGTGCTCTCTCATCATCTCGGTGCTGGTGTCAGTGCTCTCCATCTCGGTGCTGGTGGGGTGTCAGTGCTCTTAATCTCGGTGCTGGTGTCAGTGCTCTCTATCTCGGTGCTGGTGTCAGTGCTCTCTATCACGGTGCTGGTGTCATTGCTCTCTATCTCGGTGCTGGTGTCAGTGCTCTCTCTCTATCTTGGTGCTGGTGTCAGTGCTCTCCATCTCAGTGCTGGTGGGGTGTCAGTGCTCTCTATCTCGGTGCTGGTGTCAGTGCTCTCTATCTCGGTGCTGATGTCAGTGCTCTCTATCACGGTGCTGGTGTCAGTGCTCTCTATCACTGTGCTGGTGTCAACGCTCTCTATCACAATGCTGGTGTCGGTGCTCTCTGTCTCGGTGTTGGTGGCAGTGTTCTATATCTCGGTGCTGGTGTCAGTACTCTCTATCACGGTGCTGGTGTCAGTGCTCTCTATCACTGTGCTGGTGTCAACGCTCTCTATCACAATGCTGGTGTCAGTGCTCTCTGTCTCAGTGCTGGTGGCAGTGTTCTATATCTCGGTGCTGGTGTCAGTACTCTCTATCACGGTGCTGGTGTCAGTGCTCTCTATCTCAGTGCTGGTGTCAGTGCTCTCTATCTCAGTGCCGGTGTCAGTGCTCTCTATCTCGGTGCTGGTGTCAGTTCTCTCTATCTCGGGGCTGGTGTCAGTGCTCTCTATCATGGTGCTGGTGTCAGTGCTCTCTCATCATCTCGGTGCTGGTGTCAGTGCTCTCCATCTCGGTGCTGGTGGGGTGTCAGTGCTCTCAATCTCGGTGCTGGTGTCAGTGCTCTCTATCACGGTGCTGGTGTCATTGCTCTCTATCTCGGTGCTGGTGTCAGTGCTCTCTCTCTATCTCGGTGCTGGTGTCAGTGCTCTCTATCATGGTGCTAGTGTCAGTGCTGTCAATCTCGGTGCTGGTGTCAGTGCCCTCTATCACGGTGCTGGTGTCAGTGCTCTCTATCTCAGTGCTGGTGTCAGTGCTCTCTATCTCGGTGCTGGTGTCAGTGCTCTCTACCATGGTGCTGGTGTCAGTGCTCTCTCATCATCTCGGTGCTGGTGTCAGTGCTCTCCATCTCGGTGCTGGTGGGGTGTCAGTGCTCTCTATCTCGGTGCTGGTGTCAGTGCTCTCTATCTCGGTGCTGGTGTCAGTGCTCTCTATCGCGGTGCTGGTGTCATTGCTCTCTATCTCGGTGCTGGTGTCAGTGCTCTCTCTCTATCTTGGTGCTGGTGTCAGTGCTCTCCATCTCAGTGCTGGTGGGGTGTCAGTGCTCTCTATCTAGGTGCTGGTGTCAGTGTTCTCTATCTCGGTGCTGGTGTCAGTGCTCTCTATCACGGTGCTGGTGTCAGTGCTCTCTCTCTATCTCGGTGCTGGTGTATATCAGGAAAAAATTGCTATATACCCCCATAGGGACCCATGTGGCATTAGAACATAAAAGTGACTCATCCATGGTATGTTTCACAGCCCTGGAAAGGGTCAAGACCTGAGGGGTGGCAACATTAATCAAAAGCTGCTTCAACGCAAAGCTAAATGGATATTTAAGTTGAATGCCACAAGGGCACCGGACCTTAATGACTCACTCAGCTATAGATCTTTTCTCTAATCAAATTAAATTGTGATAATGTCCATATAGTAGCCTTAGTGGTCTTCGGTCTGTGTAACATCGAGAGCTAGGTGTTGGCGCTAGCATTTACATAGTTACATAGTTACATAGTTAGCCAGGTTGAAAAAAGACACAAGTCCATCCAGTTCAACCAAAAATAAATAAAAAAATTATATCATACAATCCCATATACAGTTGATCCAGAGGAAGGCAAAAAAAAAGCAGCAGCGCATGATCCAATTTGCTAAAGCAGGGGGAAACATTCCTAGGCAATCTGATTTTCCCCAGATCAACTTTACCTATAAATGTTAGTACCCAGTTATATTATGTACACTTAGGAAATAATCCAGGCCTTTCTTAAAGCAATCTACTGAGCTGGCCAGAACCACCTCTGCAGGATGTAGAAATCAAGGGAGAAGTGATAAAAAGTAGTAAATCATCTGCGAATAAAGCGCACTTGTGAGACTCCTGACCCCGCAAATATTTGGGTGGTTCCTGATGCCTATTGCCAATGTCTGAATGGCGATCGGAAATATCAAAGGGGACAGGGAAAATCCCTGTCTAGTGCCCTTTGATATAGGAAACCGCTCTGAGTACTGACACTGAAGTCTCGTGCGCTGGGATTTGAGTATAGGGCCTTGAGAATTTCAAGAAAATTAGGGCCAAATCCCCACCTAGTTAATACCTCGAATAAGAATGGCCATCCGAGTGTATCAAACACTTTCTGCAAGTCAATAGACAAGAGGTAACCTTCCCAGGGGAAGCCACCATCCCATCCCGAGTGCAGGAGAGAGATAACATCAATGAATCTCCGTATCTAATCGGGTCCCTGTCTCCTCGGTATAAATACCACCTGATCTTTGTGTACATATCAGTCAATAAATGCAGATAGTCTATTTGATAACATTTTTGTTAGAATCTTGAGACCATTATGGATCATTAATATTGGTCTATAATTGTTAACTTCAGAGTTGTCCTTGCCCGGTTTCAGGATGACCAATATGTATGCAGAATTAGCGTCATCATCGAGATGGGTGCCATTCCGGAGGGAGTTAAAGTATCTCATTAGATATGGACAGAGTCTTGGAGCAAAAGTTTTATAATAACAGACAGAGAATCCATCCAGTCATGGTGTAGAGCTCTTTTTGAGGTTTTTAATTACCTCTAACACTTCTGACCCTGTATTAGAGGTGAGCCAAAGTCAGTTTGGGGAGCAGGATCCCCTCAAGAAAGCCCTGCAACTCTCTGGAGGGGATAGAGGTGTCAACTTGATATAACTTTTAGTAGAACCTATGGAATGTAGCCATTATTTTGTCTGGAATTTGGGTGAGGGTGCCTGTGGGGGTGCATATTTTTGGGAAGGAAAAGGAATGATGTTTAGGTGTTAGTCTGTTGGCCAGTCTCTGGCCTATCTTATATTTCAGTAAATAATGATGGGTGGTAGCCCAGTGCAGGTCCTTTTCAACCTGAGTGGTGAGCGCAATATTGAGGGAGAGTCTCGCTGCTTCTAGTTGTACTGTTGAGGAAGCTGTTGGGTTACGTTTATGGCTATTAGAAGGAATTCTTTTTCAAGATTGTCAATTTCAGCTCATTTGTGAGAAAATATATATGAGCTTATCCCTAATGACAGCCTTGTGAGCAGCCCAAAGCGTTGTCAGGGAAAGTCGCTCTGTGTTATTTAAGTCAATAAAGGACTTGATCTCTTTGGATAATCCAGTAGCCTGTATTGGGTCGCTCAGTTGGGCTTCATTGATGCGCCATCTAAAGGGGCCACAATGATCTTGGAGTCTCACGACATCCATCAGGACCATGGCGTGGTCTGATAGTGTAGAGTCTCTGATAAGTGATTTAGAAATGCATGGGATCGCAATGGCAGAAAGGAAAATGTGATCTATCCTGGCGTAGGAGCTATGCAGAGCAGACAAGTGTGTATAGTCTTTTGTGGACGTGTTTAATTCCCTTCATGTGTCTATTAAACCATGGGAGTTGACTAGTTTAGCTAAGCAAGCGCTAAATTTCGGGGGACAGCGTAGCCGGGCTTGGCCATTGTCCGACTTATCCAGAGTCTGGTCTAGGGCCACATTCGAGTCACCACCCATGATCAAAGTACCCGAGAAGTATGGGGAGAGAGTTTCTACAATGGAAGAAAAAAATTCTGCCTGGCCTCGGTTTGGGGCATAATATGAAATCAGTGTAAAAGAGGAGCCATGGATGGTACCCACTTAAAGTAGAAATCTACAGTTGGGATTTGATATCTCCTTAGAGAGGCTGGATGAGGTATGGGTAGAGAAAAAGAGAAAAAGAGAAAATTCCAACCCCTTTCGTTTTCTCCTCCGCATTAGAGATGTAAAACTAAGGATATTTGTGGTAGATATAAAAGGGTTTGTAACTTTTAGGGAAGTGTGTTTTCTGTAATAGAAGCACATCTAAGTGCTGGGAGTGATAGGTTTGGAACAATTTGTGCCTTTTCATCTGGGAATTTAAGCCTTAAACAGAGACAGAGACTTACCTTTTCAATAGCATTCTGGCCTGGTAGGAGTCTCAAGAAGACAACTTGAGGCACAGGAACATGGACATCAGCTGTGGTGTGTATTTCTCAGTGTCTGTAGGGAAGAAAAAGAGAATGTAAGAGCAGAAAGTGAAAGGAGAGAAATAAGAGAGAGGGTAGAAGAATAAGCGGTGCCCGTCCCTTGGACAAAGCAGTTCATTGCAAGCTGGGAATGGGCCTACCAGCTCCCACCTTAGGAGAGTACCTTACAAAATCCCACCTTAATGGTGGGCAGGGATCTTCGTCGACCCTAAGGAAAATCCTCAA
The DNA here is from genome assembly GCF_037356315.1 of Lithobates pipiens. Classification (NCBI taxonomy): domain Eukaryota; kingdom Metazoa; phylum Chordata; class Amphibia; order Anura; family Ranidae; genus Lithobates; species Lithobates pipiens. The sequence goes on along the minus strand of NW_027507790.1, from coordinate 276,203,581 downwards.
CATTGAGGCAGATGGAGGAGCATGTTATCCGTTCTGGCCTAGACCCACTAAAGTATTAAATGGTTAGACTAGTGAGGTTTCAGGGTATTGTCAGGGACGTGATTCAGGATAACCGGATCAACAGAAAAACTTAAGAAAAAGGCCACTCCATAGTGAGAGCCAGGTAGGCAAAAAAAAAATCCGCCCAGGCCCCACGCAACAATCAGTTAGCCTAAATAACTCCATGTAGGGCCCTTCCTAGGTGACTGTGTGGGAGTTAATTTGTAATCATGTAGAACTTATAAAAATTGACACATGCACTCTTGGGAACACATGCGAACATGTACACGCCTATTTTCCCTCCCCCCCAATCATGAGCTCTAAGGCCACAACAAAGGTGAAACAAAAAAAATGGTTCGGAACACTACATCCACTGGATAACTAGGTAAAAAGCAACAATCAAATAGTGTACATCGACACTGAAGGGATACTGGAAACAGGATCGAACAGGGAAAGAAAAACCTGTAAAAAGAGATAGTTAGATGTCCAGACAAGCCAGAGGAGGTTTAAAGGAGGTTGAACATCTTTGGATTGGTTGGTGTGTTGCCTCTGCCATAGAGGAGCAATAGGGCTCATTGGATGGGGTCGTTTGGAAGACCCCAGGGTCTTGTAGCTTTGGGCGTTACTGAAGGGACCTGCAAAATGAGGCCCAAATGCAGAGGAAGCCTTTCGCCTTCCTGGATGGTAGCGAAGCTGCATGGCATCTTTTAGCCTGACTCACTGAATGGCCCCTTGAATACTTAGGGGTTACTGGTAGTTCTTAGGGGATTACAGCAACGGAGGGAATGGTGGAGGAGGAGGGGGTGGAACTGACAGATTTTGCAGCATCACTACCAGCTGTATGGAGCTATGGTGGCAAAAGAAGCTCCAGCACCAAGCCCTGTCCTGCACGCTTCCTAGTTTCAAGCAGTTACCTAGTGTGGTGTGAATGAAATATATGTCTCTGACCATGTTTGCTGGTCCATGTGCTACCAGTAATGTGGACCTTGCAGTTGACTGCCTTGCCCAAAGATGCCAAATCATCACATACAGAATGGCCTTACATGCACAAAGAAATAGTTCCTGGGAACCTGCCATTGTGTTACAGCACATTCTGCAAATTTATGGAAGGGGGCAAACTCAACCAGATAGAAAGGCAGGAGTTGTAAAGCCAGCAATTTGGACAAGCTGGACTTTAGACACTGGGCATGTGGGTGGCAATGACATTTTTTTTTGCTGTAACAGTACGGGCAGAGAAATTTGCCTGCTATGCTCTACAGCTGGTGGTGTGCTTCTGGCAGACATGTTAGAAGGATTTGTGACACCCTTTGCTATACCATCATCCCTGTCAGTGGAGGCTGAGATGTTGTGGGTAGGGGTGAGCTCGGTGTTCAACTCGAATGCATGTTCGACTCGAACATCGGCCGTTCGTCTGTTCGGAAAATTCAGAACTTTGTGGACCGTTCCCACCAAATTCGTGTGGCAATGGCCCACAATGCACAGCTCCATCGCAGTGCATTGATGGCTCATGATTGGCCAAGCATGCACTGTGACCCCGCATGCTTGGCCAATCACAGCACCGGCAGTGAGGAGAGCCATAATTGGCCACAGGCAGGATGCCTGTGGCCAATTATAGCTCAGGGGTTTTATTACATGCTCCAAACTATATAAGGCTGCCAGCGCGGTGGCCTTGTGTAGTGTGTTCCGGCGTGCAGGGAAAGAGCTGGAGAGGCAGGGACAGTGTGTTCTTTTCTCAGACATCTTAAAGTTAAAGTGGTGTTGTGTGCCTCCAGCACAGTATACACCTGTACCTACCTTTTATTGCTGTTTTTCTCTAATTAAGGCATCTGCAGGAGTTAGTGGGTGTTGTGTACCTCCAGCAGAGTATACACCTGCATCTACCCTTTATTGCTGGTGTTCTATAATAAAGGCATCTGCAGGAGTTAGTGGGTGTTGTGTGCCTCCAGCACAGCACAATATACACCTGTATCTACCCTTTATTGCTGGTGTTCTCTAATACAGGCACCTGCAGGAGTTAAAGTGGGTGTTGTGTGCCTCCAGCACAGTATACACCTGGAGATACCCCTTATTGCTGGTGTTGTCTGTTGCATACCTTGCATATTAGCCTTTAAAATTAGCATTTTCGAACATTCGAGTCCCATAGATTTTAATAGGGTTCTAAAGTTCGTAAGAATTTGATGTCCGTTCGAAGGTTCTGGTGCGAACCGAACCGGGGGCTGTTCGGCTCATCCCTAATTGCAGGGGTAGACATGAAAAGAGAGGAGTGAGGAGGAGAAGAATGATGTCCCTTTTGTGTGGCTTTCAGGTGCTCTTGCCAAAGGGCTGATTGGTGGGAGCTTGAATGTCATTGCAAGCATGTGGTACCCAAATGGCTGGTCTTTTTGCCACACTTGATCTGCTTGTGACAGAGAATGAAATTTCCAACAGTGAAATAAGTTGTACATGTGTTAAAAAAAATTCCACACAGCTGAACTTTGGGAAGTGGGTTGTTAGCTAACAGATCCACAATCTGATGGAATAGGGTGTCTGCTCCCTATTGTTCCATGATGGCTGTTTCTGGAGGACATCCTGCCTCATTGGGGAAGTGCTTCCCCTTCACTTTTCTCCTCTGTTCTATTCAGCACCCAAGTCACATCATTGACCTCACCATCATCATCCCCTCCATTCTCATCATCACTGGAGCAAACTTGAAAAAAGGCTGCTGCCCATTTGTTGTTTATCGTAATGTTCTCCTCTCTCTGTAGGATCAAGTTACTCAGTTACTCCCTTCTTCAACATCAGAACCAACATCATAATCAAGTAAAGCCTTGCATCGTCAAGAAGTGTACATATAATTCAGCAGATTCCTCCATGCCTGATGCTGGGGCTATGGCAGGAGTAGCTGTGGACAAAAAGAAGAAAGGCAGCGCTATCTAAGCCCTTGTACACACGGTCGGAGAATCCGTCGGAATGTGTGCTATCGGACCGTGTTGTCGGATAATCCGACTGTATGTGGTATGCATCGGACTGATTCCGTCGGAATATCCGTCGGACCCAATTTTCCCACTTGTTGGAAATATTTTCCGACAAACTGGTTCGATCGGACATACTCCGATCATGTGTAGAGAATTTTGACAACTTAGTCCGACCGTGTGTATGCAACAGTTTCGGACAAGATCCGACGGACAAAATCCGACGGATTCGGTTGGCAGAATGTCCGACCGTGTGTACAGGGGCTAAGAGTAGAAGTACAAGACTTTAATAACCACAATGTGTTAACAACGTACAAGATCATAGTGGATATGCTTTTATGTTCCCCAAACCTTTTCCTGAGGGCCAATGTAAAGCAGGCTGCATGGGCATGACTGACAGTATATATCAAATTTAGAGGAATATGTGTAAAAGTCAGGAATTTTGAAGGTTTTTCCTTTTGAAGAAAATAATTTTTTACCTTGTTCATAGATGTGAACAGGTGCATCAGGAACCTAAATGTCTGTCGCTTTTACACCATCTAAGCTAATTATTTTTCTTTTTTTAAATGCTTTATTTTATTTTACAACATGAACAGGATAAAGTCACACAGCACGGAAAATCATATGGAGGCATACACTAAGTTTGGAGTTTGGTGTATAGATGTTAGTGATTGTAAAGTTCTTTGTTAGAAATACGAAGGTGAAGATCCATTTAAATGATGAATGATTAGGTTTGATGAAGCCAGATCTACAGCAAATCCAGATATCAAGAGGGAAGTAAAAAGAAGAGAGAGGAGATGAGGAGAGGGGGATGCAGAAAAGGATATAGTGGACAGTGGATAGGTTTATGATGCTCAGTATGGCTCAGTTGTGTGTAGGGCCTGGTACAAATGAAGAGGGGAATATGACATGTACGTGATTTTGGTGGGCATTAGAGAGCTGTGTTTAATCAAGCTTGTGACATTGCAGGTCATTTATCCAGGGAGACCAATTTAAGAATTATTTTTTCTTTATGATTGTTTTATATAGAAAATAATCATTATTGTGTATTTGAGGTGTGTTTAGGAATTGTGATTTCCAATATTGATTTTAAAATAACAATAAAGAAAATATTTGCTTGAAAAAAAAGATACATTTTGGAAAGGTCGGGTGAGCTTTAGCAAACATGAGTTCCAACTGTTCTTGAATAGATGGGGGAGCAGTATTTTTCCACGATCGTGTGATGGATAAGCGGGTGTGTTTTAAAAAAAGCATGGAAGAGGTTGGGCCATTCGTCCAGGCCCAGACCCAACAGAGTCAACTGAGGCATAATTCTTTGTGATATGTCTTTAACACTTTCTATAAACACTTGCACATCTTTCCAGAAGGGTGAAAGAATTGGACAAGTCCACCATATGAGGGCGAATGATCCCAGATAGCAAGAAATTGTGGTGTAAGTTTGAAAATTACTTGCTAAGCTATTGCTAGACTTGCCAGGCTTCACAAGTTTGTTGCACAATTGCAGCAAGTCCACATTGCATAGCTCCAGATTATCTTTCTTTGCAAACATTCTGCAAGTCTGCTGCAAGTTCTGCTTCAAATATGCTGTGCAATAGTCATCCCACCACAGGGGTCACTCACTGTGGCTGAATTTTCATGCTGTAGACTCTCAGAGCTCTTGCTGTAGACCTACTACTGCAACTTTTCTCTTGCTAGAGTCTTTCCCACAAATTTGCTACAAATTGGAAAAGTGTCAACTAGAATTTGGGCTTTAAGTGCTCTGCAAATATATAATTTGCCATTAAAAATGTACAAAAAGTGATTCATCACTGCCACAAATTTGTAGCAAGCTATAGCAGTTGTAGTACATTTTTTTTACACCTGCTTCCATGCCTATGTGAGAGGTAGCAGAAAATAATCTGGGATAATGCTTAGTAATACAATTTAAATTGGCAGTTGATGAATAAAAAGTGACTGCAGAGCTCAATCTCAGTCCCATGAAGACTCTCTCATGTGAAGACTGAGATTGAGCTCTGCAGTCACTTTTGCAGCAGTTGTCTTCTTATTCCGGGTTACAATCCTGCACACCGTCATTTTGTCTCTTTAAGCCTGTTGACCAATGACCATCTCAACCAGACTTATGCCTATCAGACAAGGTTTTCCTGGAAACTATATGCCATCATAACTGCCATCATAACTGTCAGGAACCATGAAACAGACTGAGACAGAAGTACAATCAAATCACACTTGTTTATTTATAAAAATAAAAAGGTAAATAGAAAAAAAGTGTAGTCAAGCATAGCCAGAGTCCAGTAGCCAGATCGGGTAGTCAGCCAGTCCAAAGTTCATAAACCAAATCGGGTAATCAGCCAGTCCAGAAGTCAGGTATCCAAGAAGAGCAACTGCAAGCAGGATAAGAAGCCAGGAGGGATGTCAGCAAGCCAGTCTTGAAACAAACAGCAGGAGATGGTTCCTTGTGATGTGACCAATGTGAAGGCAAAGGAAAGAGTGAGCTGGAAGGCTTTAAATAGGCAGGTCAGACGAGCATCATCGGGAACATCTGGTAACTGTGGAAAGAGAAGAGAGCTGGCAATTAGCCGACAGCTGAGCGGCCAGCCCAGAGGAGGAAGGGCTAAGCCAGCCCTGACAGTACCCCCCCAATGAACCCTCTCCCTCGGAGGGCCACCGGGCTTGAGGGGAAACCATCTATGGAACTCGCGGAGGAGGACAGGGGCATGTACATCAGAGGATTAAACCCAGGAGCGTTCCAATGCCCCAGGTACTGTATGCGCCCACGGAACCTACAGGAGTCAACAATGGATTGTACCTCATACTCCTCATGGTTCTCAACCTGAATAGGGTGAGGACGTGGCACAGAGGTGGTAAATCGGTTACAGACAAACGGTTTCAATAAGGAGACATGAAACACATTAGAGATGCGCATACTAGGAGGAAGGTCCAACGCGTAAGCTACTGGGTTAATCCTGCGAAGGATACGGAAAGACCAAATAAACTGAGGTGCAAACTTCTGTGAGGGAACACGAAGGAGGTTGCGAGATGACAGCCAGATCCTGTCCCCAACCTGGTAGGAAAGCGCAGGCAGGCGTCTGCGGTCAGCATGAAGTCTGTACCTATCATTAGCATGACGCAAAGCCTCCTGAACTTGTACCCAAGTGGAACGAAGACCACGGATATGCTCCTCTAACGCAGGAATACTCTGCAGAATAAACGAGTCAGGCCACATGGAAGGTTGGAAACCATAATTCGCCATAAATGGAGACAATCGGGAGGCAGAATTCAAGGCACTGTTGTGAGCAAACTCTGCCCAAGGTAATAGGTCAGACCAGTTGTTATGATGGTCAGAAATATAGCAACGTAGGAATTGCTCCAAGGACTGATTGGCTCATTCTGTGGCCCCATTAGACTGCGGGTGAGAACGCAAGCTGGATTCCCAACTGTGCACAAAAGGCTCACCAGAACCGGGAGACAAACTGACTCCCCCTATCTGAGACAATCACCTTGGGTAACCCATGTAAGCGAAAGATCTCCCGATCAAAAATGGAAGCCATTTCCTTAGAGGTGGACAACTTCTTAAGTGGAATACAATGACACATCTTAGATAACCGGTCAACCACTATAAGGATAACAGTGCTGCCTTGGGAGTTGGGCAATTCCATAATGAAATCCATAGACAGGTGAGTCCAGGGCCTCTCTCCATTTGGGTATGGGTTGTAGGAGGCCCACTGGAAGGTGTTGTGGAGTCTTACTCTGAGCACACATGGGACAGACAGCTACGAAGGCTGTAACATCAGCCCGTAGACTAGGCCACCAGAAATGTTGGGAGATGGCCCAAATGAGTTAATTCTTCCCAGGATGGCCAGCTGCCTTGGGAGAATGGTAAGTCTGGAGCACTGCAGTACAGACACTCTCTGGGACAAAGCAGCAGTCACAAGGTTTATCAGGAGGAGCATGGACCTGAGCAGCAAGAATTTTGTCACCCAAAGGAAAAGTAAGACTGGTAGCCAAGATACAATCAGGAGGAATCATAGGAACCGGAACCGACTCCGACTTGGAAGTGGAGGAAAATTGCCATGACAGGGCATCAGCCCTTACATTCTTAGTACCGGGTAAGAATGAGACAATGTAATTAAAGCTCAACAAGAAAAGAGCCTATTGCACCCTTCTGCGGGAGAGTTGCTTAGCCTCAGACAAGAATGTAAGATTCTTATGGTCAGTAAGAATAAGAATGGGCACAGTGGTACCTTCAAGGAGATGTATCCATTATTTCAGGACTAAAATGATCACCAACAGCTCTCTGTCACCAATCTCATAATTGCATTCAGCAGGTGACAATTTCTTGGAAAAGTAGCCACACGGATACATAGCGCTCTCAGAGTTAGGACGTTGAGACAGAAGGGCGCCAACTCCAGTCTCAGAAGCATCAACTTCTAGGATAAAAGGCAATGTAGAATCAGGATGTGCCAACACAGGAGCAGAAAGAAAGGCAGCCTTGAGAGTCTCAAAGGCCTTAATGGACTCCGGAGACCAACTCTGTGGGTTACCGTCCTTTCTGGTCATATCAGACAGAGGCTTGACCAGAGACGAGAAGTTACTAATAAACTTCCGATAGTAGTTGGAAAAGCCCAGGAAACGCTGCAGAGGACGTAAACCCACAGGTCTATGCCACTGTAGGACTGCCGACAGTTTCTCTGGGTCCATCAAAAAACCAGCAGTGGAAATGACATAGCCCAGGAATGTAACCTGTTCACGATGGAACTCACACTTCTCCAGTTTACAATAGATATTGTTCTCTCTTAGTTTCTGAAGTACACGACAGACATCTGTGTGGTGGCTCTCCAGGGACTTGGAAAATATGAGGATATCGAGATAAACCACCACACACAATTGCAACAAATCTTGGAGGACATCGTTAATAAATTCCTGGAAAATTGCTGGGGCGTTACAAAGGACAAAAGGCATTACCAGGTATTCATAATGGCCTGCTCTGGTATTAAACGCAGTTTTCCACTCGTCACCCTCCTTAATGCGCACGAGATTGTATGCCCCTCTCAGGTCAAGCTTTGTGAAAACCGTTGCTCCCTTGAGGCGGTCAAATAACTCTGTAATCAATGGAATCGGGTAGGCATTCTTAATCGTGACAAGATTGAGACCCCTATAATCAATACAAGGTCTCAGTTCACCGCTATTCTTTTTCACAAAGAAGAAACCAGCACCAGCAGGAGACGAGGACTTGCGGATGAAACCTCGAGAAAGTGCGTCAGCAACATACTCCTCCATGGCCTTATCCTCCAAGACCAACAAAGGGTAAACCCGGCCACGAGGAAATATGGCACCAGGTTGAAGGTCAATTGCGCAATCATAAGGCCGGTGTGGAGGCAAACTACTGGCTTGACCTTTATCAAAGACATCGCCAAAATAACAGTACTCCTCCAGCAGGGAGGGGAGTGGAGTGGTGCACAGGACCTTGGATACCTTCAGGAAGCATGTCTCACTGCATTGTGGTGACCAGAAGAGAACCTCAGCACGGAGCCAATCAAAAGAGGGGTTGTGCCTCTGTAACCAAGGATAACCAATAACCAGAGGAAACCTGGGTGAGGAAATAACTTGGAATTGGATTATCTCATGGTGAAGAGCCCCTATGGACAACAGTAGTGATGGCCGAACGGTTTGCCCGGCGGTCGTTTCGCAGCGAATTTTGGACGTTCGCGGTCCGCTCGTTCGGCGGACTATTGGCGTCATTCGCCCGGCGGACTTTCGTGTTTAATGTGTAAAAGAACTTTGACCTATGATGACACATCCATCATGGGGTACAGGACAGCCATTTGAGACATTACAGCACATGGACACTTGGACATTCCCCCTAACCTATAAATACACCCGATCCGGCGGCCATTTTACATTCTTTCTTCTGTCACTATAGGCAAAGGTTGCTGTTTGGAGCAGGGACAGATAAAACGCTAGCTATTTGGTACACAAAAGTTCTTTTCAGGACTGGTATAGGTGTTAGGTGAATATAGGTTTGCTGTGCTACTGATTGTTGCAGCAGCCTGAGTGTCTTTTGTCAGTTTGGAGAAAGGGACAGAGCGCTGTGTCTGCTGCTATTTTAGGGACAGCCAGATTAGTCATCATCATCATTCGCTGTTACTATCAGGTCCACAAAAGTGATATTCGAGTAACCAGTTATAGTTCCAGTCTCCTCTGTTTTGCCAGTTTGTATAGGGACAGGAAGGAAGCAGTGTGTCAGGCAGTGAGGGTCAGTTTAATCAGTAGCTGTTACTATTAGTTCCACAAAGGTTCTTTTCAGGACTGGTATCAGTGGTATGGTAATAGGCTTGTACACGTATAATATTCTTTCTTCCAAATATAGAAAGAATATTATACTGCCCTTCTGCTGCAGTCTGCTAATCATTCACAACCCACTTGTTCCACAAAACTCCTTATAAATAAGGACTGGTAACTTGGTCTGTCTAGGGTGCTACCGTACATAGTGTTGAGTGAGGTACAGTCTGCTACTCTATAAGGATTGGTATAGGTCCACAATACATAGGGTTGAGGTGCACTACTGCTAACTGACCGCTGCCCTATACTGCAGCAGTCCTTCATCGGTATAGGGACTGACGTACAGTCTGCTAATCATTCACACACAACCTACTTGGTCCAAAAAAGTTCTTATAAGGACTGGTAAGGTATAGGGTGCTACAGTACATAGGGTTGAGTGAGGTACAGTCTGCTACTCTATAAGGACTGGTATAGGTCCACAATACATAGGGTTGAGGTGCACTACTGCTAACTGACCGCTGCCCTATACTGCAGCAGTCCTTCATTGGTATAGGGACTGAGAGTTTTGTCACAGGGTCATTTAAAAAATGACAGGCAGAGGAAGAGGCAGGTCCTTCCGCAGGGGTGGTAGGGGTAGGGCAGGAGCAACAGGCTTGAGCCAAAGTGGGAAGTTGCAGAAGGTGCGTTCAATTACTTTTAAGGACGCACCAGACTTGGTTGAGTGGCTCGCTCAGCCTTACTCTTCTGCACCCTCCTCATCCTCTCGATCTGCACCCTCTTCTTCACTCTCTGCTATGTGCACCCCCAAAGACACTACCACCAACAACACCACCACCACCACCACCACATACCTTCCGCTTGAGTCACAGGAATTATTTTCCGATCCATATCAAGAGGACATTTCTGATGCGCAGCCACTCTTGGCATTGGATCAGGAAGAGGAGGTAGCAACAACCGCTACTCAGCAGTCTGACGACAGTACCCAGATCAGCCCAAGGAGGAGGTTGGTCCCCGGTGTTGCTGCCTACTTCGTGATCTCTACTTATAGCGGTCGGGAAGGTGACGTCGATGATGACGTGTCTAGTGATGTCACGTGGGTGCCCACAAGAGAGGAAGAGGAGGGGAGTTCAGAGGGAGATATGGACCAGAAGATAGGGAGGAGAAGCAGGAATAACTTACATTGCACAGGAGGGACAAAGCAGACTGCAAATTTATCAGGAGCGAGTCATCGACCATGTATGGTCACATCTGGCGCTCCCAGGACACCGGCACATGGCTCCGCAGTGTGGGCTTTTTTAAGGTGTCTGCTGCTGACAATAGCGTTGCCATCTGCAATCTTTGCAGTCAACGCATTAGTCGCGGTAAGCCCAACACTCACCTAGGGACGACCGCCTTAAGAAGGCACATGAGCAGCCATCACCGAGCCCAGTGGGAGCAACGGAACACACAAAGCCACACTGAAGGCTCTCACCGTCCAGCCTCGTCTTCTACTTCTCCTTCTCCTCTCTCCTCACAATTGTCCTCCACTCCACCTTCCATCACGCCAAGCTCACGTTTTTCTGCCAAAAGGCAGGCTTCCGTGGGCCTAATGTTCGAGCGTTAAAAAATGATGACGCCGGATAACCCTCTTGCCCAACGGTTGACGGCTGGCTTGTCAGAACTGATATCCCGCCAACTACTGCCATATAAACTGGTGGACTCGGAGGCCTTTCGCAAATTTGTAGCCATTGGAAGACCACAATGGAAGGTTCCAGGTAGTGATGGACGAACTTCCGACGGGACGTTTCGGCCGATAGTTCGCGAAACGGAACGTTCGCGGCGGGCCCCATTGACTTCAATGGGAGGCGAACTTCGCAAACCTTTAGGTTAAATTTGCAGCCACAAAATAATTATTAGCTGGGCAAACATAGTCCCACCACATAGCCAATGACATAACACATGTATGAGGTGAATTTGGGATCGATAACTACAAGCATTCTTTTTTTATATGGGAAATTGTTCTGACAATTCAGGACTGTGGAGCGCATGAAGGCAATGGAGGAGATGGAAGGTCAGGGACCAGGGTAGGCAAAGAAGAGGGTGCAGGAGATGATCACCAGCAGCGTGACATACAGCAATGACACCTGCACCGTGATAGAGTCATCTGACAACAGCACCGTGATAGAGAGCAGTGACATCAGCAGCGTGACATAAAGCATTAACACCAGCACCGTGACATACAGCATTGACAGCAACACCGTGATAGAGAGCACTGACATCAGCAGCGTGACATAAATCACTCACACCAGCACCGTGATGTACAGCAATGACAGCAGCACCATGATAGAGAGCACTCACATCAGAAGCGTAACATACAGCACTGACATCAGCACCGTGATATACAGCACTGACAGCAGCACCGTGATAGAGAGCACTGACATCAGAAGCGCGACATACCGCACTGACATCGGCACTGTGATAGAGAGCACTGACAGCAGCACCGTGATAGAGAGCACTGACATCAGAAGCGTGACATACAGCACTGACATCAGCACCGTGATATACAGCACTGACAGCAGCACCGTGATAGAGAGCACTGACATCAGAAGCGTGACATACAGCACTGACATCAGCACCGTTATATACAGCACTGACAGCAGCACCGTGATAGAGAGCACTGACATCAGAAGCATGACATACAGCACTGACATCAGCACCGTGATATACAGCACTGACAGCAGCACCGTGACAGAGAGCACTGACATCAGCAGAGTGACATTAAGCACTCACACCAGCACCATGATATACAGCACTGACAGCAGCACCGTAAGCAGCCCCAGGAGGAAGTCAGCACAGCACAGGGATGGTGTGATCCCCTCATAATAAGAACCCCCAGGAGGAAGTCAGCACAGCACAGGGATGGTGTGATCCCCTCATAATAAGCAGGCCCAGGAAAAAATCAGCACAGCACAGGGATGGTGTGATCCCCTCATAATAAGCAGGCCCAGGAGAAACTCAGCACAGCACAGGGATGGTGTGATCCCCTCATAATAAGAACCCCCAGGAGGAAGTCAGCACAGCACAGGGATGGTGTGATCCCCTCATAATAAGCAGGCCCAGGAGAAACTCAGCACAGCACAGGGATGGTGTGATCCCCTCATAATAAGAACCCCCAGGAGGAAGTCAGCACAGCACAGGGATGGTGTGATCCCCACATAATAAGCAGGCCCAGGAGAAACTCAGCACAGCACAGGGATGGTGTGATCCCCTCATAATAAGAACCCCCAGGAGGAAGTCAGCACAGCACAGGGATGGTGTGATCCCCTCATAATAAGAACCCCCATGAGTAAGTCAGCACAGCACAGGGATGGTGTGATCCCCTCATAATAAGCAGGCCCCGGAGAAACTCAGCACAGCACAGGGATGGTGTGATCCCCTCATAATAAGAACCCCCAGGAGGAAGTCAGCACAGCACAGGGATGGTGTGATCCCCTCATAATAAGCAGGCCCAGGAGAAACTCAGCATAGCACAGGGATGGTGTGATCCCCTCATAATAAGAACCCCCAGGAGGGGGTCAGCACAGCACAGGGATGGTGTGATCCCCTCATAATAAAAAACCCCAGGAGGAAGTCAGCACAGCACAGGGATGGTGTGATCCCCTCATATTAAGAACCCCCAGGAGTAAGTCAGCACAGCACAGGGATGGTGAGATCCCCTCATAATAAGCAGGCCCAGGAGAAACTCAGCACCGCACAGGGATGGTGTGATCCCCTCATAATGAGAACCCCCAGGAGGAAGTCAGCACAGCACAGGGATGGTGTGATCCCCTCATAATAAGCAGGCCCAGGAGGAAGTCAGCACAGCACAGGGATGGTGTGATCCCCTCATAATAAAAAACCCCAGGAGGAAGTCAGCACAGCACAGGGATGGTGTGATCCCCTCATAATAAGAACCCCCAGGAGTAAGTCAGCACAGCACAGGGATGGTGAGATCCCCTCATAATAAGCAGGCCCAGGAGAAACTCAGCACCGCACAGGGATGGTGTGATCCCCTCATAATGAGAACCCCCAGGAGGAAGTCAGCACAGCACAGGGATGGTGTGATCCCCTCATAATAAGCAGGCCCAGGAGGAAGTCAGCACAGCACAGGGATGGTGTGATCCCCTCATAATAACCAGGCCCAGGAGAAACTCAGCACAGCACAGGGATGGTGTGATCCCCTCATAATAAGCAGGCCCAGGAGGAAGTCAGCACAGCACAGGGATGGTGTGATCCCCTCATAATAACCAGGCCCAGGAGAAACTCAGCACAGCACAGGGATGGTGTGATCCCCTCATAATAAGCAGGCCCAGGAGAAACTCAGCACAGCACAGGGATGGTGTGATCCCCTCATAAGCAGCCCCAGTAGAAATATGACACCGCTCAACCTCTTCAAAGAGGAGGGTAGGGGCATATAGTACGGTGTGCTTTTTTGGGACAAGGAAGTGAGCCAAATGAAGAAAGAAGGTCTGTGTGCTTGATTAAAAAAATTGTTTATAGACATATACATGGTCTACTGGTCACATGTGTTGAATTCCTCCGAGATCCATGCCTCATTCATTTTTAGAAATGTGAGGTAGTTAACACTGTCGTGAGCTAGGCGAGTACGCTTATCGGTCACGATCCCCCCTGCTGCGCTGAACGTCCTTTCGGACAGGACACTGGATGAGGGGCAAGCCAACAGTTCCATTGCAAATTGGGCAAGCTCTGGCCAGAGGTCAAGCCTGCCCACCCAGTAGTCCAGGGGTTCATCACTCCTCAGAGCGTCCACATCGGCCGTTAACCCAATGTAGTCGGACACCTGATGGTCTAGGCGTTCCCTGATGCTGGATCCGGATGACACCTGTCGATGGGTCGGCTGAAAGAATGACCTCATATCCGAAGTCACCAACACATCTTCAAACCGGCCTCTTCTTGCAGGCGCTGTTGGATTGGTACCCGCAACTCCTTCTCTGGGAGTGGGAATTGCTCCTCTGCCAGCACACGCAAAAGCAGAATGCAGCATTTCTCGAAGCAGTGAGGTAGTTAACACTGTCATGAGCTAGGCGAGTACGCTTATCGGTCACGATCCCCCCTGCTGCGCTGAACGACATTTGTGGACCAAGTAGGTTGTGTGTGACTGATTAGCAGACTGTACGTCAGTCCCTATACTGCTGAAGGACTGCTGCAGTATAGGGCAGCGGTCAGCAGTAGTGCACCTCAACCCTATGTATTGTGGACCGATACCGGTCCTTACAGAACAGCAGACTGTACTTCACTCAACCCTATGTACTGTAGCACCCTTCACCAAGTTACCAGTCCTTATAAGGACCTTTTGTGGACCAAGTAGGTTGTGTGTGACTGATTAGCAGACTGTAGGTCAGTCCCTATACTGCTGAAGGACTGCTGCAGTATAGGGCAGCGGTCAGCAGTGGTGCACCTCAACCCTATCTATTGTGGACCGATAGCGGTCTTTACAGAACAGCAGACTGTACCTCACTCAACCCTATGTACTGTAGCACCCTTCACCAAGTTACCAGTCCTTATAAGGACCTTTGTGGACCAAGAAGGTTGTGTGTGACTGATTAGCAGACTGTAGGTCAGTCCCTATACTGCTGAAGGACTGCTGCAGTATAGGGCAGCAGTCAGCAGTGGTGAACCTCAACCCTATCTATTGTGGACTGATAGCGGTCCTTACAGAACAGCAGACTGTACCACACTCAACCCTATGTACTGTAGCACCCTACACCAAGTTACCAGTCCTTATAAGGACCTTTGTGGACCAAGTAGGTTGTGTGTGACTGATTAGCAGACTGTACGTCAGTCCCTATAATGCTGAAGGACTGCTGCAGTATAGGGCAGCGGTCAGCAGTGGTGCACCTCAACCCTATCTATTGTGGACCGATAGCGGTCCTTACAGAACAACAGACTGTACCTCACTCAACCCTATGTACTGTAGCACCCTTCACCAAGTTACCAGTCCTTATAAGGACCTTCGTGGACCAAGTAGGTTGTGTGTGACTGATTAGCAGACTGTACGTCAATCCCTATACTGCTGAAGGACTGCTGCAGTATAGGGCAGCGGTCAGCAGTAGTGCACCTCAACCCTATGTATTGTGGACCGATGCCGGTCCTTACAGAACAGCAGACTGTACCTCACTCAACCCTATCTACTGTAGCACCCTTCACCAAGTTACCAGTCCTTATAAGGACCTTTGTGGACCAAGTAGGTTGTGTGTGACTGATTAGCAGACTGTACGTCAGTCCCTATACTGCTGAAGGACTGCTGCAGTATAGGGCAGCGGTCAGCAGTGGTGCACCTCAACCCTATCTATTGTGGACCGATAGCGGTCCTTACAGAACAACAGACTGTACCTCACTCAACCCTATGTACTGTAGCACCCTTCACCAAGTTACCAGTCCTTATAAGGACCTTTGTGGACCAAGTAGGTTGTGTGTGACTGATTAGCAGACTGTACGTCAGTCCATATACTGCTGAAGGACTGCTGCAATATAGGGCAGCGGTCAGCAGTAGTGCACCTCAACCCTATGTATTGTGGACCGATACCGGTCCTTACAGAACAGCAGACTGTACCTCACTCAACCCTATGTACTGTAGCACCCTTCACCAAGTTACCAGTCCTTATAAGGACCTTTGTGGACCAAGTAGGTTGTGTGTGACTGATTAGCAGACTGTACGTCAGTCCCTATACTGCTGAAGGACTGCTGCAGTATAGGGCAGCGGTCAGCAGTGGTGCACCTCAACCCTATCTATTGTGGACTGATAGCGGTCCTTACAGAACAGCAGACTGTACCGCACTCAACCCTATGTACTGTAGCACCCTACACCAAGTTACCAGTCCTTATAAGGACCTTTGTGGACCAAGTAGGTTGTGTGTGACTGATTAGCAGACTGTACGTCAGTCCCTATACTGCTGAAGGACTGCTGCAGTATAGGGCAGCGGTCAGCAGTGGTGCACCTCAACCTTATCTATTGTGGACCGATAGCGGTCCTTACAGAACAACAGAATGTACCTCACTCAACCCTATGTACTGTAGCACCCTTCACCAAGTTACCAGTCCTCATAAGGACCTTTGTGGACCAAGTAGGTTGTGTGTGACTGATTAGCAGACTGTACGTCAGTCCCTATACTGCTGAAGGACTGCTGCAGTATAGGGCAGCGGTCAGCAGTAGTGCACCTCAACCCTATGTATTGTGGACCGATACCGGTCCTTACAGAACAGCAGACTGTACTTCACTCAACCCTATGTACTGTAGCACCCTTCACCAAGTTACCAGTCCTTATAAGGACCTTTGTGGACCAAGTAGGTTGTGTGTGACTGATTAGCAGACTGTACGTCAGTCCCTATACTGCTGAAGGACTGCTGCAGTATAGGGCAGCGGTCAGCAGTGGTGCACCTCAACCCTATCTATTGTGGACCGATAGCGGTCCTTACAGAACAACAGACTGTACCTCACTCAACCCTATGTACTGTAGCACCCTTCATCAAGTTACCAGTCCTTATAAGGACCTTTGTGGACCAAGAAGGTTGTGTGTGACTGATTAGCAGACTGTAGGTCAGTCCCTATACTGCTGAAGGACTGCTGCAGTATAGGGCAGCGGTCAGCAGTAGCGCACCTCAACCCTATGTATTGTGGACCGATACCGGTCCTTACAGAACAGCAGACTGTACCTCACTCAACCCTATGTAGTGTAGCACCCTTCACCAAGTTACCATTCCTTATAAGGACCTTTGTGGACCAAGTAGGTTGTGTGTGACTGATTAGCAGACTGTACGTCAGTCCCTATACTGCTGAAGGACTGCTGCAGTATAGGGCAGCAGTCAGCAGTGGTGAACCTCAACCCTATCTATTGTGGACTGATAGCGGTCCTTACAGAACAGCAGACTGTACCACACTCAACCTTATGTACTGTAGCACCCTACACCAAGTTACCAGTCCTTATAAGGACCTTTGTGGACCAAGTAGGTTGTGTGTGACTGATTAGCAGACTGTACGTCAGTCCCTATACTGCTGAAGGACTGCTGCAGTATAGGGCAGCGGTCAGCAGTAGTGCACCTCAACCCTATCTATTGTGGACTGATAGCGGTCCTTACAGAACAGCAGACTGTACCGCACTCAACCCTATGTACTGTAGCACCCTACACCAAGTTACCAGTCCTTATAAGGACCTTTGTGGACCAAGTAGGTTGTGTGTGACTGATTAGCAGACTGTACGTCAGTCCCTATACTGCTGAAGGACTGCTGCAGTATAGGGCAGCGGTCAGCAGTGGTGCACCTCAACCCTATCTATTGTGGACCGATAGCGGTCCTTACAGAACAACAGACTGTACCTCACTCAACCCTATGTACTGTAGCACCCTTCACCAAGTTACCAGTCCTCATAAGGACCTTTGTGGACCAAGTAGGTTGTGTGTGACTGATTAGCAGACTGTACGTCAGTCCCTAAACTGCTGAAGGACTGCTGCAGTATAGGGCAGCGGTCAGCAGTAGTGCACCTCAACCCTATGTATTGTGGACCGATACCGGTCCTTAAAGAACAGCAGACTGTACCTCACTCAACCCTATGTACTGTAGCACCCTTCACCAAGTTACCAGTCCTTATAAGGACCTTTGTGGACCAAGTAGGTTGTGTGTGACTGATTAGCAGACTGTACGTCAGTCCCTATACTGCTGAAGGACTGCTGCAGTATAGGGCAGCAGTCAGCAGTGGTGAACCTCAACCCTATCTATTGTGGACTGATAGCGGTCCTTACAGAACAGCAGACTGTACCACACTCAACCCTATGTACTGTAACACCCTACACCAAGTTACCAGTCCTTATAAGGACCTTTGTGGACCAAGTAGGTTGTGTGTGACTGATTAGCAGACTGTACGTCAGTCCCTATACTGCTGAAGGACTGCTGCAGTATAGGGCAGCGGTCAGCAGTGGTGCACCTCAACCCTATCTATTGTGGACCGATAGCGGTCCTTACAGAACAACAGACTGTACCTCACTCAACCCTATGTACTGTAGCACCCTTCACCAAGTTACCAGTCCTTATAAGGACCTTTGTGGACCAAGAAGGTTGTGTGTGACTGATTAGCAGACTGTAGGTCAGTCCCTATACTGCTGAAGGACTGCTGCAGTATAGGGCAGCGGTCAGCAGTAGCGCACCTCAACCCTATGTATTGTGGACCGATACCGGTCCTTACAGAACAGCAGACTGTACCTCACTCAACCCTATGTAGTGTAGCACCCTTCACCAAGTTACCATTCCTTATAAGGACCTTTGTGGACCAAGTAGGTTGTGTGTGACTGATTAGCAGACTGTACGTCAGTCCCTATACTGCTGAAGGACTGCTGCAGTATAGGGCAGCAGTCAGCAGTGGTGAACCTCAACCCTATCTACGTCTGATAGCGGTCCTTACAGAACAGCAGACTGTACCACACTCAACCTTATGTACTGTAGCACCCTACACCAAGTTACCAGTCCTTATAAGGACCTTTGTGGACCAAGTAGGTTGTGTGTGACTGATTAGCAGACTGTACGTCAGTCCCTATACTGCTGAAGGACTGCTGCAGTATAGGGCAGCGGTCAGCAGTAGTGCACCTCAACCCTATCTATTGTGGACCGATAGCGGTCCTTACAGAACAGCAGACTGTACCGCACTCAACCCTATGTACTGTAGCACCCTTCACCAAGTTACCAGTCCTTATAAGGACCTTTGTGGACTAAGTAGGTTGTGTGTGACTGATTAGCAGACTGTACGTCAGTCCCTATACTGCTAAAGGACTGCTGCAATATAGGGCAGCGGTCAGCAGTAGTGCACCTCAACCCTATGTATTGTGGACCGATACCGGTCCTTACAGAACAGCAGACTGTACCTCACTCAACCCTATGTACTGTAGCACCCTTCACCAAGTTACCAGTCCTTATAAGGACCTTTATGGACCAAGTAGGTTGTGTGTGACTGATTAGCAGACTGTACGTCAGTCCCTATACTGCTGAAGGACTGCTGCAGTATAGGGCAGCGGTCAGCAGTGGTGCACCTCAACCCTATCTATTGTGGACTGATAGCGGTCCTTACAGAACAGCAGACTGTACCGCACTCAACCCTATGTACTGTAGCACCCTACACCAAGTTACCAGTCCTTATAAGGACCTTTGTGGACCAAGTAGGTTGTGTGTGACTGATTAGCAGACTGTACGTCAGTCCCTATACTGCTGAAGGACTGCTGCAGTATAGGGCAGCGGTCAGCAGTGGTGCACCTCAACCCTATCTATTGTGGACCGATAGCGGTCCTTACAGAACAACAGACTGTACCTCACTCAACCCTATGTACTGTAGCACCCTTCACCAAGTTACCAGTCCTCATAAGGACCTTTGTGGACCAAGTAGGTTGTGTGTGACTGATTAGCAGACTGTACGTCAGTCCCTATACTGCTGAAGGACTGCTGCAGTATAGGGCAGCGGTCAGCAGTAGTGCACCTCAACCCTATGTATTGTGGACCGATACCGGTCCTTAAAGAACAGCAGACTGTACCTCACTCAACCCTATGTACTGTAGCACCCTTCACCAAGTTACCATTCCTTATAAGGACCTTTGTGGACCAAGTAGGTTGTGTGTGACTGATTAGCAGACTGTACGTCAGTCCCTATACTGCTGAAGGACTGCTGCAGTATAGGGCAGCAGTCAGCAGTGGTGAACCTCAACCCTATCTATTGTGGACTGATCGCGGTCCTTACAGAACAGCAGACTGTACCACACTCAACCCTATGTACTGTAACACCCTACACCAAGTTACCAGTCCTTATAAGGACCTTTGTGGACCAAGTAGGTTGTGTGTGACTGATTAGCAGACTGTACGTCAGTCCCTATACTGCTGAAGGACTGCTGCAGTATAGGGCAGCGGTCAGCAGTAGTGCACCTCAACCCTATGTATTGTGGACCGATGCCGGTCCTTACAGAACAGCAGACTGTACCGCACTCAACCCTATGTACTGTAGCACCCTACACCAAGTTACCAGTCCTTATAAGGACCTTTGTGGACCAAGTAGGTTGTGTGTGACTGATTAGCAGACTGTACGTCAGTCCCTATACTGCTGAAGGACTGCTGCAGTATAGGGCAGCGGTCAGCAGTGGTGCACCTCAACCCTATCTATTGTGGACCGATAGCGGTCCTTACAGAACAACAGACTGTACCTCACTCAACCCTATGTACTGTAGCACCCTTCACCAAGTTACCAGTCCTTATAAGGACCTTTTTTGGACCAAGTAGGTTGTGTGTGACTGATTAGCAGACTGTACGTCAGTCCCTATACTGCTGAAGGACTGCTGCAATATAGGGCAGCGGTCAGCAGTAGTGCACCTCAACCCTATCTATTGTGGACTGATAGCGGTCCTTACAGAACAGCAGACTGTACCGCACTCAACCCTATGTACTGTAGCACCCTACACCAAGTTACCAGTCCTTATAAGGACCTTTGTGGACCAAGTAGGTTGTGTGTGACTGATTAGCAGACTGTACGTCAGTCCCTATACTGCTGAAGGACTGCTGCAGTATAGGGCAGCGGTCAGCAGTGGTGCACCTCAACCCTATCTATTGTGGACTGATACCGGTCCTTACAGAACAGCAGACTGTACCTCACTCAACCCTATGTACTGTAGCACCCTACACCAAGTTACCAGTCCTTATAAGGACCTTTGTGGACCAAGTAGGTTGTGTGTGACTGATTAGCAGACTGTACGTCAGTCCCTATACTGCTGAAGGACTGCTGCAGTATAGGGCAGCGGTCAGCAGTGGTGCACCTCAACCCTATCTATTGTGGACTGATACCGGTCCTTACAGAACAGCAGACTGTACCTCACTCAACCCTATGTACTGTAGCACCCTACACCAAGTTACCAGTCCTTATAAGGACCTTTGTGGACCAAGTAGGTTGTGTGTGACTGATTAGCAGACTGTACGTCAGTCCCTATATTGCTGAAGGACTGCTGCAGTATAGGGCAGCGGTCAGCAGTGGTGCACCTCAACCCTATCTATTGTGGACCGATAGCGGTCCTTACAGAACAACAGACTGTACCTCACTCAACCCTATGTACTGTAGCACCCTTCACCAAGTTACCAGTCCTTATAAGGACCTTCGTGGACCATGTAGGTTGTGTGTGACTGATTAGCAGACTGTACGTCAATCCCTATACTGCTGAAAGACTGCTGCAGTATAGGGCAGCGGTCAGCAGTAGTGCACCTCAACCCTATGTATTGTGGACTGATACCGGTCCTTACAGAACAGCAGACTGTACCGCACTCAACCCTATGTACTGTAGCACCCTACACCAAGTTACCAGTCCTTATAAGGACCTTTGTGGACCAAGTAGGTTGTGTGTGACTGATTAGCAGACTGTACGTCAGTCCCTATACTGCTGAAGGACTGCTGCAGTATAGGACAGCGGTCAGCAGTGGTGCACCTCAACCCTATCTATTGTGGACTGATAGCGGTCCTTACAGAACAGCAGACTGTACCGCACTCAACCCTATGTACTGTAGCACCCTACAACAAGTTACCAGTCCTTATAAGGACCTTTGTGGACCAAGTAGGTTGTGTGTGACTGATTAGCAGACTGTACGTCAGTCCCTATACTGCTGAAGGACTGCTGCAGTATAGGGCAGCGGTCAGCAGTAGTGCACCTCAACCCTATGTATTGTGGACCGATACCGGTCCTTACAGAACAGCAGACTGTACCTCACTCAACCCTATGTACTGTAGCACCCTTCACCAAGTTACCAGTCCTTATAAGGACCTTTGTGGACCAAGTAGGTTGTGTGTGACTGATTAGCAGACTGTACGTCAGTCCCTATACTGCTGAAGGACTGCTGCAGTATAGGGCAGCGGTCAGCAGTGGTGCACCTCAACCCTATCTATTGTGGACCGATAGCGGTCCTTACAGAACAGCATACTGTACCTCACTCAACCCTATGTACTGTAGCACCCTTCACCAAGTTTCCAGTCCTTATAAGGACAATTGTGGACCAAGAAGGTTGTATGTGACTGATTAGCAGACTGTACGTCAGTCCCTATACTGCTGAAGGACTGCTGCAGTATAGGGCAGCGGTCAGCAGTGGTGAACCTCAACCCTATCTATTGTGGACTGATAGCGGTCCTTACAGAACAGCAGACTGTACCACACTCAACCCTATGTACTGTAACACCCTACACCAAGTTACCAGTCCTTATAAGGACCTTTGTGGACCAAGTAGGTTGTGTGTGACTGATTAGCAGACTGTACGTCAGTCCCTATACTGCTGAAGGACTGCTGCAGTATAGGGCAGCGGTCAGCAGTGGTGAACCTCAACCCTATCTATTGTGGACTGATAGCGGTCCTTACAGAACAGCAGACTGTAACACACTCATCCCTATGTACTGTAGCACCCTACACCAAGTTAGCAGTCCTTATAAGGACCTTTGTGGACCAAGTAGGTTGTGTGTGACTGATTAGCAGACTGTACGTCAGTCCCTATATTGCTGAAGGACTGCTGCAGTATAGGGCAGCGGTCAGCAGTGGTGCACCTCAACCCTATCTATTGTGGACCAATAGCGGTCCTTACAGAACAACAGACTGTACCTCACTCAACCCTATGTACTGTAGCACCCTTCACCAAGTTACCAGTCCTTATAAGGACCTTCGTGGACCAAGTAGGTTGTGTGTGACTGATTAGCAGACTGTACGTCAATCCCTATACTGCTGAAAGACTGCTGCAGTATAGGGCAGCGGTCAGCAGTAGTGCACCTCAACCCTATGTATTGTGGACTGATACCGGTCCTTACAGAACAGCAGACTGTACCGCACTCAACCCTATGTACTGTAGCACCCTACACCAAGTTACCAGTCCTTATAAGGACCTTTGTGGACCAAGTAGGTTGTGTGTGACTGATTAGAAGACTGTACGTCAGTCCCTATACTGCTGAAGGACTGCTGCAGTATAGGGCAGCGGTCAGCAGTGGTGCACCTCAACCCTATCTATTGTGGACCGATAGCGGTCCTTACAGAACAACAGACTGTACCTCACTCAACCCTATGTACTGTAGCACCCTTCACCAAGTTACCAGTCCTCATAAGGACCTTTGTGGACCAAGTAGGTTGTGTGTGACTGATTAGCAGACTGTACGTCAGTCCCTATACTGCTGAAGGACTGCTGCAATATAGGGCAGCGGTCAGCAGTAGTGCACCTCAACCCTATGTATTGTGGACCGATACCGGTCCTTACAGAACAGCAGACTGTACCTCACTCAACCCTATGTACTGTAGCACCCTTCACCAAGTTACCATTCCTTATAAGGACCTTTGTGGACCAAGTAGGTTGTGTGTGACTGATTAGCAGACTGTACGTCAGTCCCTATACTGCTGAAGGACTGCTGCAGTATAGGGCAGCGGTCAGCAGTGGTGCACCTCAACCCTATCTATTGTGGACCGATAGCGGTCCTTACAGAACAACAGACTGTACCTCACTCAACCCTATGTACTGTAGCACCCTTCACCAAGTTACCAGTCCTTATAAGGACCTTTGTGGACCAAGTAGGTTGTGTGTGACTGATTAGCAGACTGTACGTCAATCCCTATACTGCTGAAGGACTGCTGCAGTATAGGCCAGCGGTCAGCAGTAGTGCACCTCAACCCTATGTATTGTGGACCGATACCGGTCCTTACAGAACAGCAGACTGTACCGCACTCAACCCTATGTACTGTAGCACCCTACACCAAGTTACCAGTCCTTATAAGGACCTTTGTGGAACAAGTAGGTTGTGTGTGACTGATTAGCAGACTGTACTTCAGTCCCTATATTGCTGAAGGACTGCTGCAGTATAGGGCAGCGGTCAGCAGTGGTGCACCTCAACCCTATCTATTGTGGACCGATAGCGGTCCTTACAGAACAACAGACTGTACCTCACTCAACCCTATGTACTGTAGCACCCTTCACCAAGTTACCAGTCCTTATAAGGACCTTCGTGGACCAAGTAGGTTGTGTGTGACTGATTAGCAGACTGTACGTCAATCCCTATACTGCTGAAAGACTGCTGCAGTATAGGGCAGCGGTCAGCAGTAGTGCACCTCAACCCTATGTATTGTGGACTGATACCGGTCCTTACAGAACAGCAGACTGTACCGCACTCAACCCTATGTACTGTAGCACCCTACACCAAGTTACCAGTCCTTATAAGGACCTTTGTGGACCAAGTAGGTTGTGTGTGACTGATTAGCAGACTGTACGTCAGTCCCTATACTGCTGAAGGACTGCTGCAGTATAGGGCAGCGGTCAGCAGTGGTGCACCTCAACCCTATCTATTGTGGACCGATAGCGGTCCTTACAGAACAACAGACTGTACCTCACTCAACCCTATGTACTGTAGCACCCTTCACCAAGTTACCAGTCCTCATAAGGACCTTTGTGGACCAAGTAGGTTGTGTGTGACTGATTAGCAGACTGTACGTCAGTCCCTATACTGCTGAAGGACTGCTGCAATATAGGGCAGCGGTCAGCAGTAGTGCACCTCAACCCTATGTATTGTGGACCGATACCGGTCCTTACAGAACAGCAGACTGTACCTCACTCAACCCTATGTACTGTAGCACCCTTCACCAAGTTACCATTCCTTATAAGGACCTTTGTGGACCAAGTAGGTTGTGTGTGACTGATTAGCAGACTGTACGTCAGTCCCTATACTGCTGAAGGACTGCTGCAGTATAGGGCAGCGGTCAGCAGTGGTGCACCTCAACCCTATCTATTGTGGACCGATAGCGGTCCTTACAGAACAACAGACTGTACCTCACTCAACCCTATGTACTGTAGCACCCTTCACCAAGTTACCAGTCCTTATAAGGACCTTTGTGGACCAAGTAGGTTGTGTGTGACTGATTAGCAGACTGTACGTCAATCCCTATACTGCTGAAGGACTGCTGCAGTATAGGGCAGCGGTCAGCAGTAGTGCACCTCAACCCTATGTATTGTGGACCGATACCGGTCCTTACAGAACAGCAGACTGTACCGCACTCAACCCTATGTACTGTAGCACCCTACACCAAGTTACCAGTCCTTATAAGGACCTTTGTGGAACAAGTAGGTTGTGTGTGACTGATTAGCAGACTGTACGTCAGTCCCTATATTGCTGAAGGACTGCTGCAGTATAGGGCAGCGGTCAGCAGTGGTGCACCTCAACCCTATCTATTGTGGACCGATAGCGGTCCTTACAGAACAACAGACTGTACCTCACTCAACCCTATGTACTGTAGCACCCTTCACCAAGTTACCAGTCCTTATAAGGACCTTCGTGGACCAAGTAGGTTGTGTGTGACTGATTAGCAGACTGTACGTCAATCCCTATACTGCTGAAAGACTGCTGCAGTATAGGGCAGCGGTCAGCAGTAGTGCACCTCAACCCTATGTATTGTGGACTGATACCGGTCCTTACAGAACAGCAGACTGTACCGCACTCAACCCTATGTACTGTAGCACCCTACACCAAGTTACCAATCCTTATAAGGACCTTTGTGGACCAAGTAGGTTGTGTGTGACTGATTAGCAGACTGTACGTCAGTCCCTATACTGCTGAAGGACTGCTGCAGTATAGGGCAGCGGTCAGCAGTGGTGCACCTCAACCCTATCTATTGTGGACCGATAGCGGTCCTTACAGAACAACAGACTGTACCTCACTCAACCCTATGTACTGTAGCACCCTTCACCAAGTTACCAGTCCTTATAAGGACCTTTGTGGACCAAGTAGGTTGTGTGTGACTGATTAGCAGACTGTACGTCAGTCCCTATACTGCTGAAGGATTGCTGCAATATAGGGCAGCGGTCAGCAGTAGTGCACCTCAACCCTATGTATTGTGGACCGATACCGGTCCTTACAGAACAGCAGACTGTACCTCACTCAACCATATGTACTGTAGCACCCTTCACCAAGTTACCAGTCCTTATAAGGACCTTTGTGGACCAAGTAGGTTGTGTGTGACTGATTAGCAGACTGTACGTCAGTCCCTATACTGCTGAAGGACTGCTGCAGTATAGGGCAGCGGTCAGCAGTGGTGCACCTCAACCCTATCTATTGTGGACGGATAGCGGTCCTTACAGAACAGCAGACTGTACCGCACTCAACCCTATGTACTGTAGCACCCTACACCAAGTTACCAGTCCTTATAAGGACCTTTGTGGACCAAGTAGGTTGTGTGTGACTGATTAGCAGACTGTACGTCAGTCCCTATACTGCTGAAGGACTGCTGCAGTATAGGGCAGCGGTCAGCAGTGGTGCACCTCAACCCTATCTATTGTGGACCGATAGCGGTCCTTACAGAACAGCATACTGTACCTCACTCAACCCTATGTACTGTAGCACCCTTCACCAAGTTACCAGTCCTTATAAGGACAATTGTGGACCAAGAAGGTTGTATGTGACTGATTAGCAGACTGTACGTCAGTCCCTATACTGCTGAAGGACTGCTGCAGTATAGGGCAGCGGTCAGCATTGGTGAACCTCAACCCTATCTATTGTGGACTGATAGCGGTCCTTACAGAACAGCAGACTGTACCACACTCAACCCTATGTACTGTAACACCCTACACCAAGTTACCAGTCCTTATAAGGACCTTTGTGGACCAAGTAGGTTGTGTGTGACTGATTAGCAGACTGTACGTCAGTCCCTATACTGCTGAAGGACTGCTGCAGTATAGGGCAGCGGTCAGCAGTGGTGAACCTCAACCCTATCTATTGTGGACTGATAGCGGTCCTTACAGAACAGCAGACTGTACCACACTCAACCCTATGTACTGTAGCACCCTACACCAAGTTACCAGTCCTTATAAGGACCTTTGTGGACCAAGTAGGTTGTGTGTGACTGATTAGCAGACTGTACGTCAGTCCCTATACTGCTGAAGGACTGCTGCAGTATAGGGCAGCGGTCAGCAGTGGTGCACCTCAACCCTATCTATTGTGGACCGATAGCGGTCCTTACAGAACAGCAGACTGTACCGCACTCAACCCTATGTACTGTAGCACCCTACACCAAGTTACCAGTCCTTATAAGGACCTTTGTGGACCAAGTAGGTTGTGTGTGACTGATTAGCAGACTGTACGTCAGTCCCTATACTGCTGAAGGACTGCTGCAGTATAGGGCAGCGGTCAGCAGTGGTGCACCTCAACCCTATCTATTGTGGACCGATAGCGGTCCTTACAGAACAACAGACTGTACCTCACTCCACCCTATGTACTGTAGCACCCTTCACCAAGTTACCAGTCCTTATAAGGACCTTTGTGGACCAAGTAGGTTGTGTGTGACTGATTAGCAGACTGTACGTCAGTCCCTATACTGCTGAAGGACTGCTGCAATATAGGGCAGCGGTCAGCAGTATTGCACCTCAACCCTATGTATTGTGGACCGATACCGGTCCTTACAGAACAGCAGACTGTACCTCACTCAACCCTATGTACTGTAGCACCCTTCACCAAGTTACCAGTCATTATAAGGACCTTTGTGGACCAAGTAGGTTGTGTGTGACTGATTAGCAGACTGTACGTCAGTCCCTATACTGCTGAAGGACTGCTGCAGTATAGGGCAGCGGTCAGCAGTGGTGCACCTCAACCCTATCTATTGTGGACCGATAGCGGTCCTTACAGAACAACAGACTGTACCTCACTCAACCCTATGTACTGTAGCACCCTTCACCAAGTTACCAGTCCTCATAAGGACCTTTGTGGACCAAGTAGGTTGTGTGTGACTGATTAGCAGACTGTACGTCAGTAGCTATACCGATGAAGGACTGCTGCAGTATAGGGCAGCGGTCAGCAGTAGTGCACCTCAACCCTATGTATTGTGGACCGATACCGGTCCTTACAGAACAGCAGACTGTACCTCACTCAACCCTATGTACTGTAGCACCCTTCACCAACTTACCAGTCCTTATAAGGACCTTTGTGGACCAAGTAGGTTGTGTGTGACTGATTAGCAGACTGTACGTCAGTCCCTATACTGCTGAAGGACTGCTGCAGTATAGGGCAGCGGTCAGCAGTGGTGCACCTCAACCCTATCTATTGTGGACCGATAGTGGTCCTTACAGAACAGCATACTGTACCTCGCTCAACCCTATGTACTGTAGCACCCTTCACCAAGTTACCAGTCCTTATAAGGACAATTGTGGACCAAGAAGGTTGTATGTGACTGATTAGCAGACTGTACGTCAGTCCCTATACTGCTGAAGGACTGCTGCAGTATAGGGCAGCGGTCAGCAGTGGTGAACCTCAACCCTATCTATTGTGGACTGATAGCGGTCCTTACAGAACAGCAGACTGTACCACACTCAACCCTATGTACTGTAACACCCTACACCAAGTTACCAGTCCTTATAAGGACCTTTGTGGACCAAGTAGGTTGTGTGTGACTGATTAGCAGACTGTACGTCAGTCCCTATACTGCTGAAGGACTGCTGCAGTATAGGGCAGCGGTCAGCAGTGGTGAACCTCAACCCTATCTATTGTGGACTGATAGCGGTCCTTACAGAACAGCAGACTGTACCACACTCAACCCTATGTACTGTAGCACCCTACACCAAGTTACCAGTCCTTATAAGGACCTTTGTGGACCAAGTAGGTTGTGTGTGACTGATTAGCAGACTGTACGTCAGTCCCTATACTGCTGAAGGACTGCTGCAGTATAGGGCAGCGGTCAGCAGTGGTGCACCTCAACCCTATCTATTGTGGACCGATAGCGGTCCTTACAGAACAGCAGACTGTACCGCACTCAACCCTATGTACTGTAGCACCCTACACCAAGTTACCAGTCCTTATAAGGACCTTTGTGGACCAAGTAGGTTGTGTGTGACTGATTAGCAGACTGTACGTCAGTCCCTATACTGCTGAAGGACTGCTGCAGTATAGGGCAGCGGTCAGCAGTGGTGCACCTCAACCCTATCTATTGTGGACCTATAGCGGTCCTTACAGAACAACAGACTGTACCTCACTCAACCCTATGTACTGTAGCACCCTTCACCAAGTTACCAGTCCTCATAAGGACCTTTGTGGACCAAGTAGGTTGTGTGTGACTGATTAGCAGACTGTACGTCAGTCCCTATACTGCTGAAGGACTGCTGCAATATAGGGCAGCGGTCAGCAGTAGTGCACCTCAACCCTATGTATTGTGGACCGATACCGGTCCTTACAGAACAGCAGACTGTACCTCACTCAACCCTATGTACTGTAGCACCCTTCACCAAGTTACCAGTCCTTATAAGGACCTTTGTGGACCAAGTAGGTTGTGTGTGACTGATTAGCAGACTGTATGTCAGTCCCTATACTGCTGAAGGACTGCTGCAGTATAGGGCAGCGGTCAGCAGTGGTGCACCTCAACCCTATCTATTGTGGACCTATAGCGGTCCTTACAGAACAACAGACTGTACCTCACTCAACCCTATGTACTGTAGCACCCTTCACCAAGTTACCAGTCCTCATAAGGACCTTTGTGGACCAAGTAGGTTGTGTGTGACTGATTAGCAGACTGTACGTCAGTCCCTATACCGATGAAGGACTGCTGCAGTATAGGGCAGCGGTCAGCAGTAGTGCACCTCAACCCTATGTATTGTGGACCGATACCGGTCCTTAAAGAACAGCAGACTGTACCTCACTCAACCCTATGTACTGTAGCACCCTTCACCAAGTTACCATTCCTTATAAGGACCTTTGTGGACCAAGTAGGTTGTGTGTGACTGATTAGCAGACTGTACGTCAGTCCCTATACTGCTGAAGGACTGCTGCAGTATAGGGCAGCGGTCAGCAGTGGTGAACCTCAACCCTATCTATTGTGGACTGATAGCGGTCCTTACAGAACAGCAGACTGTACCACACTCAACCCTATGTACTGTAACACCCTACACCAAGTTACCAGTCCTTATAAGGACCTTTGTGGACCAAGTAGGTTGTGTGTGACTGATTAGCAGACTGTACGTCAGTCCCTATACTGCTGAAGGACTGCTGCAGTATAGGGCAGCGGTCAGCAGTGGTGAACCTCAACCCTATCTATTGTGGACTGATAGCGGTCCTTACAGAACAGCAGACTGTACCACACTCAACCCTATGTACTGTAGCACCCTACACCAAGTTACCAGTCCTTATAAGGACCTTTGTGGACCAAGTAGGTTGTGTGTGACTGATTAGCAGACTGTACGTCAGTCCCTATACTGCTGAAGGACTGCTGCAGTATAGGGCAGCGGTCAGCAGTGGTGCACCTCAACCCTATCTATTGTGGACCGATAGCGGTCCTTACAGAACAGCAGACTGTACCGCACTCAACCCTATGTACTGTAGCACCCTACACTAAGTTACCAGTCCTTATAAGGACCTTTGTGGACCAAGTAGGTTGTGTGTGACTGATTAGCAGACTGTACGTCAGTCCCTATACTGCTGAAGAACTGCTGCAGTATAGGGCAGCCGTCAGCAGTGGTGCACCTCAACCCTATCTATTGTGGACCGATAGCGGTCCTTACAGAACAACAGACTGTACCTCACTCAACCCTATGTACTGTAGCACCCTTCACCAAGTTACCAGTCCTTATAAGGACCTTTGTGGACCAAGTAGGTTGTGTGTGACTGATTAGCAGACTGTATGTCAGTCCCTATACTGCTGAAGGACTGCTGCAATATAGGGCAGCGGTCAGCAGTAGTGCACCTCAACCCTATGTATTGTGGACCGATACCGGTCCTTACAGAACAGCAGACTGTACCTCACTCAACCCTATGTACTGTAGCACCCTTCACCAAGTTACCAGTCCTTATAAGGACCTTTGTGGACCAAGTAGGTTGTGTGTGACTGATTAGCAGACTGTACGTCAGTCCCTATACTGCTGAAGGACTGCTGCAGTATAGGGCAGCGGTCAGCAGTGGTGCACCTCAACCCTATCTATTGTGGACCGATAGCGGTCCTTACAGAACAACAGACTGTACCTCACTCAACCCTATGTACTGTAGCACCCTTCACCAAGTTACCAGTCCTCATAAGGACCTTTGTGGACCAAGTAGGTTGTGTGTGACTGATTAGCAGACTGTACGTCAGTCCCTATACCGATGAAGGACTGCTGCAGTATAGGGCAGCGGTCAGCAGTAGTGCACCTCAACCCTATGTATTGTGGACCGATACCGGTCCTTAAAGAACAGCAGACTGTACCACACTCAACCCTATGTACTGTAGCACCCTTCACCAAGTTACCATTCCTTATAAGGACCTTTGTGGACCAAGTAGGTTGTGTGTGACTGATTAGAAGACTGTACGTCAGTCCCTATACTGCTGAAGGACTGCTGCAGTATAGGGCAGCGGTCAGCAGTGGTGAACCTCAACCCTATCTATTGTGGACTGATAGCGGTCCTTACAGAACAGCAGACTGTACCACACTCAACCCTATGTACTGTAACACCCTACACCGAGTTACCAGTCCTTATAAGGACCTTTGTGGACCAAGTAGGTTGTGTGTGACTGATTAGCAGACTGTACGTCAGTCCCTATACTGCTGAAGGACTGCTGCAGTATAGGGCAGCGGTCAGCAGTGGTGAACCTCAACCCTATCTATTGTGGACTGATAGCGGTCCTTACAGAACAGCAGACTGTACCACACTCAACCCTATGTACTGTAACACCCTACACCAAGTTACCAGTCCTTATAAGGACCTTTGTGGACCAAGAAGGTTGTGTGTGACTGATTAGCAGACTGTAGGTCAGTCCCTATACTGCTGAAGGACTGCTGCAGTATAGGGCAGCGGTCAGCAGTAGTGCACCTCAACCCTATGTATTGTGGACCGATACCGGTCCTTACAGAACAGCAGACTGTACCTCACTCAACCCTATGTAGTGTAGCACCCTTCACCAAGTTACCATTCCTTATAAGGAGCTTTGTGGACCAAGTAGGTTGTGTGTGACTGATTAGCAGACTGTACGTCAGTCCCAATACTGCTGAAGGACTGCTGCAGTATAGGGCAGCGGTCAGCAGTGGTGAACCTCAACCCTATCTATTGTGGACTGATAGCGGTCCTTACAGAACAGCAGACTGTACCACACTCAACCCTATGTACTGTAGCACCCTACAACAAGTTACCATTCCTTATAAGGAGCTTTGTGGACCAAGTAGGTTGTGTGTGACTGATTAGCAGACTGTACATCAGTCCCTATACTGCTGAAGGACTGCTGCAGTATAGGGCAGCGGTCAGCAGTGGTGCACCTCAACCCTATCTATTGTGGACCGATAGCGGTCCTTACAGAACAACAGACTGTACCTCACTCAACCCTATGTACTGTAGCACCCTTCACCAACTTACCAGTCCTTATAAGGACCTTCGTGGACCAAGTAGGTTGTGTGTGACTGATTAGCAGACTGTACGTCAATCCCTATACTGCTGAAGCACTGCTGCAGTATAGGGCAGCGGTCAGCAGTAGTGCACCTCAACCCTATGTATTGTGGACCGATACTGGTCCTTACAGAACAGCAGACTGTACCTCACTCAACCCTATGTACTGTAGCACCCTTCACCAAGTTACCAGTCATTATAAGGACCTTTGTGGACCAAGTAGGTTGTGTGTGATTGATTAGCAGACTGTACGTCAGTCCCTATACTGCTGAAGGACTGCTGCAGTATAGGGCAGCGGTCAGCAGTGGTGCACCTCAACCCTATCTATTGTGGACCGATAGCGGTCCTTACAGAACAGCAGACTGTACCGAACTCAACCCTATGTACTGTAGCACCCTTCACCAAGTTACCAGTCCTTATAAGGACCTTTGTGGACTAAGTAGGTTGTGTGTGACTGATTAGCAGACTGTACATCAGCCCCTATACTGCTGAAGGACTGCTGCAGTATAGGGCAGCGGTCAGCAGTGGTGCACCTCAACCTTATCTATTGTGGACCGATAGCGGTCCTTACAGAACAGCAGACTGTACCTCACTCAACCCTATGTACTGTAGCACCCTTCACCAAGTTACCAGTCCTTATAAGGACCTTTGTGGACTAAGTAGGTTGTGTGTGACTGATTAGCAGACTGTACGTCAGCCCCTATACTGCTGAAGGACTGCTGCAGTATAGGGCAGCGGTCAGCAGTGGTGCACCTCAACCCTATCTATTGTGGACCGATAGCGGTCCTTACAGAACAGCAGACTGTACCTCACTCAACCCTATGTACTGTAGCACCCTTCACCAAGTTACCAGTCCTTATAAGGACCTTTGTGGACCAAGAAGGTTGTGTGTGACTGAATAGCAGACTGTACGTCAGTCCCTATACTGCTGAAGGACTGCTGCAGTATAGGGCAGCGGTCAGCAGTTGTGCACCTCAACCCTATGTATTGTGGACCGATACCGGTCCTTACAGAACAGCAGACTGTACCTCACTCAACCCTATGTAGTGTAGCACCCTTCAACAAGTTACCAGTCCTTATAAGGACCTTTGTGGACCAAGTAGGTTGTGTGTGACTGATTAGCAGACTGTACGTCAGTCCCTATACTGCTGAAGGACTGCTGCAGTATAGGGCAGCGGTCAGCAGTGGTGCACCTCAACCCTATCTATTGTCGACTGATAGCGGTCCTTACAGAACAGCAGACTGTACCTCACTCAACCCTATGTACTGTAGCACCCTACACCAAGTTACCAGTCCTTATAAGGACCTTTGTGGACCAAGTAGGTTGTGTGTGACTGATTAGCAGACTGTACGTTAGTCCCTATACTGCTGAAGGACTGCTGCAGTATAGGGCAGCGGTCAGCAGTAGTGCACCTCAACCCTATGTATTGTGGACCGATACCGGTCCTTACAGAACAGCAGACTGTACCTCACTCAACCCTATGTACTGTAGCACCCTTCACCAAGTTACCAGTCCTTATAAGGACCTTTGTGGACCAAGTAGGTTGTGTGTGACTGATTAGCAGACTGTACGTCAGTCCCTATACTGCTGAAGAACTGCTGCAGTATAGGGCAGCCGTCAGCAGTGGTGCACCTCAACCCTATCTATTGTGGACCGATAGCGGTCCTTACAGAACAACAGACTGTACCTCACTCAACCCTATGTACTGTAGCACCCTTCACCAAGTTACCAGTCCTTATAAGGACCTTTGTGGACCAAGTAGGTTGTGTGTGACTGATTAGCAGACTGTATGTCAGTCCCTATACTGCTGAAGGACTGCTGCAATATAGGGCAGCGGTCAGCAGTAGTGCACCTCAACCCTATGTATTGTGGACCGATACCGGTCCTTACAGAACAGCAGACTGTACCTCACTCAACCCTATGTACTGTAGCACCCTTCACCAAGTTACCAGTCCTTATAAGGACCTTTGTGGACCAAGTAGGTTGTGTGTGACTGATTAGCAGACTGTACGTCAGTCCCTATACTGCTGAAGGACTGCTGCAGTATAGGGCAGCGGTCAGCAGTGGTGCACCTCAACCCTATCTATTGTGGACCGATAGCGGTCCTTACAGAACAACAGACTGTACCTCACTCAACCCTATGTACTGTAGCACCCTTCACCAAGTTACCAGTCCTCATAAGGACCTTTGTGGACCAAGTAGGTTGTGTGTGACTGATTAGCAGACTGTACGTCAGTCCCTATACCGATGAAGGACTGCTGCAGTATAGGGCAGCGGTCAGCAGTAGTGCACCTCAACCCTATGTATTGTGGACCGATACCGGTCCTTAAAGAACAGCAGACTGTACCACACTCAACCCTATGTACTGTAGCACCCTTCACCAAGTTACCATTCCTTATAAGGACCTTTGTGGACCAAGTAGGTTGTGTGTGACTGATTAGAAGACTGTACGTCAGTCCCTATACTGCTGAAGGACTGCTGCAGTATAGGGCAGCGGTCAGCAGTGGTGAACCTCAACCCTATCTATTGTGGACTGATAGCGGTCCTTACAGAACAGCAGACTGTACCACACTCAACCCTATGTACTGTAACACCCTACACCGAGTTACCAGTCCTTATAAGGACCTTTGTGGACCAAGTAGGTTGTGTGTGACTGATTAGCAGACTGTACGTCAGTCCCTATACTGCTGAAGGACTGCTGCAGTATAGGGCAGCGGTCAGCAGTGGTGAACCTCAACCCTATCTATTGTGGACTGATAGCGGTCCTTACAGAACAGCAGACTGTACCACACTCAACCCTATGTACTGTAACACCCTACACCAAGTTACCAGTCCTTATAAGGACCTTTGTGGACCAAGAAGGTTGTGTGTGACTGATTAGCAGACTGTAGGTCAGTCCCTATACTGCTGAAGGACTGCTGCAGTATAGGGCAGCGGTCAGCAGTAGTGCACCTCAACCCTATGTATTGTGGACCGATACCGGTCCTTACAGAACAGCAGACTGTACCTCACTCAACCCTATGTAGTGTAGCACCCTTCACCAAGTTACCATTCCTTATAAGGAGCTTTGTGGACCAAGTAGGTTGTGTGTGACTGATTAGCAGACTGTACGTCAGTCCCAATACTGCTGAAGGACTGCTGCAGTATAGGGCAGCGGTCAGCAGTGGTGAACCTCAACCCTATCTATTGTGGACTGATAGCGGTCCTTACAGAACAGCAGACTGTACCACACTCAACCCTATGTACTGTAGCACCCTACAACAAGTTACCATTCCTTATAAGGAGCTTTGTGGACCAAGTAGGTTGTGTGTGACTGATTAGCAGACTGTACATCAGTCCCTATACTGCTGAAGGACTGCTGCAGTATAGGGCAGCGGTCAGCAGTGGTGCACCTCAACCCTATCTATTGTGGACCGATAGCGGTCCTTACAGAACAACAGACTGTACCTCACTCAACCCTATGTACTGTAGCACCCTTCACCAACTTACCAGTCCTTATAAGGACCTTCGTGGACCAAGTAGGTTGTGTGTGACTGATTAGCAGACTGTACGTCAATCCCTATACTGCTGAAGCACTGCTGCAGTATAGGGCAGCGGTCAGCAGTAGTGCACCTCAACCCTATGTATTGTGGACCGATACTGGTCCTTACAGAACAGCAGACTGTACCTCACTCAACCCTATGTACTGTAGCACCCTTCACCAAGTTACCAGTCATTATAAGGACCTTTGTGGACCAAGTAGGTTGTGTGTGATTGATTAGCAGACTGTACGTCAGTCCCTATACTGCTGAAGGACTGCTGCAGTATAGGGCAGCGGTCAGCAGTGGTGCACCTCAACCCTATCTATTGTGGACCGATAGCGGTCCTTACAGAACAGCAGACTGTACCGAACTCAACCCTATGTACTGTAGCACCCTTCACCAAGTTACCAGTCCTTATAAGGACCTTTGTGGACTAAGTAGGTTGTGTGTGACTGATTAGCAGACTGTACATCAGCCCCTATACTGCTGAAGGACTGCTGCAGTATAGGGCAGCGGTCAGCAGTGGTGCACCTCAACCTTATCTATTGTGGACCGATAGCGGTCCTTACAGAACAGCAGACTGTACCTCACTCAACCCTATGTACTGTAGCACCCTTCACCAAGTTACCAGTCCTTATAAGGACCTTTGTGGACTAAGTAGGTTGTGTGTGACTGATTAGCAGACTGTACGTCAGCCCCTATACTGCTGAAGGACTGCTGCAGTATAGGGCAGCGGTCAGCAGTGGTGCACCTCAACCCTATCTATTGTGGACCGATAGCGGTCCTTACAGAACAGCAGACTGTACCTCACTCAACCCTATGTACTGTAGCACCCTTCACCAAGTTACCAGTCCTTATAAGGACCTTTGTGGACCAAGAAGGTTGTGTGTGACTGAATAGCAGACTGTACGTCAGTCCCTATACTGCTGAAGGACTGCTGCAGTATAGGGCAGCGGTCAGCAGTTGTGCACCTCAACCCTATGTATTGTGGACCGATACCGGTCCTTACAGAACAGCAGACTGTACCTCACTCAACCCTATGTAGTGTAGCACCCTTCAACAAGTTACCAGTCCTTATAAGGACCTTTGTGGACCAAGTAGGTTGTGTGTGACTGATTAGCAGACTGTACGTCAGTCCCTATACTGCTGAAGGACTGCTGCAGTATAGGGCAGCGGTCAGCAGTGGTGCACCTCAACCCTATCTATTGTCGACTGATAGCGGTCCTTACAGAACAGCAGACTGTACCTCACTCAACCCTATGTACTGTAGCACCCTACACCAAGTTACCAGTCCTTATAAGGACCTTTGTGGACCAAGTAGGTTGTGTGTGACTGATTAGCAGACTGTACGTTAGTCCCTATACTGCTGAAGGACTGCTGCAGTATAGGGCAGCGGTCAGCAGTAGTGCACCTCAACCCTATGTATTGTGGACCGATACCGGTCCTTACAGAACAGCAGACTGTACCTCACTCAACCCTATGTACTGTAGCACCCTTCACCAAGTTACCAGTCCTTATAAGGACCTTTGTGGACCAAGTAGGTTGTGTGTGACTGATTAGCAGACTGTACGTCAGTCCCTATACTGCTGAAGGACTGCTGCAGTATAGGGCAGCGGTCAGCAGTGGTGCACCTCAACCCTATCTATTGTGGACCGATAGCGGTCCTTACAGAACAGCAGACTGTACCTCACTCAACCGTATGTACTGTAGCACCCTTCACCAAGTTACCAGTCCTTATAAGGACCTTTGTGGACCAAGAAGGTTGTGTGTGACTGATTAGCAGACTGTAGGTCAGTCCCTATACTGCTGAAGGACTGCTGCAGTATAGGGCAGCGGTCAGCAGTAGTGCACCTCAACCCTATGTATTGTGGACCGATACCGGTCCTTACAGAACAGCAGACTGTACCTCACTCAACCCTATGTACTGTAGCACCCTTCACCACGTTACCAGTCCTTATAAGGACCTTTGTGGACCAAGTAGGTTGTGTGTGACTGATTAGCAGACTGTACGTCAGTCCCTATACTGTTGAAGGACCGCTGCAGTATAGGGCAGCGGTCAGCAGTGGTGCACCTCAACGTTATCTATTGTGGACCGATAGCGGTCCTTACAGAACAGCAGACTGTACCTCACTCAACCCTATGTACTGTAGCACCCTTCACCAAGTTACCAGTCCTTATAAGGACCTTTGTGGACCAAGTAGGTTGTGTGTGACTGATTAGCAGACTGTACGTCAGTCCCTATACTGCTGAAGGACTGCTGCAGTATAGGGCAGCGGTCAGCAGTGGTGCACCTCAACCCTATCTATTGTGGACCGATATCGGTCCTTACAGAACAGCCGACTGTCCTGCACTCAACCCTATGTACTGTAGCACCCTTCACCAAGTTACCAGTCCTTATAAGGACCTTTGTGGACCAAGTATGTTGTGTGTGACTGATTAGCAGACTGTACATCAGTCCCTATACTGCTAAAGGACTGCTGCAGTATAGGGCAGCGGTCAGCAGTGGTGCACCTCAACCCTATCTATTGTGGACCGATAGCGGTCCTTACAGAACAGCAGACTGTACCTCACTCAACCCTATGTACTGTAGCACCCTTCACCAAGTTACCAGTCCTTATAAGGACCTTTGTGGACCAAGTAGGTTGTGTGTGACTGATTAGCAGACTGTACATCAGTCCCTATACTGCTGAAGGACTGCTGCAGTATAGGGCAGCGGTCAGCAGTGGTGCACCTCAACCCTATCTATTGTGGACCGATAGCGGTCCTTACAGAACAGCAGACTGTACCTCACTCAACCCTATGTACTGTAGCACCCTTCACCAAGTTACCAGTCCTTATAAGGACCTTTGTGGACCAAGTAAGTTGTGTGTGACTGATTAGCAGACTGTACGTCAGTCCCTATACTGCTGAAGGACTGCTGCAGTATAGGGCAGCGGTCAGCAGTGGTGCACCTCAACCCTATCTATTGTGGACCGATAGCGGTCCTTACAGAACAGCAGACTGTACCGCACTCAACCCTATGTACTGTAGCACCCTTAACCAAGTTACCAGTCCTTATAAGGACCTTTGTGGACCAAGTAGGTTGTGTGTGACTGATTAGCAGACTGTACGTCAGTCCCTATACTGCTGAAGGACTGCTGCAGTATAGGGCAGCGGTCAGCAGTGGTGCACCTTAACCCTATCTATTGTGGACTGATAGCGGTCCTTTCAGAACAGCAGACTGTACCGCACTCAACCCTATGTACTGTAGCACCCTACACAGACCAAGTTACCAGTAGTGATGGACGAACGTTTCGCCCGGCGGTCGTTTCGCGGCGAATTTCCGACATTCGCGGTCCGCACGTTCGAACGCCTTTTTCCGTCGTTCGCCGCGGCGGACTTACGTGTTTAATGTATACAAGAACTTTAACCTTTGGTGACACGTTTATCATGTGATACAGGACAGCCAATTGAGACATGACAGCACATGGACACTTGTACATTCCCCCTAACCTATAAATACACCCGATCCGGTGGCCATTTTACATTCTTTCTTCTGTTACGATAGGGACAGGTTCCTGTGTGGAGTAGGGAGAGATAAACCACTAGCTATTTGGTACACAAAAGTTCTTTTCAGGACTGGTATAGGTGTTAGGTGTTGATAGGTTTGCTGTGCTGCTGATTCTTGCAGCAGCCTGAGTGTCTTTTGTTAGTTTAGAGAAAGGGAAAGGACGGTGTATGCTACAGGGACAGCCAGATTAGTCTTTCATCATCATCATCATCATCATCATCATTAGCTGTTACTATCAAGGTCCACAAAAGAGCTGTTCCAGTAACCACTAATCGTTCTCTTTTTTTGCCAATTTGTATAGGGACAGGAAGGAAGCAGTGTTGTCAGGCAGTGAGGGTAATTTTAAAGACTTGCTGTTATTATTAGTTCCACAAAGGTTCTTTTCAGGACTGGTATCAGTGGTACAGTAATAGGCTTGTACATGTATAATATTCTTTCTTCCAAATATAGAAAGGATATTATACTTGACTGCTGCCCTTCTGCTGCAGTCTGCTAAACATTCACAACTCACTTGTTCCACAAAAGTTCTTATAAGGACTGGTAACTTGGTATAGGGTGCTACGGTACATAGGCTTGAGTGCGGTACAGTCTGCTGTTCTGTAAGGACCGCTATCGGTCCACAATAGATAGGGTTGACGTGCACCACTGCTGACCGCTGCCCTATACTGCAGCAGTCCTTCAGCGGTATAGGGACTGACGTACAGTCTGCTAATCACTAACACACAACCTGCTTGTTCCACAAAAGTTCTTATAAGGACTGGTAACTTGGTATAGGGTGCTACGGTACATAGGCTTGAGTGCGGTACAGTCTGCTGTTCTGTAAGGACCGCTATCGGTCCACAATAGATAGGGTTGACGTGCACCACTGCTGACCGCTGCCCTATACTGCAGCAGTCCTTCAGCGGTATAGGGACTGACGTACAGTCTGCTAAACACTAATACACAACCTGCTTGGTCCACAAAAGTTCTTATAAGGACTGGTAACTTGGTATAGGGTGCTACGGTACATAGGCTTGAGTGCGGTACAGTCTGCTGTTCTGTAAGGACCGCTATCGGTCCACAATAGATAGGGTTGACGTGCACCACTGCTGACCGCTGCCCTATACTGCAGCAGTCCTTCAGCGGTATAGGGACTGACGTACAGTCTGCTAATCACTAACACACAACCTGCTTGTTCCACAAAAGTTCTTATAAGGACTGGTAACTTGGTATAGGGTGCTACGGTACATAGGCTTGAGTGCGGTACAGTCTGCTGTTCTGTAAGGACCGCTATCGGTCCACAATAGATAGGGTTGACGTGCACCACTGCTGACCGCTGCCCTATACTGCAGCAGTCCTTCAGCGGTATAGGGACTGACGTACAGTCTGCTAAACACTAATACACAACCTGCTTGGTCCACAAAAGTTCTTATAAGGACTGGTAACTTGGTATAGGGTGCTACGGTACATAGGCTTGAGTGCGGTACAGTCTGCTGTTCTGTAAGGACCGCTATCGGTCCACAATAGATAGGGTTGACGTGCACCACTGCTGACCGCTCACCTATACTGCAGCAGTCCTTCAGCGGTATAGGGACTGACGTACAGTCTGCTAATCACTAACACACAACCTGCTTGTTCCACAAAAGTTCTTATAAGGACTGGTAACTTGGTATAGGGTGCTACGGTACATAGGCTTGAGTGCGGTACAGTCTGCTGTTCTGTAAGGACCGCTATCGGTCCACAATAGATAGGGTTGACGTGCACCACTGCTGACCGCTGCCCTATACTGCAGCAGTCCTTCAGCGGTATAGGGACTGACGTACAGTCTGCTAAACACTAATACACAACCTGCTTGGTCCACAAAAGTTCTTATAAGGACTGGTAACTTGGTATAGGGTGCTACGGTACATAGGCTTGAGTGCGGTACAGTCTGCTGTTCTGTAAGGACCGCTATCGGTCCACAATAGATAGGGTTGACGTGCACCACTGCTGACCGCTCACCTATACTGCAGCAGTCCTTCAGCGGTATAGGGACTGACGTACAGTCTGCTAATCACTAACACACAACCTGCTTGTTCCACAAAAGTTCTTATAAGGACTGGTAACTTGGTATAGGGTGCTACGGTACATAGGCTTGAGTGCGGTACAGTCTGCTGTTCTGTAAGGACCGCTATCGGTCCACAATAGATAGGGTTGACGTGCACCACTGCTGACCGCTGCCCTATACTGCAGCAGTCCTTCAGCGGTATAGGGACTGACGTACAGTCTGCTAAACACTAATACACAACCTGCTTGGTCCACAAAAGTTCTTATAAGGACTGGTAACTTGGTATAGGGTGCTACGGTACATAGGCTTGAGTGCGGTACAGTCTGCTGTTCTGTAAGGACCGCTATCGGTCCACAATAGATAGGGTTGACGTGCACCACTGCTGACCGCTGCCCTATACTGCAGCAGTCCTTCAGCGGTATAGGGACTGACGTACAGTCTGCTAAACACTAATACACAACCTGCTTGGTCCACAAAAGTTCTTATAAGGACTGGTAACTTGGTATAGGGTGCTACGGTACATAGGCTTGAGTGCGGTACAGTCTGCTGTTCTGTAAGGACCGCTATCGGTCCACAATAGATAGGGTTGACGTGCACCACTGCTGACCGCTCACCTATACTGCAGCAGTCCTTCAGCGGTATAGGGACTGACGTACAGTCTGCTAATCACTAACACACAACCTGCTTGTTCCACAAAAGTTCTTATAAGGACTGGTAACTTGGTATAGGGTGCTACGGTACATAGGCTTGAGTGCGGTACAGTCTGCTGTTCTGTAAGGACCGCTATCGGTCCACAATAGATAGGGTTGACGTGCACCACTGCTGACCGCTGCCCTATACTGCAGCAGTCCTTCAGCGGTATAGGGACTGACGTACAGTCTGCTAAACACTAATACACAACCTGCTTGGTCCACAAAAGTTCTTATAAGGACTGGTAACTTGGTATAGGGTGCTACGGTACATAGGCTTGAGTGCGGTACAGTCTGCTGTTCTGTAAGGACCGCTATCGGTCCACAATAGATAGGGTTGACGTGCACCACTGCTGACCGCTGCCCTATACTGCAGCAGTCCTTCAG
This sequence comes from Lithobates pipiens, assembly GCF_037356315.1. Classification (NCBI taxonomy): domain Eukaryota; kingdom Metazoa; phylum Chordata; class Amphibia; order Anura; family Ranidae; genus Lithobates; species Lithobates pipiens. The sequence goes on along the minus strand of NW_027507790.1, from coordinate 276,160,757 downwards.
CGGTATAGGGACTGACGTACAGTCTGCTAAACACTAATACACAACCTGCTTGGTCCACAAAAGTTCTTATAAGGACTGGTAACTTGGTATAGGGTGCTACGGTACATAGGCTTGAGTGCGGTACAGTCTGCTGTTCTGTAAGGACCGCTATCGGTCCACAATAGATAGGGTTGACGTGCACCACTGCTGACCGCTGCCCTATACTGCAGCAGTCCTTCAGCGGTATAGGGACTGACGTACAGTCTGCTAAACACTAATACACAACCTGCTTGGTCCACAAAAGTTCTTATAAGGACTGGTAACTTGGTATAGGGTGCTACGGTACATAGGCTTGAGTGCGGTACAGTCTGCTGTTCTGTAAGGACCGCTATCGGTCCACAATAGATAGGGTTGACGTGCACCACTGCTGACCGCTGCCCTATACTGCAGCAGTCCTTCATCGGTATAGGGACTAAGAGTTTTGTCACAGGGTCATTTAAAAAATGACAGGCAGAGGAAGAGGCAGGCCCTTCCGCAGGGGTGGTAGGGGTAGGGCAGGAGCAACAGGCTTGAGCCAAAGTGGGAAGTTGCAGAAGGTGCGTTCAATTACTTTAAAGGATGCACCAGACTTGGTTGAGTGGCTCGCTCAGCCTTACTCTTCTGCACCCTCCTCATCCTCTCGATCTGCACCCTCTTCTTCACTCTCTGCTATGTGCACCCCCAAAGACACTACCACCAACAACACGACCACCACCACCACCACCACATACCTTCCGCTTGAGTCACTGGAATTATTTTCCGATCCATATCAAGAGGACATTTCTGATGCGCAGCCACTCTTGGTATTGGATCAGGAAGAGGAGGTAGCAACAAGCGCTACTCAGCAGTCTGACGCCAGTACCCAGATCAGCCCAAGGAGGAGGTTGGTCCCCGGTGTTGCTGCCTACTCCGAGATCTCTACTTATAGCGGTGGGGAAGGTGACGTTGATGATGACGTGTCTAGTGATGTCACGTGGGTGCCCACAAGAGAGGAAGAGGAGGGGAGTTCAGAGGGAGATATGGACCAGCAGATAGGGAGGAGAAGCAGCAATGACTTACATTGCACAGCAGGGACAAAGCAGACTGCAAATGTATCAGGAGCGAGTCATCGACCATGTACGGTCACATCTGGCGCTCCCAGGACACCGGCACATGGCTCCGCAGTGTGGGCTTTTTTTAACGTGTCCGCTGCTGACAATAGCGTTGCCATCTGCAATCTTTGCAGTCAACGCGTTAGTCGCGGTAAGCCCAATACTCACCTAGGGACGACCGCCTTAAGAAGGCACATGAGCAGCCATCACCGAGCCCAGTGGGAGCAACGGAACACACAAAGCCACACTGCAGGCTCTCACCGTCCAGCCTCGTCTTCTACTTCTCCTTCTCCTCTCTCCTCACAATTGTCCTCCACTCCACCTTCCATCACGCCAAGCTCACATTTTTCTGCAAAAAGGCAGGCTTCCGTGGGCCTAATGTTTGAGCGTAAAAAAATGATGACGCCGGATAACCCTCTTGCCCAACGGTTGGCGGCTGGCTTGTCAGAACTCATAGCCCGCCAACTACTGCCATATAAACTGGTGGACTCGGAGGCCTTTCGCAAATTTGTGGCCATTGGAACACCACAATGGAAGGTCCCAGGAAGGAAGTATTTCTCAGAGAAGGGCATCCCAGAGCTATATGGCCATGTTCAGCGGCAAGTGAATGTATCTCTGGCACACAGTGTCGGTGCCAAGATACATCTGACCACAGACACGTGGTCTAGCAAACACGGGCAGGGAAGGTATATCAGTTTTACTGCCCACTGGGTGAACCTTCTGACGGCCGTCAAGCATGTAACCCGTGGCACCCGTGTAGATTTGGTTTTACCGCCACGGATTGCATGCAGGCCTGACTCTTCTTCTCCTCCTCCTACTCCATCCTCCTCCCTCTCCTCCTCAGCTGCCTCCTCCTTTTCCGCTGCTAGCGTCTCTTCCACTGCACCGCCCAAGCTCCCCAGAACCTATTCCACATGCCAGGTGAGACGTTGCCATGCCGTGCTGCGTCTGTTGTGCCTGGAAGCAAAGAGCCACACTGGCCCGGCACTCCTTTCAGCTTTGCGTTCACAGGCAGATGAGTGGCTAACACCGCTCAATTTGACAGTTGGTAAAGTGGTGTGTGACAACGGTGCCAATCTGCTTAGCGCATTGAAACAGGGCAAAATCACGCACGTGCCGTGCATGGCACACGTCTTAAACTTGGTCGTGCAGCGATTCCTTGTCAAATACCCTGGGGTCCAGGACATCTTGCGGCAGGCAAGGAAAATCTCGGCCCATTTCAGAAGATCTTACACGGCCATGGCTCGCCTTGCTGACATTCAGCGGCGACACCATCTGCCGGTCAGACGTCTTATTTGCGATTGCCCGACGCGATGGAACTCAACCTTCTATATGCTTGATAGGCTGCTCCAGCAGAAACGTGCAGTTAACGTCTACCTGTATGAACTCTGCGAAAGAAACGGTTCTGGGGAGCTGGGTTTTTTTTCACCGCGCCAGTGGCTGCTCATGCGCGACACATGCAGACTTCTGCGGCCATTTGAGGAGATCACCAAACTGGTCAGTCGCAGCCATGGCGCCATCAGTGACATGGTACCTTATGCCTTCTTTCTGGAGCGTGCATTGCGTCGTGTCATTGATCAGGCTGTGGAGGAGCAGGAGCGGGAAGATGAGGAAGTCGCAATGCTGGATGAATTCCCAGGGGGGGCTACTCTATCTGAGACAAGTCAACAACAGGAGTCTGATGAGGAGTCAGAGGAGGATGGTGCCGGGGCGGATGAGCAGGAGCAAGAAGAGCATGCTTTAAACCTTTCTGGGATCCCTGTTGTGCGAGGATGGGGAGAGGAGAATGAAGAGGACGACATTATCCTGGATGATGAGCAGGAGCCAGGCCACCACACCGCTTCCACTTTAGTGCAAATGGGGGCCTTCATGCTCCAGTGTTTTAATAGGGACCCCCGTATAAAAAGCATGAGGGTCAAGGACCAGTACTGGGTGGCAACGTACTTAGACCCCCGGTACAAACACAAAATGGCGGAAATGTTACCGCCGTCGCAGAGGGCTGTCAGAATGCAGCACTTCCAGGCCTTGCTTCGAGAAATGCTGCATTCTGCTTTTGCGTGCGCTGGCAGAGGAGCAATTCCCACTCCCAGAGAAGGATTTGCGGGTACCAATCCAACAGCGCCTGCAAGAAGAGGCCGGTTTGAAGATGTGTTGGTGACTTCGGATATGAGGTCATTCTTTCAGCCGACCCATCGACAGGTGTCATCCGGATCCAGCATCAGGGAACGCCTAGACCGTCAGGTGTCCGACTACATTGGGTTAACGGCCGATGTGGACGCTCTGAGGAGTGATGAACCCCTAGACTACTGGGTGGGCAGGCTTGACCTCTGGCCAGAGCTTGCCCAATTTGCAATCGAACTGTTGGCTTGCCCCTCATCCAGTGTCCTGTCCGAAAGGACGTTCAGCGCAGCAGGGGGGATTGTGACCGATAAGCGTACTCGCCTAGCTCACCACAGTGTTAACTACCTCACATTTCTAAAAATGAATGAGGCATGGATCTCGGAGGAATTCAACACATGTGACCAGTAGACCATGTATATGTCTATAAACTATTTTTTTAATCAAGCACACAGACCTTCTTAATTCATTTGGCTCACTTCCTTGACCCAAAAAAGCACACCGTACTATATGCCCCTACCCTCCTCTTTGAAGAGGTTGAGCGGTGTCATATTTCTACTGGGGCTGCTTATGATATCCCTGTGCTGTGCTGACTTCCTCCTGGGGGTTCTTATTATGAAGGGATCACACTATCCCTGTGCTGTGCTGACTTCCTCCTGGGGGTTCTTATTATGAGGGGATCACACCATCCCTGTGCTGTGCTGACTTCCTCCTGGGGCTGCTTACGGTGCTGCTGTCAGTGCTGTATGTCACGGTGCTGCTGTCAGCGCTGTATGTCACGGTGCTGCTGTCAGCGCTGTATGTCACGGTGCTGCTGTCAGCGCTGTATGTCACGGTGCTGCTGTCAGCGCTGTATGTCACGGTGCTGCTGTCAGCGCTGTATGTCACGGTGCTGCTGTCAGCGCTGTATGTCACGGTGCTGCTGTCAGCGCTGTATGTCACGGTGCTGCTGTCAGCGCTGTATGTCACGGTGCTGCTGTCAGCGCTGTATGTCACGGTGCTGCTGTCAGCGCTGTATGTCACGGTGCTGCTGTCAGTGCTCTGTATTACGGTGCTGCTGTCAGATGCCTCTATCACGGTGCATGTGTCATTCCGGTATGTCACGCTGCTGGTGATCATCTCCTGCACCCTCTTCTTTGCCTACCCTGGTCCCTGACCTTCCCTCTCCTCCATTGCCTTCATTAGCTCCATAGTCCTGAATTGTTAGAACAATTTCCCAAATAAAATAAAAATGCTTGTAGTTATCGATCCCAAATTCACCTCATACATGTATTATGTCATTGTCCAGATGGTGGGACTACATTTTACCCCCTAATAATTACCACGTGGCCGCAAATTCGACATGAAGGTTTGCAAAGTTCGCCTCCCATTGAAGTCAATGGGGCCCGCGGCGAACGTTCGGTTTCGCGAACGTTTGGGTCCGTTCGCATTTCGCGTTCGCGAAACGTCCCGTCGGAAGTTCGTCCATCACTAGTTACCAGTCCTGATAAGTACCTTTGTGGAACAAGTAGGTTGTCAATGATTAGCAGACTGCAGCAGAAGGGCAGCAGTCAAGTATAATATTCTTTCTATATTTGGAAGAAAGAATATTATACGTGTACAAGCCTATTACCATACCACTGATACCAGTCCTGAAAATAACCTTTGTGGAACTAATAGTAACAGCAACTGTTTAAACTGACCCTCACTGCCTGACACACTGCTTCCTTCCTGTCCCTATACAAACTGGCAAAACAGAGGAGACTGGAACAATTACTGGTCACTCGAATAGCTCTTTTGTGGACCTGATAGTAACAGCTAATGATGATGATGATGATGATGACTAATCTGGCTGTCCCTAAAATAGCAGCAGCACACAGCGCTCTGTCCCTTTATCTAAACTGACAAAAGACACTCAGGCTGCTGCAACAATCAGTAGCACAGCAAACCTATATTCACCTAACACCTATACCAGTCCTGAAAAGAACTTTTGTGTACCAAATAGCTAGCGTTTTATCTGTCCCTGCTCCACACAGCAACCTTTCCCTATAGTGACAGAAGAAAGAATGTAAAATGGCCGCCGGATCGGGTGTATTTATAAGTTAGGGGGAATGTCCAAGTGTCCATGTGCTGTCATATCTCAATTGGCTGTCCTGTACCCCATGATGGATGTGTCATAAGGTCAAAGTTCCTTTACACAGTAAAAACACGGAAGTCCGCCGGGCGAACAACGCCAATAGTCCACCGAACTGGCGGACAGCGAACAGCCGAAATTCGCCGCGAAACGACCGCCGGGCGAACCGTTCGGCCATCACTAGTCCCAGGAAGGAAGTATTTCTCAGAGAAGGGCATCCCAGAGCTATATGGCCATGTTCAGCGGCAAGTGAATGTATCTCTGGCACACAGTGTCAGTGCCAAGATACATCTGACCACAGACACGTGGTCTAGCAAACAGGGGCAGGGAAGGTATATCACTTTTACTGCCCACTGGGTGAACCTTCTGACGGCCGTCAAGCATGTAACCCGTGGCACCCGTGTAGATTTGGTTTTACCGCCACGGATTGCATGCAGGCCTGACTCTTCTTCTCCTCCTCCTCCTACTCCATCCTCCTCCCTCTCCTCCTCAGCTGACTCCTCCTTTTCCGCTGCTAGCGTCTCTTCCGCTGCGCCGCCCAAGCTCCCCAGATCCTATTCAACATGCCATGTGAGACGTTGCCATGCCGTGCTGCGTCTGTTGTGCCTGGAAGCCAAGAGCCACACTGGCCCGGCACTCCTTTCAGCTTTGCATTCACAGGCAGATCAGTGGCTAACACCGCTCAATTTGACAGTTGGTAAAGTGGTGTGTGACAACGGTGCCAATCTGCTTAGAGCATTGAAACAGGGCAAAATCACGCACGTGCCATGCATGGCACACGTCTTAAACTTGGTCGTGCAGCGATTCGTTGTCAAATACCCTGGGGTCCAGGACATCTTGCGGCAGGCAAGGAAAATCTCGGCCCATTTCAGAAGATCTTACACGGCCATGGCTCGCCTTGCTGACATTCAGCGGCGACACATTCTGCCGGTCAGACGTCTTATTTGCGATTGCCCGACGTGATGGAACTCAACCTTCTATATGCTTGATAGGCTGCTCCAGCAGAAACGTGCAGTTAACGTCTACCTGTATGAACTCTGTGGAATAACCGGTTCTGGGGAGCTGGGTTTTTTTTCACCGCGCCAGTGGCTGCTCTTGCACGACGCATGCAGACTTCTGCACCCATTTGAGGAGATCACCAAACTGGTCAGTCGCAGCCATGGCACCATCAGTGACATGGTACCTTATGCCTTCTTTATGGAGCGTGCATTGCGTCGTGTCATTGATCAAGCTGTGGAGGAGCAGGAGCGGGAAGATGAGGAAGTCGCAATGCTGGATGAATTCCCAGGGGGGGCTACTCTATCTGAGACAAGTCAACAACAGGAGTCTGAAGAGGAGTCAGAGGAGGATGGTGCCAGGGCGGATGAGGAGGAGCAAGAAGAGCATGCTTTAAACCTTTCTGGGATCCCTGTTGTGCGTGGATGGGGAGAGGAGAATGAAGAGGACGACATTATCCTGAATGATGAGCAGGAGCCAGGCCACCACACCGCTTCCACTTTAGTGCAAATGGGGGCCTTCATGCTCCAGTGTTTTAATAGGGACCCCCGTATAAAAAGCATAAGGGTCAAGGACAAGTACTGGGTGGCAACATACTTAGACCCCCGGTACAAACACAAAATGGCAGAAATGTTACCGCCGTCACAGAGGGCTGTCAGAATGCAGCACTTCCAGGCCTTGCTTCGAGAAATCCTGCATTCTGCTTTTGCGTGCGCTGGCAGAGGAGCAATTCCCACTCCCAGAGAAGGAGTTGCGGGTACCAATCCAACAGCGCCTGCAAGAAGAGGCCGGTTTGAAGATGTGCTGGTGACTTCGGATATGAGATCATTCTTTCAGCCGACCCATCGACAGGTGTCATCCGGATCCAGCATCAGGGAACGCCTAGACCGTCAGGTGTCCGACTACATCGGGTTAACGGCCGATGTGGACGCTCTGAGGAGTGATGAACCCCTGGACTACTGGGTGGGCAGGCTTGACCTCTGGCCAGAGCTTGCCCAATTTGCAATGGAACTGTTGGCTTGCCCCTCATCCAGTGTCCTGTCCGAAAGGATGTTCAGCGCAGCAGGGGGGATCGTGACCGATAAGCGTACTCGCCTAGCTCACGACAGTGTTAACTACCTCACATTTCTAAAAATGAATGAGACATGGATCTCGGAGGAATTCAACACATGTGACCAGTAGACCATGTATATGTCTATAAACTATTTTTTTTAATCGAGCACAGAGACCTTCTTTCTTCATTTGTCTCACTTCCTTGTCCAAAAAAAGCACACCGTACTATATGCCCGCACCCTCCTCTTTGAAGAGGTTGAGCGGTGTCATATTTCTACTGGGGCTGCTTATTATGAGGGGCTCCCACCATCCCTGTGCTGTGCTGACATCCTCCTGGGGCTGTACCTCTGTTGTGCAAATTATGAGGGGCTCCCACCATCCCTGTGCTGTGCTGACTTCCTCCTGGGACTGTATGTCTGCTGTGCATATTTTGAGGTGCTCCCACCATCCCTGTGCTATGCTCATTATGAGGGGATCACACCATCCCTGTGCTGTGCTGACTTCCTCCTGGGGCTGCTTACGGTGCTGCTGTCAGTGCTCTCTATCACGGTGCTGCTGTCAGTGCTGTATATCACGGTGCGGGTGTGAGTGCTTAATGTCACGCTGCTGATGTCAGTGCTCTCTATCACGGTGCTGCTGTCAGTGCTGTATATCACGGCGCTGATGTCAGTGCTGTATGTCACGCTTCTGATGTCAGTGCTCTCTATCACGGTGCTGCTGTCAGTGCTGTATATCACGGTGCTGGTGTGAGTGATTTATGTCACGCTGCTGATGTCAGTGCTCTCTATCATGGTGTTGCTGTCAATGCTGTATGTCACGGTGCTGGTGTTAATGCTTTATGTCACGCTGCTGATGTCAGTGCTCTCTATCTCAGTGCTGTTGACAGATGACTCTATCACGGTGCAGGTGTCATTGCTGTATGTCACGCTGCTGGTGATCATCTCCTGCACCCCCTTCTTTGCCTACCCTGGTCCCTGACCTTCCCTCTCCTCCATTGCCTTCATGCGCTCCACAGTCCAGAATTGTCAGAACAATTTCCCATATAAAAAAAGAATGCTTGGGGGCGTGGCTTGGCCGGCGGCGAGGATGGCAGCGCATTAACAGAGCTCCGGAGAGAGAGTCAGCAAACAGCCTTTTCTGTCCTTCTTACACCACGAAACATGGGCAAAAAAAACCAGCTAACGCCTCACGCTAGTGCCCGGAGGAATCCGAGTGGTGGAGCGGCCCGGAATATCAACGAGATCTTTAAATCTCAGACTTTACAGCGGGCAAATGGCCCTGACAAGATGGCGCGGCCGCATGGTGAGGAGGAAGATTTCAGCGAGGACTCCCAGTCAGCCCCGGAGAACACAGGTAGGAGTCTCTCTCACTCCTCTAAACCCCTCACTTATGACCACATGTCTGATTTGGACAATAGGGGGAGGAGGAATAACATCAGGGTAAGGGGGATCCCTGAATCTGTGGAACCTGACCAGATCATTCCTGCCCTACAAAGACTCTTTAACAGTCTCCTAGACAGACAGGAAGATTCGGCCATAGATTTCGTGTGCGCTCATAAAGCACTTAGAGCAAGAGGCCCAGATTCTGCACCCCCCAGAGACATTATTTGCTGCCTCCAGAACTTCCCTTTAAATGAGGACATAATGAGAAGAGCAAGGGGGAATGACCGCATTGTCTTCAACGGGGCAGCCATTATACTTTTCCAGGACCTGTCTCAAATCACATTGCGCAACCGGAGAGCACTACGCCCGTTACTGGACATACTCAGAGAGCGTGAGATCAGGTATACATGGCGCTTCCCCTTCGCTCTCGTGGTAACACATGGGGGTAAACAGTTGTCCTTGCGTACGCCAAGTGACCTACCAGAGTTTTGTTCCGCTCTACATCTGGAACCACCAGCCTTACCGGAGTGGTATCAGGAATTTGCTCTGCCTGTGAGCCCCCAGGAACCCCATGGCTGGGCCTGCTCGACTCCTGAGAAACAGCTGCCGAAATGTATGAGAAGTAACAAAGGGAGCCACTCTACTATGGGTACTCCTAATCCCAGACCCACTCCCTCCAGAATCAGGGGGGGAGACCGGGATTAATCTGCTTGTGTTCTACCTTGCCGTGTGATGTTCACGGGCCATATTGGGTACTGTTTGTGTGACTGCTGGCTCACGTAGAGGGAAGTCTGGGCCTATCTGAAGGGAGCAGTAGCGGGGGTTGTCTACTGCCCGCATTAAATGGGGGGCACTACGCTACTCAAGACCTGCTTTTCCCAACACACGGCTCAGTGTTCAGATCGCATTATTGCAAACAGTTGTGGGATGTTGCTTGCCCATGGGCCCCTCTCCTTATTTGCAATCCATTTCACCTCTTTTTACATGGATTACTACGCCAAGGGGAAGGTTGCGACATTGCCACCACGGGTGGATGGGAGTGTAGACTATGGAGCTTTTTGTTCACTGCTGGGACCATTGCAGATTGTCCTATGATCCCAAATCCCACCAAGAGCAGGATTAGTTTGGCTACAATCCTATTGCCGCACCATTACTGTGAGATCATACCTTCCCTGCCTGTGGGTTGAGAACGACCCACGCCGGGGATTGTTTAACAGCATGCTAATTGTACCTTGTCACCGTTGGGCTCCGGATTACTTTGGGGCTATTGAAACTCGGCCAACACCCTTCCCACCTCACTTAGTTACTGGTTGCAGTCAGTCACTACGGATACAGATGGCAGATGGCCCAGGGACAATTACACGGGAAGGTTCGAGCCCTTGTCCTTTCGATTTGAACCGAAGAAAAGAAGAAGACAGACTTTTACATTTCATTGGTTTTTAATTGCTGACTCTCTATCCCATTTCTCTATGTTATTTGTTGAATTATTTTCCTTTTTTTTTTACACTGTGATCGTTTTCTCAATTTTTTAGGGATTACACAGTGTTACTGTTCAAGGCGCGCCTGGGTCAGATCCACAAACAAAGCAAACACCCCACGACCCTACCAAGTTTTCCAGACCGGTTGGTTCACCTGATCTAGGGAAAGGCTGCTTTGCAACCCGGTAGGCTGTGTTTGGTTTACTGAGGTTCTATCTCTAATTACTTACCTCTTGGGGGCAGCTCCTTCCTCTCTGCTGCTTCCTGATCTCATTTCCTCTTTTCTAGAGTCTCCTCTTCTCCCTCTCTTCTTCTTTCCTCTATTTTTCTTCTTTCATCTTTTCTTCTCCTCTTCCTCCTCCTTCTACCCAACTTTCTGTCATAGATACCTGATAATCTTGAATAGTTATCCGAATTGAATGGGAGGTCGGTTGTCCTGAAGAACCTATTCTAATCACTTATTGTTTATCATATTTTGTTTTTTCTCTCTTCAAAGTACTCTTACAATGGTTTACACGGAACTGGGCCCGGTACCCTTCGTGCTATCGCATAATGTGCAGGGGCTGAATATTCCAGAAAAGAGATCCACAGTCCTCAGGGAGCTACAGAAAGGTAGGCCGCAGTGTGTTTTCCTTCAGGAGACGCATTTTGTCACTCGCCAGACACACAGGCTGACCAACAGATACTTTACGAAAGCATTTCATGCGACGAACGACGTGTCCAAGACGAAGGGGGTTTCTATACTCCTGGGCAAGGACACACTGTTCGAGGTCTTTGAGACCCTATCAGACCCAGGTGGCCGCTACCTGTTCTTGAAGGGTTCTTACAGGGGTAGACCTCTAACTTTGGCCGATACCTACTTCCCCAACAGGAACCACTTGCAATTTTGTAAACGTCTTATTAGAGAGTTGCAAGGTTTTTCAGTGGGGTGTACTATACTGGGCGGGGACTTTAACATTCCTCTGGACCCGCTGACAGATACGTCCACGGGGAAATCTTGCGTCACATTCCAGATATTAAAGCGGATTAAAAAGCTTCTACAATCTATGCAACTGATAGACTCATGGCGTTTGTTGAACCCTGAGGGCAGAGATTTTACACATTTCTCTAAACCGAATAACAAATATTCCCGTATCGATTATCTGTTTGTGACGCAAAGGGATTTACAGGCGATTAGTGAGGCCAAGATAGGCATACAGGTGATCTCGGATCATGCACCGATAGCAGTGACAATGGACTTTAGCCTACTCAAACGACACTCTGCCACTTGGAGACTGAATTCCTCCCCATTGACGGACCCGACCACCCTGCCTCTAATTGAAGAAGCACTGAAAACATACCTCCTACTCAATGACTTACCAGACACAGATCCTTTGGTGCTTTGGGAAGCACAGAAATGCACCATCAGAGGAGTGCTCATTAGTCTAGGAGCGAAATTTAAACAATAAGAGAACTCATGGACAAAATTAACAGACTTGAGACCCTACACAAACGCACACTGTGCGAACAGACGGCCACTGACTTACTGGAGACCAGAAAACAACTACATGATCTACTACACAACAAAACCAAACGCCTATTATTTTTTAAGAAAAATATATATTATGAGGGGGGCAACAAAACTGGTCGACTGCTGGCGGGGGCCCTTCGGGAACACTACTCCAGTCAGGTTATCAGTGGAATCCGGGCCTCAGACGGCTCCCTCGAGGTTGACAATGACTCTATTGCGACCCACTTCCATAAATACTATACGGAATTATATAACCTACCTCTTCAACACAAACCTCCTGACTTGACTGGCAATAGACGTCAAATTATTGCGGACTTCCTAGAAAAAAGCGGACTTCCAACTCTTGAGGAGAATGACTGGGGAACCCTTGATGAACTGATCTCTGACGAGGAAGTGAAGAGGGCCATTAACGAACTGAAATTGGGGAAGAGCCCTGGGCCGGATGGCTTCACGGCCATCTATTACAAAACCTTTCGTGACATTATAGCGGTCCCACTCAAGAAAGCCTTGAACTCTCTGTCTACGCCTAGACAAGTTACCCCAGATTTCCTCTCGGCCCACATAACAGTGCTACCTAAACCCAACAAAGATCCTTCTATCTGCTCAAACTATAGACCTATATCACTACTGAACTTGGATTTAAAAATTTTAACAAAGATTTGGTCCATTGCTACCAGGATTGATAGGGCCGGAACAAGTGGGTTTCATGCAAGGAAGAGAGGCCAAAGACAATATCATTAAAACACTCCTGCTAGCTCAGACTGCTAGAGCAAGGAAGATCGGAGGCCTTCTCCTGTCCACGGATGCAGAGAAGGCCTTCGATCGGGTGGCGTGGGACTATATGATGGCCACGTGCAGTTGGGTGGGGATGAGAACAAGAATGCTGTCTTGGATCTCGGCCGTCTATCAGAATCCATCAGCCAGAGTTAAAATTAATGGCTCCCTCTCCGACCCGGTGAAGATCACGAATGGGACCAGGCAGGGCTGCCCCCTGTCCCCACTTTTGTTTATTCTATCTCTAGAGCCGTTTATAAGAGTGGTTAAAGGAGAGGAATCGATTAGGGGCTTCAGGGTACAAGACAGAGAGTTCAAGGTGGCAGCATACGCCGACGACCTGATGTTCTATCTAGTCGACCTGCACACGACGTTTCCCAACCTGCTCCACGCTTTTAGGATATTTGGGTACATATCTAATTTAAAAATTAACTATGCTAAATCAGAAGCACTGAATATAGGTCTCACCACTGAAGAGTTTGACAGGATCAAGAGGAGTTGCCCATTTCGCTGGGAGGAAAAAGCGTTAAAATACCTATCCGAAGGCAGCTACAATTTACGATCTTAACTTTCCCTCTTTGTTAAGAAAGATCGAAGAAGACTTGCGCAAATGGGGGGCGGGATGGTTCTCCTGGTTTGGATGCGCAGCAATCCTGAAGATGTCAATCTTACCTAGACTAATATATTTATTTCGGGCACTACCAGTTAAGATCCCGAGAAGTTTCTTTAATAAATTAAACTCGCTGGCGTTAAATTTCTTTTGGAACAAAAAGAGGGCCAGGAATAAATTCACGCTACTGACGAAACCCAAAGATAAGGGAGGGATGGGCCTGCCAAATTTCAAGAACTACCAGATAGCGGCACACCTGACCAGAATAGTTGACTGGCATTGTCACAGAGACGATAAGGACTGGGTACGTTTAGAAGAAAGGATGCTTGGACATAGGTTACACTTTTCTCCATGGATCCCCTTGACCAAGCTCAGGGAGGGGTTCAGCTTAAACCCTCTTACTGAGACTACACTCTCATTACTTCATATAACTATGAAACACTCAGCAGTGACAACCCAGTATAGCCCTCTGACTCCGCTAAGGGATAACCCTGACTTCCTACCGGGAATGGGTAATGCTATTTTCACTGATCAGACGTTAGACTCCCCAAAAGTGGCAAAGAATTGCTTCACTGGGGGCAGGCTGAAAGACCTATCTGTTCTTTCTTAAGAGAGACTGGGGAATACCCAACCTTCCTCTCTGGACTTATTTCCAACTCAGGAGCTATGTTAACTCCTCACGACATAAGGGGGAATTTACAAGACCATTGACAGACTTTGAGGAGGTATGTGCGTCTGGCGAGAGACAGGTTAAAATCACTTCGATGGCCTATTCCTGGCTACAAAACTTTTCCAAGCTCCCTGGGGATAACTCTAAGAGTAAGTGGTCTCGAGAGCTCGGTAGACAGATTACGGACTCACAATGGGGGAGCGCTTGTGCACTGGCACACAGATGCTCAGTTAGCACCAACACACAAGAGTTGGGTTACAAACTATTGATCAGGTGGTACCATACACCGGACAGGCTTCATATGTGGTTTCCTCAGGTGCCAGAGCACTGCTGGAGGTGCCAAATCGAGGTAGGGACACTAACGCACATCTGGTGGAGTTGCCCAAAATTAACACCTTTTTGGGATGCAGTGAGGTCCATAATTAAGCAAATCACGGGCACCTCTACCACGTTGGATGCAGCTTGTTGCCTCCTACACATTACCGACACACCACGGAAGAGCTATAAAAATTCTCTTCTCAAGCATCTTTTGAATGCAGCAAAAGCATTAGTGCCACTGCATTGGCGTTCTCCCAGAGTCCCCACAGTATCAGAATGGCTGAAAAGAGTGACAGATACGTATATAATGGAAGAAACAATAGCGCAGGCTCATGAGAATGTGGATTTATTTCATACTATCTGGACTCCCTGGATTATGTTCAGATACTCCAGGCAACATGCCGAGATGCTTCAGGTTCACTAAGTCGTTTCTTGTTCTCTTACTTTTTTCTCAGCAGACTACCCCTCCTCCTTTTCATATCATTCTTTCTTTCTTTTCCTTCTGTACTTCTATCTCTTTCTAATACTACTCTCCTTCTGACCCTGCTACTTTTCCTGATTATAGAAGTGGTCAGATCTACTCTGGCTATACAGTTTATTATACCACATGGTGCAATTGGATCGAATCTCTCTAAAGTAAAGCTGTGATAATGGCATAAGGTTTTGTTTGCTCAACACACTCTGATTGTCAATGTAATAAAACTCAAGCGAACTGAGTACGTATTGACAGAGGGATCCGTGGTAAAGACAGAATATCGTTGCGCATCATAAGTATCTCTTTGTAGAATTGTTATCAACCGGGCTGTTGTATTCTTGTCTATTGTTTTGTACAACACATGTTTCTATTTTGCAATAAAAGCTTTTGATGTGAAAAAAAAAAAAAAAAGAATGCTTGTAGTTATCGATCCCAAATTCACCTCATACATGTGTTATGTCATTGGCCATGTGGTGGGACTATGTTTGCCCAGCTAATAATTATTTTGTGGCTGCAAATTTGACCTAAAGGTTTGCGAAGTTTGCCTCCCATTGAAGTCAACGGGGCCCGCCGCGAACGTTCGGTTTCGCGAATGATCGGCCACGTTCGCGAAACGTCCCATCGGAAGTTCGTCCATCACTAGACAACAGAACCGTCTCATGAATCACATGGGCAGGCTGTAAAGGTTTCCCGTCAAGAGCCTCAATGACAAGTGGAGTGTCACGCAGCTGCAGAAGAATCGAGTGCTGCAATACAAATGCAGCATAAATGAACAGGCCTGCAGCCCCAGAGTCGATTAGAGCCTGTATCTCGATGGACAACTCAGCCCAAGAAAGGGTGACCAAAACCAGGGGCTTATCCTTCTGGATAATTGAGGACGAAACAACGCCAGCTAAGGTCTGTCCATGACAGGACCTCAAGGTTCGGGCGTTCCCTGGACGGGTAGGACAAGACTTCAAAAAGTGACCTGCCTGGCCACAATAAAGGCACAATCTCTCCCTCCTCCTAAAGGCTCTCCCATCTGCAGAGAGACGCGTGAAGCCCAGGTGCATGGGTTCATCTTCATTGACCAACTCGGTACCAGGAGGTATGGGAGGTGAGGAAGGCATGGGTGGGACTACAAAGCTTAGAAGCAAACGTACAGGAGGCTTCCACAAGCGCTCCTCGTACAGGAGGCTTCCACAAGCGCTCCTTAAGAGAAAGTCTTTCTCTGAGTCTGGAGTCAATGAGGATGGCAAACGATATCAAGCTCTCCAGCTCAGTGAGTATACCTCGGGCTGATATCTCATCCTTGATGGAATCCGAGAGACCATGAGAAAAAGCAGCCACGAGGGCCTCATTGTTCCAAGCAACCTCTGCTGCCAGAGTACGGAATTCAATGGCTTAGTCGGCAACAGTTCTCGTACTGTTTGATGGACATGAGGCATTTGGCAGCAGAAGCGGAGCATGCGGGAATGTCAAAAACCCTTTTAAAGGAGGCCAAAAACTGAGGGTAACTCAAGACAACAGGTTTTTGCGTCTCCCATAGAGGGTTAGCCCAGGCCAAGGCTCTCTCAGAAAGCAAAGATATCACAAAACCTACTTTGCTTCTGTCCGTGGGAAATGCCTGGGGCAGAAGTATATCTCAACTTGATTAAGAAACCCTCTGCATTGAACTGGATTGCCCCCAAATCACTGGGGAAGCAGAGCAGAACCAGACATACCTCTTATAGAGGTAATACTTGAGGCGGGTGCCTGCACAGAGACTGGCGCAGCAGCAGGAATGGCCTGCGACTCAGGTTGTACTGGAGCAGCCACCATGGGGGATTCCAGGTGAGCCGTGCGATTCAGGAGCGTTTGTAAGGCCAAGGCAAACTGATCCATGTGGTGATCTTGCTCATCCAATCTGAAAAAAAATATTACCAACAAGTAGATTAACTGTATCTTCTGAATTCATGGCCTTCGCGTACTATCAGGAGCCATGAAACAGACTGAGACAGAAGTACAATCAAATCACACTTGTTTATTAATAAAAATAAAAAGGTAAATAGATACTTAAAATTAGGAAACTAACATAAACTAGGAAGAGAGGGGGAAGGATAACATATGAAAAATGAGGGGCTTAGGGAATTAAAGGAAGTCAGGGATGAGGAAAAGAAATAAGTTTCCCAAAACGGTTACAGGAGACATATTGTCATGGTTATGTATGCAATATAAACATCATGTTCATAGGCCTAAGGTATCTGAGAGCTGTAGATAAATCCTTGCATACTTGATATTTTAGCAGCAGGACAAAAAATACATTTAAAATAGTATTTTACTATCGAAACCCAGAAGACAGTTGGAGCATAAACACAATTCTGTATACAAAGCTAAAGAGGTAGCCTTACATACTTTTTCAAATAACTGATATGACTGGACCATGGAAATAAAAGGGGGGGGGGTTGAGGGATGGGCCAGGTGACAGGCAAGCAGTACAATGAAAATCAAGTCTCAAGAAAAATTGTAGGTCATATCAGCTATGCTAATCAGCTTAGAAAGGAATATGTTCCTCAACAGTAAAATATCATCAGTAAAAGAAAACAGCATCCTTTTATAAGGGCATATAAGGCTCATCAATTCTAGCATCACTAAACTAACTCTTTATTTATTTATTTTTTATTATTATTTATTTATGGATTGCAGGTAATACAGAAACATACTGAGCAAAACATGTTACTCTTCTTTCCTTGGTACCATTTAATACACATATTACAGTAAACAGGTCAGTTAGTAAAATATTATGTAATAGCATTATCCACTGTGAGTACCCTACATCTATGACTCGGGCTCTCCCACCCAGCTGGCTGCCCAGTGGTATACAGGCGTCTGGACCTCTCCCTGAGACAGGTCCCTTTCAGGCCGTCCCGGAGAGATCCCCTTCAGTGCTGCACTTTGCCGCCAATAGGGGAGAATCCTGGGCCATACCATCCTAAGAGTTGCCATTCCTCGGTAAGGAAGATAAGGAAATATTGTGACAAAACCCTGACAATCACTAGATTTTTGCTAAGTTGAGGGGAAGAGGAAGAGTAGGGGGGAGGGGAAGGGGAAGAGTGGGGGGAGGGGTAGGAGCAGGGAAGAGCAGAGCAAGAGGAGAAAATACAGTGGGGGAGGGAAGGGGGGGTAATGTGGACCAGCGCGGTCTAGGTGGGGTGAGATAAGGGGGGGAGACTCCAGTGGTTCCCGCGAGCCGGGCCCTCCCTTCACTTCCCACCATGGGACTCACAGTTAAATCTTATATTCATCAGGAAACCTGAAAAGGTTCCAGGGCATCCAACGGGTGTCGTGTTCCTCCTCCCTATTAGACATGTGCATTTGTTTTCGTCCGAATGCATTTTCGTCCGAATTTCAGCTATTTTCGTTTTCGTTTTGACAAACAATAACGAAAGCACAAAATCCGAAAAACTAAAGATCCGACATAAATAAATGCTTTATTTTCGTTTTCATTGTTACAACAGTTCGATATAGAATAGGAGATTCGACATGACTCTGACAATAACAATCTGTCTATAGAACCTGTGGTCGAATGTGCGAATGTGAGAAAATATTCGACAGAGAGAAAAGATTCTGCAAGTTACTGTCCTAAAAAGTGTTTGGGGACCCGGGTCCTGCCCCAGGAGACATGGATCAATGCAAAAAAAAGTTTAAAAAACTGCAGTTTTTTCAGGAGCAGTGATTTTAATAATGATTAAAGTGAAACAATATAAGTGTAATATTCCTTTAAATTTCGTAGCTGGGGGGTATCTATAGTATGCCTGTGAAGGGGCGCATGTTTCTGGTGCTTAGAACTGTCCCTGCACAAAGTGTCATTTGTGCAGGAAAAAAGTCTTTTAAAATCACTTGCGGCTAAATTGTCGGGTCCCGTAATACAGAGAACACTCAATGAGTGTTCTCTGTATTAGCCGACAATTCATTCATTCATTAATTAAAAAAAAAAAAAAAAAAAGCGTGGGGGTTCCCCTAAATTCAATTACCAGGCCCTTCAGGTCTGACATGAATATTAAGGGGAACCCCGTGTCAAATTTTAAAAAAAATTGACGTGGGGGTCCCCCCAAATATCCATACCAGACCCTTCAGGTCTGATATGGATATTAAGGGGAACCCAGCATCAAATTTAAAAAAAAAAATTGACGTGGGGGTCACCCTAAAAATCCATATCAGACCCTTTATCCGAGCACGCAACCTGGCAGGCCGCAGGAAAAGAGGGGGGGACGAGAGAGCGGCCCCCCTCCCTCCTGAACCATACCAGGCCACATACCCTCAACATTGGGAGGATGCTTTGGGGGTCTGTGACCCCTCAAAGCACCTTGTCCCCATGTTGATAAGGACAAGGGCCTAATCCTCACAACCCTGGCCGGTGGTTGTGGGGGTCTGCGGGCGGGGGGCTTATCAGAATCTGGAAGCCCCCTTTAACAAGGGGACCCCCAGATCCCGCCCCCCCCCTGTTTGAAATGGTAAGGGGGTACAAAAGTACCCCTACCATTTCACAAAGAAAGTGTGAAAATGGTTAAATAAGACAAACACACTTTTGAAAAATTCCTTTATTAAAAATGAAAAAAATAAAAAAAAGATTCCAGCGGTGCTAATCCACTCTTGCTATCCAGCGACGGATCTCCGGAGTCCAGCGATGGATGATCATATCCAGCGACGGGGGATCTCTCAGTCCAGCGCTGTCCATACATCCTTCTTCTGTCTCCACTCCGGAGACACTGCAGAGAGCCCAGCGCTGACGTTTCTTATATTAGGAGGGCGGGGCCACCCGTCACCTGACCCCGCCCCTCTGACGCTGGAGAGGGAAGCCAGGGGTTCCCCAGTGACGTGTGGGTGACCCCGCCCCCTCTGATGTAACGCAGGTTTCCGTTACATCAGAGGGGGCGGGGTCACCCACACGTCACTGGGGAACCCCTGGCTTCCTTCACCAGCGTCAGAGGGGGCGGGGTCAGGTGACAGGTGGCCCCGCCCTCCTAATATAAGAAACGTCAGTGCTGGGCTCTCTGCAGTGTCTCCGGAGTGGAGACAGAAGAAGGATGTATGGACAGCGCTGGACTGAGAGATCCCACGCCGCTGGATATGATCATCCATCGCTGGACCCCGGAGATCCGTCGCTGGATAGCAAGAGTGGATTAGCACCGCTGGAATCTTTTTTTTATTTTTTTCATTTTTAATAAAGGAATTTTTCAAAAGTGTGTTTGTCTTATTTAACCATTTTCACACTTTCTTTGTGAAATGGTAGGGGTACTTTTGTACCCCCTTACCATTTCAAAGGGGGGGGCGGGATCTGGGGGTCCCCTTGTTAAAGGGGGCTTCCAGATTCTGATAAGCCCCCCGCCCGCAGACCCCCACAACCACCAGCCAGGGTTGTGAGGATGAGGCCCTTGTCCTTATCAACGTGGGGACAAGGTGCTTTGAGGGGTCACAGACCCCCAAAGCATCCTCCCAATGTTGAGGGTATGTGGCCTGGTACGGTTCAGGAGGGAGGGGGGCCGCTCTCTCGTCCCCCCCTCTTTTCCTGCGGCCTGCCAGGTTGCGTGCTCGGATAAAGGGTCTGATATGGATTTTTAGGGGGACCCCCACGTCATTTTTAAAAAAAAAATTGATGCGGGGTTCCCCTTAATATCCATATCAGACCTGAAGGGTCTGGTATGGATATTTGGGGGGACCCCCACGTCATTTTTTTTTTTTAATTTGACACGGGGTTCCCCTTAATATCCATGTCAGACCTGAAGGGCCTGGTAATTGAATTTAGGGGAACTCCACGCTTTATTTTTTTTTAATCAATGAATGAATGAATTGTCGGCTAATACAGAGAACACTCATTGAGTGTTCTCTGTATTACGGAGACCCGACAATTTAGCCGCAAGTGATTTTAAAAGACTTTTTTTCCTGCACAAATGACACTTTGTGCAGGGACAATTCTAAGCACCAGAAACATGCGCCCCTTCACAGGCACACTATAGATACCCCCCAGCTACGAAATTTAAAGGAATATTACACTTTTATTGTTTCACTTTAATCATTATTAAAATCACTGCTCCTGAAAAAATGGCCGTTTTTAAAACTTTTTTTTGCATTGATCCATGTCCCCTGGGGCAGGACCCAGGTCCCCAAACACTTTTTAGGACAGTAACCTGCATATTACCCTTTAAAATGAGCACTTTAGATTTCTCCCATAGACTTGTATAGGGTGTTCCGGCTTTTCGAATTTGCTGCGAACAGCCCAAATTGTTCACTGTTCGCTGAACAGGCGAACAGGCAATGTTCGAGTAGAACATGAGTTCGACTCGAACTCGAAGCTCATCCCTAGCGTCCACATTAAGCGAGGATGGAGAGTTTTCTGCCATGGATTTATGCTTTGACACAGGCTTTCCTCTTCAGAAACCCGCCACAGTGATCCCTATTGTATCACCTCCAATAAATGATCACTGCCCTTCCACACATGCTTCTGGACTCTAGCCTCTCCTCCTCCCTTCCATGCCTCCCTCCTCTCCCTTACCCTATTTCCCCTCCTTTCCATCCCCTCCTTTGGCCTACCTGGACCTCTTTTACGATGATCCGGTGTATGTGTGGGAGTGTTCTTGCCACCACAAAAATCTTCTGGACACTTCCTCACAAGGTTACTTACGGTTATGAATAATAGATGACTATTTATGGTATGATGGGTTACATAAACGATTCCCAGATAAGTCAAAATCTGGTATACCGTGCACTCGCTGTGACTCAATCATTAACAGTTTTTGTTTTAATATGTGTTATCTGTTCATCAACCACGGTTCTATGCTGCAAATTACAGAGGGAGGACCTACCCTTCTCTTTTTCCTTCCGCATACCTATTTTGTTCGATCTGATGGGGGGGGGGGGAAGTAGATGTCTAAAAGCAAAAATCATTATTTCTTTTTGGTAAATGGTGGCCTCATTCCACACCGCTATTGATAATTGTATTTCTTTACCTTCTTGACACTCCTCATTCCTAAGATATATTGTGACCATTACATGAACTAAACGAATGCTCTCCTTATGCTTTATTTCCTGCAGTAGGCTCCAATCTGACTACATACCACCAACCAAGGGTTCCCGTTGGACCGACACCCACAAGGACTTAACCCGGACTACCTCACACACCCTCACACAATGGAAGACCACCTCGACTGTTGACCCATTCCGGACCTAACGACCCACTTCGGGGTAAGGTAGCAGTGCTACACAACCCTGCGGTATCTAACGGTACCCCTCTACTCTTTCCTCCTTCCCTCTCTTGTCCCCCACACCCTCTCTTCCCCCCACCCACACTCTCCTCATCCCCCTCTTGCCTTTCTTCTCAACTTATATACCCATGGCCTTGATCTCTCCGACCTCCCCCATAGTCTGTATAGCCTACTAAACTGTGTTTCTTTTAGGGCTGCCCGACTTAAATCTCCCTGCCATTATACTCTTGCTCTACCGCAACAGGTAACGACTGATACACTTAAAACTACTGGTGCTTTCACCACCAATGGTGGATATCATGGAAATCATGGCTACTCCAAACTCAAATTTAGAGCCAAGTACTCTCAAAATAATTTCCCAAAATATTAAAGGTCTTAATGTTCCTGAAAAGTGGAGTCAAATTCTGAATTTGATGTCTAAAATGAAAGCAGACATCATCTTTTTGCAAGAAACTCACATCTGTACAAAAAGCACCCCTAAACTTGCCAATTTCGGATTCCCCACAGCATACCACACTACGAATCCTCTAGCTAAAACAAAGGGAGTTTCGATTCTGTTGTCCAAAAACATCCCATGTCACCTTGAGGAATCTGTAATAGATCCGGAAGGACGCTTCATTTACAGAACACATTAGCAAATATATACAGTCCCAACTCTGCCAAGCTGAGCTTTTTTCGCTCAGTTATTGATAGCCTGACGAACTTCCAGGTAGGAATAACCATTCTTGGAGGGGACTTTAACACGACACTGCAACCCCTCTTAGACTCTTCATCAGGTACATCCTCCCTTCCCTACAGGACCCTTAGACAAATGAGGTCACAACTACAAAGCCTATCCCTCCATGATACATGGCGTACTTTGCACTATAACGCCAAGGATTATACCTTCTTTTCTCACCCACACAATAGATACTCCAGGCTTGACTACCTATTTCTTTCCCAGAGAGACCTTCCCTTTCTCAAGTCCGCCATTATTGAACCCCTTCTCATTGCCGATCACCACCAGATCTCGATGCTCCTCACTCTCCCGAACCAGAGCAGGGCAGCGAAAACCTGACGCTTTTCCGCCTCACTACTTACATCAGAAGCCGACATTAACCAGATCAGAACTAGCCTTAATCAATATTTCCAAAAGAACACAAACTCCCTCGCCTCACCCATCTCAATATGGGAGGCTCACAAATGCACTATTAGGGGACAATTCTTACAACTTGCAGCTCTTAAGAAGAGAGCAAACCAAGCCACACTGTCAGAACTGATTCATAAAATCAAACGTTTAGAACAAACCCACAAACGATCCCTAGCACAGGACACCTTACAGGAATTGACCGATACGAGACAGATGCTCCTAGAACTGATGGGTCGCAAAACACGTCATAGATTTTTCCTTACACAAAAGCTCTTCTACGAACAGGGCAATAAACCGGGTAAGAGCCCAGGCCCAGACCGCTTCTCAGCCCTCTACTATAAAATTTTCGCGGACACTCTTTCAACACCCTTCCTTAGAGCATTTAACTCCCTGAACGACTCACCTACTCCGTTTCACAGGCTTTTAGAAGCACATATTACTGTGATTCCCCAAGCCAGGGAAAGACGCATCCTCAGTCACTAGCTATCGGCCAATTTCGTTACTTAATTTGGACACAAAATTATTTGCCAAAATTTTAGCTAACCGCCTCCTGCCTTCTCTTATCGGGAAATATCAAGCGGGATTTGTCCCTGGCAGAGAGGTCAGGGACAACACTATAAAAGCGATCAATCTTCAACATTGGCTTTCTTCCCGGAACCATAAAGACTTTTCCCTGTCTCTGGATGCAAAGAAGGCATTTGACAGGCTGGCCTGGGACTACCTGGGGGCTTTACTTCGCCACTTGGGCTTACCAGACAGGATGTTTAACCTTATTATGTCCCTTTACACTACTCCGACTGCAAGAATATGAGTCAACGGCCACCTGTCAGACGCCTTCCCCATCCGAAACGGGACAAGACAAGGATGCCCACTCTCCCCAATCTTATTTATTTTAACCCTTGAACCCCTCCTGAGATGGCTCCAAAACAATTCAGACATTAAAGGTATACCAGTACCTGGACACACCCTGAAGCTAGCAGCCTTCGTGGACGACATTCTTTTGTTTCTAAGCGACCCATTAACCTTGATTCCAAATCTGCTTAAAGATTTTGAATTCTTTGGCCGAATTTCAAATTTGAAGATAAACTTCTCAAAATCAAATGCTCTCAACATATCCCTACCAAAAGACATAGTCACACAATGTCAAAACACCTTCCCGTTCACCTGGAAACAGGATGCCATAATATACCTAGGGATCCAACTCCCCTCACACTTCCATGATTTATTATCAAAAAATATTCTCCTTTTATCTTGCACCATAGCTGAGAACCTGCACAACTGTGATAGACGTCACTTTTCCTGGTTTGGCCGCACAGCCATTCTTAAAATGAATGTGCTCCCACGGTTTCTCTACCTCCTACAAACTATCCCCATTCACATCCCCTCCTCTTTCTTCTCGAGCATTAAACGCATATTTTCAAAATTTCTATGGCACTGCAAACGCTCCAGAATAAGTTACGCCCAACTCACAAAACCTAAAAATAAAGGAGGGATCGGCCCTCCGGACCTCAGAAGCTACTCACTAGCCTGTCACTTGAGTAGAATAGTGGACTGGTCAGCACACAAAACAAACAAAGATTGGGTCAAGCTAGAAGATTCATTCTCAACCATCCCAATTAAGTCCATGCCTTGGGTCCTCCCTTCCTATATACCTAAAATACTGAAAGAACACCCTCTAATTGGAGCAACATTAAATATTAGATTTTAGAGAAGCGAATAGGACATTTAAACTTTCCTCTAATCCAGGACCTCTGACACCCCTCCGACTCAACCCAGCTTTCGCTCCCAGAACGTCTAGAGATTTTCTCAAAAATACCTGGCCATTTAAGGATATTCAAGCTCACCAGTTCTTCAGAAATGGGGAGCTTTTTTCCCCTAAAAATGGAAAGCTTATCAGGCTTAGGAAAGGGACCTTCAAATGAATATCCATGATGAGGAATGGGAAAGAATCTTAATAATTGCACATAAAGGTTCACTAAATGTTAACATCCAAGAAAACAATTTTAAGCTCCTTTCAAGGTGGTACCGAACACCCGACCTCATCAACAAATTCCATCCAGAAGTCTCCAACAAATGATGGAGGTGCCTAAACGACACCGGGACTCTCTTACACATCTGGTGGACTTGTCCAAAGATCCAATATTTTTTGGACTCAGGTTCACAGTATAGCCTCTACAATCATTGGCCACGATATAGAGTACTCGCCAGCCCGCATGCTCTTCCACCACAGGCACATCCCTGCACGCGTTTACAGGAAATCTCTTAGCTTACATTTACTCAATGCTGCCAAGCTCTGCATCCCAACTCACTGGGGCTCCCCCATCATCTTCACCACATGCGAATGGCTCAATAGGGTGGGGAAGATAGCTGAGATGGGAGAACTCATACACATTGCATGAGACTCCCCACATAAATATGCCCAGACATGGGAGAAATGGACGCTCTACCAAGCCAACGATAGGTTGCCTAACTGTTCCGGTGCGGGTACCGCGAACAGTTGCCTAACTTTTCCTACATCCACATATGCAGGACTTTATTCGCTAATCCTTCATAAAGGGTGCTTTCCAACCTCATCCAGAGCAGGGGGGAAGTTTGGACCACCATAATCCAACCATATGCAATACATCTTTGTCCGCATCCCTGCTCACGCCTCTGAAGCTTGGGGGAGATCGGAGAGACAACTCCCTGTTCCACTTTTTCCTGCCATTCCCTTCCCACACCCCTCTAATTCTTTTCTCTCTTCCCACCCTTCCTCTTTCTTTCCTCTCCCCCTTCCTATCATACCCCCATCCCCCCTGTTTTTATTTTTCACAGTTTATTTTTTTTGACTAGCTGAATACACTGCAGATACAGACAACCCAAACCGATGGGAAGCCGATAGATGACACATGACATAACGACCAAACTCCTGACTGCCACATCCTCCACCCAATTGCTAACGCCCCAAATACACTGCTATTACCCACAACGACCCCTACCCGACTACTAGGCACCCAATTTCAATAAGATCAGTCCGAATTATAGGCCTTCAGAAGGCAGAGATTTGACTCTCTGACTGCAATAATAAGAGGTCGACTAATCACCTTAACACTTGGGAAATTCCCAGTTGGGGGATATTCTTTCTTGTTAACGATGTGGATGTAAGAATATACCGGTTTTGAATGAAGATCTCTCTGTTATCTGTAGTTGTAATATGCATTACATGCATTATTTCACTTATATATCACCTGTTATTGTTTATCTTCGAAAACCAATAAAGTCTTTACGGAAAATAATAAATAAAAATAAACACTTATTGCGATTTTTTTTTTTACCAAAAATATGTAGAGTAATACGTATCGGCCTAAACTGAGGAAAAATATGTTTTTCTTTTATATATTTATTATAGCAAAAAGTAAAAAATATTGAATTTTTTTCAAAATTGTCGCTCTATTTTTGTTTAAAGTGCAAAAAATAAAAACTGCAGGGCTGATCAAATACCACCAAAAGAAAGCTCTATTTGAGGGAAAAAAAGGATGCCAATTTTGTTTGGGAGCCACATCGCACGACCGCGTAATTGCCAGTTAAAGTGATGCAGTGCCGAATCGCAAAAAGGGGCCTGGTCCTTTAGCTGCAAATTGGTCCCGGGCTTAAGTGGTTAAGTCATGGTAAGAAAGTAGAAGTAAAATCTACTTATTAATTTAGGCAGCAATGAACAATAAAGCTGCTTTGGGCCCCCTGTTTAGCTGATAAAGCCTGGGCCCAGTACAAGAGGACCAGTTGGTCATCTTCAGTACAGTGTATGGAAGGAACAGCTTCTAAGGTGTAAAGCTTGGGGATCATCATTAAAGTATAACCCTACAGGTTTCAGAGAATAGAATCAACCAATAATCAATAAGCCTTCCACTAAAAACATTGAGGAACTTTCCATCTTCAGAGGGGGGAGGATTCTGCTGAACCTCTAAACTTGGAAGTGAGTTCAATATCAAAGTTTGTGAAGAAGATATGGAGACTGTTCAATATACAGTGTAATGAAAAAGTATTCGTACCCCTTGACATTTTCCACATTTTTGGGCAGCACAGTGGTGTAGTGGTTAGCACTCTCACCTAGCAGTAAGAAGGGTTGCTGGTTCAAATCCCAACCACGACACTACCTGCCTGGAGTTTGCATGTTCTCCCTGTGCCTGTGTGGGTTTCCTCTGGGTACTCTGGTTTCCTCCCACACTCCAAAGACATGCAGGTAGGTTAATTGGCCCTAGTATATGAATGGGGACCTTGGATTGTGGGTTCCTTGAGGGTAGGGACCAATATGAGTGTGCAATGTACAGGGATAGGGACAATTGTAGACACTCACTCAAGATGGACTGGTGTCTTTATTCAACCTAACTAACTATGAAATTTTGTCGTGTTACAACTAAAAACGTAAATGTATTTTATTGGGATGTTATGTGCTAGACCAGGGATTAGGGATGAGCTGAACACCCCCCCGGTATGGTTCGCACCAGAACTTTCGAATGGAAATTAGCGCGAACTTTAGAACCCCATTGAAGTCTAAGTCTCGAACGTTCAAAATTAAAAGTGCTAATTTTAATGGCTAATATGCAAGATATTGTCCTAAAAAGGGTTTGATGACCTGGCTCCTGCCCCAGGGGACATGGGTCAATGCCTAAAATGTTTTTAAAAATGGTCGTTTTTTCGGGAGCACTGATTTTAATGATGATTGCATTGATGAAATTGAATTGATGAAAAAAAGTGAAATATTCCTTTAAATATCGTGCCTGGGGGTGTCTATAGTATGCCTGTGAAGTGCCACGTGTTTCCTGTGTTAAGAACAGTCCCTGCACAAAATTACATTTAACGGAAAAGTCATTTAAAACTGCTTGTGGTTTTAATGTAGTATCTGGTTCTGGCAATATGGGTGAAAATCATTGAGAAAAATTGCATAAGTAGCACCCCCCCGCCAATTACCAGCCCCTTTTGGTCTTGTACGGATATTAAGGGGAACCCCGTACCCATATTAAAAAAAGGAAAGGCGTAGGGCCCCCAGGCTCTATATACTCAGAACAGCAGTATACAGGCGGTGCAAACAAGACTGTGTAGGTTTGTTGTGTTAAGTAGAATCTGTTTGTAATTTTGAACTGGTACATTTTTAAAGTGTAGCTCCAGTCAAAAAATCTATTTCAAAGCTTTTTGGAAAACACAGGACATGGTTATCACTCCTGTATAATTTGTTTTGCCGTCCGTCTTTTTCCATCTCACTTCCTGTTGTCTCCTTCCGTTTGCAAGTAGGAGACATTTGTAAGTTGGATGTTTGAAAGTAGGGGCCTGCCCTATATGCTCTGCAGAAATGGCCGAACAAGGTGTTGGTGTTGCCACTACACTGTAAGCCCTCAAAGTGACTCTTGGTGGGGGCTGGAGCGTTCTGCTGTGAACGATTATATCAAGAATTGTAATTACATGCCATTGTTGAATGGTGGTAGAAAAATTGGGCCTTTGGTGGTTGTGGTGGTGGTGCTGGTGCCACAACACTATAAGTCCTCACAGTTACTCTCGGTGGGCATAGGAACGGGCCCTGTTGTGAAATATTATATCAAGAATTGTAATTACATGAAAAATTGGGCCTTAGGCACTGCTTGCTGGTGTCACAACACTGCAACCTCTCACAGATACTCTAGTTAGAGTGCAGGAATGACCCCTGCTGCAAAGCATTACATCAAAAATTGTAATTACACGCCCCTGTTAAACGGGGGCTGAAAAATTGGGCCTTAGGAACTGGTGCTGGTGCCATGACACTGCAACCCCTCTTCCATATACTCTATTTGGAGTGCAGTAATGAGCCCTGCTGCAAAGCATTGCATCAAAAATTGTAATTACACGCCCCTGTTAAACAGGGGCTGAAAAATTGGGCTGTTGGCGTCACCCAGAACCAAAAATGTTCTTCCGAGATATCAGCAGAAGAGGAAGAGGAAAGACAGTTAACATAACAGGACAGTCACTCATCATCAGCATAGGCAGTCTTGAAGGGATGTGATATTTAAAAAAAAATAATTATTCGGTTACATCAGCTTCAGGTGATTGGTAGCTGGTGGTGATCCAAGACTGATTCATCTTTATGAAGGTCAGTCGATCAACCGAGTCGGTGGTCAGGTGCACCCTGATCGGTAACAAAGCCACCAGCAGCACTGGAGGTGCGTTACGAAAGAATGCTGGATGCAGGACAGGCCAGTAGCTCAATTGCATACTGTGCAAGCTCTGGCCAGTGATCCATCCTCAAGACCCAGTAAGCCAGAGGATTTTCGATGAGAAAGGTGTCCAAGTCTGACCTTGCCCCTAGGTATTCCAGCACCATGTAAATCAGACGCTGGCGATGGTTGCTGGAACCCATCATACCTTGGGGCTGCGGACTAAAAAATTGTCTGAACGCATTGGTCAGGCGCCCACCTTCTCCACCGCTCCTTCTGACCGAAGCCTCAGCAACATGTTGTCCAGGACCAGGAGTTTGTAACCTCCCAGTCTCTGGGAACGTGTTGCGCAGACCTTTCTGCAAGGCCTCCCAGAGATGTCTCATCCTCTGCTCCCTCTGCGATGGCAAGATAAGGTCAGCAACCTTACCCTTATACCATGGATCAAGGAGAGTGGCCAGCCAGTAATGGTCCCTCTCCTTGATCCGAAGAATATGAGGATCCTTCCACAGGCTTTGCAGGATCAGGGAGGCCATGCAGCGTCGGTTAGCTGAGGCATTCGGTCCGGAGTCCTCTGGGTCACTATGGACAACATGATCCGCAGCTACCTCCTCCTAGCCACGTACAAGTTCACAGGTTTCTTGGGACTGTAAATCATCCCTACAAGACTGCTGCTGCTGATGCTGAGTGCCAGTCTCCACCTCCATGCTGACACAATCATCCTCCTCCTCGTCCTCTTCCTGTGTGATGGGTGGGACAGCAGGAACACTGTCTGAATAAAGGGGGCCTTGAGAAGCAAGGAAGTCCTCCTCTTCCTGCCTCTGTTCTGCCTCAAGTGCCCTGTCCATTATTCCATGCAGCGTATGCTCCAACAAGTGGACAAGAGGTACAGTGTCACTGATGCATGCACTGTCACTGTCACTGCTCACCATCCTTGTGGACAGTACATGCATCCCTGATCATGCCCCACTGGCGTGGTGAGAAAAAACCGAGCTCCCCTGACCCTGTCCTGGTTCCGTAGTCACACAGGTACTCATTGATGGCCCTCTGATGCGTGTGCAGCCACTGCAGCATGGCCAACGTTGAGTTCCACCTGGTGGGCATGTAACATATAAGGCGGTTCTTGGGCAGGTTCAACTCCTTTTGGATCTCAGCCAGATGAGCACTGGCATTAAATGAATGCAGAAATGCACACAGACTTTCCTGGCCTGCTTCAGGACATCCTGTAAGCCCAGGTACCTGCCCAGGGACCGCTGCACCACCAGGTCAGTTGTCCCTGTCAGAGGGCGGAGAGGAGGTTGGTGCCATTGTTGCAAACCACCAATCCTGGCTTAAGCTGGTAGGGCATCAACCACCTCTCAGCCTGCCCCTGCAGAGATGACAAAATATCTGCCTCAGTGTGGCTCCTGTCCCCCAAACAAACCAGCACAAGCACAGCATGGCATAATTTTGCCTGCGTACTTGCGTAGCCCCTTGAACTCCTACGGAGTACCGCTGGTTCCCAAGGACAGAGCACTGGAAGAGGCCATGGAGGAAGAAGAAGAGGAGGGGGTGGAGGAGAGAGGTGTGTCACAACCAGTAGTAGCATTTTGGAGGCGTGGTGGCGGAACAACCTCCAACACTACTGCACCTTGTTCTGCATCCTTCCCAGCTGCTAGAAGAGTGACCCAATGGGCCGTGAAAGACAGGTAACATCACTGTTCATGCCTGTTGGACCATGAGTCAGCGGTAATATGCACCTTACCACTGATCGCCCTATCCAGCGAGGCAAGGACATTGCCTTCCACATGCCGGTAGAGAGCCAGAATTGCCTTCCGTGTGAAAAAGTGGCGTTTGGGGACCTGCCACTGAGGAACCGCACATTGCACAAACTCACGGAAGGGGGTCGAATCTACCAACTGAAAAGGCAGCAGTTGAAGTGCTAGCAATTTAGCCAATCTATCATTCAACCGCTGGGCATGAGGATGGCTGGGAGTGAACTTCTTTCCACGGTCCAGCAGCTGGGGCAGGGAAATTTGCCTGCTACAATCGGACATGGGTGTACTGCTAGCAGAGTGCCCGCAAGCACCTGGCTTTGACACTCCTAATTCTACACCTTCATTCCTCTCAGTGCAGGTTTCAGAGAAGACTGAAGGTCTAGTAGGGTTGGAGATCCCTGCTGATGAGGAGAAAGGAGAGGTCCGCTTTGTTTTTTGGTGTGGGTCTTTGAGGTAAGCTTGCCAATGAGCTGCATGGCAGGTCAACATATGTCTGGTCAAGCATGTGGTGCCCAAGCGGCTGATGTTTTGGCCACGCGAGATACGCTTGAGACATATGTTGCAAATAGCAGCGGTGTGATCTGATGCACTAGTCTCAAAAAAGGCACACACCAAAGAACTTTTATTATAACGCGCAGAGGCAGCACCCTGCACAGTCGGAGCTCTGCAGTGTAATTCAGTCGGTAGGCTGCCCCTAATCTGGCCCCCGGAGGGCATCCTGTCTTGTTGGAGATGTGACTCCTCCTCCTATCTCCTATCAGGCACCCACATGGAGTCAGTGCTCTCATCATCCCCTCCCTCTTCATCACTGCAGCAAACCTGGCAGTATGCTGCAGCTTGTGGAACATGACTACTAGATTGCTATCCTTCTTGAGCATACCCTCTCTCTGTGCTCATGCTACTGCCTTCCTCTAGCTGAGTATCATCATCAAAGCCTACAAAACACTGGCAATCCTCCTGAAGCATGTACCCAACACTGTGCTCAAGGACATGGTGGGTCTAGGGAAGGAGTCACTGATGATGACATTGAGATGAGGGAAGAGGATGCGTTGGCAGCTGCTTTGCTAGTACCCTGAGCCTGGGTGAGAGAGGATGAGGAGGATGAAGAGGGCTTGGTCATCCACTCCACCAAGTCTTCGGCATTATGTGGCTCAACGCGTCCAGCTGCCGAAAATAAGGACAAGCGTGTCCCATGGCCACGTGATGATGACGATGCACCACGTCCATGACCAGCACTGTTGTCTCTAGACACAGTGCCTGCTTGCCCTCTTTTATGGGCTTGTGTCTGTCTGCCTATTCTTGTTGGCCTTGCAGACATGGTAATTAGTGATGGACGAACTTCCGACGGGACGTTTCGCGAACGCGGCCGATAGTTCGCGAAACGGAACGTTCGCGGCAGGCTCCATTGACTTCAATGGGAGGCGAACTTCGCAAACCTTTAGGTCAAATTTGCAGCCACAAAATAATTATTAGCTGGGCAAACATAGTCCCACCATATGGCCAATGACATAACACATGTATGAGGTGAATCTGGGATCGACAACTACAAGGATTCTTTTTTTATATGGGAAATTGTTGTGACAATTCACGACTGTGGAGCGCATGAAGGCAATGAAGGAGAGGGAAGGTCAGGAACCAGGGTAGGCAAAGAAGAGGGTGCAGGAGATGATCAACAGCAGCGTGACATACAGCAATGACACCTGCACCGTGATAGAGTCATCTGACAACAGCACCGTGATAGAGCGCACTGACATCAGCAGCGTGACATAAAGCATTAACACCAGCACCGTGACATACAGCATTGACAGCAACACCGTGATAGAGAGCACTGACATCAGCAGCGTGACATAAATCACTCACACCAGCACCGTGATATACAGCACTGACAGCAGCACCGTGATAGAGAGCACTGACATCAGAAGCATGACATACAGCACTGACATCAGCACCGTGATATACAGCACTGAAAGCAGCACCGTGATAGAGAGCACTGACATCAGCAGCGTGACATTAAGCACTCACACCCGCACCGAGATATACAGCACTGACAGCAGCACCGTGATAGAGAGCACTGACATCAGCAGCGTGACGTTAAGCACTCACACCAGCATCGTGATATACAGCACTGACAGCAGCACCGTAAGCAGCCCCAGGAGGAAGTCAGCACAGCACAGGGATGGTGTGATCCCCTCATAATAAGAACCCCCAGGAGTAAGTCAGCACAGCACAGGGATGGTGTGATCCCCTCATAATAAGCAGGCCCAGGAGAAAATCAGCACAGCACAGGGATGGTGTGATCCCCTCATAATAAGCAGGCCCAGGAGAAACTCAGTACAGCACAGGGATGGTGTGATCCCCTCATAATAAGAACCCCCAGGAGTAAGTCAGCACAGCACAGGGATGGTGTGATCCCCTCATAATAAGCAGGCCCAGGAGAAAATCAGCACAGCACAGGGATGGTGTGATCCCCTCATAATAAGAACCCCCAGGAGAAAATCAGCACAGCACAGGGATGGTGTGATCCCCTCATAATAAGCAGGCCCAGGAGAAACTCAGCACAGCACAGGGATGGTGTGATCCCCTAATAATAAGCAGGCCCAGGAGTAAATCAGCACAGGACAGGGATGGTGTGATCCCCTCATAATAAGAACCCCCAGGAGGAAGTCAGCACAGCACAGGGATGGTGTGATCCCCTCATAAGCAGCCCCAGTAGAAATATGACACCGCTCAACCTCTTCAAAGAGGAGGGTAGGGGCATATAGTACGGTGTGCTTTTTTGGGACAAGGAAGTGAGCCAAATGAAGAAAGAAGGTCTGTGTGCTTGATTAAAAAAATTGTTTATAGACATATATGGTCTACTGGTCACATGTGTTGAATTCCTCCGAGATCCATGCCTCATTCATTTTTTGAAATGTGAGGTAGTTAACACTGTCGTGAGCTAGGCGAGTACGCTTATCGGTCACGATCCCCCCTGCTGCGCTGAACGTCCTTTCGGACAGGACACTGGATGAGGGGCAAGCCAACAGTTCCATTGCAAATTGGGCAAGCTCTGGCCAGAGGTCAAGCCTGCCCACCCAGTAGTCCAGGGGTTCATCACTCCTCAGAGCGTCCACATCGGCCGTTAACCCAATGTAGTCGGACACCTGATGGTCTAGGCGTTCCCTGATGCTGGATCCGGATGACACCTGTCGATGGGTCGGCTGAAAGAATGACCTCATATCCGAAGTCACCAACACATCTTCAAACCGGCCTCTTCTTGCAGGCGCTGTTGGATTGGTACCCACAACTCCTTCTCTGGGAGTGGGAATTGCTCCTCTGCCAGCGCACGCAAAAGCAGAATGCAGCATTTCTCGAAGAAAGGCCTGGAAGTGCTGCATTCTGACAGCCCTCTGCGACGGCGGTAACATTTCCGCCATTTTGTGTTTGTACCGGGGGTCTAAGTACGTTGCCACCCAGTACTGGTCCTTGACCCTTATGCTTTTTATACGGGGGTCCCTATTAAAACACTGGAGCATGAAGGCCCCCATTTGCACCAAAGTGGAAGCGGTGTGGTGGCCTGGCTCCTGCTCATCATCCAGGATAATGTTGTCCTCTTCATTCTCCTCTCCCCATCCACGCACAACAGGGATCCCAGAAAGGTTTAAAGCATGCTCTTCTTGCTCCTCCTCATCTGCCCCGGCACCATCCTCCTCTGACTCCTCTTCATACTCCTTTTGTTGACTTGTCTCAGATAGAGTAGCCCCCCTGGGAATTCATCCAGCATTGCGACTTCCTCATCTTCCCGCTCCTGCTCCTCCACAGCTTGATCAATGACACGCTCCATAAAGAAGGCATAAGGTACCATGTCACTGATGGCGCCATGGCTGCGACTGACCAGTTTGGTGATCTCCTCAAATGGCCGCAGAAGTCTGCATGCGTCGCGCATGAGCAGCCACTGGCGCGGTGAAAAAAAACCCAGCTCCCCAGAACCGTTTCTGCTGCAGAGTTCATACAGGTAGACGTTAACTGCGCGTTTCTGCTGGAGCAGCCTATCAAGCATATAGAAGGTTAAGTTCCATCGCGTCGGGCAATTGCAAATAAGACGTCTGACCGGCAAATTGTGTCGCCGCTGAATGTCAGCAAGGCGAGCCATGGCCGTGTAAGATCTTCTGAAATGGGCCGAGATTTTCCTTGCCTGCCGCAAGATGTCCTGGACCCCAGGGTATTTGACAACGAATCGCTGCACGACCAAGTTTAAGACGTGTGCCATGCATGGCACGTGCGTGATTTTGCCCTGTTTCAATGCGCTAAGCAGATTGGCACCGTTGTCACACACCACTTTACTAACTGTCAAATTGAGCGGTGTTAGCCACTGATCTGCCTGTGAACGCAAAGCTGAAAGGAGTGCCGGGCCAGTGTGGCTCTTGGCTTCCAGGCACAACAGACGCAGCACGGCATGGCAACGTCTCACCTGGCATGTGGAATAGGTTCTGGGGAGCTTGGGCGGTGCAGCGGAAGAGACGCTAGCAGCGGAAAAGGAGGAGGCAGGGAGGAGGATGGAGTAGGAGGAGGAGGAGAAGAAGAGTCAGGCCTGCATACAATCCGTGGCGGTAAAACCAAATCTACACGGGTGCCACGGGTTACATACTTGACGGCCGTCAGAAGGTTCACCCAGTGGGCAGTAAAAGTGATATACCTTCCCTGCCTGTGTTTGCTAGACCACGTGTCTGTGGTCAGATGTATCTTGGCACCGACACTGTGTGCCAGAGATACATTCACTTGCCGCTGAACATGGCCATATAGCTCTGGGATGCCCTTCTCTGAGAAATACTTCCTTCCTGGGACCTTCCATTGTGGTGTTCCAATGGCCACAAATTTACGAAAGGCCTCCGAGTCCACCAGTTTATATGGCAGTAGTTGGCGGGCTATGAGTTCTGACAAGTCAGCCGTCAATCGTTGGGCAAGAGGGTTATCTGGCGTCATCATTTTTTTACGCTCGAACATTAGGCCCACGGAAGCCTGCCTTTTGCAGAAAAATGTGAGCTTGGCGTGATGGAAGGTGGAGTGGAGGACAATTGTGAGGAGAGAGGAGAAAGAGAAGTAGAAGACGAGGCTGGACGGTGAGAGCCTGCAGTGTGGCTTTGTGTGTTACGTTGCTCCCACTCGGCTTGGTGATGGCTGCCCATGTGCCTTCTTAAGGCGGTCGTCCCTAGGTGAGTGTTGGGCTTACCGCGACTAATGCGTTGACTGCAAAGATTGCAGATGGCAACGCTATTGTCAGCAGCGGACACATTAAAAAAAGCCCACACTGCGGAGCCATGTTCTGGTGTCCTGGGAGCGCCAGATGTGACCGTACATGGTCGATGACTCGCTCCTGATACATTTGCAGTCTGCTTTGTCCCTCCTGTGCAATGTAAGTTATTCCTGCTTCTCCTCCCTATCTGCTGGTCCATATCTCCCTCTGAACTCCCCTCCTCTTCCTCTCTTGTGGGCACCCACGTGACATCACTAGACACGTCATCATCAACGTCACCTTCCCCACCGCTATAAGTAGAGATCTTGGAGTAGGCAGCAACACCGGGGACCAACCTCCTCCTTGGGCTGATCTGGGTACTGTCGTCAGACTTCTGAGTAGCGGTTGTTGCTACCTCCTCTTCCTGATCCAATACCAAGAGTGGCTGCGCATTAGAAATGTCCTCTTGATATGGATCGGAAAATAATTCCTGTGACTCAAGCGGAAAGTATGTGGTTGTGGTGGTGGTGGTGTTGTTGGTGGTAGTGTCTTTGGGGGTGCACATAGCAGAGATTGAAGAAGAGGGTGCAGATCGAGAGGATGAGAAGGGTGCAGAAGAGTAAGGCTGAGTGAGCCACTCAACCAAGTCTGGTGTGTCCTTTAAAGTAATTGAACGCACCTTCTGCAACTTCCCACTTTGGCTCAAGGCTGGTGCTCCAGCCCTACCCCTACCACCCCTGCGGAAGGGTCTGCCTCTTCCTCTGCCTGTCATTTTTTAAATCACCCTGTGACAAAACTCTTAGTCCCTATACCGCTGAAGGACTGCTGCAGTATAGGGCAGCAGTCAGCAGTGGTGCACCTCAACCCTATCTATTGTGGACCGATAGCGGTCCTTACAGAACAGCAGACTGTACCTCACTCAACCCTATGTACTGTAGCACCCTTCACCAAGTTACCAGTCCTTATAAGGACCTTTGTGGACCAAGTAGGTTGTGTGTGACTGATTAGCAGACTGTACGTCAGTCCCTATACTGCTGAAGGACTGCTGCAGTATAGGGCAGTGGTCAGCAGTGGTGCACCTCAACCCTATCTATTGTGGACCGATAGCGGT
Organism: Lithobates pipiens; assembly: GCF_037356315.1. Classification (NCBI taxonomy): domain Eukaryota; kingdom Metazoa; phylum Chordata; class Amphibia; order Anura; family Ranidae; genus Lithobates; species Lithobates pipiens. The sequence goes on along the minus strand of NW_027507790.1, from coordinate 276,123,561 downwards.
CCTTACAGAACAGCAGACTGTACCTCACTCAACCCTATGTACTGTAGCACCCTTCACCAAGTTACCAGTCCTTATAAGGACCTTTGTGGACTAAGTAGGTTGTGTGTGACTGATTAGCAGACTGTACGTCAGTCCCTATACTGCTGAATGACTGCTGCAGTATAGGGCAGCGGTCAGCAGTGGTGCACCTCAACCCTATCTATTGTGGACCGATAGCGGTCCTTACAGAACAGCAGACTGTACCTCACTCAACCCTATGTACTGTAGCACCCTTCACCAAGTTACCAGTCCTTATAAGGACCTTTGTGGACCAAGTAGGTTGTGTGTGACTGATTAGCAGACTGTACGTCAGTCCCTATACTGCTGAAGGACTGCTGCAGTATAGGGCAGCGGTCAGCAGTGGTGCACCTCAACCTTATCTATTGTGGACCGATAGCGGTCCTTACAGAACAGCAGACTGTACCGCACTCAACCCTATGTACTGTAGCACCCTTCACCAAGTTACCAGTCCTTATAAGGACCTTTGTGGACCAAGTAGGTTGTGTGTGACTGATTAGCAGACTGTACATCAGTCCCTATACTGCTGAAGGACTGCTGCAGTATAGGGCAGCGGTCAGGAGTAGTGCACCTCAACCCTATGTATTGTGGACCGATACCAGTCCTTACAGAACGGCAGACTGTACCGCACTCAACCCTATGTACTGTAGCACCCTACACAGACCAAGTTACCAGTCCTGATAAAGAGCTTTGTGGAACAAGTGAGTTGTGAATGATTAGCAGACTGCAGCAGAAGGGCAGCAGTCAAGTATAATATTCTTTCTATATTTGGAAGAAAGAATATTATACGTGTACAAGCCTATTACCATACCACTGATACCAGTCCTGAAAAGAACCTTTGTGGAACTAATAGTAACAGCAACTGTTTAAACTGACCCTCACTGCCTGACACACTGCTTCCTTCCTGTCCCTATACAAACTGGCAAAACAGAGGAGACTGGAACAATTACTGGTTACTCGAATAGCACTTTTGTGGACCTTATAGTAACAGCTAATGATGATGATGATGACTAATCTGGCTGTCCCTAAAATAGCAGCACACAGCGCTCTGTCCTTTTATCTAAACTGACAAAAGACACTCAGGCTGCTGCAACAATCAGTAGCACAGCAAACCTATATACACCTAGCACCTATACCAGTCCTGAAAAGAACTTTTGTGTACCAAATAGCTAGTGGTTTATCTGTCCCTGCTCCAAACAGCAACCTTTCCCTATAGTGACAGAAGAAAGAATGTAAAATGGCCGCCGGATCGGGTGTATTTATAAGTTAGGGGGAATGTCCAAGTGTCCATGTGCTGTCATGTCTCAATTGGCTGTCCTGTACCCCATGATGGATGTGTCATAAGGTCAAAGTTCCTTTACACAGTAAAAACACGGAAGTCCGCCGGGCGAACAACGCCAATAGTCCGCCGAAATGGCGGACCGCGAACAGCCGAAATTCGCCGCAAAACAACCGCCGGGCAAACTGTTCGGCCATCACTAATGGTAATGGCCTGCGGGGAGATGGGAAAACCAATGATTGGGTAGTGTATATTGTGCTGGAGGCACAGAACACCAACTAACTCCTGCAGATGCCTGTATGATAGAACACTAGCAGTAATTGATAGATACATGTGTATACTGGGCTGGAGGCACACAACACAAACTAACTCCTGCAGATGCCTTTATTATAGAACACCAGCAATAAAGGGTGGATACAGGTGTATATTGTGCTGTGCTGGAGGCACATAACACCCACTAACTTCTGAAGATGCCTTTATTATAGAACACCAGCAATTAAAGGGTAGATACCGGTGTATACTGTGCTGTGCTGGAGGCACACAACACCCACTAACTCCTGAAGATGCCTTTATTATAGAACACCAGCAATTAAAGGGTAGATACCGGTGTATACTGTGCTGTGCTGGAGGCACACAACACCCACTAACTCCCAAAGATGCCTTTATTATAGAACACCAGCAATTAAAGGGTAGATACCGGTGTATACTGTGCTGTGCTGGAGGCACACAACACCAACTAACTCCTGCAGATGGCTCAATTAGAGAACAGCAATATAGGTAGCTAGAGGTGTATACTGTGCTGGAGGCACACAACACCAACTAACTCCTGCAGATGGCTCAATTAGAGAACAGCAATATAGGTAGATACAGGTGTATACTGTGCTGCAAGCACACAACACCCACTAACTCCTGCAGATGGCTCAATAGAGAAGAGCAATATAGGTAGCTACAGGTGTACACTGCACTGCAGGCACACAACACCAACTAACTCCTGCAGATGGCTCAATTAGAGAACAGCAATATAGGTAGCTACCGTTGTATACTGCCCTGGAAGCACACAACATCCACTGACTCCTGCAGATGGATCAATTAGAGAACAGCAATATAGGTAGCTACAGGTGTATACTGCGCTGGAGGCAAACAACACCAACTAATTCCTACAGATGGTTCAATTAGAGAACAGCAATATAGGTAGCTACAGGTGTATACTGCGCTGAAAGCACACAGACAACACCCACTAACTCCTGCAGACTCTGGAACACTACACAAGGCCACCGTGCTGGCGGCCTTATATAGTGTGGTTTGTGTACTACACAGCCTGAGCTATAATTGGCCACAGGCATCCTGCCTGTGGCCAATCATGGCTCTCCTCGCTGCAGGCACTGTGATTGGCCAAGCATGAGGGGTCACAGTGCATGCCAATCATGAGCCAGCAATGCACTACGATGGTGCAGTGTATTTTGGGCCGTGAGCACCAAACGAATTTGGCGTGAAGGGCCCACAGAGTTCTGGCTTCGTTTTTCGACTCGAACACCAAGCTCATCCCTACCAGGGATGTGCAATTAGTGTAACTCCAGCTGTTGCTAAACTACAAGTTCCATCATACCTCTGCCTCTGGGTGTCACGCTTGTGGCTGTCTCAGAGTCTTGCTATGCATCATGGGACTTGTAGTTCTGCAACAGCTGGAGGTACACTAATTGCATATCCCTGTGATAGACCAACAAAAAGTTGCACATAATTGTGAAGTAAAAGGAAAATGATAAACGGTTTTCCATTTTTTTTAAATAAATATCTGAAAAGTGTGGCGTGCATTTGTATTCACTCCCCTTTACGTTTCACCGATTTATTTGTAAAAAAAAATTGAAAACCAATTATAATTTTACATCCACTTCACAATTATGTGCCACTTTGTGTTGATCTATCATATAAAATACCAATTAAATACATTTACATTTTTGGTTGTAACATGACAAAATGTGGAAAATTTCAAGGGGCATGAATACTTTTTCAAGGCACTGTATGGTCGCAGCATGAGGGACTTATCGTGAAAGGACCTCTGCTTCCGGTTGCGTGCTTGCATCCTATGCGTAACGTCATGTACCTTGTGACTTCCTCAGGGAAAAGACTCCCTTGTGGCTTCCTCAGGGTTTTCCCTGAGGAAGTCACGAGGTACGTGACGTAACATGCAGGGCGCAAGCACGCAACCGGAAGTAATCACCGCAAACCTGGAGTCGTTACTGCTGACCGGATGTAAACATCGTAATACCGGAAGTGATGTAGGTGGTGGTGGCGAATGCTAAATGTACCATTTGCCTGGCCAGTTCATTACTTTTACAATGTAAGCAGCCATTTTAAAGTTGAATAAATTAGTTTGTAATTTTGCTAATACATTATTGGAGTTTCATTCATCTTTGCATGTGGATACTGACAATCAATGCAAGCATCCACTCAGTACTCCTGGCCTGGTATGGAATTTGGGGGTACCCCCACACATTTTTATTTTTAAAAATTTGGTTCAGGGTTCCCCTGTGGGGGGAATCCCATGCCATTTTTATCAATGAACTTTTATGTGTATTGTTGGGCCTGACAATTCATTATAGCCACGAATAGTTTTAAATGACTTTTTTTCCTTTAGAAATGTCAGTTTGCTGTCAGATTGTTCTAAACACTGGAAACATTTGCCACTTAACAGGCATACTATAGACAGCCCCCAGGTACGAAATTTAAAGGAATATTACACTTTTATTGTCTCACTTTAAGCATTGTTGAAATCACTGCTCCCGAAAAAAGTGGACGTTTTAAAACTTTTTTTTTGCATTGATACATGTCCCCTTGGGCAGGACCCAGGTCCCCAAACACTTTTTAAGACAATACCATTAGAGATGAGCTTTGTGTTTGAGTTGAACCCATGCTCGTCTCAAACATCGTCTGTTCATCCGTTCTGCGAATTCCGAACTTTATGGGCTGTTCCTGCCAAATTCGAGTGGCGTGTCATGGCCCATAATTCACTGTGGCATCGCAGTGTATTGCTGGCTAATGATTGACCCGCATGCTTGGCCAATCACAGCACCGTCTGTCTAGAGAGCTGTAATTGGCCAAAGCCAGGGTGGCTTCTACCCCAATTGCTTGTGTTCTGCTGATCCTATGCCACAGGCAGCTGCAGTATTTACAGTCTGTGTAATGTGTTCTCTGCACAGTGTGCACATAAACCTACCCCAATTGCTGGTGTTCTCATACTAATAATACTACAGGCAGGCAGTTGATTCTGCTAGCTGCAGTATATCAGTATATACATCCCAGATTTGTGCAGCTGCATCTCCGTCTGGAAGGCCAACAAGGAGAGGCAGACAGTCACGAGCCAATATAAGAGGGCAAGCAGGCACTGTAAGTCCCAAGAAACCCGTGGACTTGTACATGGCTGGGAGGAGGTGGCTGTGGATCATGTCGTCCTTAGTTACCCAGAGGACTCCAGACCGAATGCCTCAGCTAACCTACGCTGCATGGCCTCCCTGATCCTGTAAAGCCTGCGGATGGATCCTCGTATTCGTTGTATCAAGGATAGGGATCATTACTGGCTGGCAACCCTCCTTGATCCATGTTACAAGGGTAAGGTTATGGACCTTATCTTGCCATCGCAGAGGGAGCAAAGGATGAAACATCTTCGGGGGGCCTTGCAGAAAGGTCTGTGCAACGCTTTCCCAGAGACTAGGAGGTTACAAATTCCTGGTCATGGACAACGCGTTGCTGAGGCTTCGGTCAGTCACAGAAGGTGCGGTGGAGAAGGTGTCCGTCTGACGGATGCGTTCAGACAATTTTTTAGTGTGCAGCCCCAAGGTATGGTTGGTTCCATTATTCTTACAGGTGATATGAATGTGGTGCTCTCGTCTGACATGGACAGATTTGATATGACACCTAAACATAGCTCCCCATTAGCTCAGTGTATTGGGTCATATAACCTGGTGGAGGCCTGGAGGTGGAAAAACCCACATGTTAGAGCTTATTCCTGTAACTCCACCACGTTTAATACCCTTTCCAGGATAGACTTATGTTTTGTGTCCAGTGAGTTATTGCCAAGAGTGCTGGAAGCCCAATATATACCTCATGCTGTCTCGTACCACTCCCCACTCTTAATCACTTTTGACATGGAGCGGCTGAGAGGGTACGCGGTGTGGAGGTTGAGACCACTGTGGCTCAAGGAGGAAAGTTTTGAGAGGTCAACGCAGACATCTATCCGAGACTTTTGGCTTGAGAACAGAGCGAAGGGTCCTGTCGGAATCACATGGGACGCGTTTAAGGCCACACTTAGAGGCTCCGTTGCTGGAGTTATTAAACAACTTAGATCAGATAGGCAGTGGAAGCTTCTAGATGCGGAAAGGAAAACGACAGATGCAGAGGTGGATTACATTGAAAATCCCAATTCGAATACATATAAAATTTGGAGGGAGGGGGTGAGACACCTAGATTTAGTACTGGTGGAAAAAACTCAGAAAAAACTTCTATACCAGGCGCAACGCATATTTGAATTTGGTAATAAGAACAGTAGATTGATGGCATACCTGGCCCACTCACAGCAGACCCCAGCTTCTATCCCATGTATTTATGACAAACAGAGGACCCTGTGTACCACACAAACAGAAATAGCGAATGCTTTTGTGCAATTTTACTCTGAATTATATTTTTCTAGGGTGGATTATGGGGAAGAGGAGGTTCGTGAGTACCTGGCCCCCATCCCGCTATTAGAATTGGGTGAGGAAGCAGTGAAGGACCTGGAACTTCCCATTAACATAGAGAAAATATTCTCTGCAATACGTGCCCTCAGCCCGAATAAGACGCCAGGCTTGGATGGCTTCCCGGCAGAGTGGTATGACACATATGCAGACAGTCTGGCCCCAAAACTGTTGGACATGTATATAGGAGCCCGGGAACAGGGTGTGCTTCCTGAATCATTGAGGGAGGCACTTATTGTGTTAATACCGAAACCGCACAAGGACTATGAGCTATGCGAGTCGTATAGGCCCATATCATTGATTAATGTTGATGCCAAAATATTAGCTAAGAGTGTAGCCCTAAGACTCAACAAGGTTATAGCATCCGTTATTCATCCAGATCAAATGGGCTTTATACCCGGGAGATCAACGGCAATAAATCTTAGGTGTCTTTTTACCATTCTCCAATCGGCTGGCCAGGATCAGGACACATGAGTAGTGGTGTCCTTAGACACGCATAAAGCTTTTGATTCAATAGAGTGGCCCTATTTGCTCGTGGTCCTTGGGTGGTTGGGCTTCGGCCCTAGATTTGTGGCATGGGTGAAACTGCTGTACACTAGGCCAACGGCGAGACTCAAAGTGAATAATATTATCACTGACTCATTTGAGATTACAAGAGGCACTGGGCATGGGTGCCTGTTGTCGCCCCTGCTGTTTGCCCTAGCTATTGAAACATTGGCAGCAGGCTTGGGGTCAGAATCCGGAATCAAGGGATGTAAAATTAATGACAGAGAAGAAAAAACCTCACTATATGCTGATGATATGCTCCTTTATTTAGCAAACGCAGGTGATTCACTGAGGAAGGCACTTTATCAGATCTCTAGGTTTGGTGCATACTCAGGATTCAGAGTGAACTGGACTAAATCCATACTCCTCCCGCTCTGCCCTGGGTATGATCCTAGCTTGCCATTGGAGGTGCCCTTAAAGAAGGTTTCCCAGTTCCGTTATTTGGGGGTTGAGGTGCAGCTGCCATTGAGTAATTATACTAAAAACAATATATCACCCCTGGTGCTGAGAATGAAAGACAATCTACAGACGTGGCGTACTCTGCCCCTCAACCTTCTGAGTAAAATAAATATATATAAGATGATATACCTCCCTAGATTTTTACATCTGTTGTGGCACGCACCGATGTATATCCCCAAAAAAGTATTTCAGGGAATCAATAAGATACTAGTGACCTTTCTGTGGAGAGCCAAACCAGCCAGAGTGTCATTGGACACGTTACACCTACCGATTAGTTCGGGAGATCTGGCACTGCCAGATTTACAGTGTTATTATCTGGCCTCCCAATTGACACATGTGCACTGGTGAGGCTTTCCAACATTGGATATTGCCTCAGTGCCTACTCAGGCGGCCCAGGTCCACTCCTATGAAGCATTAATTAACATATTATACAGAAATGGCCCTTATCCTGCACACGGAGCTGATATACTGAAGCTATCCCATAAAATATTCCATATCTGCAATGATAAAATAAAGGGAATTAGCCTATCTGAGTCGCCCAGTGCCCCCCTTTGGCATAACCCCCAGCTGGCGGAGATCTTTAAAATACCAGATGGCAGACGTATGGGATTAAGTATGCACACCAACTTTTCCAGGAGGGAATATTCAAATAATTTACAGATTTTAAGATAGAATACAAACTGCCTAATACATTCTTCTATAGATATCTGCAGCTGAGGCATGCTGTACACGCACAATATGGTAGGCAGAAGGTGATACTGACCCCTTCAAAATTAGAACAGCTAGTGGCGGATGGGGACCACACCAAGCTCATATCTCGGAACTTCTTTGCTTTACTGACATCTTCCTCTGCCAGGATGGGCAGGGTGTCCACACAGTGGAATTTGGACATCCCGTCCATCACAGAGGAATCTTGGGATGAGGTCTTAGGCCGCGTACACACGCGCGGACTGTTCGCCCAACTTTGTCCGTCCAACAGTTTCGGCAAACAGTCCGCTCAAACTTAGCATGGACGGACATGGCCACACACGACGGACGAACAGTTTGCTGAAACCGTGCGCGATGACGTGAACGGCACGTACGACGGGACGAAAAATACGACGTCCTATACACTGCATTATAGCTTTCGGCGTGAAAATCCTTTCTGAGCATGCGCGCAACTTTGTTTGACGAACAAGCCTACACACGAGCGGACTGTTCGCTGAAACAAGGTTTCAGCGGACAGTTTTACGGAATTTCCGAAAAACCTTGTCCGTCCAACTGTCCGCTGAAACTGTCCGCTGAAAGCCCACACACGAGCGGACTGTCCGCCCAAACACTGTTCAGCGGACAAAGTTGGACGAACAGTCCGCCCGTGTGTACGCGGCCTTAGAGACAGCTCTGCCTTTGCTGATCTTGGCCAGGGACAAGTTTCACTATCTCCATAGAATTTACTACACCCCACTGCGGCTCCACAAAATGGGAAGAATGGATTCACCTGAATGTTGTAGATGTAGAGGGGCAGTGGGAGACGACTTCTTCGACATGGTCTGGCTATGCCCGGAAATAGCAAAATTTTGGAGAGTGATCCTCTTATATCTAGAAGATGCTTTAGCCCTACCCAATATCTATTCTCCTGCCAGGTGCCTGTTAGGTGTTTTTTGGAGGAGGAAAGTATATCCACATCTCAGAAGACTCTACTTAGAATACTTTTCTGTTATGCTAAAATAGCAATTGCTCTTAGACGGAAGGAAGCAACCCCACAGTCTCTACAATACTGGATAGGATTAGTTAATGGCTCACTGCCAATGAATAAACTTACGTATACAGCCAGAGGGAGTACTAAAAAATTTGACAAAATTTGGGCAGGTTGTATCCAATGTGCCCCTTGTGATGGAATATCTGCATAGGATTGGGGGGGGGGGGGGAGACGTAGACAATTATTAATAAAGTGGGAATAGGTAATGATCATGTTCTTGTACATGAAAGATGTTTTATGGTATTCTAAATATGTAGATATTGACAAAGAATTTTAATGGAACATGCTTACACCCACGTAGAGCAATATGATGAAAATGCTTTTATTGTTTATGCATTGTGAGTAAGTAACACTTGTGTATGTATGCAATTGACGATATAAGGATGTAAAGTCCCGAACATGTTATGTACAGATGTACAATGTTATTTTTGATTATGTTATTTTTCTAAAAACAACTAAAAATTTTACCTTTAAAAAAAAAAACTTACTGACGTCTCCTACTTGCAAAGGAGACAACAGGAAGTGAGATGAAATCTACATCTAGGAAGGGAAATTCTCTCCTGTAAGAGTTGAAATGGGAAAAAATGTGTCTCCTCTCCACTGATGCTTTATCCCAAGCCTTATTTTTACTAAAAAAAACAAATTTTCAAAAAACATTTGTCATTGGGACAGAAAGTGAGGTGAAATCTTCTGAAGAGGTACATAGACAGCAAAAAAAAATGTTACAGGGGTGAAAACCCTTTCCTATGTTTTCCAAAAAGCTTAAAAGTAGATTTTTTGACTGGAGCTACACTAAAAAAATGTACCAGTTCAAAATTACAAACAGATTTTACTTAACAACAAACCTACGCAGTCCTTGTCTTATTTGCACAGCCTGTATACTGCTGTTCTGAGTATATAGGGCTTGGGGGCCCCACGCCTTTCCTTTTTTTAATTGGGTACGGGGTTCCCCTTAATATCCATACAAGACCCAAAGGGGCTGGTAATGGGCAGAGGGATTACCCATGCCATTTTTCTCAATGATTGTCATCCATATTGCCAGAACCAGAATTACATTTAAACCACAAGCAGTTTTAAATGACTTTTTTTCCGTTAGAAATGTAATTTTATGCAGGGACTGTTCTAAACACGGGAAACATGTGCCACTTCACAGGCATACTATAGACATCCCCCCCCCCCGGCACGATATTTAAATGAATATTTCACTTTTTTTTTTCACTTTAAGCTTCATTAAAATCAGTGCTCCCGAAAAAACTGCTGTTTTTGAATTTTTTTTTGCATTGATACATGTCCCCTGGGACAGGAGCCGGGTCCCCAAACCCTTTTTAGGAGAATAACTTGCATATTAGCCTTTAAAATTAGCACCTTTTGATTTTGAACGTTCGAGTCCCATTGACTTTAAGCGATTTTCTAAAGTTTGCACACATTTTTGTTCAGTTTGCAGGTTCTGGTGCGAACTGAACCAGGGGTTGTTCGGCTCATCCCTAATTACCATGCATATTAGCCTTTAAAATTAGCACTTTTGATTTTTCATGTTCGTGTCCCACAGGCTTTAATGGTGTTCACATGTTCGACATTTTTTTTGCATGTTCTGCATCCCTATATAAAAAGACATTTTTTTTATAATTAATAATCTCTTTGATAGTGATGGACGAACTTCTGGCGGGACGTTTTGCGGACGCGAACCGTGAACGTGACCAAAAGTTTGCGAACCACAAGGTTTGCGGCAGACGCCATTGACTTTAATGGCAGGCAAAACTTAAAAACTTCCAGGTCATATTTTCAGCCACAAAATACTTACTAGCTGTGCACACATAGTCCCACAACATGGACACTGACATAATAAAAGTATTAAGTGAATCTGGGATTGACAACAACAAGTATTCTTTTTTTATCTGTGAAATTTTGACAATTAAGGAGCGCATGAAGGCCATGGAGGAGAGGCAAGGTCAGGGCAGGCTATGAAGGGGATGCAGGAGATGATCAGTGCCAAGGTCATGGCAGCGCAGTCCTCTGCCAGTGTCCCAGTGTGCCAACCTGTGCTTGAGCCCCTCCATCTGCCCGGCCCTTACCCCCACCTATGCAGGGCTCCACTGCGGGGGTCCAGAGGTGCCAGTCCAGTGCTGATCCTCAGCAATGATGCTGGCACTGCCTGCTGATTGGCTTCTCCACTGCTATCTCCCTCAGTGTCTAAAAACAGCACTGCGATAGAGACTGAGCACTGACACCAGCACCATGATAGAGACTGAGCACTGACACCAGCACCGAGATAGAGAGCACTGACACCAGCACTGAGATAGAGAGCACTGACACCAGCATCGAGAAAGAGAGTACTGACACCATCACCACGAGAGCACTGACACCAAAACCGTGATAGAGAGCATTGACAACAGCACCGTGAGACCACTGACACCAGCACCATGATAGAGAGCACTGAGACCACACCAGCACCGAGATAGAGAGCACTGACACCAGCACAGTGATAGAGAGCACTGACACCAGCACCATGATAGAGAGCACTGGCACCAGCAGCACCATGATAGAGAGCACTGACACCAGCAACAAGATATAGAGCACAGACACCAGCACCGAGATAGAGAGAACTGACACCGCACCAGCACCGAGATAGAGATCACTGACACCAGCACCAAGATAAAGAGCACTGACACCAGCACAGAGATAGAGAGCACTGACACCACACCAGCACCAAGATAGAGAGCACTGACACCAGCACCGAGATAGAGAGCACTGATACCAGCAACTCACTGCGGGACCCAAAAATATGACACCACTCAACCTCTTCAAACAGGAGCGTACAGACATATAGTATGGTGTGCTTTTTTTGTACAAGGAAGTGAGCCAAAGGTAGAAAAAAGGTCCGTGTGCTAGATTAAATAAATTGTTTATAGAGTTATGCATATATATGGTCTACTGGTGTTGAATTCCTCCGAGATCCATGCCTCATTCATTTTTATAAATGTGAGGTAGTCAACACTGTCATGAGCTAGGCGAGTGCGCTTATCAGTCAAGATCCCCCCTGCTGCGCTGAACGTCCTTTCAGATAGGACACTGGACGAGGGGCAAGCCAACAGTTCCATTGAAAATTGGTCAAGCTCTGACCAGAGGTCAAGCCTGCCCACCCAGTAGTCCAGGGGTTCATCACTTCTCAGAGTGTCCACATCAGCCGTTAACCCGATGTAGTTGGACACCTGTCGGTCTACGCGTTCCTTGATGCTGGATCTGGATGAGACCTGTCGATGGGTCGGCTGAAAGAATGATCTCATATCAGAAGTCACCAACACATTTTCAAACCACCCTCTTCTTGCAAGCACTGTTGGATTGGTACCCACATCTCTTTCTCTGGGAGTTGGAATACCTCCTCTGCCAGCGCACGCAAAGGCAGAATGCAGCCTTTCTCCAAGCAAGGCCTGGAAGTGCTCCATTCTGACAGCCCTCTGTGAAAGTGGTAACATTTCCACCATTTTGTGTTTGTACCGGGGGTCTAAGTACGTTGCCACCCAGTACTGGTCCTTGACCTTTATGCTTTTTAAACGGGGATCCCTGTAAAAACACTGGAGCATGAAGGCCCCCATTTGCACTAAACTGGAAGTGGTGTGGTGGCCTGGCTCCTGCTCATCTCCCAGGATAATCTCGTCCTCCTCGTTCTTCTTTTCCATCCACGGACAACAACAGGGATCCCAGAAAGGTTTAAAGCATGCTCTTCTTGGTCCTCCTCATCCGCCCCAGGACCATCCTCCTCTGACTCCTCTTCAGACTCCTGTTTTTGACTTTTCTCAGATAGAGTAGCCCCCCCTGGGAATTTATCCAGCATTGCGACTTCCTCATCTTCCTGCTCCTCAAAGGCTTGATCAATGACATGACGCAATGCACGCTCCATAAAGAAGGCATAAGGTACGATGTCACTGATGGCGCCATGGCTGAGACTGACCAGTTTGGTGATCTCATCAAATGGCCGCAGAAGTCTGCATGCGTCGCTCATGAGCAGCTACTGGCGCAGTAAAAAAAAAACAAGCTCCCCAGAACCTGTTCTGCGACAGCGTTTGTACGGGTAGTCTTTAACTGCATGTTTCTACTGGAGCAGCCTATCAAGCATATAGAAGGTTGAGTTCCATCGTGTCGGACAATCGCAAATAAGGCATCTGACCAGCAGATTGTGTGTCGCCACTGAATGTCAGCAAGTCGAGCCATGGCCATGTAAGATCTTCTGAAATGGGCCGATATTTTCCTTGCCTGCCGCAAGATGTCCTGGACCCCAGGGTATTTGACAACGAATCGATACACGACCAAGTTTAAGATGTGTGACATGCATGGCACGTGTGTAATTTTGCCCTGTTTCAATGCGCTAAGCAGATTGGCACCGTTGTCACACACCACTTTACCAACTGTCAAATTGAGCGGTGTTAGCCACTGATCTGCCTGTGAACGCAAAGCTGAAAGGAGTGCAGGGCCAGTGTGGCTCTTGGCTTCCAGGCACAACAGACGCAGCACAGCATGGCAATGTCTCACCTGGCATGTCGAATAGGTTCTGGGGATCTTGGGTGGTGCAGCGGAAGAGACGCTAGCAGCGGAAAAGGAGGAGTCAGCCGAGGAGGACAGGGAGGAGGATGGAGTAGGAGGAGGAGAAGAAGAGGCAGGCCTGCACACAATCCATGGCGGTAAAACCAAATCTACACTGGTTCCACGGGATTACATGCTTGATGGCTGTCAGAAGATTCACCCAATGGGCAGTAAAAGTGATATACCTTTCCTGCCCGTGTTTGCTAGACCACGTGTCTGTGGTCAGATGTAGCTTGGTACCGACACTGTGTGCCAGAGATACATTCACTTGCCGCTGAACATGGCCATATAGCCGTGGGATGCCCTTCTGTTTGAAATACTTCCTTCCTGGGACCTTCCTTTGTGGTGTTCCAATGGCCACAAATTTTCGAAAGGCCTCCGAGTCCACCAGTTTATATGGCAGTAGTTGACGGGTTATCAGTTCTGACAAGCCAGCGGTCAACCATTGGGCAAGAGGGTTATCTGGCGTCATCATTTTTTACACTCGAAAATTTGGCCCACGGAAGCCTGCCTTTTTGCAGAAAAATGTTAGGACGGCATGATGGAAGGTGGAGTGGAGGACAATTTTGAGGAGAGAGGAGAAGGAGAAGTAGAAGACGAGGCTGGATGGTGAGAGCCTGGAGTGTGGCTTTGTTTGGTTCCGTTGCTCCCACTGGGCTCTGTGATGGCAGCTCATGCGCCTTCTTAAGGCGGTCGTCCCTAGGTGAGTGTTACTGCGACTTATGCGTTGACTTCAAAGGCTCCAGATGGCAACACTATTGTCAGCAGCAGACACGTTAAAAAAAGCCCACACTGCGGAGCCATGTGTCGGCATCCTGGGAGCACCAGATGTGACTGTACATGGTTGATGCCTCGCTCTTGATACATTAGCAGTCTGGTTTGTCCCTCCTGTGCAATGTATGTTATTCCTGCTTCTCCTCCCTATCTGCTGGTCCATATCTCCCTCTGAACTCCTGTCCTCTTCCTCTCTTGTGGGCACCCACGTGACATCACTAGACTCGTCATCATTGACGTCACTTTCCCCACCGCTATAATTAGAGATCTCAGAGTAGGCAGCAACACCGGGGACCAACCTCCTTCTTGGGCTGATCTGGGTACTGTTGTCAGACTGCTGAGTGGCGGTTGTTGCTACCTCCTCTTCCTGATCCAATGCCAAGAGTGCCTGCGCATCGGCAATGTCTTGTTATGGATCGGAAAATAATTGTGACTCAAGCGGAGGGTATATGGTGGTGGTGGTGTTGGTGGTAGTGTCTTTGGGGGTGCACACAGCAGAGATTGAAGAAGAGGGTGCAGATCAAGAGGATGAGGAGGGTGCAGAAGTGTAAGGCTGAGTGAGCCACCGAATGCACCTTCTGCAATTTGCCACTTTGGCTCAAGCCTCTTGCTCCTGCCCTACTCCTAACACCCCTGCGGAAGGGCCTGCCTCTTCCTCTGCCTGTCATTTTTTAAATGACCCTGTGACAAAAGTCTCTAGAGAAGCGCAGTATGTATGCAGAAGAAGGTATATAACACCCCACTTCAATCTGTCGTTTTGGGGGGCCACTGGTCTATCACACCTGTTATAATACTTTTTTCTAATTGCGTTTGTCACTCTTTGTAGTATTGCTGCAGAACAGCTCAGCAGTCACAATGCTGCACAGTGGAAATGCACTATACTATGCCTTCTATATGTGCAAGTATATTTTATACGTGTATTACACCCCTATATAATGCACACCAAATAGCACACCTATACCAGTCCTTAAAAGGACCTTTGTGGACCTAATAGTAGCTAGTTAGTAGCTAGGGAATTGCAGACTGTCGCTGCTCCAAACACCAAACTGTCCCTCCCTACACTGAGAAACGACAGCTGCAGAATCGGTCAGCAGCACAGCAGTGCACTATAATATGCTTTCTATATTTGAAATAAAGTATATTATACGTGTATTACAACCCTATTTACTGTACACCTATACCAGTCCTTAAAAGGACCTTTGTGGACCTAGTAGTAGCTAGCTAGTAGCTAGTGAATTGAAGACTGTCCCTGCTCTAAAAACCAAACTGTCCCTCCCTACACTGAGAAACGACAGCTGCAGAATCCGTCAGCACTCAGCTCAGCAGCACAGCAGTGAAGTATAATATGCTTTCTATATTTGAAAGAAAGTACATTATACGTGTACAACCTTATATACTGTACAGTGTGTACACCTATACCAGTCCTTAAAAGGACCTTTGTGGACCTAGTAGTAGCTAGCTAGTAGCTAGTGAATTGAAGACTGTCCCTGCTCTAAAAACCAAACTGTCCCTCCCTACACTGAGAAACGACAGCTGCAGAATCCGTCAGCACTCAGCTCAGCAGCACAGCAGTGAAGTATAATATGCTTTCTATATTTGAAAGAAAGTACATTATACGTGTACAACCTTATATACTGTACAGTGTGTACACCTATACCAGTCCTTAAAAGGACCTTTGAGGACCTAGTAGCTAGTGATTTGCAGACTGTCCCTGCTCCAAACACCAAACTGTCCCTCAGTCCCTACACTGATAAAAGACAGCTGCAGAATCGGTCCGCACTCGGCAGCACAGCAGTCAGCAGTGCACCATAATATACTTTCTATATTTGAAAGAAAGTATATTATACGTGTACAACCCTATATACTGTACACCTATACCAGTCCTTAAAAGGACCTTTGTGGACCTAGTAGCTAGTGATTTGCAGACTGTCCCTGCTCCAAACACCAAACTGTCCCTCAGTCCCTACACTGATAAAAGACAGCTGCAGAATCGGTCAGCACTCAGCAGCACAGCAGTCAGCAGTGCACCATAATATATTTTCTATATGTGAAAGAAAGTATATTATAAGTGTATTACAACCCGATATACTGTACACCTATACCAGTCCTTAACCACTTTCAGACCGGACCAATTAGCTGGTCAAAGACCAGACCACTTTTTGCGATTCGGCACTGCGTCGCTTTAACTGACAATTGCGCGGTCGTGCGAAGTGGCTCCCACACAAAATTGACGTCCTTTTTTTCCCACAAATAGAGCTTTCTTTTGGTGGTATTTGATCACCCCTGCGGTTTTTATTTTTTGCGCTATAAACAAAAATAGAGCGACAATTTTGAAAAAAACGCATTATTTTTTACTTTTTGTTATAATAAATATCCCCCAAAAATATATAAAAAAAACATTTTTTTCCCTCAGTTTAGGCTGATACATATTCTTCTACATATTTTTGGTAAAAAAAATCGCAATAAGCGATTATTGATTGGTTTGCGCAAAAGTTATAGCGTTTACAAAATAGGGATAGTTTTATAGCATTTTTATTAATAATTTTTTATTATTTTTTTTTTTACTAGTAATAACGGCGATCTGCGATTTTTATTGTGACTGTGACATTGTGGGGGACCCATCGGACATTTTTGACACATTTTTGGGACCATTGTCATTTATACAGTAATCACTGCTATATAAATGCAGTGATTCCTGTGTAAATGACACTGGCAGTGAAAGGGTTAACCAGTGGGTGGCAGTGTAGGGGTTAAGTGCTCCTAGGGGTGTGTTACTAACTGTGGGGGGGTTGGGCTTTCATTTAGTGTAGACTGATCTCTGCTCCAATCACATGGAGCAGAGATCAGTGTCACTAGTTGCTAGGCAGAATGGAAAAATGTTGTTTACACAGCATTTCCTCCATTCGGCCGCTCCGTGAGACGATCGCGGGGATGCCCGCGGCGATCGAGTCCGCGGGTCCCGTGACCGGACTCACGGGGGTCCCGACCAGCGCGCCGCCGGCGGCGCGCTCCCGATGGCAGGGCGGCATCGAATATTATACGTACCTGTACGCCAATATGCCTGCCCGTGCCATTCTGTCTACGTACATCGTCGTGCGCTGGTCGGGAAGTGGTTAAAAGGACTTTTGTGTACCTAATAGTAATATCTAATTAGCTAGCTAGTGATTAGACTGACTGTTCCTGCTCCACACAGCGTCCTTTCCCTACACTGACAAAAGACAGAATGTAAAATGGCCGCCAGATCAGGTCTATTTATAAGGTGGGGGGTATGTCCAATTGTCCATGTGCTGAAATGTCTCAATTGGCTGTCCTGTACCCCATGATGGATGATGTGTCATGGGTCAAAGTTCTTCACAATGTAAACGCATATGTCCACCGCACAAACAGTGCCAGAAGTCTGCCGGTTTGGTGAATCGCAAATGAGCAAAGTTCACCGCGAACCCACTGCCGGGCGAACCGCAAGGCCATCTCTATTTTTTGATTTAAATTCTGACACGTACTATTTTTTTATTAAAACAGAATATGATGAAGAGACCTTTGTGCATCATTTATAAATTGTATTTCTCATTTTTTCATTGTCTGAATAATAACATCTCTTTAAAATATTTTCCAACATGTCAACCAGGTCAGTTATCGAGTCACTGACACTCGTCTGAGTGATGGAAAATTGTATCCAACTTTATTCCACATGACACCAGACAATCGGATCCATTATGCAGCTATAATAAAATTGTTGCAGTATTTTGGGTGGAACTGGGTTGGAATAATACAATCAGATAATGGCAGCGGTGATGATGAGTCCCAAGAACTGAGTAAAATATTGAGCCAACATGGAATCTGCGTAGATTATATCATTAAACTGACACCAGATATTGTACATGTTACTGAGGGATTGATGAGAATTAGTAAATCCAAAGCTAAAGTTGTCATAGCGTGTGCAACTTTCACATCGCCCTTTTATGACTTTGCTCACCTCATACCCTCTGCTTTAGAAAATATTACATTTATTTTCCCGCCTTCATGGAGTAAGATAAGTAGTAAAAAATTTGAAGACCTAACATCAATCAACTGCAGCTTCATATTTCTGTGGGCACAAAAAATATACGTACATGACGAAAATCCTGAATATGGTGTCACCTTCCCCCGTTGCCTTATTGACCCAATACTGGAAGATATTTGGATTTATTTGTTTTCATGCCTTTCCCCTCACCCACAGAAAAATGACTTTTTTAATTTGTTTTATAACATGTCTGCAAAACCTTGTAGAGGTGTAAAATATTGGAAGGCATTTGATGGTTACACATCTCTGCCTTTCTATGCATACAGGGCTGTAAATGTTCTGGCCAATGCTCTACACTGGATGTACATGAAGAAAAATAAATCTGAACAAAATGGATTCCAGCACAGAGTAAGTTGGATAATAAGTGTTTATATTACTATGATCCTATCCTATAATATATAATAATTATGTGATTGCACAGCTATCTCCACCCTCCATCTAATTTCCTGGGCAATCAGGAAAACATCAATCCCCCAAAATCTTTGATTACTCTATACAGCCTTTAAATATAGGTAAATAAATGGTTGTTTCTTTTTTTTTTAATGGGGGAAAGATTGATGGTATTTTACTAATTGCTTTGTTTAGAATATCTTAAGAGACACATTCAAATAGTTCATATTCCTACTTCACATATTTTATCTGTGTTGTATATATTTATATTCGGTTATATTATGTATATTTATATCATTTATACAGTATCTCGCAAAAATGAGTACCCCTTTATATTTTGTAAATATTTTATTATATCTTTTCATGTGACAAAACTGAAGAAATTACACTTTTTTACAATGTAAAGTAGTGAGTGTACAGCTTGTATAACAGTGTAAATTTGCTGCCCCCTCAAAATAACTCAACACACAGCCATTAATGTCTAAACCACTGGCAACAAAAGTGAGTACACCCCTAAGTGAAAATGTCCAAATTGGGCCTAAACTGTCAATATTTTGTGTGGCCACCATTATTTTCCAGCACTGCCTTAACCTTCTTGGGCATGGAGTTCACCAGAGCTTCACAGATTGCCACTGGAGTCCTCTTCCACTCCTCCATGATGACATCACGGAGCTGGTGGATGTTAGAGACCCTGCACTCCTCCACCTTCCATTTGAGGATGTCCCACAGATGTTCAATAGGGTTTAGGTCTGGAGACAGGCTAGTCCATCACCTTTACTATCAGCTTCTTTAGTAAGGCAGTGGTAGTCTTTGAGGTGTGTTTAAGGACATTATCATGTTGGAATTCTGCCCTGCAGCCCAGTCTCTGATGCTCTGCTTCAGTATGTCACAGTACATATGTGTGTGCCCACTGCACTAATAAAAAGCATCTGTTTGTGCTGCCACCAAATATGAAATAAACATGCTAATGAGATGAAAAAAATGTTAATGTAAAAAAGAGAGAAAACGAGTTCCACAGTAGCACACTAAATTAATCTACAAATCTCCTAAATATTAGCCATGTGAAATGAGCCAAACACCCCCATGTTCGGTTCAGGGCAGAACAAAAATGTATGCGAACACGCAAACCCAGTTAAGGTCTATGGGGTAGGAACATGAATAAACAAAAAGTGTGAATTTTAAAGGCCAATATGCAAGTTATTGCCCAAAAATGTATTTGGGGACCTGGGTCCTGCCCCTGGGGACATGTATCAATGCAAAAAAAAGTTTTAAAAATTGATTTTTTTTTCGAGAGCAGTGATTTTAATATTGCTTAAAGTGAAACAATAAAAGTGAAATATTCCTTTAAATATTGTACGGGGGGGGGGGGGGGGTGTTTAGAGCAGTCCCTGCACAAAATGACATTTTTATAGGAAAAAAAAAGTAATTTAAAACTGCTTGCGGCTGTAATGGGCCCTTTGGGTCTTGTTTGGGTCTTGTATGGTGATTAAGGGGAAAACCACACCCAAATTAATAAAAAGGCCTGGGGCCCCCAAGCTCTATATACTCTGAACAGCAGTATACAGGCGCTCTCCAGGTTACAAACAAGATAGGGACTGTAGGTTTGTTGTTACATTTAATCTGTTTGTAATTTGGAACAGGTACATTTTTTAAGTGTAGCTTCAGCCCCCAAATCTATGTTTAAGGTTTTTGGATAATAAAAGGCAGGATTATCACCCCTGTAACTTTTTTTTTTTTGCTGTCTGTGCCCTTGTTCAGAAGATTTCACCTCACTTTCTGTCCCAATGCCAATTGGATTTTGAAAATTTTGAGTTATTAAGGAAAGAATAGGGAAAGAAGGATTAGTGACAAAGCTTCAGTGTAGACACCTTTTTCCCATACCTTACAGGAGAGAATTTTCCTTCCTGGGGGTAGATTTCCTATCACTTGGTGTTGCTTCCCTCCCTTTGTAAGTAGGAGTCGTCTGTAAGTCAGATGTTTGAAAATAGAGAACCGCCTTTATAGACTATAAAGCCTGCCCTATACACTCTGAGTAAAATTGGGCCTTAGGTGTTGGTGGTACCAGAACACTGTAAGCCCTCAGTTACTGTTGGTGGGTGCTGGAACAGGCCCTGCTGTGAAATATGATATCAAGAATTGTAATTACATGCCCCTGTTAAACTGGGGCAGAAATATTGGGTGATAGGCAATGGTGGTGGTGGTGCCATAACACTGCAGCCCCTCACAGATACTCTTGTTTGGCACAGGAATGAGCCCTGCTGTGAAATATTAGATAAAAAAAAATGTAATTCACATGCCCCTGTTAAACAGGAGCCGAAAAATTGTGCCATAGGCACTGGTGGTAGTGCCCTTAAACAAAAAAATGTTCTTAGAAGCTATCAACATGAATATTGAGGAGGAATAGGATAGTCACTCAGCATAACAGGATAGTCACTCAGCATAAGCAGTCTTCAAGGGATCTCACATTCATAGAAAAATAAATTGGTTACATCAGCATCTGGTGCTTGCTAGCTGGTGATCCAAGACTGATTCATTTTTATGAAGGAGAGCCGATCAACTGAGTCTGTGGACAGGTGCACTCTGTGATCAGTTACAAAGCCTCCAGAAGCACTCAATGTGCATTCAGAAAGAACACTGGATGCAGGACAGACCAGTAGCTCAAGTGCATATTGTGCAAGCTCTGGCCAGTGATCCATCCTCAGCACCCAGTAACCCAGTGGATTTTCAGTTGGAAAGGTCTTCAAGTCTAATCTTGCCCTTAGGTATTCCTGCACCATGTAAATAAGACGCTGGCAATGGTTGGTAGAACTGATCAGACCTTGGGGCTGCGTAATAAAGAATTATCTGAATGCATCAGATGGCCACCTTCTCCACCACTTCTTCTGTGACTGAAGGAAGACTCAGCAATACATTGTCCAGGAGGACCAGGAAATTGTAACCTCCCAGGCTCTGGAAACGCATTGCACAAACCTTTCTGCAAGGCCTCCCGAAGATGTTTCATTCTCTGCTCCCTCTGCAAAGGCTGCATAAGTTCTGCAACCTTACCCTTGTGATGTATATCAAGAAGGGTTGCCAGCCTCTAATGATCCCTCTTCTTGATGCCATGAATCTGAGGGTCCTTTTGCAGGCTTTGCAGGATCAGGGAGGCAATGCAGTGAAGGTTTTCTGAGGCATTCGATCCGGAGTCCTCTGGGTCACTAAGGATGACATGATCCACTGTCACCTCCTCCTAGCCACATACAAGTCCATCAGTTTCTGGGGACTGAAAATGATCCCTTTAAGACTGCTGCTGATGATGAGTGCCAGGCTCCACCTCTATGCTGACACAATCCTCATCCTCCTCCCCCCTCCTCCCCCCTCCTCCTCATCTTTCTGTGTGATTGGCATGCCCGCAGGAATACTGTCAGGATAAAGTGGCCTTGAAAGTTAAGGAAGTCAGCCTCTTCCTCCCTCTGTTCTGCCTCAAGTGCCCTGTCCATTATTCCATGAAACGTGTGCTCCAACAGGAAGACAAGAGGGACAGTATATGACTTATGCATGCACTGTCACTGCTCACCCTCCTCATGGCCTTCTCAAATGGTGACAGGACAGTGCATGCATCCTTGATCTGTATCCACTGACGTGGCAAAAAAAAAAAAATACAAGCTCCCCTGACCCTGTCCTGGTGCCATACTCACACAGGTACTCATTTATGGCTCTCTGCTGCGTATGCCAACGTTGAGTACCACCTGGTGGGCATGTCACAAATGGGGCGGTTCTTGGACAGGTTGAATTCATTTTGAAGGTCAGCCAGCCGAGCACTGGCATTATATGACCGTCGGAAATGACCATAGATTTTCCTGGCCTGCCTCAGGAGATCCTGTAAGCCCGGGTACCTGCACAAGAACCGCTGCATCACCAAATTAAGGACATGAGCCAAACAAGGAACATGGGTCAAGTGTCCCTGTCGGAGTGCGGAGAGGAGGTTGATGCCATTTTCACAAACCACCATTCCTAGCTGAAGCTGGCATGGAATCAACCACCTTTGAGTATGCCCCTGCAGATCTGACAGAATCTCTGCCACAGTGTAGCTCCTGTCCCCTAAGCAGACCAAATCAAGCACCGCATGGCATGTTTTTGCCGGAGTGTTTACATAGCCCCTTGAACGCCTATGGAGCACCACTGGTTTTGAGGACAAATCTGCAGAGGAAGAGGCCATAGAGGAAGAATAAGAGGAGGGGTGGAAGGGAGAGGTGTGGCAGAATCACCACTACTAGCATTTTGGAGTTGTGGTGGTGGAACAAGCTTTAACAATACTACACCCTGTCCTGCATCTTTATCAGCTGCCAGCAGACTTACCCAGTGCACCATGAAAGAAAAGTAACATCCCTGTCCATGCCTGTTGGACCATGAGTCAGCAGTAATATGCATCTTACCTCTGACTGCTCTGTCCAACAAGGCCAAGACATTGCCTTCCACATGCCAGTAGAGAGCTGGAATGGCCTTCCAGGAAAAGAAATGGCATTTGGTAACCTGCCACTTAGGTACTGCACATTCCACAAATTCATGAAAGGGGGCAGAGTCTACTAGCTGAAAAGGCGGCAATTGTAGTGTTAGCAATTTAGTGAAGCTAGCATTCAGCCACTAAGCATGTGGATGGCAGGGGCCAAATTAATTTTGACGGTTTAGCAACTGGGGTAGGGAAATTTGCCTGCTACCATTGGATGTTGGTGTAGTGATAGCAGATTGCCCGCAAGTACTTGGCACGCCTAATTCTACACCTTCATTCCTCTCGGTGCAGGTTTCTGAGAGGATTGAAGGTATAGTGCGGTTGGAGATGATGAGGAGCAAGGAGAGGTACGCTTTGTTCTTTGTTGTGGGTCTTTTAAATACTGTTGCCATCGGACTGCATGGGAAATTGTTATATTTCTGGTCAAGCATGTGGTGCTCAAGCGGCTGCTGTTTTGGCCACGCTTTATACACTTCAAACATATGTTGCAAACAGCAACAGTGGAATCTGCTGCACACGTATCAAAAAAATAAGCAGAGAGTCAGCAGCGCCCTGCACATGCGGAGCTCTGCGGCATAATGCAGTCAGGTGGCTGCCCTTAAGCTGACCCCTGGAGGAAATCCTGCCTCGTTGGAGATGTGCCTCCTCCTCCTCCTCCTTCTCTTCTATCAGGCATCCACGTAGAGTCAGTGACCTCATCATCCCCTCCCTCCTCATCACTGGAGCAAACCTGACAGTATTCTGTAACTGGGGGAACATGACTGCCGGTTTCTTGTCCTTCTTGGGCACCCTCTCTCTCTGGGTTCACATTACTGCCTTCTTCAACCTGGGTACCATCATTGGAACCTTCAAAATGCTGTGCATCCTCCTGCAACATGTATCCGACACTGTGGTCGGACAGTTCGGGGGACTCCTCCGTGCATTATGGTGGGGCTAGGGAAGGAGTGACTGATGACATTGAGCTGATGGAATAGGCCACTTTGGCAGCTGCATTGGCAGGCAAACTGCTCTGAGCCTGGCTGACAGAGGAGGAGGAGGATGACGGCTTAGTTATCCACTCTACCAACTCTTCTGCATGTTGTGGATCAACACGGCCAGCTGCCAAAAAAAAGGCAAGCGTGCCCCACAGCCACATGCTGAGGATGCATCCTATCCATGACCAGCACTGTTGGCTGTAGACACAGAGCCTGCTTGCCCTCTTTTAGTGGCCTGTGAGCATCGGCTTCTCCTTGGTGGCCTTCCAGAAATGCTGTAAAATGTTATTAGCAAAACACCACCTAAAGTTTACTAGAAAAAGTACACCAGGAACGGCCTGCAGTCAGATATAGGCTTGGCTAGACTAGAATGCAGTGGATATATATGTATATATTTTATGCACCACAGATCACTGAATCACCTGCCACCTGCCTGAAGTATATTAGAAACAGTGCACCAGGAATGCACTGAGATCTAGCTAAACTGTATGCAGTGGATATATATATATACTGTATATATATATATATATATATATACTAGACTGGCATATATATATATATATATATATATATATATATATATATATATATATATATATGTAGCACTGGCTACTGAAGAGCATGCGCTATGTGTGAAATTTAACGTTACACCTAAACTGCAGTTTGATTTGGGTGTAATTAATTGCTGTCTCTTTTGGCAGGCATGGAAACACAGTCTTGTTGGGTGCTTTATTTTTACTTTCTCTCGGAGCCAGTCCAGTGGGAGTGTCACTCTTGCTGTGCTTTCTGGGAAAGGGGACTTAAAATGCGGATGTTACGTGTTTCGGGTTCTGGTCCAGAAGTATGTTCTGACTCCATAGTCCTGGTCCTCCTGACCAGCCCCCAGGATGCCAATGGCCTGGGGTGCGGATCCACCCGACTTTATGTCTCGGTGCTGGCTAGCCCAAGGCAAGGAAACTAAAGCAAGGATTCAGAGGTGGTCCGGTGCCTTCTCAGGTTGTGGAGAGGTTCAGCAACTTCGTAGTTATCCAGGGAAGGACTCTTCAGAAGAAGGGGAGGCAAGGGTTGGCTTCTTAGCAAGAGCCTGGTAAAGCTGAAGGACCTAAGTGAATCCAATCTTGTGTGATGTCGCCGGACCGACTGCAAGATACTGGTACCGCACGAGTGTTCTATAAGTTTTCTAGTTTCTTGTACATGTTCTACAACAAAGTCTGTGGTAGAGACTTATTCCTACATGTTCTACAACAAAGTCTGTGGCAGAGACTTGTCCGTGACTCAAGCACCCTGTTGGCTGCTAGGCCTGGTGAGAGGTCTATCCATCTAGGGTGAAGATCAAACTGTGAATGGCTATTCTCTGGATTTTATTCAAAGTAAGAAAGCTCTTTTATTACTGACTTTGACACTAAAGGGCTGATTTACAAAGCATTTGCGCCATGGGTAGCAGCGCACGTCGACACGCAGCGGCCGTTTTTGTATTCACAAAGCATTTGTGCCTGCAACACAGCACAGTTCCCCATTTACTATCATGTTGCCGGCGCATGGGCGGCGGCGATCTGTGCTCCGCTATAGACCTGGCGCACGGCATCTTGAACTTTTTTTAAGGCTTTGCACACAGGTCATGCTACCTTTAAGAAAAAAAATTAAGAAAAAAAATGCGTGGGGGTCCCCCGAAATTCCATACCAGGCCCTCCAGGTCTGGTATGGATATTAAGGAGAACACCATGCCAAAAAAAAGAAATGGCATGGGGGTCCCCCTCAAAAAAAAATGAAGAAAAAAAATGTGTGGGGGTCCCCCTCAGGCCTTTCAGGTCTGGCATTATTTAAGAGGAACCCCGCGCCAAAAAAATACATGTTCTGACACATGGAGCCATGCGTCAGAGGGGGCGGGGTCACATGTGGCCCCACCCTCCATTATAAAAGACCTGTCAGAAGAAGAGAAGCGTCACACAGCGGAGTGGCCCGAGAACCAAGAAGAGACACAGTGGAGGAAGATGCCAGATGAGAACACCGGAGCAAGAAGAAGTGGATCGGAGGAAGAAGAAGATGGAGGAAGAAGATGAAGAAAGGAAGAAGGAAGAAGACCAGAAGAAAGAAGATGAAAAAAGACTTTAATAAAGGACTTGTCAAAGACCGTCTCCTGTCATTTTAACCCTTTTGTCACTATTTTGGTGAAATGATTTGGGGTACATTTGACTTAAAGTTGCGTTGTAAGTCGCCACAAGTCGCGCTGTGATTCACACTCAAGTCATGTCCAAATTGTCTCCCAAAGTCACGCTGGAAGTCGTTTTGCCCCTGCGTGAATGTACTGTTAATGATACGGTGCTCGCTACTAAGAATTGTGACGGCATATTGTGTTTTGCGCTAATGCATGTGCCAGTTCATACGCTCACTTGAAAATTTACCTGCCACACAAATGGAGGTATGAACCGGCGCAGCGCATTCATCTTAGTAAATTAGCCCCTAAGAGTACCTGGACTTTTCACCCAAACCCTCTGATCCTATACCGAGAGACTGTTGTTTGCTTTTTGAAAATAAAAATCCCTTTAAGCGGATCAGTCTCTATAGTTTCTGGGTATCTACCACGGGAAACCCCTAGAGGAAAATCGAGGTGAAGAAGGTAACGGTAAGCCCATTAAAACCAGCCGCTCCTTTGGGGGGTCAGTGCTATATATATATATATATATATATATATATATATATATATATATATATATATATATATATATATATATATATATATATGAAATACACTGCAGCTTACTGAATCACCTGCCTGGCAGAAGTATAGTAGAAACTGTACACCACCAGGAATGGACTGTTTGAAATCCAGCTAAACTGAAATCCAGCTAAACTGTATGCATTGGTGCAGTGGGTACATATATACATATAAATGTATGTATATATATATATATATATATATATATATATATATATATATATATATATATATATATATATATATACACTTCAGCTAACTGAATAATCTGCCTGCCTTCTCAATCTAAATGACACTCTCCGTCCACGCCGGCAACGACACACTACACAAGGCCGACGTGCTGTCAGCCTTATATAGTGGGGGCATGGATTTAGTCCCCCTGAGCCATGATTGGCGAAAGGCACCCTGCCTTTGGCCAATTAAGGCTCTCTTAGCTGTGAGGCGCTGTGATTGGTCCAAGCATGCAGGTCATGTTGCATGCTCTGGCCAATTATCATACAGCAATGTACTGCGCTCCCGCAGTGCATTATGGGCCATTACACGCCTCTCGAATTTGGCCCAAATGGCCCATAATGTTCATTTTTCGATGAATGGGTGAACAGCCAATGTTCGACCCGAACAGAATGCTCATCCCTAATAAAGACACTCTCCACATGTGGGAATAGAAATTGAGACAGAGCCTCCAATAGTGTAAAAACACCTTAAGGTAATCAGTTTATTAAAAGTAATAGCTAGAAATGCATAGAAACATATGCATTCGCAAATAAATACTGTATATCATAAAAGATTCAAAATCACCTTGTTAAAATTCAAACATTCCAGGTGACTTAGTGTTGCAATCTCCTCATAGCTTCCTTCATACACTTCAAGTAACCTTCATCACAGGGGGTGGCAACAACGTTTAACCACTTCAATACCCGGTCATAGTCATATGATGGCCACAGATGGGATCTCCTATCCTGGGTGGACGTCTTATGATGTCCTCGGTATTTCGCCGCTCCTGCGGGCCCCTGGGGGCCCCTGGGGGCCCGCAGCGCAGCGATCGTGGATGAGGTGTGTCCCTTGGACACAGCTCATCCCCGATCTGTGTGGTTTCCATCCCCATCCACACCCACCGATACATGTGACCGGCCGTGTCCAATCACAGCCGGTCACATGTACTGCGCAGTTACAGTGCTCGTGCACGCACCTAGGGCGCGTGCAGAGCAGTGATCGGGGATGCGGCTTGTCACCCTGACACAGCCCAACCCCGATCACAGTAAAGAGCCAATGAAATTGGTTCTATACCACATGACTGGCTGTGTCCAATCGCAGTCGGTCACAGAATCTAAACAAACCGCGGTAACGAGATGTTACCGGGTTCTCCTCCTCACACACTGATGGTGTGTGAGGAGGAGATTGTGGTAACATCTCGTTACCGCCTAGTGTACACAAATCACACACTAATTACCCCCCAATAAAGAGGACCTGTCACCACCCATCAAAGTACCTGTCACCACCCATTAAAGTATCTGTCATCACCCATCACAGCCCATCTGAGTACCCGAGTACTTGTCAGCCCATCTGAGTACCCGAGTACCTGAGTACCTGTCCCAGCCCATCTGAGTACCCGAGTACCTGTCACAGTCCATCTGAGTACCTGAGTACCTGTCCCAGCCCATCTGAGTACCTGCGTACCTGAGTACCTGTCACAGCCCATCTGAGTACCTGAGTTCCTGTCACAGCCCATCTGATTACCAGAGTACCTGAGTACCTGTCACAGCCCATCTGGGTACCTGAGTACCAGTCCCAGCCCATCTAAGTACCCGAGTACCTGTCACAGTCCATCTGAGTACCCGAGTATCTGAGTACCTGTCACAGCCCATCTGAGTAACTGAGTACCTGTCACAACCCATCTGAGTACCCGTCACAGTCCATCTGAGTATCTGTCACAGTCCATCTGAGTACCTGAGTACCTGTCCCAGCCAATCTGAGTACCTGTGTACCTGAGTACCTGTCACAGCCCATCTGAGTACCCGAGTTCCTGTCACAGCCCATCTGAGTACCTAAGTACCTGTCACAGCCCATCTGAGTACCCGAGTACCTGAGTACCTGTCACAACCCATCTGAGTACCCGAGTACCTGTCACAACCCATCTGAGTACCCGAGTACCTGTCACAGTCCATCTGAGTATCCGAGTACCTGAACACCTGTCAGCCCATCTGAGTACCCGAGTAACTGAGCACCTGTCAGCCCATCTGAGTACCCGAGTACCTGAGCACCTGTCAGCCCATCTGAGTACCCGAGTACCTGTCCCAGCCCATCTGAGTACCCGAGTACCTGAGTACCTGTCCCAGCCCATCTGAGTACCTGTCCCAGCCCATCTGAGTACCTAAGTACCTGTCACAGCCCAACTGAGCACCTGAGTACCTGTCACCGCCCATCTTAGTACCTGAGTACCTGCCACAACCCATCTGAGTACCCGTCACAGCCCATCTGAGTACCTGAGTACCTGTCACAGTCCATCTGAGTACCTGTCACGGTCCATCTGAGTACCTGAGTACCTGTCCCAGCCCATCTGATTACCTGAGTACCTGTCACAGCCCATCTGAGTACCCGAGTTCCTGTCACAGCCCATCTGAGTACCTAAGTACCTGAGTATCTGTCACAGCCTATCTGAGTACCTGAGTACCTGTTACAGCCCATCTGAGTACCCGAATATCTGAGTACCTGTCACAGCCCATCTGAGTACCCGAGTACCTGTCACAGTCCATCTGAGTACCCGAGTACCCGAGTACCTGTCACAGTCCATCTGAGTACCCGAGTACCTGTTACAGCCTACCTGAGTACCTGTCACAGTCCATCTGAGTACCCGAGTACCCGAGTACCTGTCACAGCCCATCTGAATACCCGGGTGCCTGTTACAGCCTACCTGAGTACCTGTCACAGCCCATCTGAGTACCTGAATACTTGTCAGAGTTCATATGAGTACCTGTCACAGTCTATCTGAGTACCTGTCACAGTTCATCTGAGTATCCAAATACCTGTCACCAACCCGTCGGAGTACCCGAGTACCTGTCACCAGTCCATCAGGGTACCCGAGTACCTGTCACTAGCCTGTCGGAGTACCCGAATACCTGTCACCAGCCCATCAGAGTACCCGAGTACCTGTCACCAGCCCGTCAGAGTACCCGAGTACCTGTCACCAGCCCGTCGGAGTACCCGAGTATCTGTCACCAGCCCGTCGGAGTAACAGAGTACCAGTCACCAGCCCGTCAGAGTACCCCAGTACCTATTTGCCTCATAGAATACACATTGGGGGGTTTGCTTTACAAAACGGGGTAATTTTGTGGGTAATTCTATTGTCCTGGTGCTCCAGGACCTTCCAAAGTGTGATAGGTAGGAACGAAATGAGATGTGTCATTTATGCTCCTAGAACGCCTGAAGGTACCACTTCCATGTTGGACCTCTGTATATGGTCAGGCTGTGTAAAAGTCTCACACATGTGGTATTGCCATACTCAGAAGGAGTAGCAGAATGTGTTCTGGGGTGTAATGTTTGCTATATACATGCTATGTGTTAGAAATATCTTATAAATGGACAACTTTGTGTAAAAAAAAAATAATAATTTTCTTTCCATGTTTTCTGAAGACTTGTGTAAAAAAAATAACTTTTCAAAAGACTCATAATGCTTCATAGAATATACTTTGGGGTGTTTGTTTTCCAAAATGGGGTCATTTCGTGGGTTATTCCATTGTCCTGGTGCTCCAGGGCCTTCACAAATGTAATAGGGCGTTAGGACATTAGAGGTGTCATTTATGCTCCTAGAACACCTGACGGCGCTCCCTGCATGTTGGGCCTTTGTATGTGGACACGCTGTGTAAAAGTCACACAGATGTGGTATCACCATACTCAGGGTGAGTAGTAGAATGTATTTTGGGGTGTAATTTTTGCTATGTACATGCTTTGAGTTAGAAATATCTTATAAACTGACCACTTTGTGTAAAAAAAATATGTTTTCATTTTCTTTTTACGTTTTCCAAAGACTTGTGGAAAAAAAAATAACTGTTCAAAAGACTCATTGTGCCTCATAGAATATACGTTGGGGCGTCTGCTTTCCAAAATGGGGTCATTTTGTGGGTAATTCTACTGTCTTGGTGCTCCAGGGCCTTCACAAATGTATTAGGTCATTAGGAAATTAGAGGTGTAATTTATGCTCCTAGAACCCCTTACGATGCTCCCTGCATGTTGGGCCTCTCTGTGTGGCCAGTCTGTGTAACAGTCCCACACATGTGGTATCGCCATACTCGGGAAGAGTTGCAGAATGTATTTTGGGGTGTAATTGGAAGTATGCATATGTTGTGTCTGAGAAATAACTTGTTATTATGACAATTTTGTAAAAAAACAAAAACAAAAAAAAATCTTCTTTTTCCCAAGAATTGTGGAGAAAAAAATTACAACTTCAAAAAACTCACCATGCCTCCTACTAAATACCTTGGACTGTCTACTTTTCAAAAAGGGGTCATTTAGGGGTATTTGTACTTCCCTGACATTTCAGAGCCTCAAGAAATTATATAGGCCATCAGTACATCAGGTGTGATCAGATGTGATCAATTTTCAATGATTTGCACCATAGATTGTAGACTCCATAACTTTCAAAGAGACTAAAAAATATCCACTAATTTGGTTTATTTTTACCAAAGAGATGTAGCCGTATAATTTTTGGCCCAAATTTATGAACAAAAATTACTTATTTGCAAAATTGTATCATAGAAACTAAAAAAAAAGTGTTTTTTTTTCTTAAAATTTTCGCTCTTTTTTCACTTATGTCACAAAAAATAAAAAACACAGTGGTGATTAAATACCACCAAAAGAAAGCTCTATTTGTATGAAAAAAACAATATAAATTTTGTTTGGGTACAGTGTTGCATGACTGAGTAACTGGCATTCAAAGTGTGAGAGCGCTGAAAGCTAAAAATTGGTCTGGCAAGCAAGGTGAATAAATGACTGTATTGAAGTGGTTAAGTATCCTCCTCTTCATCACTTTAAGTCATAGAGAGCAAATTTGGTGGACTTTTAAGTCAATGAACATGGACCACCACAATACTGTCCATCTGTATAATTAACCTACCTTCTGCCAGTTAAAATTGTAATTATAAATGATAAATTATAAAATAATCACTACTGGATATATGGTTAACAGTGGCATGCACATTACTGTGTCTCACCATACTCCACCAGTATAACACACGACTCATGTGGGAATGAAAATGGACTGACCTGATTGTCCAGCTGTTCCATTAACCCCATATTAATTAAGAGAGTTTGAAATAACCATTAAATCCTGCAGGAGGAGACTTAGGCCGCGTACACACGGGCGGACTGTTCGCCCAACCTTGTCCGCTGAACAGTGTTTGGGCGGACAGTCCGCTCGTGTGTGGGCTTTCAGCGGACAGTTTCAGCGGACAGTTTGACGGACAAAGTCTTTCGGAAATTCCGAAAAACTGTCCGCTGAAACTGTGTTTGAGCGAACAGTCCGCCCGTGTGTAGGCTACTTTCGAAATGAGCAAACTGTTCCCGCTCGGAGGAAAGTCTGCTCATTTCGAGGTAGGCGGGGCCCGCGATGGAGACGTCGCGGGCTCCGCCGCCTGGAATGGGCTTAAAGGGGAACCCCAACGCCGAAAAAAATCGGCGTGGGGGTTCCCCCAAAGTCCACAACAGACCCTTGTCCGAGCACGCTACCCGGCCGGCCAGGAAAGGGGGGCGAGCGAGCGCGCCCCCCCTCCTGAGCCGTACCAGGCCGCGTGCCCTCAACATGGGGGGTGCCTTGGGGAAGGGGGGGCCGCGCGGCCCCCCCACCCCAAAGCACCTTGTCCCCATGTTGATGAGGACAAGGGCCTCTTCCCGACAACCCTGGCCGTTGGTTGTCGGGGTCTGCGGGCGGGGGGCTTATCGGAATCCGGGAGCCCCCTTTAAGAAGGGGGCCCCCGGATACCGGCCCCCCACCCTATGTGAATGAGTATGGGGTACAATGTACCCCTACCCATTCACCTGTGAAATAAAGTACAAAAAAAAACACAACACAGAGAAAAAATATTTTATTGCACAGCTCCGGGGGTCTTCCGTCTTCGGGGGTCTTCTCGCCGGACTCCTCCGCTATCTTCGTGTAGCTCTTTTACTAGCGGAGGAGCCCGGCTTTCTTCCTCCCCGCCGCCGGCCTCTTCTCCCGACTT
This sequence comes from Lithobates pipiens, assembly GCF_037356315.1. Classification (NCBI taxonomy): domain Eukaryota; kingdom Metazoa; phylum Chordata; class Amphibia; order Anura; family Ranidae; genus Lithobates; species Lithobates pipiens. The sequence goes on along the minus strand of NW_027507790.1, from coordinate 276,090,562 downwards.
CGGGGGTCTTGTCCCCCTCTTCGGTTCTTCTGCCGGGCCACCGCGCCTTCTTGTAGCTCTTTTGCAGGCGGTGGCCCGGTCTTCTGTCGCCGCTGCCTTCCGTTCTTCTGTCGCCGCCTTCGGTTCTTCTGCCGGGCCACCGCGCCTTCTTGTAGCTCTTTTACAGGCGGTGGCCCGGTCTTCTGTCGCCGCTGTCGCTGTCGCCGTCGCCGCCTTCCGTTCTTCTTCTTCTTCTTGTTCTTCTTCTTCTTCCCCAGGAGATGTTGACACGTCGCTCTCTCCGGCCGGAATGCCAGAGCCGCGCTGTGCGGTCACTTATATAGTGACAATGGGGCGGTGTCACATGGTATATGTCACATGGGTTGGTCACATGGTGACCCCGCCCCCTTACGATGTCATAGTCCCCATGTGACATCAACCCATGTGACCAACCCATGTGACATATACCATGTGACACCGCCCCATTGTCACTATATAAGTGACCGCACAGCGCGGCTCTGGCATTCCGGCCGGAGAGAGCGACGTGTCAACATCTCCTGGGGAAGAAGAAGAAGAACAAGAAGAAGAAGAAGAACGGAAGGCGGCGACGGCGACAGCGGCGACAGCGACAGCGGCGACAGAAGACCGGGCCACCGCCTGTAAAAGAGCTACAAGAAGGCGCGGTGGCCCGGCAGAAGAACCGAAGGCGGCGACAGAAGAACGGAAGGCAGCGGCGACAGAAGACCGGGCCACCGCCTGCAAAAGAGCTACAAGAAGGCGCGGTGGCCCGGCAGAAGAACCGAAGAGGGGGACAAGACCCCCGAAGTCGGGAGAAGAGGCCGGCGGCGGGGAGGAAGAAAGCCGGGCTCCTCCGCTAGTAAAAGAGCTACACGAAGATAGCGGAGGAGTCCGGCGAGAAGACCCCCGAAGACGGAAGACCCCCGGAGCTGTGCAATAAAATATTTTTTCTCTGTGTTGTGGTTTTTTTTGTACTTTATTTCACAGGTGAATGGGTAGGGGTACATTGTACCCCATACTCATTCACATAGGGTGGGGGGCCGGTATCCGGGGGCCCCCTTCTTAAAGGGGGCTCCCGGATTCCGATAAGCCCCCCGCCCGCAGACCCCGACAACCAACGGCCAGGGTTGTCGGGAAGAGGCCCTTGTCCTCATCAACATGGGGACAAGGTGCTTTGGGGTGGGGGGGCCGCGCGGCCCCCCCTTCCCCAAGGCACCCCCCATGTTGAGGGCACGCGGCCTGGTACGGCTCAGGAGGGGGGGCGCGCTCGCTCGCCCCCCTTTCCTGGCCGGCCGGGTAGCGTGCTCGGACAAGGGTCTGTTGTGGACTTTGGGGGAACCCCCACGCCGATTTTTTTCGGCGTTGGGGTTCCCCTTTAAGCCCATTCCAGGCGGCGGAGCCCGCGACGTCTCCTTCGCGGGCCCCGCCTACCTGTACACGCGTTCGAAATGGGCGGATTTGCCTCCGCCTTACGTGGGCGAGTCCGTTCATTTCAAAAGTTGAGCGAACTGTTTGGCAAACAGTTCGCTGAAACAGTCCGCTCAAAAAAGTGCCGTGTGTGGCCATGTCCGTCCATGCTAATTTTGAGCGGACTGTTTGCCGAAACTGTTTGACAAACAAAGTTGGGCGAACAGTCCGCCCGTGTGTACGCGGCCTAATAGTCTCTCCAATTCTAAAATCTGCAGCACACAATATATAAATTAAATAATGGTAAATACCGAATCTCAGATTAATTGCCACTACCAATTTAAGGTTTGGAGGTGTGATACTGTTGCTTTTACAAACTTAAATATAGTTTTATTTTATAGTCTATATAAAATATCTCTAAATCATATATACTGTAAATATAATCGTTATCACATCTCCAAAAATAAATAATAAAAACTAAAATAAGTTATATCCACAAAAAATTCTCAAAATAATCAGTTAGAACCCAACTAATAATTATTACTTATGGTGAATTTGGGGGGACCCCCATTCATTTTTTTTTTTAATTTTGGTTCAGGGTTCTCCTGTAGGGAAATCCCATTCCGTTTTTATCAATGAACTTTTATGTGTATTGCGAACTGACAATTCATTATAGCCGCAAGTTTTTTTTTCCTTTAGAAATGTCATTTTTCTGTGAGACTGTTCTAAATATGGGAAACATGCACCTCTTTACAGGCATACTATAGACACCCCCCGGTACGAAATTTAAAGGAATATTACACTTTAATTGTTTCACTTTAAGCATTATTAAAATCATTTGGAATCACTCCTGAAAAACTGACATTTTTAAAACTTTTTTTTGCATTGATACATGTCCCCTGGGGCAGGACCCGGGTCCCCAAACACTTTTTATGACAATGCCATGCATATAAGCCTTCAAAATTAGCACTTTTTATTTTTCGTAGTCATGTCCCATAGACTTTAATGGTGTTTGCGTATTCAAACAAAGTTTTTGCCTGTTTGCATGTTCTGGATGAGAACCGAATGGGAGGGTGTTCGACTCATCCCTAATGTTCAATGTACATCAGTCTGCAGGGACAGAATAGTGCATATATACGGCATGAGTAGTTTTACATGTTATGAGGTCAGTGATCTCATACTCTCTACCTGTAGGGTTTGAATAAAATGTGGATTGTTTCTTTACATACTGACATGCTTTACATTTCCTGCAGACTACACAACCCTTTTCGACCCTGACAGAAAGATAGTTTTGATGGAAGATTTAGAATTTTTTGAACTACTTTGTCACCAAAATTAGGAGCCCTTCTATAAATAAATGAGGTTTTTTTGGGGATTACAGATTTTAATACCTTATCCTGAGACTATACCAAGGTCGGCCTTTCCGACGGAAATTTGCGATCGGACTGTGAGATCTGGGTCTAAAATTTTTCCGATAACAAAATCCGATAGTTTAAATTACGATCGTGTGTGGACAATTCCGACTCACTAAGTGCCACACATGCTCAGAATAAATTACGAGATGAAAGCTATTGGCTACTGGCCTCTTTATAGTACCATATATTATAGTATAGTATAGTCCTCGTTTTTGGGCGGCACAGTGGTGTAGTGGTTAGCACTCTCGCCTAGCAGTAAAAAAGGTCACTGGTTCAAATCCCAACCATGACACTACCTGCCTGGAGTTTGCATGTTCTCCCTGTGCCTGCGTGGGTTTCCTCCAGGTACTCTGGTTTCCTCCTACACTCCAAAAACATGCAGGTAGTTTAATTGGCTTCTGTCTAAAATTGGCCCTAGTATACAACTGGGGATCTTGGATTGTGGCTCCTTGAGGGTAGGGATCAATGTGAGTGTGCAATGTAAAGGGATAGGGACAATTGTAGACACTAAGGATGGACTGATGTCTTTATTCAACCTTACTAACTATGTAACTATGTTTTGAACGATCAGATTTTCCAACAACTTTGTGCGACTGTGTGTATGCAAGACAAGTTTGGGCTAAAATCCATCTGCAAAAATCCGACGGATTTTGTCGTTTGAATGTCCAACAGTGTGTACAGGGCATTATACTTGCAATGAAAATCTGAAATGAAACGCCACTGCTTATTATCATCTTTATTAATATGGGTCCTATTCTCCAAACATTGGTTCCTTGGGATGGCCAATGTCCTCATGGATCTCTTGATCAATCTGTACCTCTGAATATCCCTTCTGTATAAATTTCCTTTTATGGTATTTGATTGTTCTAGAAACTCACTGTCAAAAGTGCAGTTCCTTCTGATGCACATTAGCTGACCTCGTGGAATGTTGTGCAACCACATGGGCTGATGTCCACTTCTAATTGATAGATAGCTATTTCTATCTGTAGTTATAAAATAAACTATATATATATATATATATATATATATATATATATATATATATATATATATATATATATATAACTTTTGGGGCTAAAAAAATTATCTTTCTTATAAATAGTCAGATCCAAGAAATCGATGGTACCTGTGCTGTATTGGTAGTCTAATTTAGTATTGTTTTTATTATTGTTAAGATGATGCATAAACTGGTGAAGTGATTGTTCAGTGCCCTCCCAGATGAATAACGAATCATCAATGAATAGAATCATAATTCCAGTTTAGATTCATGAAAACAAAAAAAGGATTCTCCCACTTGGCAATAAAAATATTAGCAAGACTAATAAATTAAAAGAAAGAAAAGGAAAATAGAACCTTTAGATGAAAAGATTAAGGTTCTTCAATTAAAGTTAGAACCCGTTAAAGATAAACCACATACTATTGAATTTAATGATACACTAAAAATAAAATTAGATAAAGTGGATAAGAATACACAAAAATAAAATAAAAATAATAGAGACTTGGCAGATTTTAGGACCAACAATGCTTATGGATGTCAGAATATACCACTTATTATGGGAGCAGGAGCACCGAAAGCAGGAGAAATCCATTTAGATGGGAAAGAATGTATGGAGGTTTCCTCCACTATTAAACCACGGATATGACCAAATAGCCCCATTGTGCCTAACAATAAAAATAAAAATAAGAATAACCTCAATAAGGGAAGTGAAGGTATGATTTCACAATACTAAACTCAACGCCCTCTCACCCCAAATTTTATTGTTCCTAAACATTCCAATGGATGTACATCTAGTCCGGGATAAGATTTTGGATGGCGAGGTCATCCACAAAGAGGTCATCCTAGAGCAGTGGTCATCAACCCTGTCCTCCACCAACAGGCCAGGTTTGCAAGATAACTGAAATACATCACAGATGATATCATTTACAGTCTGCATCTCCCCAAGGCAATACATAAAATCTGGCCTGTTGACAATGTTCACAAAATCAGTACATGCCTTAAACAATACTTCCAGGAGAACACATCTGACGACATAAACCCGCTCACGCTCTGGGCAGCGCACAAATGCGTGATCCGTGGAGAATTTATGGCTTTGGCAGCTAAACGACGGAAAATCAGACAGGCCCGCATACACGACTTATCTGAGCGCGTCCATGCCCTTGAGACCAAACATAAGCAATCACTTGCGGAATCCACTCTCCAATCTCTCCAGTTAGCAAGAGAAGAGCTGGCCACAGAATTAGGTAAAACCATCAGACGCAAATTCGCACGCACACAACACATTTTCTATGAATTTGGCAATAAAGCCAGTAAATATTTAGCGAGGGCAATCCAAACAAAACGAGCCTCTTCGAACATTCATCATATCCTAGATCCTCAGGGAAACAAACATGTAATCCCCACTGATATTGCTAATCAATTTCGTCATTTTTATAAGAATCTTTATAATCTCCCAATACCGAACACTGAGTCCGCCGCGAAAGAGAGACAACAGAAAATGATAGATTTTTTGGCACACTACAGCCCACAACCCATTTCCCCTGAAACGGCAGCAAGCTTAGATTCTCCATTTACAGGAGAGGAGATGATGATGGCCCTTAAGCAATTGAAAACAGGTAAAAGCCCGGGTCCAGACGGATTATCTACCGGGTATTATAAAATGTTTGCAGAAACCTTGCGCCCGTTTTTACTTACATTTTTCGATACATTGCCTTCTGATTCCACAAAACACTCTGACATCCTTGAGGCCCATATATCAGTCATTCCCAAACCTGGTAGAGACACAGCCCTAGTCCCCAATTACAGACCCATCTCCTTAATCAACGTGGACATAAAACTTTAAGCAAAAATTTTGGCGAACTGAATTCTTCCCCTTTTACCCTCTTTAATCTCACTAGACCAAGTTGGATTTATCCCAAATCGCGAGGCTCGCGACAACACCCTAAAAGCTATCAATATGCACTACTGGATGACAACCCACAACACCCCTGGCTTTTTTCTTTCCCTGGACGCGGAGAAGGCATTCGACAGAGTGGCTTGGGACTACATGCTAGCAGCCTTACAATCGATGGGATTTGGAGAACATGTCCTAGCATATATCACAGCACTCTATTCGTCCCCGTCGGCTAAAATCAAAATTAACGGTCACCTGTCGGATGCCTTCTCCCTGTCCAACGGAACCAGACAGGGTTGTCCTCTCTCCCCCATACTTTTTGTTCTCACCATGGAACCAATGCTCCAAAGAATCAGGGAAAATCCATCTGTCAAAGGGGTACAGGTTAAGGATATTCAACACAAAGTAGCGGCTTTCGCCGATGATGTACTCCTGTTCCTCACTGATCCGATCACCACAATTCCCAATCTGTTACAAGACTTTGCCCTGTTCAAGGAAATTTCCAATCTCCAAATTAACTTTGGTAAATCTAAAGCCCTTAATATCACTCTATCTGAAGGTGTTGTACGGTTATGTAAGCCAATTTTCCTTTTAGTTGGGAATCGCATTCCATCACATATCTGGGTATACAGCTTCCGGACAAGTTGGGAGACTTATACCCCAGAAACTTTTTACCACTTCTTAACACCCTCAGACAAGACCTCGAACTTTGGCATAAAAAATCCTTTTCCTGGTTTGGTAGAGCGGCGATCCTGAAAATGAACGCCCTTCCCAGACTCTTATACCTTTTACAGACAATCCCTATTAAACTTCCTCTAACGTTTTTTTCCACGTACAAAAGTATTTGCTTAAAATTCTTATGGGCAGACAAGCCTCCCCGCATCAAATGGGACACCTTAGTAAAACCCATTGGGCAAGGGGGAATATGACTGCCAGATGTACAGAATTATCATTGGGCTTGCCTCTTGTTCAGAATAGTTGACTGGCACGTACATGCTGACATTAAAGCTTGGGTGAGACTGGAGAGTGCTTTTTCATCAATCCCAATACACCACCTACCCTGGATCAACTTTCGCTCCACGTTACCAGACACATTAAAACACCCCCTAATAGGCCCAACCATACACACCTTTAGTCGTGTCTGCCAGAGGTCACACATAGCTCAAACTCCTGGCCCAATGACCCCGCTGGATGGAAATCCAGATTTTCCTCCGGGCTTGCTTAACTGTTCAACTACTCTCAATAAGGTATTCACCGCTAGAAAGGCGGAAGCTTTTTTCGACAAGGGGGAATTAATCCCTTTCTCCACCCTCACATCCCGTTTCCCCGAATGGGATTTATCGTTTTTTCAATTCCTTCAAATTCGCCACTTTTTACTTCAGACGTCCACATCACAACAATGGAGTAGAGCTTTCACCCCATTTGAAACCTTGTGCAATAACAGGGACCCTGTTAAACACCTTATCTCCCAACTGTACACCATGCTATCCCCAACGCCATCTAAATCGGAAAACCCTTACATCCAGAGATGGGAACATGACCTAAACATAACGCTGCCTCAAGAGGATTGGGATAATATTTGGCTTAATATACACAAAGGCTCCTTAAACGTGTCGATACAAGAAAACGGTTACAAAATATACTCGCGTTGGTACAGAACTCCCGATCGGCTACACAAATGTTATCCCCAGGTCCCACCCACTTGTTGGAGGTGTGAGGGAGCCAGGGGAACTCTCTTGCACATCTGGTGGGAGTGCGACCAAATCCAACCCTTTTGGGTTGCAGTTCACCATCTCATCGCGAAAATCACAACATACACGCCTACATTTACTCCAGCTCAATTCTTGCTTCACCACACCTCTTTACCCCAAAGGCAATACAGGAAGTCCCTTATGCACCACTTAATTAACACAGCAAAACTTTGCATCCCTACACACTGGAAATCAACCACCCCTCCTAGTGTCACAGTATGGTTGCAGAGGGTATCCAGAATTGCCGAGATGGAAGCCCTAATACATCAAGCCAAAGAAACCTCACATAAATTCCAGAATACATGGGCCTGCTGGCTGCAGTTTCAACAATCAGAGGAATACAAAAAACTTCTATGTACCTAATAGCTTGACCTGGGGGGTGATCCCCTCATACGTACCTACTTCAGGATATGCATATTAGACATCTGTACCTCACTATCCTATATTCCCTTTATCCTACCTCCTTTACCCCCCCCCCCATACTTAACAATTAGTAGCAACTATGGTTAACCCTTATACTGTCTCTAAACCTCACTGACATAGTTACTTTCAAACCTTACATGTCACAATCTCCAGTTGACGATTGGGCTGTCATTATTCACTAACAATGGGATGAAGTAAAAATAATTTTTTTTTATTTTTTATTGGGCTCCCCTCCCCTCTCACAGTCAGATCCCAGTTGGCATGAGAGGGAGGGGGAGTGGAATACAAGGGTCCCGAATCTTCACTTAATAGCCCTTAGGAGTAGAAGTTATGGTTTATTCTCCACCATGGTGGGTCTCACAAAACCCACTCAAGAACTACCTAATCCATATACTGCCGACAGGCTGTAGGACTATAACTCGGCATCAATAAGGTTGTACAAGAGGTTCTACAGCCTCTTGTTCTTCGTCCCAGATTATAGAAACACACACAATATGCCTGTTAGTAACAGAATATAGGACTATTCAGAATGAATCCCTTGTTGACATATAACTTAAGGCACCATATTCACTCTGATATGGGTTATAAATATGGAAATAAGTACAAATGTTATCCTTGCCACATAAAATATTTATGTTACTAGATAACTGTAACTTATACTACTTAACCTAATTTACGTGCCTTGATTGTCATTTTCCTACCTGAATGTTTCTGACCTTAGGAACGTTTTTGTTATTAACTACATCTGGCGGCTACGTCCGCAAAAAAAAAATGTTTTTCTCATTTCTGTTCTGTTTCTCAAAACTCAATAAAATGTTTTAAAACAAAAAAAAAATCTGGCCTGTTATTGGGCCTTGAGGACAGGGTTGATGACCACTGTCCTTGAGGACGATAACAAAGAGGTCATCTTGGAACCCCTACTGGTCAAGGATATGATTTCTCAGAACCAATACCAACCTATAACTATTACCAACCCCTATCACACTATAACGATCCTAATAATGATATCTCCTCTAGCAACTCAATGCAGGCTGTTGCTCCTCTGCTCTTCTCCCACTGACTAGTTGCTTCCAAGAGTTCCTTGGACAGTATTTGTACTGTCCTGGCATTTCAGGGCCTCAAGAAATGATATAAGCAGTCAGTACATCACGATTGATTAATTTTCAATGTTAGGTACCATAGATGGTAGACTTTATATCCTTCGCACAGACCAAATAATATGCACGGGTTTTGGGTTATTTTTACCAATGAAATGTAGCAGTAAAAATTCTGGTCAAAATGTATGATTTGTTTTTCATTTATAGTGAAAAAAACTAAAAAATACCCAGTGGCGATTAAATACCACCAAAATAAAGCTCTATTTTTTTTTTAAAGTGATAAAAATGTAATTTGGGTACAATGTTGCATGACTGAATCATTTTCATTCAAAATGTGAGAGTGCTGAAAGCTGAAAATTGGCCTGGGAAAGAAAGAGGAGAAAATGTCCAGTGTTGAGACGATTAAAGAGGTCACATAGAGAATTTAAAAATAAAGGTATAAAGGATGGGGAAAATGTACCACGATCATGGACAACTTCATAACCATATAAAAGTAACATACCAGGGGGAAATTTTGAGGTTATTAACCTCTCTCTTTATACCCCTTTACAGCAGTTAATATCTCCGTTTTTATCTCACTAGTAGATTTATCAAATTTGAATTTGTTCAGTGGAAAGTTAAAGGATAAGTTGATATTAATAAAAAAAAAAAAATACACATGTTTTTGCAGGTAAACATATACATTTATTTATATTTTCTTTCCTAGCAGCCTGGAAAGTACCGACAGCTGCTGAGGCTGTCGGTACTTATAGTCTTCCCATTCACTAAATACTGTGAAAGAATGAAGCGTCTGGACAGGCCAAACCCTTTTTTAAATAGTGACAGCTAGCAGGGAGAGACAATCCCCTGTTAGCTGTCAAAATGGGGGGTCAGGGGAAGCGGGGGCCGGTCATCTGTAATATGTTAAACTTAAAAAAAAGGTTAACTTATCCTTTAAATTGGTGTTATTGTGATATGGTAAACTTTGTATTCTGTCTTCCATGAAAAGCTGCACAAATATATGAGAAATGTTCATTACATGGAACCATCTGGTGACAAGATCTACTTCAATGAGAGAAGAGAAGTTCCAACCGATCTTATTTTAGAAAGCTGGATTTTTGTTAACAGTACATATTATACCTATAAAGAAATTGCCATTATAAGACCAGACTTTGTGCCTGAAATACTTACCAATCTGAGTAATCCCGTCTTCTGGAAAAAAGGCAAAGTAAGACATTAGTTGATTGTTTTCTGTTTATATTGTTTGCTAAGGAGATTTACAATTAGAAAATATAGTGATTGTTTAGTTTCATATTATGATATACTTGTAAATATACCTGTAAATGAAAGGGGGAACTCATGGAGTAATTTTCTATTCATGGAGTCGTTTTCTATAATGTTACAGTTTGAACTGTATATATAGTATAGGAGATCCACCCGAGAAAGCCTCATCTATGTTGTCAACATCCCCATAGGTAAATGGAAAAGAGGTTAGTATCCCCCAAGTACTTAAACGGGACTTTAAGGGCAATTGTAAAAAAATTGCTTCTGAATTTATATAAAACATATCATTTTATTACATCCATGTAAAAAGGTATAAAACCATTGATATAGGTGATAAAAACAAAATCATGGACTTGGGGACAGTCCTTGTTTTGGAGAATATTCATACACATCGACTTATATTAAATATTTGTCATGATCACAGTGTTCCCCCTTTATCAGAAGGTTTAATAGTCAATGAGTGACAATTAATCCATTTTTTAACAGCTTGCCAACCGCCTCATGATGATATATGTCGGCAGAAGGGCTTGTACAGGCAGAATCACATACCTGTATGTTGCCCTTTAAGAGACGGCCAGCGGGCGCACGCGCACCTGCAGCAAGCTCCGTGATTCTGAGTCGCAGGTCTCTCGGACTCGAAGTCCGCAGAGATACCCGCGATCGTCTCATGGGGATTAAGAATGGGGAGATGATAATGTAAACAAGCATCTCCTCATTCTGCCTAGAGACAGTGTCACTGATCTCTTCTCCCTGTGATCGGAACAGAGATCAGTGAAGTTTCACACACAGCCACGCCCCCCCACAGTTAGAAATACGCCCCAGGACACACTTAACCCATACACTGCCCCCAGTGGTTAACTGCCAGTGTCATTTACACAGGAATCAGTGCATTCGTATAGCACTGATTGCTGTATAAATGGCAATGGTCCCAAAATTGTGTCAAAAATGTCTGATGTGTCCGCCATAATGTCACAGTCACAATAAAAATCACTGATCACCGCCATTTAAAAAAAAAATATATATTAATAAAAATGCCATAAAACTATCCCCTATTTTGTAAACGCTATAACTTTTGCGCAAACCAATCAATAATCGCTTATTGTGATTTTTTCACCAAAAATATGTAGAAGAATAAGTATCAGTCTAAACTAAGGAAATTATTTTTTTAATGTATTTTTTAGGGGGGGGGGGGGGGGGGCATTTATTATAGCAATAAGTAAAAAATAATGTGTTTTTTTCAAAATTGTCGCTCTTTTTGTGTTTATAGCGCAAAAAATATAAACCATAGGGGTGATCAAATACTACTAAAAGAAAGCTCTATTTGTTGGAAAAAAAGCATGTCAATTTTGTTTGGGAGCCACGTCGCACAATTGTCAGTTAAAGTGACGCAGTGCCGAATCGCAAAAAGGGCTCTGGTCAGGAAGGGAGTAAATCCTTCCGGGGCTGAAGTGGTTAAGGGTTTGTTTTTCTTGGGTCGTGAGATTCGCTGACGGGATGTTGGTTTTTTGCTTCTTAATCTCATGGTCAGGGATAAAAAAGCACCTATGTTGGGATTGATGTTTGGGGAAAGAAATGTGTCAGATTTTTTTGCTTTATGGGGATGTGATAGGCGTACTATCTACCTTGCTGTCCAAGTGTTCTTGTAGGAGTGATTCAATATTGTACTGATCAATCAGTTTGGCAGGATGTTGTTCCTCCAAGAGTGCTAATATATTATCTAAAGCCTCATCATGGTGTGCCCTAGTTTGGTCTTGTTGCTGTGTATGTGTTTAATATACATACTTTTAGCATGTAATATGTAACCATGTGTAGTTCTTGTATGATTTCAAATTTGTTAGTGTCAGCGTCTGGGCAGGAACTTAAACCTTTTGAAAGTACTTGGACTTCCTCTGGAGAGAGTTTGTAGATAGAGAGATTGATAATGTTAAGTTCATTCATCATCTCGTGAATGGTGTTCAATATTTCTTGATTTTCTATGTTTCGTGTTGAGTATTGTGAGCAGGATCTAAAAAATCTATATCAGGAAGTGCTGTAGTGAGGGAATCTCTCTGACAAGGGTAAGTGAGGCAGTGTGTACTAAAGTAGATTGACCATCCTCTGAATGCCCAGATGGGTGACAGCTATTATCACCATATGGTTTACCTGTACCCTTGGTACCAAAGGATCCCAATGAGGGAGAAGTGATAGCATGCAAAGGAAACGTAGGTTTCATAGATTTTTTTTGTGGTTAGCTGATCCATCACCTGGTGAAAGACATGTTGTTATTTGTGGTTTCCTGCATTTTTTTGTGGATTCTGTGAAGAAGAAGAAATAGAAGAATTAAGAACAGAGGCCAGTGAGTGTGAGTATTTGCTTGGGGACTGGGTGCAGACAAGTCATGATTACATACTGCATATTTTATGCCTATCCAAGGGGCATGTACATCTGTAAAGTAGATACACCCCTGGATGATTAGCAGTTTGCTTTAAAAGTGTTATTTTCTGCTTGTGGGCAGGAACAGCATAATATACATTGTAACGAAACATCCCACACTCCGCTGGAGTGCTTTTGTCATATACAACTTCCTCCCAGTCTGAATATAGATATCAGATATTCCAATTGTTCACAAGCACAAAACAAAACGATACTTGTTTAGTTGCTGAACATTGACTGTTTATTAGAACCAAAATACAAGTCTTATATATAGTAGTAGAAGAGGAGGTCCCTCCTCTTACTCATATTACTCTAAAAATACACCTGTAACCAGAAACAGAATTAACATGAGATAATTAACGAATCCCTTAAAGCAGCCGACGTGACTCCGTGCCCTCCTGAGCATTGTTATGATTAATCAGGATTTCACTATAGGTCAGACTTGTCACCAAGCTTCACACAGTAGATTATACATTATCACAGGGCACCTTCTCACAATAGCAGGAGCTCCAGCAGGAGTTAGCCTGTCTCCTTCATTGTAAAGAGGACAATGTGATCAGCTTTCTCAACTAACACGTTGAGTTCAGAATCAAACAAACCAAAAATAGTCTTTACATATATCCTGGGAGATATTGTGGATAAATATTACTGTCCCATTTTAAGTAATCCAAGATATATTTTCTCAGTCACCCTGGCATAGGGTAACTTAAACATAAGAGGTGCATGGGGAGCTGACACATGGGTTTCCCAACCTTTGCAAGGGATTCTTGGTTCAACAGGCCCTTCTGTCACATATGTGCTTGCAAATGTATCGCTTAATAGACATGTGCATTCGTTTTTGTCCAAATGCATTTTTGTCCGAATTTCAGGTATTTTCGTTATCGTTTTGACAAACAATAATGAAAGCACAGAATCCGAAAAACAAAAGATCTGACATAAATAAATGCTTTATTTTAGTTTTTGTTTTAACAAAGTTTGATACAGATATTAGATTTGACATGACTCTGACAATAACAATCTGTGTCTATTGAACTTGTATCATAACAGTCCATTTATTCACACAGGAGCAACACGACTTCCAGCACGACTTTGGGAGGCAACTTGGACACGACTTGAGTGTGAATCACAGTGCGACTTATAACACGATTTTAATGTAAAAAAAAATATGTCATGGGTTGCCCTTCAAGAGCATACCAGGTCGTTCAGGTCTGGTATGGATATTAAGGGGAACCCCTGGCTCAAAAAAATGGAGTGGGGGCCCCCCTAAAAATCCATACCAGGCCCTTCAGGTCTGGCATGGATATTAAGGGGAACCCCGCACAAAAAAAAAATGGCATGGAGTCACCCTCAAATCCATACCAGACCCTTATCCGAGCATGCAATCTGGCAGGCCACAGGAAAAGAGGCGGGATGAGAGAGCACCCCCACTCCTGAACCATACCAGGTCACATGCCCTCAACATTAGGAGGATGCTTTGGGGTCCCCCCCAAAGCACCTTGTTCCCATGTTGATGAGGACAAGGGCCTCATCCCCACAACCCTGGCCAGTGGTTGTGGGGGTCTGCAGGCAGGGGGCTTTAACAAGGGGACCCCCAGATCCTGGCCTCCCAATCTGTGTGAAATGGTAAGGGCGTACAAAAGTACCCCTACCATTTCACCAAAAAAGTGATAAAACAGTGTTAAAAATGACAGGAGACGGTCTTTGACAAGTCCTTTATTAAAGTCTTCTTTTATCTTCTTTCTTCTGGTCTTCTTCCTTTCTTCATCCTTTGGTTTCTTCATCCATCTTCTTCTTACTCTGATCCTCTTCTTCCTCCAATCCACTTCCTCTTGCTCCGGTGTTCTCGTCTGACATCTTCCACCACGGCGTCTCTTCTTCGTTCTCGGGCCGCTCCGCCCAATGGGAGGCTCCGCTGTGTGATGCTTCTCTTCTTCTGACAGCTCTTTTATAACAGAGGGCGGTGCCATCCGATGACTCCACCCCCTCTGACCCATGGCTCCATGTGTCAGAGGAGGCAGAGTCACCGAGGACTTGTCAAAGACCCTCCTGTCATTTTTAACCCTTTTTTGGCACTTTTTTGGTGAAATGGCAGGGGTACTTTTGTACGCCCTTATCATTTCACTCAGGGTGGGAGGCCGGGATCTGGGGGTCCCCTTGTTAAAGGGGGCTTCCAGATTCCGATAAGCTTCCCCACCCGCAGACCCCCACAACCACCGGCCAGGGTTGTGGGGATGAAGCCCTTGTCCTTATCAACATGGGGACAAGGTGCTTTGAGGGGCTACCCCCAAAGCATCCTCCCAATGTTGAGGGCATGAGGCCTAGTGCGGTTCAGGAGAGGGGGTGCTCTCTCGTCCCCTCCCCTCTTTTCCTGTGGACTGCCAGGTTGTGTGCTCAGATAAGGGTCTGGTATGGATTTTGAGGGGGACCCCCACACCATTTTTTTGTTGGCATGGGGTTCCCCTTAATATCCATACCAGACCCGAAGGGAGATTCTCTGCTCCGTCGAATCTTCTTTAAACATTCGACAGACACCATAAGCCTTCAATGACTGATTCAACCTTAATTCATTTGGATTTTTGGACGAATGCAATTTTTTTACGGAAAACAAAATAAATAAAAACAAATTTCGGGAGTAACTAAATAAATGTATTTTTCAGACAAAAACTAAATTCTGAAACCAAATGCTTAATTGCATGTTTTAAAAGCACATGTTTGAAAGACGTGGGTGATGTGGGTGCATTTTAGGGAGTTGTATCTGCAATATAGTGCATATGTGCTTGGTATCTTACAGGTCTAAAATATAGGATAAACTGCAGTTGAGCAGGTGCTTGTTTACAAATGTGCTAAAACGCACAGTTGCTAAAACGCACAGATACTGAAATGCACAGATTCTAAAATGCACAGTTGCTAAAATGCACAGATGCTAAAATGCACAGTTGCTAGAGCACGCGGTTGTTGAAACACATGGTTGCTGAAACACATGGTTGCTGAAGATAACTGTTTTTACCAGTTCACCTGTTTGCAAAGAGATTCATGATCATGGGTATACAAAATGCATGTTTGGACATGTTTGTGTAAAAACATGTTATTGTTGATCACATAAAAACGCGGGATCGCATAAGGTGACATGATCGCTTAAGGATACATGGTCACATGAAGATGCATGTTTATGTTTGTATAGTTATAAATTTTTTTCATAGCCGCATAAAAATGTTTGATCACATAAAGAGGTTTAGTCACATAAAGATGCTTAGTCGCACAAAGATGCTTGATCACACAAGGGTGCTTAATTGCATAGAGAGACTCAATTGCACAAGGATGCTTAATTGCATAAAGATGCTTGATCGCACAAGGATGCTTGGTCGCACAGAGGGGCTTGATTGCGCAGAAAGATGCTAGAGTGCATACAAATACTTGATCACATAAAAATGCTGGCTTGCATAAGAATGCATGATTGCCTAAAGTTTCACGATCGCCTAAAGATGCATGATTGCATAATGAGGCATGTTAATACATGTTTACGTAAATATACATGATTCCTCATGATCGCATACAAATACATGTCTGCATATATATGTGTTGCGGAATGTTGCATAACATGTTTCATAAATGCATGCTTGCTTCTTCCATGGCACACGTGCTACATGAATGCGTGTGTACAGCATGCTAGCACACTTCATATTCTGCCTAAAAGCATATTTGTATGAACTCATGCTAAAACATGAATGCACGCTTCCATAGAGGCATATTGCTTTAACACATGCTGTATACATTAAAGATGTAAGATGTATACATTAAAGATGTAAAGTATGTACTTGTTTTGTCTGGAACTATTTACCTATGTATTTATTTGCATAGCACTGCAGAAGTGCCTGAGGGCAGAAGCCTGCAAAGCAGAGTCCCAAGGCCTCCTTATGAAGGGGCGCCTCCACTCGATCAAGGTTGGGGTAGATTTCAGTGGTTTACAGGGGCTTGGCAAAACCACAAAGACCCAATGAAAAGAAGGTCTTTATTTCTGGTGCTAGACCAATTGATGTCTCAGGGAATCATAGAGACCCCCTCAGAAGAGCAGGGTATGTGGTTTTATTCAAATCTCTTCATGGTACCAAAACCGATTGGAGCTGTCAGACACTTTTTTAGATCTTTAAGCGCTGAATCGCTTCCTAAACATCCGCTCTTTCCACATGGAGTCTATCCAGTCAGTCATATCCACCCTACAGTTCTAGCATCAATAGGCATCAAAGATGCATATCTACATGTGCCAATTTTCCCCGCTCATCAGAGTTTTCTGAGTTTTGCAGTGGAACAGCACCACTTTCAGTTTGCGGCCTTGCCCTTTGGGTTAGCCACTGCTCCCTGAGTATTTAAGAAAGTTTTGGCCCCAGTACTAGAAAGACTAAGTAGCCAGGGTATAGCAGTAACGGCATACCTAGACATCCTGCTACTGGTAGATCAGTCAGTAGCGCAGTTAAACCAGGGGGTGTCCAGAATGGTCAGGTATCTGGAACATCTAGGTTGGATTCTCAACCTGGAGAAGTCAACCTTACAACCAGTTAAGAGACTGGAGTATTTGGGCTCTGTCATAGATACAGCTCAGGAAATAATGTTTTTGCCCCAGGAAAAAGAGAAGAACACCTTTATTTTTGGCTTGGGTGCTCACTGTGAATATACAGTATGTTGGACATTCTTGTTGGTACAGGAAGGTTGGTGAGAAGCATGGAAGTGTGTCTACTGTGCACATAGGACATTGCAATGAACATTCAGAACTAACTTCCATAATGAAGATCTTTTTGCTAGATGGTTGAGTTCTTTGGCGTTTATGGTGTTTTTTTTTTTCAATAAAAGAACAACAAAATTAAAATACAGACACTTAGTACAGTGCAACATTGATGGACTCATTGAAGTTAGACTGAATAGGTGCAAAACATATGTATAAGACATTCTGTTCAGTTGTTAAATTGAATTCCCTGCATGGTCCCAGTTCCTTGGATCCAAATGCAGGGATCAGAAGGTCATTCCGGGCACCCCTGTGGGGAACATACTGTGCCCAGGGAACGCATCCCCCATTCCCCCTTGGGAGAAACTGGTTGAGGATTTGGATCAAATGACACTGCCATGGAGGAAACATTGGAACCAAAACATCATATCTTCTGGGTAGGGACAATTTGTAGAGTCATAATAGAAGTAGTTGTACTATAGGTACCTTTAGAGAGAAGAGATGGTATATAGTGTATGTTGTAAAGGGGAAGGGGCGAGAGATTAGTAGGAAGAGGGAAGAGAGAGAGGTAGAAAGTTAAGCAACTCAACAGGAGGGAAGTGGGGAAGCAAATTTGTTAGGCTTGTACACCAGGAATGAGAGAGATACCCATGTACTTAACCCAGGGTTCCCAGGTGGCCTCAAAATCACTGGTTTTGTCTAGGAGGATGCTTGTGAGTTTTTCCTGGGACATAATCCATGAGATTTTGCACTTGGTGGTCAAGAGAGAGATCCTGGGTTGTTTCCACGCTTTGGTTATTGTCAGATTAGCCCCTAACAACGTGAAGTTGATAAATTTGCATATGGATCTGGTTGTCTTGGGAAGGTTAGCATTCAGTAGGGCAATAGCCGGGGGTTCTCGGAATCTGGTGGGTTGTTACTTTTTGTATCAAGGCAAACAACCTTTTCCAGTATGACCTTATTCTCGGGCATTCCCACCAAGTGTGGGCCATAGTGCCTGCTAGTTGGCAACCTCTGAAGCATTGAGGGTTAACTGTAGGGTATATGGTAGCCAGCTTAGCAGGGGTGAGGTATCAACTGCTCATCACTTTTAAGATAGATTATATCAAGGAAACATCTCTAATCCCCTTAAAGGATCTATAAAGAGAAGAGGTTTGCCATCTTGTTCCGTGGACTGTCTACACCATATTTCATATGGAGTGAACTTTGGGGGGCTGTTTTACACTTCCAGATTTTGTATAGAAAGTGCTGTGTTTGCTGGAATCTGAAATGTTCAGAAGTTGGGATTTCCAGCTGTTGCATACAAAATTTCATAGATATCGGTCCAGTGAAAATGAAAAAATGCCAGATTCAATACAACCCCTTGTCCAATCACCATTTAAAAGCTTTAATATTTTGGCCTGTGATGAAGTTTGGATTGTTAAAGATGTGGGCTAGGGGTTGACACTTGGAAATCAAGAAAGGGTTCAGCCTCAGATTGTCCCATAGAGATAGAGATTGGGAGAGAATGGCCGACAGAATATTTTGTTGCAAGGATTTCAATGAGTCCTTTCTTATATTGATCTGTAAGGCCCTGAAGATGTAGAGCAGTCTGGGGAGGAGAGTCATTTTAATGGAGTGTATTCTACCCAGCCAGGAAATTTCCCCTTTAGCCATATTTTCATGTCGGACTTAAACTTCTGGTATGTAGGAATGAAGTTTGGGGTGTATAAGTGTTAAATTTTTGCGGTAAGGGTGATCCCCAAGTATTCTATGGAGGAGCTTCTCCATTTGAATTCAAAGGCACTTTGTAGTTATGCTACTAATTCTGGTTTCAGGGAAATGTTGAGGGCATGGGATTTGGCATAGTTTACCTTTAGTCTCGAGATTGTTGTGAATTCGGATAGTAGTTTGCCATGATTGGGAAGGGACGTAATCGGAGACTTTATAAATAATAGCATGTCATTGGTGAATAGGCCGCATTTATGTGTTTGTGGACTGCAGGGTATATTGGGGTTGGAACGTATTGCTATTGCCAGCGTTTCAATACCGATAGCGAATATAAGCGGGGATAGGGGAAATCCTTGCCTGTGGTGCCTTTCACAATGTTAAGGGGTATAGAGGGAGTGGAGAATCCCCATAAAGCTCTGATAAAAACCCCAGCGCTCCATGATAGCAAAGATTTAAGCCTATTCAACTGAGTCTAAAACTTTATGTAGATCGAGTGATAAAAACATTCCCTCTTGTTTGGGGACATTGTCCCAGTTAGGCTGTAAAATAGATATAATGTCAATGGCCCTTCTGGTTTGGTCAGGCCCCTGTCTACCAGGGATAAACCCCACCTGGTCCTTGTGGACATATCTGTTAATGAAGGAGGAAAGACGGTTACCTAAATTATTTGCTAAAATCTTTATATCATTATTTATTAAGCCGCGTATACACGGGCGGACTGTCTGTCCAACTTAGTCCGCTGAAACACATTTCAGCGGACAGTCCGCTCGTGTGTGGGCTTCAGCGGACAGTCTGGCGGTCTAAGTCTTTTGGAATTTCCGTAAAATTGTCCGTCCAACTTTGGTTTCAGCGGACAGTCCGCTCGTGAGTAGGCAAGTTGGACGGACTAAGTATGGCGCATGCTCAGAAAGGATTTACACAGCGAAAGGTTGCATTGCTGTGTATTGGACGTCCTATTTCTAGTCCCGTCGTACGTGCTGTACACGTCATCGCGCAAGCTTTCAACGGACTGTCTGTTCATCGTGTGTGGTCAAGTCCATTCATTCAAAAGTAGGACGGACTGTCCGTCGGATTGTCTGACGGACTTAGTTGGCCAGACAGTCCGCCCGTGTGTACGCGGCTTAAGGGATATGGGCCTGTAGTTCTCCACTTTCTCCAGGTGTTGAATTGGGGGTATAGGGGGTCTAGGGGGCACCTATGGTTTTTGCATTGAAAAATGTCACCATGTATGTGGCCATGGTTTCCGTAAAGCCTTTCTAATATGGTACTGTTTGACCATCCAGTCTGGGGGCAGAAACCTTCTTGAAGTTTTTAATGACGTCCCTAATCTCTTCCACTGAGATGGAGTCTTCCATTAGGTGTTTGTGTTCTGTGGAGTGGTTCAGTAGGTGTAGGTCTCGCAGGAAGTCGTGATGAGTGGGCCTCTGTCTGTGGGGGGTGGAGGAGTAGAGTTTTGTGTAGAAGTCATAAAAGGTTTCTAGTATTTTGTTGGAATTAGTTGGGTGGCCTGGTCTCCTGATCTTGGGCAGGGTATAGGTGCGCGGTTTAGGTGTAAGCTTAGTGGCTAGCATGGAACCATTTTCTATCCTTCTGTAAATAAAATTTAGATATGTTTCTCCACTTTGGCAGGTAGAGCCAGGTTGAGCTCTAGTCTGGTTGTGTTTACTTGATCTAGAAGGGTCTTAGCCCTTGTACACACGGTCGGACATTACGACGGAAAATGTCTGATCGGACCATGTTGTCGGATAATCCAATTGTGCGTGGGCTTCACTGGACTTTTTCCGTCGGAATGTCCGACCAACAAAGTTTGAGAGCTGGATTTAAAAATTTTCTGACAACATGATAGAATGTTGATTGTAGAGAATTCCGATCGGACAAAGTGCCACGCATGCTCAGATCAAATTCCTAGACCAAAGCTATTGGCTACTAGCCTGAACATAGTCCCGTCGTAACTAAATAACGTCATCATGTTAAGAACGATCGGATTTTTCGTCAACTTTGTCCAACCGTGTGTATGCAACACCAGTTTCGGATAAAATCTGTCTGAAAAAATCTGACGGATTTTGTTGTCGGAATGTCCGACCGTGTGTACAAGGGCTAAGAGGGATTTTTCTTGTGTTTTGGCTTTTAGGATTGCAAACTTTTTTTCCCAGTTGGAGTATGTCCATTTGTCTTTCTTTCTTGATTTGGGTCACCATACGAATTAAAGTGCCTCTAACGGTGACTTTGTGGGCTGCCCAAAGAATTTTGGGGAAATGTCATCTCTGTCGTTTAGTCTGAAATACTCCTTGAGGGAGTCATCTATTTCTTTGGTTTTGGTGGGGTTACTAAGGAGTGATTTGTTAAGTCGCCAGTCTACTAGAGGTGTCTTAGCGAAGGCGTACTGTTGGGATAGCAGAATCAGTGAGTTTGACCGTGCAGTGTCTATAATGGATGCTTTCTGTGCCAAGGGGATGATGGAGGGGGAATATATGATCAATTCTGGTGGGGATAGGATTAATGGGTATAGTCTCTTTTCATGAGGTTCAATTCCCTCCAGATGTCCACAAGGCCTTGTGTATAATAAATCTCGCTATGTTTAGGTTGGTCTTGGTGGGTCATGTCAGTTGGGTCTCTGGGGGCTTCGATTTGTCAAGCCCCTGGTCGAAAGCAAGGTTTGAGTCACCACAAAAGATGACCAAGCCCTCCAGGAGAGGCGTTCAGGGTGTTGAAGCGTGCTTGGAAGAATTTTGGTTGACCTTTTTTGGAGGTATAATAGGATATGAGATAATAAAATTTGAACTCCACTGTGCCCTTCACTAGGAGGAATCTGTACTCTGGGTCCTTATATTCAGAGGTCGGGGAAAATTTACTGTGCTTAGATATTAGTATACCCCCTTGGTCTTGTTAGCTGCATTCGCTAAGTAGAAGGTTGGATAATACGCGTGGAGGAATTTGGGGTTGTATCGGGCCGGGAAGTATGTCTCTTGGAACATGATTATATCTATTTTCAGAGAACCGTCATTTTCAAATGCCTTTCTCCATTTCCTGGGGGGAGTTTAGTCCTTGGACATTATGTTAGGTGATCATAAACTCTGTCCCTGTTGGGGGAGGTTTAGCCATGGGAACAGAGGGGTGGAGTGCTACCGAGTCTACCACCACTTACCCCTTGCTGTCTTCTCCAGAGGGAGATAGAGTTGAGTATAGGAAACTGGGCTCTGGAAAACTGTTCGTCCTGTTGATTGGCTCAAGAGAAAAAGAGAGTTAGAAAGAAGTGGGGAGGAGAGGATAAACAAAACAAATTATTGCGTCTTCCAGGAAGACCAAGCGGGTCTCATGTGGAGTATGTCTGCCAGACTCCTGCCATTACACGTCTGCTGTCCCTAAATGGGGGCCGAGGACCCATCTCACAGGAATAGAAAATTGTTTCTGCGGGATAGGTGGAGGCGCAGGGGGTCACCCTGGACCCCTGTTTCAAAGTGGAACTTTAACATTAATGAAACACAGCCTATTACATCTTATTTTAAGACAAACTGGCATAGAACACTGTATAAAATAAACCAAATGCAATGTTTCTAGGGCGGGAGATATCTTTAGGGTTGTCACCTAAGACGCCTCTCCAGCGTAGGTTTGGTGAAGATGATAATCTCCAGGGAAGAGCTGGGAGAGATCACAGTCAGGGGGTCCTACAATTCAGATAGCCCAACTGAGACACTATCTGGTTCCTCGGATTCCCTGAGGCATCTCTTTGGGCAGGTCAGGAGCACATTGAGCCAGTGCTGCCATTTTTTCAATGCCTGCAATCCAAAACAAAGTATCTGGGCTGATAGCATCTTTAGATCACTTTTATATAGTAACGTGGGTATTATCCTCATCACTTTCTTAGCAATGCTGTTGTCCTCTGGTGGGATATGAACCTGGAGATTAACATAGAGGGGCCTTCAAAAATGGCAACTTAGGTTAGGGGCATAACGCTTCTTTAAGAGAGTGGACTGCCGTCCTGGCGAAATGGATGCCCGGTTGTGGGCAGGGTATTGATTGACCTGTTCCTCCATCTTAAGGTGGTCCGCCGTCCTTGGATTTCTTGATCCTCCCTTTGTCCCAGAGAGGGGATACCGGGCTTGCCGGGGTTGGATGCCTGGAGGAGCCTGCAGAAACATTGGCAAAGTCCATGGGCGCTTCATGGGTTTTAAATTTAAGGTGCAGGAATAGCCTCTTGTCGTCTGTTAGGTTAGAGAAGGAATGTGCCTTTCCCGTTTATGAAAATATCACTGCAAATGGGAAAGCCCAGTGGTACTTAATGTCTTATTGAGTGAGGGCTGCAAGGAGTGGTTTTAGGGATCTCTGTTTCTGGATAGTTGAAGGGGAAAGGTCTGCAAAGATTTGTATTTGGTGACCTTGGGACAGCACTTTAGACTTGGTTCGTGATTGTCACATAACCTTCTCCTTTATGGCATAGACATGTGCTTTCACAATGATATCTCTAGGGGATCTGTATTTCCTGGGGGGCCCTAGGGCCCTGTGAGCCAACTCCAGGTGGTGAGGGGGTGTGTTTGGTATAAGGTCCTTGATGAGGCTCTGCACTGCAGGGGAGATTTCGGTGACAGTTTTGGGAAGGCCGCGGCTACTGAAATTGTGTCTCCTGGATCTATTCTTCTCCAGGACGTCAATCCTGGAGAGAGCTGTGTCAAGTTGATCTTGGAGGACCTGAATGTGTGCTGCATTTTGATTGGTTTTAGACACACCTAATGTCCAGTTTATGTTCTATGGATTCCATTCTGCAAACCTAGGTTGATAAAACCAGATTTGAGGTCTCTTTTAATTTTGTCAGCTGCATTGGCAAGTCCCATCTCTAAGAGGTCTGATAATTTGAGGAATAGGTCCACCAGCAGTGAGGCCGGGTCCTGGACCAGCATGCCTATAGTCCTCCATGGCACAGTCCAGCATGGCTCAGTGGAGACTGGAGAGGGAGTCAGTTGACTGTGGGCTGCCCTGAGCCACCTGGGAGTATGCGAGGGTGGCAGGGAGAATCACTTGCCTTTGATCCAGTGTCCTTTCCTCACAGTCCACCTGTGGCTCGTTAGTAGCGGTGGTGGGGGCCATCTTGGTACACCCCTCCCCCTGAAATTGGGCAAACTGTGGCCCAAAATCTTGTCTGGTGGCCAGTCCGGACATACAGGGGGCTGCTTGGATGTCTCCCAGATCTTGATGGCTTGAGTGTGGCTGTCCAGGGGGGTCGTGCGGCTTGCGGTGTGCTCCTTGGTTCTGGAGTGATGCAGAGTTCTGGCTTAAGTGGCCATTATGGAGCTCTTGCGCGTATGATGAGTATCTTAACCACTTACAGACTGGACCATTTTGCTGGTCAAAGACCAGACCACTTTTTGCGATTCGGCACTGCGTTGCTTTAACTGACAATTGCGCGGTTGTGCAACGTGGCTCCCAAACAAATTTGACGCCCTTTTTTTCCCACAAATAGAGCTTTCTTTTGGTGATATTTGATCACCCCCTGCGGTTTTTATTTTTTGCGCTATAAACAAAAATAGAGCAACAATTTTGAAAAAAACACATTATTTTTTACTTTTTGTTATAATAAATATCCCCCAAAAATATATATAAAAAAAAAAAATTTCCCTCAGTTTAGGCCGATATGTATTTTTCTACATATTTTTGTTAAAAAAAATCGCAATAAGAGATTATTGTTTGGTTTGCACAAAAGTTATAACGTTTACAAAATAGGGATAGTTTTATTGCATTTTTATTAATAATTTTTAATAATTTTTTTTTACTAGTAATGGCAGCGATCAGCGATTTTTATTGTGACTGCGACATTATGGCAGACACATCAGACATTTTTGACACATTTCTGGGACCATTGTCAGTTATACAGCAATCACTGCTATATAAATGCAGTGATTCCTGTGTAAATGACACTGGCAGTGAAGGGGTTAACCAGTGGGTGGCAGTGTAGGGGTTAAGTGTTCCTAGGGCTGTGTTACTAACTGTGGGGGGTTGGGATTTCATTTAGTGAACACCGATCTCTGCTCCAATCACATGGAGCAGAGCTCAGCGTCACTAGTTGGTAGGCAGAATGGAGAAATGCTGTTTACAACGGCACTTCTCCATTCAGCCGTCCCGTGAGACGATCGCGGGTATGCCTGTGGCGATTGAGTCCACGAAACCCGCAACCGGACTCACGGGGGTCCCGAGCAGCATGGCAGGGCGGCATTAGAGATTGGACTTACCTGAATGCCAATATGCCTGCCCGTGCCATTCTGCCGACATACATCGGCGTGCGCTGGTCGGGAACCAGTTAAATGTAAATCTTTATTTTATCAATCTTTAAAAAAATGTAAAGCCCAATCAACATAATCTAAAAAATACCAAAAACAGCTAGATTAATTAAAAAATAAAAACACCAACCCTGAAACCAAAACCCTCCATTTGTAAAGCATAGCCTTGAAATAAAAGAGCAATTTAACCTAAAACAGAGGCCACCATACAACTGAGATGAATAAACACCCAAAGTGAATGAAAACCCCCAAAATATTGCACCTTGAATGGATGTCAAACCTGCAAAATTCACCTTAAGCCCATTGTAGAGGCACACCAGAACCTCATTCCTATTTGTAACATCCAGTTTGTATAACCTCGTGGGATATGATCGATATTTATATAATAATAATAATAATAATAATATGATCTGATTTCAGATTCCGGTATCTCGATGCTCAGATCCCTGTTTACC
The DNA here is from genome assembly GCF_037356315.1 of Lithobates pipiens. Lineage (NCBI taxonomy): Eukaryota > Metazoa > Chordata > Amphibia > Anura > Ranidae > Lithobates > Lithobates pipiens. The sequence goes on along the minus strand of NW_027507790.1, from coordinate 276,064,755 downwards.
TGGAAGCAGAAAAAAGTTTGGCTCTACAATGCATAAATGTTGCTATGAGTGCGTCCCATGTCCAGAAGGAGAGATATCCAACATTTCCAGTATGTTTTGTATTTGCTAGTAAGTTATTAACTGGACAGAAATTATTACTGTAGTTAAAGTGTATGACTAGGTCTGACGTACTTCCCGCTGAGTTCTGATGGACTTTCAGACTTGCCCACACACTGACCAAAATCCACTGATTTTGAACGTGACTTCAGGTATGATGGGACTAGAAAGGGAAGCCAATCTCGCAGCTTTCATCGGCAAAATTTACACCTTGTGGGCCCTGTCGCCTGGTATGGATTTAAAAGGGAACCCCTACATCGAAAAAATGGCGTGGGGGTCCCCTAAAGTCCATAGCAAAGCCTTATCCGAGCACGCAGCCTGGCTGGTCAAGAAAGGGGGTGGGGATGAGCGAGCGCCTCCTCCTAAGCAGTACCAGGCGCATGCCCTCAACATGGGGGGGTGGGTGCTTTGGGGAAGGGGGGCACCCTGCTGCAATTCCGATCATGTGTATTCAATTCTGACATGCAAAAAATAACGCATGCTCAGAATCAAGTAAGGGACGGAACCGCTCGAACTGGTAAAACACAAGCGTTCGTAATGTCACGTATGTCACATTTCCACAACACCATTATTATTAGACATGTGCATTCGTTTTCGTCCGAATGCATTTCCGTCCGAATTTCAGCTATTTACGTTTTCGTTTTGACAAACGATAACGAAAGCACAAAATCCGAAAAACTAAAGATCCGACATAAATAAATGCTTTATTTTCGTTTTCATTGTTACAACAGTTCGATATAGAATAGGAGATTCGACATGACTCTGACAATAACAATCTGTCTATAGAACCTGTGGTCGAATGTGCCTAACCTTACCTCTATTAGTCCAAGATTATATAGAGAAAATATTCGACAGAGAAAAAATATTTGACAGAGAGAAAAGATTCTGCAAGTTACTGTCCTAAAAAGTGTTTGGGGACCCGGGTCCTGCCCCAGGGGACATGGATCAATGCAAAAAAAAGTTTTAAAAACGGCCGTTTTTTCGGGAGCAGTGATTTTAATAATGATTAAAGTGAAACAATAAAAGTGTAATATTCCTTTAAATTTCGTAGGGGGGGGGTTGTCTATAGTATGCCTGTGAAGGGGCGCATGTTTCCCGTGCTTAGAACTGTCCCTGCACAAAGTGTCATTTATGCAGGAAAAAAAGTCCTTTAAAATCACTCGCAGCTATTATGAATTGTCGGCTCCGTAATACAGAGAACACTCATTGAAAGTCATTGATAAAAAAATAAATAAATAAATAAATAAAAAAGCGTGGGGGTCCCCCAAATTCAATTACCAGGCCCTTCAGGTCTAGTATGGATATTAAGGGGAACCCTGCCTCAAATTTAAGAAAAAATTTGACGTGGGGTTCCCCCTAAATATCCATAACCAGACCCTTCAGGTCTGGTATGGATATTAAGGGGAACCCCGCGTCAAATTAAAAAAAAAATTGACGTGGGGTTCCCCCTAAAAATCCATATCAGACCCTTTATCCGAGCACGCAACCTGGCAGGCCGCAGGAAAAGAGGGGGGGACGAGAGAGCGGCCCCCCTCCCTCCTGAACCGTACCAGGCCACATGCCCTCAACATTGGGAGGATGCTTTGGGGGTCTGTGACCCCTCAAAGCACCTTGTCCCCATGTTGATGAGGACAAAGGCCTCATCCCCACAACCCTGGCCGGTGGTTGTGGAGGTCTGCGGGCGGGGGGCTTATCAGAATCTGGAAGCCCCCTTTAACAAGGGGACCCCCAGATCCCACCCCCCCCTGTTTGAAATGGTAAGGGGGTACAAAATATACATAAATGACACTTTGTGCAGGGACAGTTCTAAGCACCAGAAACATGCGCCCCCTCACAGGCATACTATAGACAACCCCCCCCCCCTACGAAATTTAAAGGAATATTACACTTTTATTGTTTCACTTTAATCATTATTAAAATAACTGCTCCCGAAAAAACGGCCGTTTTTAAAACTTTTTTTTGCATTGATACATGTCCCCTGGGGCAGGACCCGGGTCCCCAAACACTTTTTAGGACAGTAACTTGCAAATTAGCCTTTTAAAATTAGCACTTTAGATTTTGAACGTTGGAGTCCCATAGACTTTAATAGGGTTCTAAAGTATGCTATATAGTTAGCTCCGTCGAATCTTCTTTATACATTCGACAGACACCATAAGCCTTCCAAGACAGATTTGACCGTAATTCATGTGGATTTTCGGACGAATGCAATTTTTGAACGAAAAACGAAATAAATAAAAACGAATTTCGGGAGTAACTAAATAAATTAAGTTTTCGGACGAAAACGAAATTCCAAAACGAAATATTTTACTCTGCACATGTCTAATTATTATCTTGTATTTGTAAATCTCAAGGAGGTTGTTTGGTGTTGGTGTCCCTTGCTAACTTTGACATTGTATTTATGAAATGTACCTGCCTACTCACCAACAAAATTTGCTATTTGCTATTTGAAGAAAAACACATAGGCACGTATTTTCTGAAACAAAAATCACAATTTATTTTCCATCATAATAACAAAATAAAGTGGAAGGCATCACTGGAGAAACTGCTGGAATTAGCGAAGCCTTTGGTTACTAAGGCAGACATAAACTTTGTGGCTAAAAAACTTGGTAGCTTGAGAAGTCCATATAGAAGGGAGGTCAATCTGGTCCAGGACTCCCAGAGAACAGTAACAGCAGCAGATGACATATATGTATCCAGAATGTTGTCCTACAACAATCTGCGTGTTCTGTCAGACCAGACTGAAGCCAGAAATTCACTTTCGACTCTTCCATGCAACCTTCCCTGCAGCCTTCCCTGCAGTGTTCCCTGGAGGCTGTGGCTCTGGAGGTGGACTTGTGGCAGGAGGAGGAGGAGGGTGGGAGGGAACCTCAGCTGGGGCTGAGGGAAGGCTGGATAGAAGGGTGGAGGGAAGGCTGGATGGAAGGGTGGAGGGAAGGGTTGCCAGAAAAGTCGAAAGCGATTCCCTGGCTTCAATCTGGTCATCCAGAAAATGCATCCTGCTGTAGTTCCACAGACTGGGTACATAGATATCCTGTGCTGCTGCTCCTGACCTCAGGGACTACTGAACCTTCTGATACTCCTTCCTATCGGTGCTTCTCAAGCTACCAATTTTACTTTCTTACTTACAGAAACCTCATATCTGCATTGGGGGCCCGAGTCTTTTACAAATTCAAGCAGTTTTCCCAGCGATGCCTTATTGTGATATAACGGGTTTTTCACCTCCCATAAATTTCTCATATCTTTGTATTTATCAAGGAATTTTCCCAAGATTTCTTTAGCTTTAAATGGATACATTTTCTCTGCAAGACCAAACAAAAGACAAAAACAATCATCTCAGGCTAATCTTATCCCAATATAGGCCTCAATCTAGATTCAGTATAGGCCGCTCATGTCCCTAGTTAAAATCTTATCTTTATTATAACGTTTGTCTCTTCCGTTTCTCCTTCCTACACAGAACGTAGTTAGGATACACACATGTTAGCTTTATATACACTGCGCATGCGTGAAAATCCACCCACGTCGCCCTCCCCTGACGTTCTTTCTAGCATATTCCCCGCCTCGTCTTTTTAGTTGCAGTGGGAGAGGAACATGGAGGAGACACAGCAGGTGCATAATAGCAGTAAGGAGGAGGAGGAAAGCCCGGAGCCAGAAATGTCACAATCCAGGAGGATATTTAAGGCATCCAATATGTCCTTTGCTGAGATGTTGAAGATGGTCGACATCTTGAGCAGGAACAACTATGTTGGGAATTATGGACCGTACCCAAACCCAAATATGAGAAAGGCCAAGATCATGACTAAAGTTGTGAAGAGTCTGCACAGGAATTTTGGGTACGACAATCCAAGGATCAGCTGAGGAAACAATGGTCAGACCTCAGGGAGCAGGATCAATACAGAAGGATCAAGAAAGTTCATTGAAAAAGGAAGTATTTGTCGTGTGTTCCTATTATTAATTATTACTTGCATGCTGCGTCATGTGCTTTTCTTTACTGTTGGACATTTTAAAATGGCTACTTTCGTGTTCATGGGCACAGTAATCAGTCATAGTAAACATTGTTCATTTTCCAAATAAATACAATGTTTTTTCCCAGATACAGGATTAAATACATTTGGTCATGCAAATTTTTATTTTCAAAGAAGTTTAGGACATTGTTATCTAGATGTGTTTGAACCTAGAAGGAATAGCAAAATATATTCAGTGTAATGCAAGGAGAGGATACTCAGCAGCTGTTTACACATCTTGACTAAGGATGAGCCGAACACCCCCCGGTTCGGTTTGCACCAGAACCTGCAAACAGACCTAAACTTTGCGTGAACTTTAGAACCCTATTAAAGTCTATGGGACTCGAACGTGCAAAATCTAAAGTGCTGATTTTAAAGGCTAATATGCAAGTTATTGTCCTAAAAAGTGTTTGGTGACCTGGGTCCTGCCCCAGGGGACATGTATCAATACAAAAAAAAGTTTTAAAAACTTGAGTTTTTTCGAGAGCACTGATTTTAATAATGATTAAAGTGAAACAATAAAAGTGTAATATTCCTTTAACCACCTCAATACAGTGCACTTACACCCCCTTCCTGACCAGACCAATTTTCAGCTTTCAGCGCTCTCACAGTTTGAATGACAATTACTCAGTCATGCAACACTGTACCCATATGAAACTTGCGTCCTTTTTTCCACGCAAATAAAGCTTTCTTTTAGTGGTATTTAATCACTAGTGGGTTTTTTATTTTTTGTGCTATAAATAAAATAAAACGTAAATTTTGTGAAAAAAAATCCTTTTTCTTTGTTTCTGTCATAAATTTTTGCTAATTAGTATTTTTTCTCTTTATAAAGTTTGGCCAAAATTTATACTGCTACATATCTTTGGTAAAAATAACCCACATTAGTATATATTATTTGGTCTTTGTGAAAGTTATAGAGTCTACAATCTATGGTGCCAATCACTGAAAATTGATCACATCTGATCAGGCCTTCAGTACATCAGGTGTACCTCATTTCTTGAGACACTAACAAGTCAGGAAAGTACAAATACCCCCCAAATGACCCCTTTTTACAAAGTAGACATTCCAAGGTATTAAGTAAGTAGCATGGTGAGTTTTTTTTTTTTTTAAGTTGTCATTGTTTCCCACAATTCTTTGAAAAATTAAGATTTTTTTATTATTATTTTTTTTTTACAAAATTGTCATATCATCAGGTTATTTCTCACACACAGCATATGCATACAACAAATTACACCCCAAAATACATTCTGCTACTCTTCCTGATTATGGCGATACCACATGTGTGAGACTTTTACACAGCCTGGCCACATACAGAGCACCAACATTGAAGTAGTACCTTCAGACATTCTACGAGCAAAAATGACGCATCTCATTTCACAACCACCTATTACACTTTTAAAGGCCCTGGAGTACCAGGACAATGGAATTTCCCATAAAATTACCCCATTTTGGAAAGAAAACACCCCAACCTATAATCTATGAGGCATAATGGTAACTGTCTTTTGAACAGTTCATTTTTTTTCAGAAGTTTTTGAAATATGTGGAAAAAAATTAAAACGCATTTTTTATTTTATTTTTACACAAAGTTGTCAATTTATAAGATATTTATAACACATAGCATGTGTATAGAAAAAAAATTACAACCCAAAACACATTCTGCTACTCCTCCCAAGTATGGCGATACCACATGTGTAGGACTTTTACACAGCCTGATCACATAGAGAGGCCGAACATTGAAGTAGTACCTTCAGGCGTTCTAGGAGCATAAATGACACATCTCATTTCATTCCTACTTATCACATTTTTGAAAGTCCTGGAGCACCAGGACAATGGAATTACCTACAAAATGACCCCCTTTTGGAAAGCAAACACCCCAACGTATATTCTATGAGGCATGGGCTGCAAATAGGTACTCGGGTACTCTGATGAGCTGCAGATAGGTACTCTGGTACTTTGATGGCCTGTTGACAGGTACTTGAGTACTCTGATGGCCTGGTGACAGGTACTCGGGTTCTCTGATGGCCTGGTGACAGGTTCTCTGATGGCCTGGTGACTGGTATTTGGGTACTCTGAAGGGCGGTGATATGTACTCAGGTACTCAGATGAACTGTGACAGGTACTCAGGTACTCAGATGAACTGTAACAGGTACTCGGGTACTCAGATGGACTGGGACAGGTACTCAGGTACTCAGATGAACTGTGACAGGTACTCGGGTACTCAGATGGGCTGTGACAGGTACTCGGGTACTCTGATGGGCTATGACAGGTACTCGGGTACTTTGATGGGCTGTGACAGGTACTCAGGTACTCTGATGGGCCCTGACAGGTACTCGGGTACTCTGATGGGCCGTGACAGGTACTCGGGTACTCGAATGAACCGTGACAGGTACTCGGGCTCTCTGATGGGCCGTGACAGGTACTTGGGTACTCTGATGGGCCATAACAGGTACTCGGGTACTCTGATAGGCCGTGACAGATACTTGGGTACTCTGATGGACCGCGTGACAGGTACTCAGGTACTCTGATGGACCGTGACAGGGACTCAGGGACTCTGATAGGCCGTGACAGGTACTCGGGTAGTCTGATGGGCCTTGACAGGTACTCGGGTACTCTGATGGGCTGTGACAGGTACTCGGGTACTCTGATGGCCTGTGACAGGTACTCGGGTACTCTGATGGACTGTGACAGGTACTCAAGTACTCTGATTGACTATGACAGGTACTCTGATGGACTGTGAGTGACATGTACTATGAGGGGTGGTGACAGGTCCTGTTTATTGGGGGGGGGGGCAATCAGTGTGATTGGTGTACACTGTAAGCGGTAACAAGATGTTACCGCAATCTCCTCCTCACACACGATCAGGGTGTGAGGAGGAGAACCCAGTAACATTTCGTTACTGTGGTTTGTTTACATTTTAGTGATTGGCTGTGAAATGATCACAGCCGATCACATGGGTAAACAGCTGGTCAATGGCTGTTTACCAGTGTCGGTGATGAGCAGTGTTCCCAGAAAACCGACGTGCATACCAGACCCTTTATCCGAGCACGCAACCTGGCAGGCCGCAGGAAAAGAAGTGGGGGGCGAGAGAGAGCCCCCCCTCCTGAACCGTACCAGGCCACATGCCCTCTACATTGGGAGGATGCTTTGGGGTCCCCCTGAAGCACCATGTCCCCATGTTGATGAGGACAAGGGCCTCATCCCCACAACCCTGGCCGGTGGTTGTGGGGGTCGGCGGACGGGGGGTTTATCAGAATCTGCAAGCCCCCTTTAATAAGGGGACCCTCAGGTCCCGGCCCACCCATTTGAAATGATAAGGGGGTACAAAAGTACCCCTACCATTTCACAATTAAAGTGTAAAAAATAGTTAAATAAGACAAACACACTTTTAAAAAAGTTCTTTTTTAAAAATAAAAAAAATAAAAAAAGATTCCAGTCCAGGGTCCAGCGATGGCTGATCTGATCCAGTGATGGGTGATCTCTCCATCCAGCGCAGTGCAGTCCATCCATCCTTCCTCTGTCTCCACTGGCGGAGACAATGCGGGGTCCCGGCAGCCTGACGTTTCTTATATGAGGAGGGCGGGGCCACCCGTCACCTGACCCCGCACCCTCTGATGCTAGTGGGGGAAACCGGGCTTCCCCAATGATGTATGGGTGACCCCTCCCCCTCTGAGGTAATGCAGGTTTCTGCCTGCAGACCCCCACAACCACATTCCAGGGTTGTGGGGATGAGGCCCTTGTCCTCATCAACATGGGGACATGGTCCTCTGGGGGGACTCCAAAGCTCCTCCCAATGTTGAGGGCATGTGGCCCAGTACGGTTCAGGAGGGGGGTGCTCTCTCGCTCCCCCTCTTTTCCTGCGGCCTTCCAGGTTGCGTGCTCGGATAAAGGGTCTGGTATGGATTTTTAGGGGTTCTCCTTAATATCCATACCAGACCTGAAGGGCCTGGTAATTGAATTTGGGGAACCCAAATTTTTTTATCAATGATTTTCAATGAGTGTTCTCTGTATTACGTGAGCCGACAATTCATTATAGCCGCGAGTGATTTTAAATGACTTTTTTTCCTGCAGAAATTACACTTTGTGCAGGGACAGTTCTAAGCACAGGAAACATGCGCCCCTTCACAGGCATACTATACACACCCCCAGGTAGGAAATTTAAAGGAATATTACACTTTTATTGTTTCACTTTAATCATTATTAAAATCACTGCTCCCAAAAAAACGTCCGTTTTTAAAACTTTTTTTGCATTTTTACATTTCCCCTGGGGCAGGACCCAGGTCCCCAAACACTTTTTAGGACAGTAACTTGCATTTTAGCCTTTAAAATTCTCACTTTAGATTTCTCCCATAGACTTGTACAGGGTGTTCCGCATCTTTTTGAATTTGCCGCGAACACCGCAAATTGTTCACTGTTCGCCGAACAGGCAATGTTCGAGTCAAACATGAGTTTGACTTGAACTCGAAGCTCATCCCTAATCTGGACTCATGTGGGACACAAGAACAAACTTTTTAGGGTGTCTCACACAGGTACTCCAGTGGATCCTTGGGGTGTCTCCAGGTGTGAAACTTGTCCAAAAAAGGTAAGTATTCCAGCTTTAGTAAGGGAATAAATCATGTCTTCGGACAATTGTACCCCACTTCCAAGTGATGTTTCACATTCATATTTGTTGCTTCAAATATCTATATGCTAAGTATACATTTTGTTTGATTCTAGGGGAGCAAATACTTGGGATGTCTCAGCACACCAGGGACCCCCCCCCCACTTCAATAAGAAGGGGAACAGAGGTCACAATGAGGAGGTGGAGGAAGGAGAGCTGGTTGAGATTGTCACCACAACAGGTGAGTGTCTGACACCACAGATTCAGGTAAGAGATGTATGCCTGCATCTTTATAATACATGGTGTGTATTTTTATTTTTAGGTGATGTACAGGTTGTGGAAGAACAATCTCATCATATCACCAGTGACAGTGCCCAAAGGCTAATCCAGGACATAATGTGGTGTAGTCGGGATTTAGATTTGATAAAACAAAAAACTCTGGAGTTTGAACAAAAACTTAAGAACATGATTGATGTATTAGAGATAGACAAACATTTTTTACTACTATACCTTCTAAAAAGATCACGTCCCAAGCCAATGCTTTCCGTAAATGTGCTAGATCTCATCAACTTTTCGACTCATGGAGCATCAGACATCCTTCTGCTAAACAGTTCACGTTTTATTCTCCAGCTCATAAAATGTACACACGTCTTGACCATTTTTTTATTTCAGCCCCACTCATTCCCTCTCATGTGATTGAATTTGAAACCTTTTTCTTCAACATAAAGCTTCCAAAACTATCTCCAGCGGATTTGGCTAACTTGAATAGGGCTATAACAGCTGAGGAACTCCTGACTATAATTAAGGATCTTCCCTTACATAAATCACCTGGCCCTGATGGTCTGCCATATTTTTACTACAATACCTTCTTTGACATTTTGTCTCCACACATGTTGACCTTGTATGGCTCCCTGCTGGAGGGCTCACTCCCACACCCACATTTTTCCCATTCCTACATTTCAGTTATTCAGTTATTCCAAAGCCTGGTAAGGACCCCTCTATTTCAGACAACTACAGACCCATAGCCCTTTTAAATTCAGATTATAAAATATTTACCAAGATTCTTGCTTCCAGACTGTCTGGGCTCATCCCTAAACTAATTCATAGAGATCAGGCATGCTGGAGACAACACCCGACGTATAATAGATCTGATAGATCTCCTGGACAGGTCTAGCCGCTCGAGATTGATTCTAAGCTTAGATGCACAAAAGGCCTTTGACAGACCTTTATATATTTGCCCCCTTAAAAATATACGGTTTTAATGGCACTTTTCTAAAAGCTTTAGAAGCCCTTTATTTGACAGTTACAGCCCAAGTGCAGATGTTGGTTGTTGCCTGGCTTTCCCATGACAAATGGAACTCGGCAGGGGTGTCCCTTATCGCCATTGCTTTTTATTTTATGTCTAGAACCCCTAGCCGAGACCATTCGCACTCATCCGGATATTCGTGGGGTGGTGATACGACATGGGGAATACAAACTGTCGCTTTTTGCAGATGATATTCTGCTTACTATTACTAACCCATTGATATCTCTTCCCTCACTGCACAAATTACTGTCCTCGTTTGGTGCCATTTCTGGTTATAAGGTTAATACTTCCAAAACTGAAGTCCTCCCCATACACAACCCGGAATCCCTATTATCTCAGCTTAAGGATGCATACCCTTATAAATGGTGCAATACCTCCCTCAAATATTTGGGTGCCCTTCTATCCCCCTCCTACTCCTCCCTATATCCCACAAATTTTCCTCCTCTAGTTTTAGACATAAACAAATCCCTGTCGACCTGGACAAAATATCCCCTGTCCCTGTTAGGTAGGATTAATGTCCTAAAATTTTCTATTTTACCTAGACTACTCTACCACTTTGAAACACTGCCAGTTGCCATGCCGGTCTTTCAAAAAAAACACTCCAGAGGAGCTTTCAGAAATTCATATGGGGTGGCAGGGCTCACCGTATAGTGAGCTCAGTGGTATTTGCACCAAGATCCAGGGGGGGTTTGGGTGCCCCGGACATTATTTAATATTATTACGCCTCACATTTGAGGTCTATAGTTTCATGGACCTCTTTACACGCACCTAACCAATGGACTGCCATTGAAAAGGGAGTATTATACCCAGTCCACCCTTGTTCCTTAGTTTGGGGTATCCTTACATCCCTGGATCCCATTTTAAAATGCCAATATACTGCTCCAATGACCTTTACTTTGACTGTTTGTCGTAAGTGTCTCAAAAGCTACCCCCTTGCCTCACCTTGCCCTCCCCTTGTGAACGTGTTGTTTAACCCAATCATACCAGACAGTATGTCTCTGGACAGGGTATTCCTATGGCTTAATGCCCCGTTATTTCAACTTTGAACTTGGTCCATCCCACCACGTGGAAAATGTATGCTTTTGATACGCTATGTGAGAAATATGATATACCCCCTACCTTTTTCATTTTTATCTACAGATTAGACATTTCTTTCACTCCAAATCTTCTTCCCTGACCCTTGATAAACCTACCGTCTTTGAATATTTATGCGCCCAGGGTCCTCACCATTTGCATTCAATATCTTCTATCCACCGTATCCTCCATGAGTCGACCCCTCTTACTGAGACCACACACTACTACATGAGAAAATAGACTCATCTATTTGATAGACCTATTACGGTCCAGGTATGGGGTAGGATTGGGTCTTCTAATATTAAGTCCTCCAAATGTGTAACCTGAAGGGAAACATCCATAAAGATTCTCATGTTCTGGTACAAAACCCTTGATATCCTTCACAAATATGATTCCTCAGTCTTGCCACACTGCTGGCATTGTGGAACTGAAATGGGTTCTTTGTTTCATATTCTTTGGGAGTGTTCTCTGATCCGACCCTTTTGGAATGATGTGAGGCAACTAATACAGAAGGTGGTAGATGTGTCACTTCCTGCTAGATCCCTTAAATTATTTACTGGGCTTCCTGTTTCAGGCTTAACCAAAAAAGTCAACTGGCTGATCTTCTATATTTTGCTAGCAGCCAAAAGGCTTATTCCATTGTGCTGGTTGTCTAACACACCTCCTCCGTGGCTCAGACTTCTTCACTTGGTAGCTGAGATCCGGAGGATGGAATATCTAATGGCCTCTTTACATTATTCTATATGCCAATTTGATAAAGTTTGGGATCGATCAGAATATGGGACTCATAAGCCAGTGGTCACATCAGAAAATGTCTTAACATTGCATTAAGTTTGACCGTTCTCCCTTCTTCTCCCTCCAATATCTATGTATGCTAGTTGGTGCTTTCTTGATGCCTTTGTTATCTACCATATACCCTCCACAAAACTCTTTATCTCTTTATTATTGTAAATTCCCTTTGGTTTTGAATCTTATTATCTACCTGTGAGTTGCTTACTTTATATAACTTTGACGAAATGTGCAGATCATCCCTGTGCTGTGTATTATGGACATTGTTCATCTGTTCTTACTGTTCCCATAAATACTCTCTGTAACCATTATGTTTATATCAGTACATTGTGTATTATATTCCAATTTTTGCATTTGTTTTTTCTTTTATAACCCAATAAAAATAAAATTTTGCAAAAAAAAAAAACCCTCTTCTCCGGGGTGAGGGTCCTCTGGGGAAATGGCCTCATGGCATGGTTACCCAGACTGAATGCCTCATCTGTGATGAAGACCAATGGCAGTCCTTCGACATTCTCCTCTGGAGGTGGAAATCCAAAGCCACCACTCTCGAGATGTTGGTAGAGCTCGATCCGGGCAAATACTCCTCCATCCAACATCCACCATTCCTCCCCACATCCACATACAGAAACTCGTATGTCACCGACACCACTGCCATCAACACGATACTATTAAACCGCTTATAGCTAAAATAGTATGACCCCACATGGGGTTGTGGGACGATGTTGACGTGCTTCCCATCGATTGCCCCTCTGCAGTTAGGAAAATCCCACCACTGGGCAAATTGGGAAGCCACAGTCTGCCATTCCTGTGGCATTGAAGGAAACTGTGGAGTCAAATGATAAAAATCAAATTAGTAATTTTGCACATAAACATTGCAAGCAGATTAGAGCCAAACATTCATGGCCAGCATCAGTAAAACATTTATTGTAAAGAGTATTTCAAGGCTAAAATATAAGTCCCACTTATCAGATCCCCCTCTAATGGCCCCTTGGAAATATTTTAGGGGGGGTCAAGGTAGGTTTTGGGCAGGTAACCCTCTCCACTATATAATGGAGTAACAAAGTAATGTGTGTTACTTTGGCCAGCCACTCCTTAATTACACTATTGGCAGCCCACTGGACAGGTACGAAATGGCATAATAAAAAAAAAAAAAAAAAAAAAAAATGGAAGCTCATTTTTAGATTCTGCAATTACCTATCAAGATAATAGGAGAAAAAAATGTAAACAGTACTATTTGAAAGTATTCAGGCAGGCCCTTGCACTACATGCTTTGGTGAATTCATCCATAAATATGACCACAAAAGAGGTAGTAGGTATAGTGTGTATGGGTTTGGCAAGGTCAGCAGATAGAGGATTGGTATCAACAGACTTAGCGGTTGGGCGGAAGGGTTCCAAATGATTTTGGGCACCAAAAAAAAAAAGCCTCTGGCACTCTGCATGAATTTAAGGACAACAATAACATTTGTACACATTTTAGGGTGTGTTTAGGGTAAGCACTACAATTGAGCTGACAATATATACAATACATTAGCAAACATTAAATACATAGAATGTGATGTTAAAGGAGAAAACTTACCTTCATATAGTCCTTCTGCAGGACCTGAATGATGGCAGAACAGGTCTCTGGAATAATGATCCCCAGAGCCTGGGGGGGGATGTCTGTTGAGAACTTGAGGTCCTGCAGGCTTCTCCCAGTTGCCAACGTGGTGACTAGCCTCTGTTCCGGAGTTATGGCTTTCCGCATGCAGGTATCATAAGGGGTCAGCAAAGCCAACAGACGGTGAAAAATGGGATCCGTCATCCTGAGATAATTCCTGAAATCATCAGGATTATTCTCCCGGTTCTCACGAAGCAAAGACATGTGTGAGAATTGGTCATTCTGGAGTAATCAATTCTTGGTCCATGAACTCTTCCTCGCCCTGTTCATGGACTGGACTTGTGTCAAAGCTAGAAGCCCAACACCAAGCCCCCACACAGCATGAACTCTATGATGAGCACGTACCAGCAACATGTCTTCAAAATGGACGGCTGGTCAGAATGAACTAAACAGAAAGCACTGAAAAACAGCAAGGCCTGAAAGAATGAGCTGAAAATCAGAAATGAGCAGACAGGAACACACTGAGACTCAAGTACGGTACTACTATAAATAGCACGCACTGACAAACAAATGCGAACTGACTACACGCACTGAAAAACGGATACAAACCCACAAGCACAAACTGAAGAGTAGCAATGATCTGAAAAGCACGAAAGCTGAAAAGCGTGAATCGTCTCTCACCAAACTTCTACTAACACAAGATAAACATGAGATTAGCAGAAGGAGCCCAAAGGGTGGTGCACTGGCTATTGAACTTCCCTTTTATAGTCCCGTTGTACATGGTGTATGTAACCGCGTTCTTGGCGGTCGGAATTTTGTTTGACTGTGTGTAGGCAAGACAGCTTGAGTGGAATTCCATCGGAAATTCCATTGGGAAAAACATCAGACCTTTTTTCGACCATAATTCCGATTGTGTGTACAGGGCATAAGACTTTTCCAGAGCCTTTCCAATCCTATGGAACTCCTTACCCCAGTCTGTCTGATTATCTCCTATTCTATTAGCTTTTAGATGATCCCTGAAAACCCTCCTCTTTAGAGAAGCCTATCCTATCTATCTATCTATCTATCTATCTATCTATCTATCTATCTATCTATCTATCTATCTATCTATCTATCTATCTATCTATCTATCTATCTATCTATCTATCTATCTCCATATCTTAACCACTTACGGACCACCCGCCACAGTTTTATGGCTGCTGGTTGAAGGAGGATGCCGTTGTTATGGCAGCAGCTAGCTGCCATAACCCCAGTATCCACATCTTCAGCGGGCGGTCCGCTACAAGATAAAAGTAGTCTCTGCGGCGGATTCGCCGCAAGATCACTTTTATCGGTGGTGGGAGAAGCCCCCCTCCCGCCATGATCCGGTGCCCTTCGCCACTTACCGGAGCAGTCGGCAGCAACGGAGGCGAATGCATCCTGTCTCCTATCAGGTATGGAGCCGAATGAGAGGAAGATGGCCCCCACCTGTCTCCATACAATTGCTGGGTGGAATCAACGTCAAAACCTCACTTCCACCCACAGCTCTTAAAGAGCCATTTTATTTTTTAGCATAATCATTTTTATTAAGGTTTTCAACAAGTACAATGTACATAACAAATTACACGTTGCACGTTACTCAGATTAACTGTATACATTGAGCCATTTTATTTAAATAGTTTTTTTAAATTACAATTCTTTTTATTGCATTTTAGTCTAAATATGAGATCTGAGGATTTTTTGACCCAAGATTTCCTATTTAAGAGGTCCTGTCATGCTTGTTTCTATTACAAGGGATGTTTAGATTCCTTGTAATAGGAATAAAAGTGATTTTTTTTTTTAAACAGTGTAAAAATAAAAAATAAAAGTTAAAATAAATGACTTTTTTTTTTTTTTAAACGTGCCACATCCTGGTGAGCATGCATGCAGAATCGAACGCTTACGCATATGAAAACAGTGTTCAAACTACACATGTGAGATATCACTGGGATTGGCAGTGCGAGAGCAATAATTCTAGCCCTAGACCTCCTCTGTAACTTAAAACATGCAACCTTAAGCATCGGCTATGGAGATTTTTAGGGGTAAAAGTTTGTCGCCATTCCACGAGTGGGCGCAACTTTAAAGCGTGACATGTTGGATTTCAATTTAGAGTAACATTATCTTTCACAATATAAAAAAAAATGGGGGGCGTGGCCGGACCTCACAGGAAGATGGACACATAACAGGTTAGCTCCCGCTGTGATAACTGCCACTTTGCTGCTGAGAGACTTTTCTTTGCTTACCCGGTCCAGCTGACATGGGGACAGCATCGCGGACATCCTCCACCTCTCGTTCCCGCTCACCAAGAAGTAATCAAAGCGGCACAAACAGCAATTTTCCTGACCCTTTCTGGACACAGGGCTCTAACATGGCAGCTTCCCGCCAAATTTCCTCACAGAACTCCCAGTTACCTCAGCAGAGAATACCTGGAATGCAGCCAGATTATCACCCCGCTGACTCAGATATTTCAGTGGCCTCTGCTTCTGCCCTAGCTGCTACACACCCAAGTCTTTTAGACCTCAGAACAGTAGCAGCAGATATAAAGGATACACTGTCAGCTGCCATTGCAAACCTGCGTCTAGACATCTGTGCCATTGCTGACAGGGTTCTTGTGGTAGAAAACACAGCTGCCCAGCATCATACAATTCTGCGCAGAATGTCCCATAAAATAGATGCTCACACACTACAGCTTAGAGACATACAAAGACACACAGAAGATTTGGATAACAGAGGAAGAAGACATAATCTGCGTGTCAGAGGTTTACCAGAGGCTGTGGATTCTGATCATTTACTGTCTGCCATTACTACTATATTCAATGACCTGCTAGACAGACCAGTGCACACAAACATAGCAATGGAAAGAATTCACAGGGCCCTCAAACCTAAAGGCAGAGAGAATGATCCCCCCAGGGATGTGGTGTGCTGTTTGGTTGATTATAAACTTAAAGAAGACATTCTTCACAAAGCGAGAAACAGGATTCACATTATGTTTGAGGGTGCGGAGATTCATATATACCAAGACCTTTCTGGCATTACTCTGAAGAACCGAAGAGACCTAAAACCCCTATTAGACACACTGCGTGCCAAAAATATTCCGTACAGGTGGAAATTCCCCTTTGGGCTCTCAGCTACATTTCAAGGTCGCACGGCTCTGCTGAGAGTGCCCGAGGACCTACCATCCTTTTGCAACACCATGGGCATTCCTCTAGCAGAAGTCCCAAATTGGTACGCTGAATTCCGACAATCTGCGACTAAAAAAGAACAACAACATGAAGAGCCTATGGAGGCACAGGAGACCCGACACCGTCGTCGCAGATCTCCATCAGACGACAGGTCTTCAATGTCTACAAGAAGACAGCACATCGGTACAAGCTCACCTGAATCACCGCGACCTAGAAGGGCCAGAAGGGACCACGGGTCACAGCGCAACCGTGTTTACCAACGCTAACAATCAAGCCTGGAGAGTATACTGGTTTAATCCATGGTTGTTTATAATCTCCTAGTTCAATGGGTTTATTGCATAGTACAAGATGCCTTTTCTAGCCTCTTTACACCGACTTTACTCATCTGCTTTGGTTAAACTGATTAGAGACTGTCAACATCATATAAATTCTGGGGTTAAGTTACTGTTATAGATTGGATATGATAAATTCTCTTACACAATTCAAATCTCATGTTCCCACTAGAAGAGTACATAGGAAAGTACTATTGCACAGTTTTTAAACATCCTCATCCTCATTTATAGTGCTTTGATATTAGTTACTGCTCAGTCTGTTTCGTTCAATTTCCAGCAGGTAATTAGTCCTATATAAGGTTTTCCAATGCAGAACTCCCCTCCCCCCTCATCACACCCGTAGGACTACGGTTATTAGGATTTGTTTTCGGTTATCCTGCTCTGAGGAGACCAATGAACTAGTATCATCCTCTGTATGATACCTAGAAACAGTCAAGCTAGGCTATGTTTAAATGAGATGTAAGGCATAAAGGTGGTCCAACAAGGCCCAAGGAAAAATCGGAAGCATTATTAATATTTTTTTTTTTTTTTTTGCATTTTTTTTATTTATTTATTTATTTATTTATTTTTGCATTTTTTTAAGCCATCATAGGTAAAATTGGCCTTTAATTTTAATTTTAATTTCAGTATTAGTGTTATAGTATACCACTTTAGTGGAATCATCATAATGGTTATGTCTCGTTCTTATGGATGAAATACTAGAAAACTTTATTGAATTACATTACGGTCAAGACATTAAGTGAGACTCGCATTGTATAATTGTTAGTTTTGCATTATTACTTGTGCTGTTGTCCTAGTTAGTGGTTAGGTATGGCTATTTTACTTCCAGCACTTGATAAGTCCATCCCAGGATTCTACCCTAAACTATCCCCACCTATCCTCACGCCCACTGGAATGTGGCTGTGAGAGATTGTTATATTTCTTCCACCGTTGTGGATATACTAAGGAACGTGTATGGGTTTATACATAGGTATAGTACCAATAAAATTAAACACTACACAAGTAGTTGGGAGATACTAGTTTGGTTCAAGAAAGCCCAAAATACTCCGACTGCACTAGAATTATTTTATTACATTATTTTTATTTTATTTTTTATTTTATTTTGTAATTTTATTTTTTTATTTATTTATTTTATTTATTTATTTTTCTTTTTTTTCCTGTTCCGTACTTGTCTTCTTAGGTTAAGATAATCTTTAATATTAAGGTTAAAGTACACCAAAGACACCTTATTAATGGTATATTGGTAAGGACATTCTGGTGTGGCAAATATTTCTAATTTTACACTGTCTATTCCATACACCCACTAATATTTCCTGTTAGTTGTTCTATAGGATTCAGAGCTGGGGTTTCTAGTTCTTTCCAAAGAAGTATACGTTTATATAGGCGTGATACTGCTATGCTTTATAAATTTACAATTTATTTATTTATTTTTATGTGAGAACATCTCAGTATTTTTATTTGCAGATTCCACAAAACAAGTCTCTACTCGCATACACCATGTCCTGATTTGCGTCACTCTTGTAGTTGCTTGGGTTTATTATCATAATTAGATATTTAGTACTTCCACACCCATGCCAAATACATGACCGATATCAACACAAATTTTCCTTAGTTTCTCATATTTACACCTTTATAGGCATTTGGCATTGATAACAGCGGATTACCATGTCACTCATTCTCCTGTTCTCTGTGAGGTTTTATCCAACCCCCACACAGTAGCTTGGACCAGAGTTGGCCTGTGTTATGTAGGCTTTCTCTGGCCTTGCTCTGTACTTCTCCGATTTTACACAGGTCTTGGGTAGATCCCATAACCTGCTCGGTTATTGCTTCAGACCTTTCCCCACATTACACCATCTTAGCCTTATCACATAACCTGGTCTATTCCCCTTCCCCCTTTCCCCTATTGCCAAAGTTAATCCAAAAAGAAAGCTACTAATCAAAACATACAATGTCTCTTGCAGGAAGGCACGGCCCTCCTCCCCAGGTCAAGCTATATTCTTTAAACATAAGGGGTCTTAACACTCCAGAAAAAAGATCTCAGTTGTTTATGTTACTAAGAAAAGCTAAAGCGGACATTGTATACCTCCAAGAAACACATTTTAGATCAGATAGTATCCCCAAACTTTTCAACCCAGAGTATCCAACAGTATTTCATGCCACTAATCCAGACTCCAAATCAAAGGGAGTATCTATTCTGATATCTAAAAAATGCCCATTGCAGATCCAAGATACTTTGATTGATACTAATGCAAGATATATTTTTTTAAAAGGCAAATTGCATAACAAACTCGTTACTTTGGCCAATTTGTACGCCCCTAACAAACAACACGTTCCTTATTTCCGCGATGCCTTACAAAACCTTAGTACATTTCACGCAGGCATGCTCATTGTCGGGGGTGATTTCAATTTGGCCTTGAACCCCTCACTTGATACGTCCTCAAGTGCCTCCTCTATCACACACAGGGCTCTTCGGGCAATAAAAACACAGCTATCTAACCTGGAGTTACACGATACTTGGCGCACATTGAACCCAAACTGTAAAGATTTCACTTTCTATTCCCCTCCGCATCGTAGATACACAAGAATAGACTACTTCTTCTTATCACAACCAGATTTGGATCTACTTCATCAAGCTAAAATTGACCCAATGGTAATTTCAGATCATCACCCTATTTCTGTCACAATCACATTTTTTACATCCAACACTAGACAATCAATCTGGCGAATGAATAGCTCTATTTTAACGGATCCAGTAAATGTAAAGCGTATAAATGATCGCTTGTTGCAGTATTTTCAGGAGAATGATTCCTCCGAAATTACCCCGGTTACCCTTTGGGCGGCACATAAGTGTGTCATATGGGGAGAACTAATTTCTATAAACGCTCAATGTCAAAAAGCTAGACAAGCTCTGATATCCAAATTATCGGATAAAATTCATTCCCTGGAAAGACAGCATAAACAATCATTGGCTGATCAAACTTTTCAAGAGTTATTAAAAACTAGGGAAGAACTTCTAGAAGAACTAGGGAAATCCATACGTCGCAAATATGCCCTATCACAAAAAACCTTCTATGAGTTTGGGAATAAATCCAGCAAATTTCTAGCTAAAGCCCTGCAATCTAAAAAAGCAAATACTACCATTCATTACATAACGGACCCCAAAGGGAATAAAATAGAATCATCCAGTGGAATTGCAAATCAATTTAAACAATTTTTTTCTAAACTTTACAACATACAATCCTATTCGCAGACAGGCTCAAACAAGGACAGGATAAGATTAATACAAGATTTCCTTACACAATATGGTCCACACCCTATCACTGAAGAGGAGGCAGATGATTTAGATAAACCTCTTACCAGGGAAGAAACGCTGGAAGCCCTCAAAATTATGAAGCCAAACAAAAGCCCTGGCCCAGATGGCCTTCCAGTTAGTTACTATAAAACATTCACTGAAGTTCTCATACCAAGGTTCTTAGAGACCTTTAATTCCCTAGATACCCCCTCAGATAAAAATAAAGATCTTTTAGAAGCCCATATAGTTATGATACCAAAACCAAATAAAGATGCATCTATAGTTTCTAACTACAGGCCCATTTCTTTAATAAATGTTGATGTGAAACTTTATGCAAAAATTTTAGCTAATCGTATACTTCCTCTACTGTCCTCTTTGATTTCTCTGGACCAAGTGGGATTTGTCCCAGGCAGAGAAGCTAGGGACAATACCTTGAAGGCACTCAATATTCATCATTGGCTGACATCTTCCAACACCCCTGCGTTTTTCCTTTCCCTCGATGCGGAGAAAGCGTTCGACAGAGTGGCCTGGGACTATATGACGGAAGTCTTACGCAAAATAGGTTTCAAGGAACGCATGATGAACTATATCTTAACCTTATATTCATCCCCAACAGCAAAAATCAGAGTTAATGGTCTTCTTTCGGATGCTTTCTCCGTGTCGAATGGAACTAGACAGGGTTGTCCCTTATCCCCCCTTATATTTATACTAACCATGGAACCTATTCTAAGCAAAATTAGAGCCAACAGAGATATTAAAGGAGTTGAAATAGCAAATACTCATTACAAATTAGCGGCTTACGCAGATGATATTCTTCTTTTTCTTACTGATCCCATCATAACAATTCCGAACTTATTGAAGGATTTTGACCTTTTCAAAAAAATCTCCAACCTCCAAATAAATTTATCCAAATCAAAAGCACTCAACATTTCTCTGTCAGATTCCATTGTATCGCAATGTCAGTCCAATTTCCCGTTTGGCTGGGATGCATCAGCCATAACCTACCTAGGGATACAATTACCATCAAAACTACCTGATCTTTACAATAAGAATTTCGCCCCCATTTTAAAAACCATACAGAAGAACCTTCAAGACTGGAACAAAGGCAATTTTTCCTGGTTTGGTAGGGCAGCAATTATAAAAATGAATGTACTCCCTAGACTCTTATATTTACTCCAAACAATTCCTATAAAACTACCGCCAGCTTTCTTCTCCACATACAAAAGATTATGTTTAAAATTTATCTGGGCAGAGAAACCATCACGGGTCAAATGGGGTAAGCTAGTGTCCCCAAAATTGAAGGGGGGAATAGGTCTTCCAGATATTCAAAAGTATTACTGGGCTTGTCATCTGACTAGAATATTAGATTGGCATTTACATCACAAGACAAAGGCCTGGATAGGTATGGAAGAAGCTGTCCTCCATTTACCAATGTCTTATTTACCATGGATCAATCCACAAAAATTAACACATGAGGTCAGATCACATCCTCTAATAGCTCCCACGTTACAAATCTTCCATTCAGTTCGCAAGAAGCTACACATTGCCTCAGTTCCGGGCCCACTAACCCCAATTGACCAGAATCCGGACTTCCCTCCTGGTATTTTGCCTAAATCCGATGCTGACATATCTGCAGTGGAACCCATGAGAGCTAAATCCTTCTATCACAATGGTCAGATATTATCTTTTCAAGAAATTTTAGCTCGTTTCCCTGGAATGAAGATTCCTTTCTTTAAATACCTTCAAATAAGACATTTTTTGCAAAGCTCTAACTCCCAATCTCTGTGGTATAGAGACCATACGCCGTTTGAAAACGTATGCTCCAAAACAGACCCTCAAAGACACCTCATTTCATTTACCTATTCTTTAATGTTCCCAGATGCTTCTTTCTCAAATGACACCACATTTAAGAAATGGGTTAAAGAACTGTCCTTGGATTTAACACATGAGGACTGGCAAAACATATATACACACATACATTCAGGCTCCCTAAATGTTTCCGCTCAAGAAAATGGATACAAATTATACTCTAGATGGTATAGAACGCCTGACCGAATTCACAAATTCCATTCTACTATCTCTCCCACATGTTGGAGATGTAATCTAGCGCACGGTTCTCTTCTCCACATATGGTGGGATTGTCCTTTAATCCAACCAAATTGGAAGGAAGTCCATAAGCTCATCACTAAAATCACAACCTATTCCCCAGACTACACGCCAGCTCAATACCTCCTGCATCATACATCTATTCCGCAATCGACTTATAAAAGATCCCTCACATTACATCTTATAAATGCAGCAAAGCTTTGCGTCCCCG
Source organism: Lithobates pipiens (assembly GCF_037356315.1). Taxonomy (NCBI): domain Eukaryota; kingdom Metazoa; phylum Chordata; class Amphibia; order Anura; family Ranidae; genus Lithobates; species Lithobates pipiens. The sequence continues at coordinate 276,042,154 of NW_027507790.1, read as the reverse complement.
TTCATTGGCGTTCTTCCCCTCCCCCCACTATTTCTGAATGGCTCCGCAGAATAGAGAAAATAGCTGAAATGGAGGGCTTGATCTCTCAAGCGAAAGATACTCATACTAAATTTTATAAAACGTGGTCATTTTGGTCACATTTTAAGTGCTCGACTACATATAACACCCTAATATCTGTCCCTGTTTAGCTTGACCTGGGGACCCCAACATAATATAATAGAATAAATTACATTTCACTGCTTTTATATAGCAGCTTGTACTCAATTCTGGATACTAATCCCTTATAAGGTAGACAACCATGTTGGTTGTAGCTCAGATTAAAGCCATACAGACCACTACCTTATATATAGTCTGATGTTAAGACTCAAATTATTTTTGCGCACAGTTTGATCCCATTAGGGGTGCGTGAGATAATATGGAATTTACAGATTCATTGTTACTCTAGTTTGTTACACCTTTTTTTTGGTTTCTTATGAGATGTAGGTATGCGACTAATATGACTCCATATATACGCATGTGTTGTTTAAATCAATTTTATCCAGCTTGGAGTAATTTCATCTATATGATAGATATTTACAAGTGTGTTTTTTTTTTTTTTTTTTTTTTTATTGATCTATGCATGTCTATCTTATGCCAAATATCAATTCATATTGTTGCTTTATTTTCAAATTCAGTATTTCATAATTACAATGATATTCAGATTTATGTTTTACTATGTGTATGTAACATGCAATATTTGTTTTATCAATAATAATCAATAAAAACATTGAAACAAAAAAAAAAAAAAAAAAATGGGCTCTTTTTTTGTTGTCTTATTTTTTTATTAAAAAAGTGCTTTTTTTCAAAAAAAAAGTGCGCTTCTAAGACCGCCGCACAAATACGGTGTGAAAAAAAAGTATTGCAACGACCGCCATTTTATTCTCTAGGGTGTTCCAAAAAAACAATATATAATGTTTAGGGTTCTAAATAATTTTCTAGCAAAAAAAAAAATGTTTCTTGATCATACATCACGGGACACAGGAGCTTCATTACATAGTGGGTTATATAGGCACCTCTGGTGATTGGACACTGGTTGACCCTAATTAAGGAGAATTCCTCCCCTATATAACCCCTCCCATCTGGGAGGCACCTCAGTTTTTTCGCCAGTGTCTATGGTGGTTGGTCACGTAAAACATTAGCTCTATGCAGGTCCCTGCGAGGGCCTAAGGGCTACAACAAACCGGATCCATACCTCGGGCCGATATTTTGACTCCCAAGATGGTATGGTACCCGGGCCTCGTCAGCCGAAGAAGCAAGGTTTTGCCTGTAAGTCCTCTCCATTGGAAGACTGGGCTCTGGGAAAACCAGACTTGCTGTACTGTTTATACAGAGCGCACAAAAGTTTCTGGCAGAGCTTTCTACATGGCCCAGGTAGGAGGTTCTTCCGAGAAAGAGCCCCAGATAAACCTGAAGGTTGGCTAACAATACCCGCCGTGATGGGTGAAGGCTGGAATTTTTCTGGTTCAGCAATTCCTGCGGCGAGGACAGGTAAGGGAAGATAATCCTATATATATTTAATTATATGAATCGATTTCTTCATTGTGAGTAGTTGTATGTCTTACCTGGTTTCCACCACTAGAGGGAGTAAGAGCAGCCTGATGCATACTTACATGCCTTTCAGTACACACGCTCAGTGAAGCCTGGTTCTCCAGCTGACTCACGTCTCCATTACAGTCCCTGCCACATCAAGGTAACAGGGGTCCCACGTAGTTTGGGGGTCCCACGCAGCTCCGTTGGGGTTCTCCTCCCCCCCTGAATCCCGCGGTCCTCAGGCATGTTCCCGGCCTAATGGAGGAGGGGGGAGTGTGGTTGTGAGCCGAGCACGTCAGTGTGCACGGTGCTGTACTGCGCAGGCGCCAGGCGGCAGTTTTAAAAAGCCCAGAGCGTCAGGGGGCTGTAATTGGAGACACAGGAGCTGTGGGCAGTAAGCATCCGTGGGGATTGGATCCAGGCAAACCTTAGACACCTACTCAGCATCAGGTTGTGCAGTTTAAGCATATATATTTATTGTGAGACTTTAAGCACAACAGTGATTGCACTTGTACTAGTACCTCTGCTTTGTAGCTTATGACTTTGTCTCCTCGTAAGAGGGTCTCAGGGGGAGGTAGCAAAGGCACTGGTAAATCACCGCCTAGGTCCAGGGGTTCTAAAAGTGCCTGTAAGTTACCATCCCCCCCTGCAAGACTGGAGCCAGCCTCTCAAGATGAGTCAGTGCCCCTGTCAGGTTTTGCAGCCTCTCCTAATGTCTCAGCCCCGGTTTATGTCACTGAGGACTCCCTTAGGGCTACATTGGAGGGTTTTGAAGAGGGGGAAGGCTAGGGGGTAAATCTACTCTCCTTCCAGTCAAAAGGAGCAAGCGTCCTTCATTCAGGCGTGCTCTCTCTCCCGAAGCATCAAGCTCTAAGCAGTGGCGACGGCCTTCTCAGTCCTCCTCTACTAGAAAGGCTCAAGGCCGAGCCCAGTGGCAGAAAAAGACTTGGGGGCGAAAGCCTGCCAAGCAGAGCCCAAAAACGTCCTTGTAAAGGGGCGCCCCCGCTCGGCAGAGTGGGGGGAAGGCTCCTGCAGTTTGCAGGAGCCTGGCGGGAAGAGATCCAGGACAAATGGGTGATCTCTTCGGTATCTCTGGGCTACAGGCTAGAGTTTCAGGAGATTCCACCTTCTCGTTTCCTAAGGTCAAGGATCCCCAGGGATCCAGTAAAGCGAAAACCGCTATTTCTGGCCTTAGATCACTTACTATCCCAGGGGGTGATAGTAGAAGTGAACCCAAAAGAACAGGATTCAGGGTTTTACTCAAATCTCTTCACCGTTCCAAAGCCAAATGGAAGTGTCAGACCTATCCTGGATCTGAAGGATCTGAACGGGTTTTTACGCATCCGGTCCTCCTGAATGCAGTCAATCCGCACTGTGGTCTCCTCCCTGCAAGGGGGAGAATTCATGGCATCAATAGATATCAAAGATGCATATCTCCATGTGCCAATTTTTCCCGCACACCAGAAATTTCCTAGGTTCGCGGTAGAGCGGCGCCATTTTCAATTTGTGGCCTTGCCATTCGGGCTTGCTACGGCCCCTCGAATCTTCACAAAGATTCTGGACCCTCTCTTAGCAAACCTAAGAGCTCAGGGCATAGCCGTCATGGCTTATCTAGACGACTTGCTTCTCATGGAGAAAACAGCAGCGTTCCTGAATCACAGCATCACCAGAACGCTAGAACACCTAGAACGCCTAGGTTGGATCATAAACCTAGAAAAGTCGTCCCTACAGCCGGCCACCAGGTTGGAATACCTGGGCATGATCATCGACACCGCTCAGGGCAAGGTGTTTCTTCCAAGGCTAAAGGCCTTGGCCATTGGGGATCTGGTGCGCCTAATTCTGGGCAGAAGATCTTCCCCCATTCGGTTGTACATGAGACTGTTAGGGAAAATGGTCCCCTCCTTCGAGGCTGTCCCATTCGCCCAGTTCCACTCAAGGCCTCTGCAAAGATGCATCCTTGTGGCTTGGAACAGGAAGCCCCAATCCTTGGATCTTCCTATGCGTCTATCCCCAGGGACACGCAAGAGTCTCGTCTGGTGGTTGCAAACCAAGAATTTGCTGAAGGGCAAAACTTTTCTTCCTCTTCCATGGAAGATTATCACAACAGATGCCAGCCTGACAGGCTGGGGAGCAGTGTGGGAGGAGACGTGCTCACAGGGGAAATGGTCTGCGACCGAGAAACTACTGCCCATAAATATCTTGGAGATCCGGGCAGTTTACATAGCTCTCATAAAGTGGTCTTACAGACTGCGAGGTCTCCCGGTTCGGGTTCAGTCCGACAATGCCACAGCAGTGACTTATATCAATCACCAGGGCGGTAGCAGGAGTCTGGTGGCCCAAAAAGAGGTGAATCGCATACTTGTCTGGGCAGAAAAGCATGTTCCGTGTCTTTCTGCAGTCTTCATTCCAGGAGTGGAAAATTGGCAGGCGGATTTTCTGAGCCGCCACCAGTTGTGCCCAGGAGAATGGGCTCTGCACCCTGACGTGTTTCGGAACATATGTCACAGGTGGGGTACGGACGTAGATCTGTTTGCATCCAGGTTCAACAGGAAACTGGACAAGTTTGTGTCAAGGACAAGAGATACACTTGCTCAGGGGTCAGATGCTCTGACAGTTCCCTGGGATCAGTACAATCTGATCTATGCCTTCCCCCCGAGCCTGCTTCTGTCGCGGTTCCTGGGAAGAGTCAAGAGGGAGACAAAGTCGGTCCTTTTGGTGGCCTCGGCTTGGCCCAGGCGACCATGGTACGCGGAAATCATGAAGTTGGCAGTAGGCAGGCCATGGATCCTCCCTCTCCGGCCAGATCTGCTCTCACAGGGTCCAGTCTATCATCCTGCTTTACGCAGTCTGAATTTGACGGTTTGGCTGCTGAGACCCACATTCTGAGAGACCGTGGCCTTTTGGGGCCAGTCCTTTCTACTCTGGTCAATGCCAGAAAGCCGGCCTCCAGGCTTATTTATTACAAAATCTGGAGGGCATATGTTTCCTGGTGTGAACTCAGGAAATGGCATCCTAGAAAGTATGTCATTAACGGAATCTTTGCCTTTCTCCAGTCAGGCCTAGAAATGAATTTGGCCATAAGCACTATCAAGGTGCAGATTTCGGCCCTGTCAGTGTTTTTTCAAAAGCCACTTGCATCGCATTCCCTGGTACGGGCTTTTATCCAGGGGGCCATGCGGATAAGACCGCCAGTTAAACCTCCGGTATGCCCTTGGGATCTGAATTTGGTTCTCTCGGCTTTGCAGGGGCAACCATTTGAACCTTTGCATCTGGCTTCATTAGTTCTCCTGACTAAAAAATTGGTCTTCTTGGTAGCCATATCGGCTAGAAGAGTATCAGAGCTGGCAGCTCTTTCTAGCAAGGAGCCGTATCTAATTATTCATAAGGACCGGGTAGTCATGCGTCCCAACAGGTCCTTTCTACCTAAGGTGGTTTCGGGTTTCCATTTGAATCAGGATGTAATCCTACCATCCTTTTTTCCGGACCCTCAGTCCACAGAAGAAGAATCTTTGCACACTTTGGATTTGGTTAGAGCAATCAGTATTTATCTTCAAGCAACTACTCAGATAAGGAAAACTGATTGCTTATTTATTTTGCCGGAAAGGCCCTAGGAAGGGCCAGGCGGCGTCAAAATCCACTCTCTCAAGGTGGATTAGACAAGTTATTTCTCAGGCCTATGGTTTAAAGGGGAAGATTCCTCCTTTTCAGGTGAAAGCGCACTCTACTAGGGCTGTTAGTGCTTCTTGGGCAGTGCATCACCAGGCCTCCCTGGCTCAGATCTGTAAGGCTGCAACTTGGTCATCAGTCCACACATTCACCAGATTCTATCAGGTGGATGTCAGAGGGCAAGAGGATATCGCCTTCGGGCGCAGTGTACTGCAGGCTGCAGTTTAGGTCCTCCGGTCCCTGGCGGTCTATATTTATGATCTGTTTCTCCCTCCCCTCAATCTGAGCATTGCTATGGGACATCCCACTATGTAATGAAGCTCCTGTGTCCCGTGATGTATGATCAAGAAAATTGGATTTTTATATACAGCTTACCTGTAAAATCCTTTTCTTGAGAGTACATCACGGGACACAGGGCTCCCGCCCCTTTTGGGTTTTACGTGGTTTCTTATTGCTTTGCTACAAAACTGAGGTGCCTCCCAGATGGGAGGGGTTATATAGGGGAGGAATTCTCCTTAATTAGGGTCAACCAGTGTCCAATCACCAGAGGTGCCTATATAACCCACTATGTAATATAGCTCCTGTGTCCCGTGATGTACTCTCAAGAAAAGGATTTTACAGGTAAGCTGTATATAAAAATCCAATTTTTAAACATAAACACCACAATCTCAAAACAAAGCTGGTCCTTAAGTGGTTAACCACCTCAATACTGGACACTTACAACATCTTGCCAGCCCAATTTTCAACTTTAAGTGCTGTCACATTTTGTCACACTTACTCAGTTATGCAACCCTCTACCCTAATGGAATTTTTATCATTTTTTAAAAACAAATAGAGCTCTCCTTGTGGTGGTATTTTGGTGGTATTTAATCACCACTGTTTTTTTTTTCATTTGTGATATAAAAAAAGTCTACAAGCTATGGTATCTATCACTGAAAATTTATGTAATCTGATGTACTGACCGCCTCATCTCATTTCTTGAGACCCTTACATACCAGGATAGTACAAATACTCCCCAAATGACCCTTTTTTTTGGAAAGAAGACAGTCTAAAGTTTTTTTAGTAAGAGGCATGGTGCGTTTTTTCAAGCTATATTTTTTCCACAATTCTTTGGAAAATTACGATTTTTTTTTAAATGTCAAATTAACAAGATATTTCTCACACACCACAAAGGGCATGCTTGTAATTACACCTCAAAACACATTCTGCTACTCCTTCTGAGTATGGCAATACCACATGTGTGAGACTTTTTCACAGCCTGGCCACACAGAGAGACCCAAGATCCAATGAGTACCTTCAGGCCTTTTAGGGGCATAAATTACACATCTAATTTCCTGACTACCTATCACATATCTGGAGGCCTCAGAGTACAATGGAATTACCCTCAAAATGACCCCTTTTTGGAAAGCAAACACCCCAATGTATATTCTATGAGGCATAATGAGCCTTTTGAACATGTCATTTGTTGCCAAGCATTTTTGGAAAATGTGGAAAGAAAATTAAATATCATGGACATACTAAGAATTACATAACTGCGCTATACTCCAAATCTCTACCCCACTAATAACTCACACCTATATTGACATATATTACCATATGGACATGTGATCTCCAGCAATATTTAGCATGCACATCAATATTAATTCTAAGATAATAATGAATTAAATAAATGATACTGATCCCTTAATCATATCATATGAAAAATCAATAATCAATCAAAAATCAATAATCAATATACTCCTCCTATAAATGGTGATAATTAGCGATAAATAAACATAAATAACTAAAAAATATAATACACACAAATACATTTTAATCTTATTAAATTAATCAAAAGCATGATATTAGTGAAAAAATAATTTAAAAAATATATATAAATAACTTAAAAACTCTTAAAGTCCAAACATGATAAATTAAATAAGTTAATAAATTAATGTGCCCAATAAAGTGCTCCAGATCAAAAAAAGTGCCACAGTCCTTTGAAATTAATAAAGAAGTGACTCTATTCAGTAGATTTCAGTGCACCAGAAAATCTTCCTTCACCACCGCTGTGCTGATTATCAATCTGAATGCACGCTTACCGAACAGAAAAAAATTCAGGCTCACAATCAATGCCACTATAGCTCCCGGAAGTACCATCAAGATGGGGCAGAAAAAAATTCTCCAAATGGCCTCCACTAGCAAGATCGCTCATAGGGTAGACACAAGAAAAGCTCCCATAGTGTAAATCCAAATAGGTAACACTTTATTCAAAGTTAAATGCAATACTCACAAACGAAATAGTAAAAGCAGCGTTAAATGCCGGCTGGCAAATCGAGCGCACATTCTCTCCTGTCACGTGATGGCGTCAACACATCAAGACCACCCGAAGCACGTTTCATCATAGGTGATGTCGTCTGGGGTGTGGGTGATGCGCTGACTCATCACGTTAATATACAGACCAAAATAAAAACCAAGCCTCGTTCTGAGCTGAGGGGAGGAAAACCAAAAATTAAAGAAAAAAGACATGGCGGCCGCGTAGGAACACGGACGGCATGTTAAATGTCGCCAAACAGGCAGGAAACTATTAACATAAAATTGTATGTATAAAAACTGAATGACAAAAAAGGGAAATATGACAAATAAAGTATTATCTTAATCAATAGCCTAGTCTGCTCCCAAATAAAAAACAAAAATTAATCTAATAACAGATCTTGTTTATCAAAGCCAGGGCAGTATGTTAGAATGCCCAAATCTCTGTTGCTCCCTAATTAGGTAACTAAAAAAATAGAGAAAATAAAAAAAAGTAGAAAAAATTAAACAAAATTTGACAAAATTAGAAAAGAATTTTGAAATTTGAATTTTGAAAAAATTAGACAAAGTAAAAAAAAAATTTTTGAAAAAAAATTAACAAAATTAGAAAAAATGTATTAATTAAAATTAAATAAAATTGGAAAAAAAAATTGGGAATTTTTTTTTATCAATTAAATTAAAATTATTTCTTCATAGCTACAAGGACATTTGATCAGAAACCACAAATACATTCCAGTCATGGATTTTTTAACCATATAGAGACAACAAAGGAGAAAAAGAGAGAGGAAAAAAGATGAGGAAAAATCTTCATATCCTCCCACCAACTCACATCGAGTTAACAGAAAACTCTCTTATAATACAAACATATATTCTCAACATTTTTTATCAATGAATGCATTGACATCTACGTCTATGTTAAGCCGAAACGGGGCATAACACTTGATTCTATGAATCCAAGACATTTCTAATCTTGATATGCCCCTAACAAGGGAACCCCCCTCCAGGGTAAATTGAATTTATCTATGCCCAAAAAAATAGTCTTAGCCGGATTTTTGTTGTGGTGTTCCAAATAATGTCTTGATACGGAATGTTTTGGAAACCCATTGATAATATTAGTTATGTGTTCATTTTAACAAACACAAAGTGGTCATTTAGTCCTCCCAACATATTGAAGCCCGCAGGGGCATTGGAGTAGATAAACGACCCTTTCAGTAGTGCACGTAATAGATGGTTTGATCGTATGCACAAGTAACGTGCTAGATGAAATAAATGAATGAGTGCATCTCTGTGTGCATCCACCAAGGGAACAAACTCTGCATTTACGACATTGGTAGTAACAAGTCAGATTTTCAAAAAAAACTTTCTTAAAGATAGGGGGATTTAAAACATTAGGTGCCAACTTATCTCTAAGGGAAGGAGCGCCCTTGTACACTATCCGTGGCCTAGCTGGCATAACCTCATTCAACACTGGATCATTACTCAGAATATGCCAATGTTTGTTGACTATTTTTTTTATGGCATGATGTTGCACTAAAAACATGGCTATAAAAGGGGTCAATCCAATTTGATCCTATAGATTGGTTCTTATTTTCTCCTTTAATAAATCTCTTCTGTCAGTACCCTTAGCCGCTTCAAAGGCTGATTTAAGCAGCTCTTCCTTATGGCCTTTATCCACATAACGTTTAGAAAGAGTTTCTGCCTGTACATTAAAAAGGTCTAAATCTGTACAATTCCTCCTTATCCTCAAATATTGACTCTTAGGTATAGACCTCAACCAAACTTGATGATGGCAACTGTCTGTTGGAATCTATGAATTCCTATCTGTACTTACTATCCTCAGATATATATATAGTCAAATCTAAAAAGTTAATACTGGTTTGGCTGGCATCAAAACTCAATTAATCCCTCTTTGATTGGAATTCAAAGATTCCATAAACATATTCAAATCATTACGATCCCCATCCCACAGGAGGAGGATGTCATCAAAATCACCCACAGTTTTAACTGGGGTCTATGGCTAACATAGATGACATCCTCCTCCCACAGGGCCATACAAAGATTTGCCAAGCTGGGGGCATCATGCCATAAAAAAATAATCAACAAACATTGGCATATTCTGAGTAATGATCCAGTGTTGAATAAGGTTATGCCAGCTAGGCCACGGATAGTGTACAAGGGCGCTCCTTCGCTTAGAGATAAGTTGGCACCTAATGTTTTAAATCTCCCTATCTTTAAGAAAGATTTTTTTGAAAATCTGATGATGGGTTACTACCAATGTCGTAAATGCAGAGTTTGTTCCCTTAGTGGATGCACACAGAGACGCACTCATTCATTTATTTCATCTAGCACGTTACTTGTGCATATGATCAAACCGTTTATTACATGCACTACTGAAAGGGTCTTTTATCTACTCCAATGCCCCTGCGGGCTTCAATATGTTGGGAGGACTAAACGACCACTTTGTGTTCGTTTAAATGAACACATAACTAATATTATCAATGGCTTTCCAATACATTCCGTATCAAGGCATTTTTTGGAACACCACGACAAAAATCTGGCTAAGACTATTTTTTTGGGCATAGATAAATTCAATTTACCCTGGAGGGGCGGTTCCCTTGTTAGGGCCATATCAAGATTAGAAATGTCTTGGATTCATAGAATCAAGTGTTATGCCCAGTTTGGGCTTAACATAGACATAGATGTTAACACATTCATTGATAATTCTTAGAGAAAAAATGTTGAGAATATATGTTTGTATTATAAGAGAGTTTTCTGTTAACTCAATGTGAGTTGGTGGGAGGATATGAAGATTTTTCTTCATCTTTTTCCCTTAAGATATGCTTTATTTGTCATATTTCCCTTTTTTGTCATTCGGTTTTTATACATAAAATTTTATGTTAATAGTTTCCTGCCTGTTTTCTCACATTTAACATTCCGTTCGTGTTCCTATGCGGCCGCTATGTCTTTTTTCTTTAATTCCCGGTTTTCCTCCCCTCAGCTCAGAACGAGGCTTGGTTTTTATTTTGGTCTGTATATTAACGTGATGCGTCAGTGCGTCGCCCCCACCCCAGACGACGTCACCTATGACAAAACGTGCATCAGGTGGTCTTGACGTGTTGACGCTGCTTTTACTATTTCGTTTGTGAGTATTGCATTTAACTTTTAATAAAGTGTTACCTATTTGGATTTACACTATGGGAGCTTTTCTTGTGTCTACCTTATGAGCGATCTTGCTAGTGGAGGCCGTTTGGAGAATTTTTTTTTTGCCCCATCTTGATGGTACTTCCGGGAGCTATAGTGGCATTGATTGTGAGCCTGAATTTTTTTCTGTTCAGTAAGCGTGCATTCAGATTGATAATCAGCACAGCGGTGGTAAAGGAAGATTTTCTGGTGCACTGAAATCTACTGAATAGAGTCACTTCTTTTTTAATTTAAAAGGACTGTGGCACTTTTTTTGATCTGGAGCACTTTATTGGGCACATTCATTTATTTATTTAATTTATCACGTTTGGACTTTAGGAGTTTTCTAAGTTATTTATATATATATATATATTTAATTATTTATTCACTAATATCATGCTTTTGATTAATTTAATAAGATTAAAATGTATTTGTGTGTATTATATTTTTTAGTTATTTATGTGTATTTATTGCTAATTATTACCATTTATAGGAGGAGTATATTGATTATTCATTTTTGATTGATTATTGATTTTTCATATGATATGATTAAGGGATCAGTATCATTTATTTAATTCATTATTATCTTAGAATTAATATTGATGTGCATGCTAAATATTGCTGGAGATTGCATGTCCATATGGTAATATATGCCAATATAGGTGTGAGTTATTAGTGGGGTAGAGATTTGCAGGATAGTGCAGTTATATATGTTTTTGTTTTATATCAATCCCTGATGTATATCACATCCTAATAATTGCGGCTTTAAATATTTAGAGTATCTTTGTGTGTTGTTTTCAGGGAAGCACAGTATTTTTTCTAGTTTTTATTTGTATACTAAGAATTACACCCTGAAATACATTCTTCTACTTCTCTTGAGTATGGCAATACCACACGTATGAGACTTTTTAACAGCCTAGCCACATAGAGAGGCCCAACATCTAAGGAGCAACTTCAGGCATTCTAGGGGCATGTGAACCTGCGCCAACAAATAAATACATTTTAATTTAAATAAATAAAGGTGCAGCTGCTTTTTCAAACCAAAAGGTGTAATGAATCCACAAAAGGTTAAATGAATCCACTTGAGTGAGCTCCTTGTGTACAAACAACGCTTTCCATGCGTAATCCAAACAAATATTAGAGATAAATATATTTTTTACAATAAAGTGACAAGTGCAAATGATTAAATCCTGTGTATTTCATGTGTTATAAAGAACAGTCCAGGCAAATGCAGACAGTGTCCACAATCATGGGATCTAATTTAGTAGGAAAAAAGTTCTTCCAGGAGTATGATTTACCCTGAACCATATGGCCCCCACCAGCTGGTATCACAATAAAAGACCCGAGGGATATAGGTAAAATTTCTAATGGTCTCCGTGACTGGGAAAGGGGAGAAAAAACAGCCAACCTGTCCTCACGCTCTCTCCTCACAATCACAACTAGTTTTGGTGGAAAAAATTCCTTAAAATGTGAACAGGAAAAAACGAGGGCCAAAGATCCTCGTAGTGTAAAAAGTTTCCAAATAAAAAACTGACGGCAAATATTGTAAAAAGACGTTTGCATCACAAGCCTGTTCTAGGGGCATAAATTACACATTTAATGTTCTGACTACCAATCACATTTTTTAAAACCCTGGAGCACCAGGACAAAGGAAAAACCCAAAAAATTACCCTATTTCGAGAAACAAATACTTCAGCATATATTCTATGAGCATAATGAGCCTTTTGAATATGTTGTTTTTTCCAAGTTTATAAAAAATGTGGAAAGAAAATTAAAACATTTTTTTTTACACAAAGTTGTCCATCTAGAAATTTATTTCTTTTTTTTTTAAACTCTTTATTTTTTCCAAAATCCATTATACAAAACAACTTATAATAAAATCTTACATTTATTATCATTATCGATCAAGCACGTAAACAACATTTTACTCATTTTCCTTTTATCCCCCCCCCCCATCCCCCTCCCATTATAATTTTCAATAAACGCTATATCCACTATTTTAGCCTCACTATTTAGGGATTTCCCTTCAATTATGGGCATTCATCTTTTGCAGCCACAGGCTCCACATTTTAGTGAACTTACAATAGTTTCCTTGTTTAGTTAAATTTGCTTTTTCTAACCATACTACCTCGTGCATAAATTTCCCCCAGTCTTCCGGGGTTGGAGGAGTCGGAGATTGCCGCTTTTGTGCAATTAATTTTCTTGCCTGATATAGGGCTCTTATTACCGCTGTCAATATGCATGCTGGACCAGCCTCTTTCCTGACAAGGCCCAATACAAATGTTCTGGGTTCCAAATCAATATTCACCTTAAATGTGATATTAATTATATTTATAATCTCAGTCCAATATCGATGCAACTTTGGGCATTTACAAAACATGTGTAATAGGTCTCCCGTCCCGGTACATCTGGGACATTTGTCGTCCACACGGCGGCCAAACATGCACATCTTCTTAGGCATATAATACACTCTGTAAAGGAGGAAGAGGTGAGATACTTTTTGCGAGGGGGACACCGATACTAATTGTCTAAGCTCTAAAATCCTTCCCCATTGTTCTACTGTTATTTCTCCCATGTCTTCCTCTCATCTTATTTTTTTTTTTTATATAAACTTTCATTCTTATTTTTTTTGCCATTAATTGCAGATACACCATTGATATCAATCCATATTCTCGTCTTAAGTCTGTAAATGCTTTTAGGGTGTTCCCTGTATAAAATTGAATTACTTGGCGTACTCCATGTTTTTCCCATTCCTTATTCTTTTCTACATTGAGGAGTTCTTGCAGTTTTTTATTGTTCCATATAGGTGAGTATTCAGTTAAACCCTTATACCCCATCATCTTCTTAACTGTTTGCCATATTTTTGTCATCAATTTTAAAGTTGGTCGCCTACAGTCCAAGGACCCTGCCTCTAATGCCTCTATTATTGAGCTATGTGGGGAGTCTAACAACAGTAGTTTGTTGTTCCGCTTCCCCCCTCCTTATTAGCACATCCTCCCAGATGTTGCAACTGAGAAGCCAAGTAATAAATATACGGTTGGGGGACAGCTAAACCTCCCTCACTTATTGGGCTTTGTAAAGAGTTTAAACTGATCCTGGACTGGCCTTTCCTCCAAATTAGTTCTCTAAACAGAGTTTGTATTTTTCTAAACCATTTTTCCCCAATTAAAATTGGGGAGTTATGGCAATTGTGGCATCCAGATCATTTTAACCAAATTGGCCCGACTGGCCACTGATAGAGGAAGCTGCTCCAGATGTCACATTTCTGTCTGAATTTTTGAAGTAGGGGAACTAAATTATCAGTAATATATTGATTTGGGTCTCTTGACATCACTATCCCAAGTTATTTCATTTTGTCAACAATTTTTAACTGGGGTATTCCTATAGGAGTGTGATTAACTGGTATATCAACTGGCATAAGAGATGACTTCTCCCAGTTAATGTCCAGTCCCGAGAATCTACCGAACTCCTCCACTATACACATTACCTCCACTAGTGACCCTTCCGTGTCCCCTAGAAAGAACAGGACATCACATGCGTATAGGGCTATCCTTTCCTCCCCACTCTTCCTTTGAAATCAACGCATCTCCATTGAAGACCTTACTGTACACGCAAAAGGTTCTATCGCTAATGCGAATAGAAAGGGTGACAATGGGCACCCTTGCCTCATCCCTCTCGAGAAGTCATTATTGATTTTTAACATAGCATTTGGATTTCTATATAACATTTTTAGTAATTGAATAAATTGTTCGCCGAACCCAAACTTTTCCAGGACCCGCCAGAGGTAGCCCCACTCAAGGCTATCAAACGCCTTGGCTGTATCCAAGGATAGGAAAGCTCTCAAACCAGTGACCTCTGTCGGGACCTGGAGGTTCATGTAAACCCTTCTTATAGTAACACTTGTGGATCTACCTGGGACAAACCCCGACTGGTCCTCATGGATAAGTTTTTATATACATTTGTTTACCCTAGATGCCAGAACCTTTGCCACTCTTTTAATGTCAGAGCACAGTAAGGATATGCTGATGTTTCTAAGGGGTCTTTCCACTCCTTCTGTAAAACTGTGATAATAGCTTCCGACATTGAAAATGGAACTACCCACCTCAGTGTATTTAAGAGTTCTGGGAGCAACCCCCCCCCCTCACCCCAAATTGTTTGTAAATTTCCAACGGCAGGCCATCTGGTCCGGAAGCTTTGCCATTGGACATACCAGCTAATGCTGTGTCAATTCCTCCAGCTCTATTGGAGAATCAAGCATATTCATATCGCTCTCCGAAAGACTGGGTAGTTCTATCTTCCCCAGGAGCCTCTCCAACCCTTCGCTATCTGGGCTCTGTCGCAATTTATATAGTTCCCCATAGAACTCCGAAAAATTTCCATAACCAGCCCAGGACCAGACGTAACTTCTCCTCTGCGGGTTCTAATCGAGGAAATACCCAAAGGGGGTAGAATTAGTCCTCACCAAAAGTGCCAATAGACAGCCCATTTTTCCCCTTCTCCAAAGGAGTTCTGCCTCCACAGGAGTCTCTTATTTTCAGCGCTTCTTGTTATGACCTCCCTATATTCCTGCTGCTTCGCGAGCCATAAATCTTGCTTTTCTAAAATTGGGTCTAATACATAATGTCTCTCTAATTCCATTACTTCCTTTCTTAAATTTTCTTCCTGCGCCTTAGATTTCTTATTAATTCTTAGAACCTGTTCTATTAATAACCCCCTAAGGAAGGCTTTAGATGTATCCCATATCACCCCTGCTGACACTGTCCCTTCATTAATTTCCATAAATTCCTCAAGCCTCAATGTAATTTCTGCTAGGTGCTCTATTAATTTAAGCCATAGTGGATTTATATTCCACCTTATTGGCTTATTCCTGACGTTTAGGTTCATGGTAATAACTAATGGAAAATGATCTGATACTCTCCTTGGCCAGTACTCTATATTTTTTATTAATTGAGATACTTCACTATTGCCTATTGCCAGATCTATGCGAGAAAGTGTATGGTGTGTGCTAGAGAAACAGGAATATTGCTGGGAATTGGGATTTCTGACTCTCCATAAGTCCTGCCAGCCCAGTTCTTCTAAAATATTACTCAAACAGGCCTCCGCAGGCCTGACTATCCTATCTTCTACAAACTTTAACAACTGATATAAAATCTCAAGTTTAAACGGAGGGGGAATATATACATTTGCCAGTACGTATGGTCTATTCTCTATCAAACAATCCAAAAAAAATAACATCCACATGGGTCTATGCTGATATCTCTACAGGAGAATGACAGTTCTTTCTTAACCAATATGCTCACCCCTCCAGAATATGAGGAGAGTACTGAGTGATATTGATTTATATACCGCTTTCTATTAAATTGCATATTGGTGTCCTTAGTTAAATGTGTCTCCTGAAGACATATCAGACTCGCCTTCTGGGCTTCCAATGCAGATAACACAATGACCTTTTTGGTGGGATTCCCCATCCCCCGGATATTCCAGGAAACTATCTTTAAAGGTTTTGACGTCATCACGTAAATATAAAAAGCAGGAAATAATACTGTTCCAGTTTTTCCCTCTTAACTATAACAGAAGAGACCCAAACCATAATAAAAAGAATATTAAACCCTGAACTCATAAAACAAAACAATTAACCAAGAGGGAAGAACCTTTTTTGTGTACTTGTTCGCCCATAATTGTTCTTCACTCTTTTTCCCTTCACCAAAATTTGTTTTCCCTTTTACATTTATGCAAAAAAATGTGTTTTTTACCCGACTGTGGTTGGACCCAAACTTAATATTTGACTTTCCTTACTTAATAAATGTTTTCTTTTCCCCTGCTCCCTACCCCACCAACCAATATCTAACCCCCTCCCTTTTACCACCCCTCCTCCCCCCCCCCACCCTGCACCTACCTAGGCTAACCCGTGGAGCATAATATGTGACCTCTTCACACAACCATTCCCCCTCCCCCATCCTTTCCATCTCTCCGGGTGAAAGACCCACTCTTCCCTTGGTGCTTATACTTATATACGTGTCTCCCCCCTCTTCCACTCCCCTTCCTGTTTTATTACCAACAAAAAAATAATAAAAAAGACCCATTTATCCATTTACCACCATCCTCTCATCTAAATTTATTTCTAACAAACAGCATGGACATAATAAGAATTATACTCGGAAATATGTTATTCTACTTCTCCGGAATATGGCAATACCAAATGTGTGAGACTTTTTCACAGCCTAGCCACATAGAGAGTAGGGTTGCCACCTCATTACTTTAAACCTTAACATGTATGAATTACACGCTAATTTAATGCACCAAGTGAGTTTAATTACCACCTTAATCAGCCACAGAACCTGTGGAATTTATGTGTTCGAGTTTAAAGGGATGAGGTGGCAACCCTAATAGAGAGGCCAACATTTAAGGAGCACTCATAGGTGTCCTGACTGCCTATCACGTTTTATGAGACCATGGAGCACCAGGACAATGGAAACACCCACAAAATAACCACATTTTGGAAATGAAACACCAACCTAGTTGGTGTGTTTTTTGGCAGGGGATGAGTGGGACTGGTGTTTTGTAGGAACATGGTCTATAAACAGGCCAAAGTCAGTACAGGCAGCAGGTTGACATGCAGGAAGCAGGCAGGAAAATAGTCCATAAACAATCCAGGGTTATTGCAGGCAGCAGACTGACATCCAAGCATATCAATAATATGGGTGAGATAACCTATAAACAAAATAATGCACACCACATAAAACAAGATATAAAAACAGATAAAAATGTGCAATGACCATCTAGGTCTGCGTGATGTAAAGTGCATCAACTGCAATAAATAAAAAATGCTAATAAGTCCATAAAGTGAAAGACAAAATATAAAGTTCCCTTCGTGTCCCGCCCCCAAAACAAAAAAAACACGCCCAGACGCCAGGAAAGAACTCCCATCCAGCTGGCTAACCGCCACCACACCCAGAAAGTGTGTGTTGTGCTGGAGAGAGGAAGAACAGAGCACTGGGGACAGGGAGAACCCAGCCTGTGGGGCCGCTGGACCTCTGATTAATATCTGGTGCAGGTTTTTAAAGAAGCCAATGTCCCCTCTACAAGATGCTTTGGGACCAAGAACTAAATGAACCAAGCATAAAAGACCCAGAAGCTGACCTGCAGTTCCCACTTATTACTCATAGTGGATGTTTACCTCTGCATTTGGCATACCTGCACTTATGATAACAAGGGCATGATCCCACGGATGGCTAAGATATACATAAGGCACATATTTATGTCCATGAGGTAAGAGCACTGGGAGCACACCAGTGGAATTCTAGTCAACCATTGGCAGTGGGATTGCTGTCGCAAAGAGCACATATATTCACTTGAACTACAGCAATGAACTTTTGTTATTTTGCACTTTTCATGCACTTTTCAAGCACTTTATATTTGGGCTTGTACTTTATGGACTGATTCAAATTTTATATTTATTGCAGTTGATGCACTTTACATTACTCAGGCCTAGATGGTCATTGCACATTTCTATATATTTTTATATCTTGTTTTATGTGGTGTGCATTATTTTGTTTATAGGTTATCTCACCTATATTATTGATATGGCATTCTAATCACTGAGGTTATGCACATTATCTTTCTGTCTATGTAATTTGTGATCACTATATGATTTTGCAGCATTTCCTTTTATTTACTTATACAATGTTAGTTTTATTTTAGTAGCGTAGAGGTCCCTTCACAATTAGACTGACATCCAGGCAGCAGGCAGGAACATGATCCATAAACAGGCCAGGGTCAATATATGCATTAGGCAGAGGTGTGGTCAGTTTTGGTGGGAGGCAGAGGTATGGTTAATAAACAGGCCAATCAGAAGGGCCAAACTTAGAACCCATCTGCCGATCAGTGGTGCGCTGTGTCCAAGGGACACGGGCATCGTGGGAGTGCGCCAATAAATTATATATTTAGGTCATATATTACAATATAATTTATATTTTTATTATATTTATGTTTATATTATATTTACAGTATATTTTATTTATTACATTCTCTTTTTGCTTCCCCACAATGCACTGACAGAAATCCTATTGCTAGCTGTGAGACAACACAAAGCAATTCATTTTCTCAGAAGCTCTGACCCCAATTTTCATTGTGTTTGTATTGTTCTTCCTGCAGACATTGAAAACTGCATGAAATGTCCTGATGAAGAATGGCCAACTGAGAAGAAGGATCGGTGTGTTCCAAAATTGATGGAATTTCTCTCCTACACTGATGATCCCATTGTTGTAGTATTTTCAGCTGTCTCCATCCTCTGTTGTCTTCTGACTGGTTTAATATTGGGGATATTTATACATTACCAGGACACCCCCATTGTTAAAGCTAATAACCGGAACCTGAGTTATCTTCTCCTGGTCTCCATCATGCTGAGCTTCCTCTGTGTCTTCTTGTTCCTCGGCCATCCAGTAGATGTGACCTGCATGCTGCGTGTAACCTCTTTTGGTGTCATCTTCTCAGTTGCTGTCTCTACTCTACTTGCCAAAAGTATCATGGTGTGTATTGCTTTTAAAGCCACCAAACCTGGGAGCCTCTGGAGGAAATGGATGGGAGCCAAACTGCCCAATTTTATCATTTGTGTCTTCTCAGTGGTTCAAGTCATGATCTGTGTCTCTTGGTTGTCTATTTCTGCCCCCTTCCAGGATCGGGACACTTACTCTTATCAGGGGAAGATCATCATTCAGTGTAATGAGGGTTCAGTTATCGGCTTCTACTCTGTCCTGGGATATATGGGGCTTCTGGCAGCGGTGAGTTTCATTATAGCCTTTTTAGCTAGGACATTACCGGACAGTTTTAATGAGGCCAAGTACATCACCTTCAGCATGCTGGTGTTCTGCAGTGTCTGGATTGCCATGATCCCGGCCTATCTGAGCACCAGAGGGAAATACATGGTGGCTGTGGAGTGCTTTGCTATAATGGCCTCAAGTTCTGGACTTCTTGGCTGTATATTTTTCCCAAAATGTTACATAATTCTGATCAGACCTGATCTGAATACAAAAAAAATGATCCGCTAATATGTATGGAGCAACACTGGATTACCAGTAGTTATAGCATTATCTCTAATATTGGTAGTTTTAGTATTTTCCTAGTATATTGAGAATGAACACTGTTAAATATAAACACTTAATACTTACCTCTCCAATGGATGGTAAATCACATTTTTGGTTTGTAGGAAACCTTGTCTCATGCTGGGTGTAGTGGTTCCTCCCACCAGCCGTTACTTCACTGCAGAACAATGTAGTAATTTAGTGAGGAGGAACTACAGTGATGAGAGGGGGACAAATTATCCAAATCATCCTAATGTGTCCGATACCAGAGCCACCCATCATTCTTCAAGAGAGAGAAGATTTCACTCACCACCTTTCCAGAAGATAAATATTAAACATGTTCTTTTATAAGCTGCTTGTAATGTATTTTTAGTGTCAGGATCACTGTAAATATATTGTATGTAGAGGTATCCGCTATATTAATAAATACATTTTGCTGGTGTACTAATAAAATAAATTCAGCTTAGTTAAAGTTGATGAGAGCATCTTCTTAGGAAGTTCACATTTTAAATGATAAGTTGAGTTAATTTTAAAGAATATGTTCTTTATAAGACCTAATAAAAATCTGTCTCCTTGTATAAATGTCTTTGTAAACTGCTGCCACAAGGTAGTATTCGGTTTCCCCATACAATGCTGCAGAGACAACACTCCTACCCCAGATCTTGCCAGATCCTGATACGAAAGTATTTAAAGTTAAAAACAGGTTCCAGGTGCTCATTGATCGATCACAAGATATAGTCTGAAGAAGACATTAAATGTTAGAATTATGTTAGATTAATATGTTTTGAAATTAATGTTCTTACTCATAAGGGCCCCATAATAGGGCATTTATGCCATCTCCAAGATCTTCTAGTCAGGCGTGTCAAATAAAAAGCTAAACAGATTAGGAAATTACACTCCCCTCAGTCCCTTCTTTTAAGTATTCAAATCATACACACTAAGAACAATGCAGCATAAAAATAAAAACATATCAGTGCGCATGCGCGGGACCTCCGTGATGGTCGCCTAATCCGGAGCTCCGCATCAACCACCGGAACACACAGCACCCGGCACAGCCCAGCAGATTGGTCCACAAGTGGAGGCAGGCATAGGGGAGATACCCACCCTGTATGCCCGGAACGAGCGCCAGGAGCAACCTCGGGCTGCAATTCGCCCAGTCGGCAGACAGGGTGTACCAAAATGGGCGCCATCACACAGACACACGTGGCCAGCGAGGAGAGGAGCCCTGAGTAGAAGCAAGTGATCCTCCCAGCCACCCTAACCTATTCCCAAGTGACCCAGGGCATTCCACATCCTCCCCTGGCTCCCTCTCCAGACTCCACGGAGTCCCTCTTAGGCCACACGATGGAGGATTACTCCCTCTCCCCCATGGGGCCTGATCTTCCCCATTAGTACACTACTCCAGCCCTAGGCTTTCAGGCCCAGGACCAGGCCTCTCTGCAGCAGGATTTATTCCTTAAACTTTCCGAGTTACTGGAAAAGGGGCTAGCCAATACTGCTAACAAAATCACCAGTGAGCTCAAATCTGACTTTACCAATTTAGGGTCCAGAATGGAGGCCATTGAACATAAACTGGACTTAATGGTCTCTAAGCCCTTGTACACACGATCAGACATTCCGACAACAAAATCTGTCTGATTTTGTCCGACGTAGTTTGTCCGAAACTTGTGTTGCATACACACGGTCGGACAAAGTTGTCGGAAAATCCGATCGTACGTAACGTGATGGCGTTATTTCGTTACGACGGGACTACGTTCAGGCTAGTAGCCAATAGCTTTGGTCTAGGAATTTGATCTGAGCATGCGTGGCACTTTGTCCGATCAGAGTTCTCTACACACAATCGGACAAAGTCCGATCGGATCATGTTGTCGGAAAGTTTTATAGCCCAGCTCTAAAACTTTGTCCATCAGATATTCCGACAGAAACAGTCCGATGGAGCCCACACACAGTCGGATTATCCGACAATATGGTCCGATTGGACATTTTCTGTCTGAATGTCTGACCGTGTGTACAAGGGCTAAGACCAACCAAAATGCAGCACACATTCAAGTACTCCAGGACCAGCTGGACGTGGCTCTCTCAAGGATCGATGACCTCGAGAACCGCTCCAGGAGATACAACTTTAGAATCCGCAGTCTCCCAGAATCGGTCACTGATATCTATCAGGCAGTACAGGGGCTTCTCAAGGAACTGATACCCAACATAACCCCCTATCAACTGGAGCTGGACAGGGCCCACAGAGCCCTAGGGACCCCCAGGAAAGACGGATCCCCGAGAGACGTTATCATAAAACCGCATTTCTACAATGTAAAAGAGGAGGTCATGCAACAAGAGCGCACCAAATCGAAAGTATTGTGCCTGGGACACCAGATACAAATTTTCACAGACCTCTCACCCACTACCATCCAAAAAAGGAGATCACTAAAACCGCTCCTCTTGGCCCTAACACAACAAGACATCAAGTACCAATGGGCCTTCCCATTTGCGGTCAAATTCTCTATTCAAGGTAAACCGCACTCTTTTTCCAGCCTACCGGAGGGTGAAAAGCTTCTCTTGCATCTCAAATTGATTTCCCAAGAAGCCCCCATGGACTGTGCTAACACTCCGCCGAATTCCTCCAAACGCCCGACCCCAACAAGCCTGGTCTCTCCCCTCTGGGACACTGGAAGGTTCAAAAAATCCAAGGACAGAAGACCACCCTAAAATGAGGGCCGTGACCATGTCATCCTTTGCCCCTCTCTGGGCGCCATCCTCACCAAAAAAAGAAATGGCGATCCACCCTGTTGAAGGAACTTTTTTCTCCTAACCCCTGTTGCCATTTTTACTGGCCTTTTCCAGTTGATCATCAAGATTGCACCACTCCGGACGACACCGACGCGATGGAGAATATGGATTGGAGACTCCTAAACAGTCACACTCCCGCGACTGGAGACATCCCTAGCGCTCTCCCCCTGGCGTTGTCTGGAGCGTCGCCCCCAGGCGACTTTCCTGGGATGGGGCTCCAGACGATACTGAGGCGGACATTTCTGATTGGTCTCTTTGGTTATCTTCTAATATGTTTTATCCAGTTACGCAAGTTTGAATTTTCCTACATTTGAAAATGCTGTTTCATCACCTTTTCTGTTACAATGAGCAAGTTAGGCCCGGGGTGACACTCTGCACCTCCTCCCCTCCCTTGGATGCCGGTTTCGGTATCTGAGAGATGGGACGTCAGCCTCTTCATAGAGGCGGCGGACGGAAAGTGTAATGCCGCGTACACACGATAGGACTTTTCGAGGGACTAGGTCCGACAGACTTTCGACGGAGTTCTGACGGAGTTCTGACAGAGTTCTGACGGACTTTCCGAATGAACGGACTTGGCCACACACAATCACACCAAAGTCCGACGGATTCGAACGTGATGACGTACGACCGGACTAGAATAAGGAAGTTCATAGCCAGTAGCCAATAGCTGCCCTCACGTCGGTTTTTGTCCGTCGGACTAGCATACACACGAGCGGATTTCTCGGTAGGAACTGGGTCCGGCGGAGTTCCGGTGGAAACATTTGAAACGTGTTCCATTTCTAAAGTCTGTCGGATTTTTGCAAATCAAAAGTCCGCTGCAGCCCACACACGATCGAATGGTCTGCCGGAATTGTTCCGTCGGACCTTTGATGTCAAAAAGTCCGCTCGTGTGTACGGGGCATTAGGAGTCCAGCGGACCAAGTCTGCGCCAGACCCGATTGGTCTTCTTAGAAGACTTTTAGTATCATGTTGTTCCCCCCCTCCCCTTTCTTCTTTCTAACTCTCTCTTTTTCTCATGTCACTCAGCGGATCGGAAGGTTCCAGGACTCCCAATCTCTCCTGGGAGTTTGAATAAACTTGATCACCGATAGCGTCAGGGGAGACCGGCTCAAGGTGGGGGACAGCAGACTAGGCGGCATTCCTCCTCTCTGTTCCTATGGCTAAACCACACCAAGTAGGTTCTGAGCTTAGAATTGCATCTCACAATGTTCAGCGACTGAACTACCCCAATAAACAGGGGAAAGCGCTCGATAATTACCGTTCCCTCAAACTAGATATCATAATGCTGCAGGAAACACACTTTCCGGCACTCTGAGATTTCAACCTTTGGGCAAACGAGCCCAAAGACCCCATCACGACTGCCTGCATCAATCAACTAGAAGAACTGGGTCTCCAGCAACTGATAAAGACTCCCACACATGGGTCAGGACACACCCCGCACCTCATTTTCAAACAGAACATTGACGTCAACATACTCGACAAGATAACACTGCCATGGACGGATCACCACGCCATCAAATTCAAAATCGCTACCAACATCACCAACGAAAAACGGAATCCTGTAACAACAACACACTGGACCAGATCACATAAAAAAATGTACTCTGAATCCTTCAAATCCACTCTGTCCAACAAGATAACTACAATAACCTTAAACCACTCTACAGAGGAAACACTCAACTCCCTGAACAGGGCATTGCTGCAATCAGCAGACTCGGTAGCACCAAAGCGCAGGACTCTCACCAGGGAAAAAAACTCTGGATGGTTTAATAGCTCCCTCGCCGTACTAAAGCAAGAACGCAGAAGAGCGGAAAGAACATAGAGAAGAAATCCCACCGAGGAAAACCACTTTAACTACAAAGGTCTCACAGAGAATTATCGGAAAGCAATCTTCAAAGCCAAAAAGGACCACTTCTCATATACAATCTCAACGGCCGCAAACCAACCACGGGAACTGTTTAAACTAGTCCATCAATCAATGAATCCGGTGTGCTTAGAACCCCCAGAAAGTGAATCCCAGGACTGTGACAAACTGTCTGATTTTTTCATCGATAAAGTCAAAACCATCAGGGAAACAATTTGTCAGAAGAAAACATCCAACCTTGGCCAGCAAATACATAAAGAGGATGTCTGCACCAACATACCGCAACCGCCGAAATTTTCACTATTCCCAATTACCGTAGACACCGCAAAAAACATCATTAATAAACTGCGTGACAGTACCTCACCTATTGACATCATCCCCACAAAACTACTGAAAGAATGCTCCGACATCGTGGCTCCAACCATAACCCACCTCATAAACCGATCATTTCATGAAGGGATTGTTCCCAGCATCCTCAAACAAGGCATCGTCAAACCTCTACTCAAGAAACCAAACCTGGACCCTCAGGATCCAAACAAACATAGGCCAATTACAAGCCTCAACACCATTTCTAAGATCATGGAGAAAGCTGTAGTACATCAGCTACAACTCCACCTGGATACTCACAAACTCCTGGACCCGCTGCAATCAGGCTTCTGCCCGGGTCATGGAACAGAAACAGCACTCCTTAAGATTTGGGACGACTCCCTTGAAGCAGCAGATGATGGAGAGCCGTGTCTCCTCGTACTGCTAGACCTAAGTGCAGCGTTTGATACAGTAGATCACAATACTCTACTCGTCCGCCTCACAGAAGTAGCCGGAGTCCAAGACATAGATCTCCAATGGTTTGCGTCCTTCCTAGGAAATCGGTCACAGACAGTGAAACTAGGAAAATTCCTCTCCGAAACTCGGGCAGTCACCTGCGGAGTCCCTCAAGGATCTCCTTTGTCACCCGTTCTCTTCAACATTTACATTCGCCCACTCCTTCAAATCATCAGATGCTCAGATCTCTGCTTCCACTCTTACGCTGACGACATGCAACTTTATTTCCAGATCAATGGAAAAAAAGATCACCAACAACAACTTGAAAACTGCCTCAAATCAATAGAGGACTGGATGACCACTAACTCCCTCCAGCTGAACGAATCAAAGACAGAGCTTCTTATCTTACACCCAAATCATAAGCTCGCAACCAAAACCTCATGGTCTCCACCAACCGTCTTTGGGCAGACTATCTCCCCAAAGACCAAAGCCAAGAGTCTTGGGGTTATTTTAGACACTGAAATGTCAATGGATGCGCAAATAGGAGCAGTAGTCAGTGGATCTCACCATCTGCTGTGCATGCTTCGCAGACTCATCCCTTTTATCCCAAAGAAAGACAAAGCAGTGGTAGTTGGAACAATCATTAATTCACGACTGGACTACGCAAACTCGCTTTACATAGGATTACCACAATATCAACTTGCACGATTACAACTGATCCAAAACATGGCGGCAAGGCTGATAACAGGAAAAAAAAAATCTGGGAATCCATCTGTCCTTCGCTGAGGAGTTTACATTGGCTAACCGTAAAAAATCGGATCACGTTCAAGATCCTTTGCCTCACCCACAAATGCGTGCATAGAGAGGCACCACAATACCTAATGGAGAAAATAAATCATTACACACCAAACCGCAGTCTTCGATCATCCAACAAAAACCTCCTCCTCGTGCCCAAAGCCTGGTATAAATCCAAGGGGGATCGGAGATTCGCTGTCCAAGGACCTCGGCTATGGAATGCTCTAACAATCAACATCCGCCTGGAAGAAAATCACCTGGCTTTTAGGAAAAAACTCAAGATCTTCATCTTTTAGCAGATGATCAAAGCTCGCCACAGCGCCTAGAGGCGATTCAGTTCGCATTGTGCGCTATACAAGTATTTCATTCATTCATTTATTCATTCAGTTCTCCCTGAAATCTGAGTACAAAGATCCGGAGGGCAGATTCATTTTGGTTAAGGGCACAGTGGCAGGCAAACTGTATTCCCTCCTCTCTTATTACACACCTAACAAGGGAGAATATACATTTTTCCAACACCTGTTCCGAACTGTAAACCCCTTACTGGAGGGCTCGGTCATCTTGGGTGGCGATTCTAATCTAGCCTTTGACCAAGGGCTGGATAAATCCAGACCCACAGCATCTCAACTCACTCGTCCCACTAGGACCATCCTGAATGTAGCAAGACTGAGAAACTCTCAAGGCCTTACGGATATCTGGAGGGAACTCAATCCCTCCAAAAGGGATTACACTTCTACTCGTTCCCCCACCAACTTTACGCCAGGATAGACCACATTCTGGTAGCCCCATCCACCATACCCTTGGCTCGAAAAACCGCCATAATTGACATTGCATGGTCAGACCACTCTCTGGTTCTCCTAACTATACAGAACTCCAGCTCTAGATCTTCCCTATCACACTGGCGCCTTAACGAATCGCTCCTTAGCATCCCGCTAAAACCAAAGAAATAGAGGAAGCTCTCAAGGAATACTTTATACTAAATGACCAAGGAAACATCTCCCCTGAAATACTCTGGGCAGCTCACAAAGCCACCATTAGAGGTACTTTAATAAAATAAAGAGAGACAGATAGACATACTTAATTTGGAAAAAACTTACACATCCTTGAAAGCAACTCACAAGAAAAACCCCTCGAAGGCTCTTCTGGATAAAGTTGACGCAGTCAGACTGGAGCTCAATCTGGCCTTGACTGCCAAGGCGGAATAACATATTAGATGGAGTGGAGCTAAATTTTACTCACATAGGGACAAGATGGGTTCTATGCTGGCTGCTAGGCTTTTTCCCAAATCTCGGACCTATGCCCTACCCAGAATCAAGAGGCCCGGACATCCCCCCACTTCAAATCCAGAGAAAATACTTGCAACATTCCACGACTTCTACTCTAAACTTTACACCACATCCCTCATGGATGCGGGGACACTGAACACTGACTTCCTGCGAGACTTACCTATATATCGACTCTTACCACAGAACACAAAAACATAATGGAAGATACTTTTTCAGCCCAAGAAATTAAAGACGTCATTAGAAATCTCAAAAATGGCTCTTCCCCGGGTCCGGACGGATTGTCAGTACCATACTATAAAGCCTTTGCGGATACCCTAGCCCCCCAAATGGCCAAATTCTTTAACGCAAAAACCACAGGCTCCCCTCTAGACTCTCAACTCAACACAGCTTACATTACAGTGATCCCCAAGCCGAACAAAAACCCAGAGGAAGTTGAAAACTACAGATCCATATCCCTCATAAATAATGATTTAAAGATTTTGACCAAAATATTAGCCAATCGTCTCTCTTCCTTCATAAGCAGGTACATCCATAAGGAACATGTAGGGTTTATCCCTGGTAGACAGGGACCGGACCAAACTAGAAGGGCCATAGACATCATATCTATTCTTCATTCCAACTGGAACAGTGGTCCTAAACAGGAGGGGATGGTTTTGTCATTAGACTTGCACAAAGCTTTTGACTTCGTCGAATGGATGTACATATTTTCTATCATGGAACGGTGGGGATTTGACCAACGCTTCATGGGACTGCTTTGTTCCCTTTACTCGCCCCCGAGGGCCTTGATACACTTACAAGGACACTACTCGCATCCTCTCATGATCGAGAAAGGCACCAGGCAGGGCTGTCCTCTATCCCTGCTTATATTCCCTATCACCATCGAAATTCTAGCAATCGCGATACGCTCTAATCCTAATATCCAAGGTGTCTCTTGTGGTTCACAAAACACATAAATGCGGCCTCTTTGCAGATGATATGTTACTATTTATCACATCCCCGGTCACCTCCCTACCCAACCTATGCAAACTACTAACTGATTTCTCAGCGATTTCGGCCCTCAAGGTGAATTACACCAAATCCCATGCCCTCAACATCTCTCTAAAGCCAGAAATAGTCTCCTCCTTACAAAGTGCCTTTGATTTTAAATGGAGTAGCTCTTCCATAGAATACTTGGGAATAGCCCTCAAAAATTGAACTATTATACTCATGCAATTTTATAAAAAGCTTGAATCCGACTTGCTAATCTGGGCCAGGGGGGAACGATCCTGGCTAGGGAGA
The DNA here is from genome assembly GCF_037356315.1 of Lithobates pipiens. NCBI lineage: Eukaryota > Metazoa > Chordata > Amphibia > Anura > Ranidae > Lithobates > Lithobates pipiens. Next base: position 276,013,598 of record NW_027507790.1, on the reverse strand, counting down.
ATACACGCCATAAAGATGAACCTCCTTCCCAGGCTGTTGTACCTCTTTACCGATTAAAATCAGACATGACCACCTGAGATCTTTGCAACAAAAGGTTAACAGGTTTATCTGGGGGGGGGGGTCAGGCCACAGATTGCCTCAAAATACCCTATACAGGCTTAGGTTCAGGGGTGGCCTGGGCCTTTCCAGATTACTTTGGTACTATCAAGCTGTCAGAATCTGCCAACTATCAATAGTACACGCCAAAACTGAAAAGCCAGACTGGATACAGATAGAAAGGCAGACGGCCCCCTTTAATATGCTCGATTTCCTCCTGGGGTCCTCTCCCAGGACGAGACCCCCTATCCTCTCCCCCATTCTCTCCCAATCTCTCTCTCTTTGGGACAGGATGAGGAACAATTCCTCCTTAATCACGGAATGTCAACCCCTTTCCCACATCTTCAATAACCCAAACTTTACCCCGGGACTAGACATTAAGGCATTTAAGTGATGGGTGGATAAGGGGCTGTACCATATCGGACACTTTTTCACTGCTACAGGACCAATCACTCTGAAATTTTGTAGAAAACAGTTAGAGATCCCCCCCACTGAACACTTCAGATTCCAGCAAATACAACACTCCCTGCACACAATCTGGAGATCTAAACCGCCCCCCCCCCCCCCCCCCCACAGTTTTACACCTTACGAATGTTGGTGTGGACAGACCACGGAACAGAGGTTAGGAATTTCCATTGTCTATCAGTCATTCACACGCCAAAACCCCATATATGACATCTTGGGAGAACAATCTTCAAATAAACTGGCCTTTGGAGCAATAGCAGACCTCCTTCTCTAGAGCATTTAAAGGGATACAAAATATATCCCTGATAGAATTCAATGTGAAAGTTCCCCAAAAGGGGTGCCCGGGCTGTCCTCCGGTCCCCCTCAGGGGCCCTCCTGGCAGCGGGGGGCTTAACTAGGCTGCTGTAATGAGCCAAAGTAGGGTCTATAGCCCATATCTTTAAATGTCTCTTGATTGCAATTGTCCTTTGTTTAATGATGTAATGTCAGCTTACATGTTTGTATAGACTTTTACAGTTCAAGCCTCTAAATGTTTGTATTTCTTTGAAAATATAATAAAAACTTTGAAAGAAAAAAAAAACACATATACAAATTAAGCCCATAAATATTATATATTATTAATCAATATTTATCAAGTAAATATAATCACTTTTACATAAAAACTATTAAATGTGCAAAAAATCCCAAACAGTGTAAGCCCTTGTACACACGGTCAGACATTCCGACAACAAAATCCGTCAGATTTTGTCAGACGGATTTTGTCCGAAACTTGTGTTGCATATACACGGTCGGACAAATGATCAGATGATCCGATCGGATCATGTTGTCGGAAAGTTTTATAGCCCAGCTCTAAAACTTTGTCCGTTGGATTTTCTGACGGAAACAGTCCGATGGAGCCCACACACAGTCGGATTATCTGACAACACGGTCCGAACTGACATTTTCCATCGGAATGTCCGACCGTGTGTACAAGGGCTCAGATGAATACATTGATCTCCAATGATTTAGCATACAAAAATTTATCAGACAATAAAAGTGCCAATGAATGTGCAAAACAATCAAATTCCCTTAAATCATGTGCAACATGTGAACATCTTCAAGCGTTTTCTTCATGACCTCCCCAATCCGTAATTTTCTCACCTTATAAATCTGATTTCTTCAATAGATAAGTTGGTCATAGAGTGCTTGTTGTGTATAAAAAAATCAGTCGGGTAACTCGGATCTACAAATGCAGTCAGTCACACATTAACAAAAGCACACTTTTCTATAGATAAGCCCTGCTGCAAAAAAAAAATCAGTTCAACATAAAAGAAAGGCCCTACAAAATAATAATCAACATACCTGAAAAGAAATGCAAACACCAAACTACTCCCCTCCTGAAAGAAGAGCCATAAGAAAGGGAAGCAATGCAGTAAAAAATATTGATATCTGCCTGGCAGAGGTGATGGCTGCAAGGGATATTACCTAGGTGAGAGTAGAGAGAGGGGTGTCTCTAGTGTCTCTAATGGGTTACAGAGACAATTTCTGAAGGCCAGAGGGCACCAGATTTCCATGGATAAACTGATTAGTGGACTCTCTGTGCTATCTGCACATTGGAGAGGCTGGGAGCCCTTAAAAGGACCAAGGCACAGAGTCTAAACACAAACCAGATCTTCATCAAAGACCCTGCAAAAGGAAAACAAATTGACCTTTGAAGGTCTGAGAGCCAAACACTGGTCCAAACTCATTCATTTTGCTAACCGCCATGACTGTTTTGTTATGGTTTTATTATTTTTAACATTTTTTAAATAATATTTTTATAATTTATCTTTTTTATATATTTTTTACATTATTTTAACTTTTTTCATATAAGGCTGTTCTTGCCTTGAGCAAGCAAACTGTGGCAAGGAAGGCCAGGCTACAACTAAAAGGATTTCAAGTGATCATATCTTTGGATTAGAGAGGGAAGGGATGTACCACTGGCTGGAGGTGACCAGTAGGCACTTGAGGTACTAGACTGCCCTGCTGCACATGTCATGTAAGGGAAAATACCTCAATTAATAGAAAAACAGATACTGTGATGACGATTGAAGTGCTGGCTATCAGTCAGTTGTTACAGGCAGATATTGGTCCTTAAAAATAGGATTTTTATAACAGCTTACCTGTAAAATCCTTTTCTTGGAGTGCACGTGACAAAGAGTGACATAGTAATAACTATGTGAGTATATAGGCCACATTCAGGTGATGGACACTGGCACACCCAAGACAGGAAGTTCACTCCCTATATAACCCCTCTCATTACCGGGAGTAAGACAGTTTTTGTAGCAAAGCAATATACCTAAACCCCAGAAAGAGGGGAGGGACCTCTGTGTCCCGTGATGTACTCCAAGAAAAGGATTTTACAGGTAAGCTGTTATAAAAATCCTATTTTCTTTATCATACATCATGGGACACAGAGCAGCATAGTAATAATTATGTGGGACGTCCCAAAGCAATGAGGGGAGGGAGATACAACAAGCAGGGAGCCAACAGACTAGAGGACTTATACTGCTGCCTGCAGCACACTGTGCCCGAAGGCGATATCCTCATGCCTTTTTACATCCACTTGATAAAATCTGATGAATGTATGAACAGAAGACCAAGTTGCGGCCTTACAGATCTGAGCCATGGAGGCTTGGTGATGCACTGTCCAAGAAGCACTAACTGCTCTGGTAGAGTGCGCCTTGACTTGAAAAGGTGGAATCTTACCTCTCAACCCATAGGCCTGAATTATAACCTGCCGAATCCACTTAGAAATAGTGGATTTAAACACTACCAGTCTCTTCCTGGGACCATCTGGCAGCACAAATAAGACATCAGTCCTACGTTACTGAGCAGTTGTTTTTAGATAAACTTTGACCGCTCTCACTACAGCCAAACAATGTAGTGACTTCTCCTTGTTAGAACCTGGTTTTGGAAAAAACGACAGTATGACAATATCTTGGTTCAGGTGAAAACCTGAGGCCACTTTAGGAAGAAAACTCAGATGAGGACACAACACGACTCCTGAATAATTAAATATGGCTCTTTACAGGAAAGAGCAGCCAATTGTTACACCCCTTCTTGCAGAAAATATAGCAACCAGAAATACTAATTTACTTGTCAGAAGGACCAAGGAAGTATGTTGTACTGGCTCAAAAGTAGGGATGAGCCGAACACCCCCCGGTTCGGTTCGCACCAGAACTTTCGAATGGACCCCAAATTCGTACGAATGTTAGAACCCCATTGAAGTCTATGGGACTCGAACATTATTAAAAGTGCTAATTTTAAAGGCTAATATGCAAGATACTGTCCTAAAAAGGGTTTGGGGACCTGGCTCCTGCCCCAGGGGACATGGGTCAATGCAAAAAAAGTTTTAAAAACGTCCGTTTTGGCAGGAGCACTGATTTTAATGACGATTAAAGTGGAAAAAAAAGTGAAATATTCCTTTAAATATGGTGCCTGGGGGGTGTCTGTAGTATGCCTGTGAAGTGCCACGTGTTTCCCGTGTTTAGAACAGTCCCTGCACAAAATGACATTTAACGGAAATAACGTCATTTAAAGCTGCTTGCAGTTTTAATGTTATATCTGGTTCCTGCAATATGGTTGAAAATCATTGAGAAAAATGGCATGGGTAGCCCTCCCTGCCCATTACCAGCCCCTTTGGGTCTTGTACGCATATTAAGGGGAACCCCGTACCCATATTAAAAAAAGGAAATGCGTGTGGCCCCCAGGCCCTATATACTCAGAACAGCAGTATACAGGCGGTGCAAACAAGACAGGGACTGTGTAGGTTTGTTGTGTTAAGTTGAATCTGTTTGTAATTTTCAACTGGTACATTTTTAAAGTGTAGCTCCAGTCAAAAAAAAAAATTTTAAGCTTTTTGGAAAACATAGGGAAGGGTTATCACCCCTGTATAATTTGTTTTGTCGTCCATCTTTTTTCATCTCACTTGCTGTTGTCTCCTTCCGTTTGCAAGTAGGAGATGTTTGTAAGTTGGATGTTTGAAAGCAGGGGCCTGCCCTATATGCTCTGCAGAAATGGCGGAACAAGGTGTTGGTTTTGCCACAACATTGTAAGCCCTCAAAGTGACTCTTGGTGGGCGCTGGAGCGCCCTGCTATGAACGATTATATCAAGAATTGTAATTACATGCCATTGTTGAACAGTGGTAGAAAAATTGACCTTTGGTGGTTGTGGTGCTGGTGCCACAACACTATAAGTCCTCACAGTTACTCTGGGTGGGCACAGGAACGGGCCCTCCTGTGAAATATTATATCAAGAATTGTAATCACATGTCCCTGTTAAACAGGGGCAGAAAAATTGGGCCTTAGGCACTGGTGCTGCTGCCACGACACTGCAACCTCTCCCATATACTCTAGTTTTATTGCAGGAATTAGCCCTGCTGCAAAGCATTGCATCAAAAATTGTAATTAAACGCCCCTGTTAAATAGGGGCAGAAAAATTGGGTCTTAGGCACTGGTGCTGGTGCCACCACACTGCAACCTCTCCCATATACTCTAGTTTTATTGCAGGAATTAGCCCTGCTGCAAAGCATTGCATCAAAAATTGTACTTAACCACCTTCAGACCGGACCATTTTGCTGGTAAATGACCAGAGGTCTTTTTACAATTTGGCACTGCGCTGCTTTAACTGGTAATTGCGCGGTCATGCAATGTTGTACCCAAACAAAATTTGCGTCCTTTTCTTCCCACAAATAGAGCTTTCTTTTGATGGTATTTGATTGCCTCTGCGATTTTTATTTTTTGCGATATAAACGTAAAAAGACCGCAAATTTTGAAAAAAAATGATATTTTCTACTTTTTGTTATTAGAAAAATCCAATAAACTCAATTTTAGTCATACATTTAGGCCAAAATGTATTCAGCCACATGTCTTTGGTAAAAAAAAAAGTCAATAATTGTATATTTATTGGTTTGCGCAAAAGTTGTCACATCTACAAACTAAGGTACGTTTTCTGGAATTTACGCAGCTTTTAGTTTACGACTGCCTATCTCATTTCTTGAGGTGCTAAAATGGCAGGGCAGTACAAAACCCCCCCAAATGACCCCATTTTGGAAAGTAGACACCCTAAGGAAATTGATAAGTGGCATGTTGAGCCCATTGAATATTTTATTTTTTTGCCTCAAGCGATTGAATAATGACAAAAAAAATTTTTTTTATTTTTTTTTACACAAAGTTGTCACTAAATGATATATTGCTCACACATGCTATGGGCATATGTGAAATGACACCCCAAAATAAATTCTGCTGCTTCTCCTGAGTACGGGGATACCACATATGTGGGACTTTTTGGGAGCCTAGCTGCGTACGGGGCCCCGAAAGCCAAGAACCGCCTTCAGGTTTTCTAAGGGCGTAAATATTTGACTTCACTCCTCACTACCTATTACAGTTTTGAAGGCCATAAAATGCCAAGATGGCACAAAACCCCCACAAATGACCCCATTTTAGAAAGTAGACATCCCAAGCTATTTGCTGAGAGGCATTTTGAGTCCATGGAATATTTTATATTTTGCCACAAGTTGCGGGAAAATTACAAACTTTAATTTTTTTTTATTTTTTTTTCACAAAGTTGTCACTAAATGATATATTGCTCACACATGCTATGGGCATATGTGAAATGACACCCCAAAATAAATTCTGCTGCTTCTTCTGAGTACGGGGATACCACATATGTGGGACTTTTTGGGAGCCTAGCCGCGTACGGGGCCCCGAAAGCCAAGAACCGCCTTCAGGTTTTCTAAGGGCGTAAATATTTGACTTCACTCCTCACTACCTATTACAGTTTTGAAGGCCATAAAATGCCAAGATGGCACAAAACCCCCACAAATGACCCCATTTTAGAAAGTAGACACCCCAAGCTATTTGCTGAGAGGCATGTTGAGTCCATGGAATATTTTATATTTTGCCACAAGTTGCGGGAAAATTACAAACTTTTTTTTTTTTTTTTTTTCACAAAGTTGTCACTAAATGATATATTGCTCACGCATTCCATGGGCATATGTGAAATGACACCCCAAAATAAATTCTGCTACTTCTCCTGAGTACGGGGATACCACATATGTGGGACTTTTTGGGAGCCTAGCCGCGTACGGGGCCCCGAAAACCAAGCACCGCCTTCAGGCTTTCTAAGGGCGTTACAGTTTTGAAGGCCATAAAATGCCAAGATGGCACAAACCCCCCCCCCAAATGACCCCATTTTGGAAAGTAGACACCCCTAAAATTAGGGGTACACTAGTGAGACTAGGTAATAAATGGCGGGTGCCCTGAAACTATAAAAAAAATAACTAACCAACCAGCGTCACCTGTAACAGTTATATGGTGATCACTGGTGAAAGGGTTAACTAGGGGGAAATCAGGGGGCTTTATGCGGTAGTATATGGGGGTCCCTGGCGCTATAAAAAGCTGCGGCGAACCTAAATACCTACCTGCCTAACTAGCGTCACCTGTGACACTAATACAGCGATCAGAAAAACTATCGCTTATTAGGCTGGGTTCACACTGGAGCGATGCGGGAACGCCACGAATCCGCGGCGGGTTCCCGCATCGCATGCCTCCCGGCGGCAGTTCACACTGCCCTATGCGAACTGCTGGGAGTGTCAGTGAAATGTTAATGACACCCCCAGATCAGTTCGCATATCGCAGTGCGATCTGCAAACTCGGATCGCATGGTGTGAACACCCATGCGATCCGATTCTGCTGCGGACCAAAAAAAGGGTCCCGTGCGAGTTTGCGGCGGGTGCGGCAGGTGCGACACGAATTCAGCCATACTATCTGTATGGCTGAACTCGAATCGCACAGAGATCGGATGTGATTTGCACTGCAGTGCGGTGCGAATCACATCCGTTCTCATAAACCGCTGCAATGTGAACCCAGCCTTAGTGACACTGGCGACGGGGGGTGATCACGGGGTTAAACCTTTATTGGGGGGGTTAGGGGGGTACCTTAGAACTAAAGGGGGCTAACCCTAACTGCCCTAACAGTTATTACAGTCACAAATGACACCCGCCGGGTGATCAGGGGGTTAAACCTTTATTAGGTAATAAATGGCGGGTGCCCTGAAACTATAAAAAAATAACTAACCAACCAGCGTCACCTGTAACAGTTATATGGTGATCACTGGTGAAAGGGTTAACTAGGGGGCAATCAGGGGGCTTTATGCGGTAGTATATGGGGGTCCCTGGCGCTATAAAAAGCTGCGGCGAACCTAAATACCTACCTGCCTAACTAGCGTCACCTGTGACACTAATACAGCGATCAGAAAAACTATCGCTTATTAGGCTGGGTTCATACTGGAGCGATGCGGGAACGCCATGAATCCGCGGCGGGTTCCCGCATCGCATGCCTCCCGGCGGCAGTTCACACTGCCCTATGCGAACTGCTGGGAGTGTCAGTGAAATGTTAATGACACCCCCAGATCAGTTCGCATATCGCAGTGCGATCTGCAAACTCGGATCGCATGGTGTGAACACCCATGCGATCCGATTCTGCTGCGGGCCAAAAAAAGGGTCCCGTGCGAATTTGCGGCGGGTGCGGCGGGTGCGACACAAATTCAGCCATACTATCTGTATGGCTGAACTCGAATCGCACAAAGATCGGATGTGATTTGCACTGCAGTGCGGTGCGAATCACATTCGTTCTCATAAACCGCTGCAATGTGAACCCAGCCTTAGTGACACTGGCGACGGGGGGTGATCACAGGGTTAAACCTTTATTGGGGGGGTTAGGGGGCACATTAGAACTAAAGGGGGCTAACCCTAACTGCCCTAACAGTTACTACAGTCACAAATGACACCAATGCAAAAAAAAAAAAAAAAAAGCAATTGGTGTCACTGTGACTGGGGGGGCAGGGGTAATTGGGGGGTGATCGGGGGGTAAAGGGGGGGTGTGAGTGTGCCTGGCATGTTCTACTGTATGTGGGGTGTGTTGGTGCAACTCACCTAACCTCTCTCCTCGGTGCCGGAACGAAAACTACCGACACGGAGGAGAGAATACATCACTTCCTCTCCTGTGTTTACATTACAGGAGAGGAAGTGATGTCACCGGACATTTTCATTCGCCGGGAGCGATCGCGAGGGGGTGGCCATGAATGAATGGCCGTCCCCTCGTCCGGGATCGCTCCCGAACGAATACAAATTAAGCCCATAAATATTATATATTATTAATCAATATTTATCAAGTAAATATAATCACTTTTACATAAAAACTATTAAATGTGCAAAAAATCCCAAACAGTGTAAGCCCTTGTACACACGGTCAGACATTCCGACAACAAAATCCGTCAGATTTTGTCAGACGGATTTTGTCCGAAACTTGTGTTGCATATACACGGTCGGACAAATGATCAGATGATCCGATCGGATCATGTTGTCGGAAAGTTTTATAGCCCAGCTCTAAAACTTTGTCCGTTGGATTTTCTGACGGAAACAGTCCGATGGAGCCCACACACAGTCGGATTATCTGACAACACGGTCCGAACTGACATTTTCCATCGGAATGTCCGACCGTGTGTACAAGGGCTCAGATGAATACATTGATCTCCAATGATTTAGCATACAAAAATTTATCAGACAATAAAAGTGCCAATGAATGTGCAAAACAATCAAATTCCCTTAAATCATGTGCAACATGTGAACATCTTCAAGCGTTTTCTTCATGACCTCCCCAATCCGTAATTTTCTCACCTTATAAATCTGATTTCTTCAATAGATAAGTTGGTCATAGAGTGCTTGTTGTGTATAAAAAAATCAGTCGGGTAACTCGGATCTACAAATGCAGTCAGTCACACATTAACAAAAGCACACTTTTCTATAGATAAGCCCTGCTGCAAAAAAAAAATCAGTTCAACATAAAAGAAAGGCCCTACAAAATAATAATCAACATACCTGAAAAGAAATGCAAACACCAAACTACTCCCCTCCTGAAAGAAGAGCCATAAGAAAGGGAAGCAATGCAGTAAAAAATATTGATATCTGCCTGGCAGAGGTGATGGCTGCAAGGGATATTACCTAGGTGAGAGTAGAGAGAGGGGTGTCTCTAGTGTCTCTAATGGGTTACAGAGACAATTTCTGAAGGCCAGAGGGCACCAGATTTCCATGGATAAACTGATTAGTGGACTCTCTGTGCTATCTGCACATTGGAGAGGCTGGGAGCCCTTAAAAGGACCAAGGCACAGAGTCTAAACACAAACCAGATCTTCATCAAAGACCCTGCAAAAGGAAAACAAATTGACCTTTGAAGGTCTGAGAGCCAAACACTGGTCCAAACTCATTCATTTTGCTAACCGCCATGACTGTTTTGTTATGGTTTTATTATTTTTAACATTTTTTAAATAATATTTTTATAATTTATCTTTTTTATATATTTTTTACATTATTTTAACTTTTTTCATATAAGGCTGTTCTTGCCTTGAGCAAGCAAACTGTGGCAAGGAAGGCCAGGCTACAACTAAAAGGATTTCAAGTGATCATATCTTTGGATTAGAGAGGGAAGGGATGTACCACTGGCTGGAGGTGACCAGTAGGCACTTGAGGTACTAGACTGCCCTGCTGCACATGTCATGTAAGGGAAAATACCTCAATTAATAGAAAAACAGATACTGTGATGACGATTGAAGTGCTGGCTATCAGTCAGTTGTTACAGGCAGATATTGGTCCTTAAAAATAGGATTTTTATAACAGCTTACCTGTAAAATCCTTTTCTTGGAGTGCACGTGACAAAGAGTGACATAGTAATAACTATGTGAGTATATAGGCCACATTCAGGTGATGGACACTGGCACACCCAAGACAGGAAGTTCACTCCCTATATAACCCCTCTCATTACCGGGAGTAAGACAGTTTTTGTAGCAAAGCAATATACCTAAACCCCAGAAAGAGGGGAGGGACCTCTGTGTCCCGTGATGTACTCCAAGAAAAGGATTTTACAGGTAAGCTGTTATAAAAATCCTATTTTCTTTATCATACATCATGGGACACAGAGCAGCATAGTAATAATTATGTGGGACGTCCCAAAGCAATGAGGGGAGGGAGATACAACAAGCAGGGAGCCAACAGACTAGAGGACTTATACTGCTGCCTGCAGCACACTGTGCCCGAAGGCGATATCCTCATGCCTTTTTACATCCACTTGATAAAATCTGATGAATGTATGAACAGAAGACCAAGTTGCGGCCTTACAGATCTGAGCCATGGAGGCTTGGTGATGCACTGTCCAAGAAGCACTAACTGCTCTGGTAGAGTGCGCCTTGACTTGAAAAGGTGGAATCTTACCTCTCAACCCATAGGCCTGAATTATAACCTGCCGAATCCACTTAGAAATAGTGGATTTAAACACTACCAGTCTCTTCCTGGGACCATCTGGCAGCACAAATAAGACATCAGTCCTACGTTACTGAGCAGTTGTTTTTAGATAAACTTTGACCGCTCTCACTACAGCCAAACAATGTAGTGACTTCTCCTTGTTAGAACCTGGTTTTGGAAAAAACGACAGTATGACAATATCTTGGTTCAGGTGAAAACCTGAGGCCACTTTAGGAAGAAAACTCAGATGAGGACACAACACGACTCCTGAATAATTAAATATGGCTCTTTACAGGAAAGAGCAGCCAATTGTTACACCCCTTCTTGCAGAAAATATAGCAACCAGAAATACTAATTTACTTGTCAGAAGGACCAAGGAAGTATGTTGTACTGGCTCAAAAGTAGGGATGAGCCGAACACCCCCCGGTTCGGTTCGCACCAGAACTTTCGAATGGACCCCAAATTCGTACGAATGTTAGAACCCCATTGAAGTCTATGGGACTCGAACATTATTAAAAGTGCTAATTTTAAAGGCTAATATGCAAGATACTGTCCTAAAAAGGGTTTGGGGACCTGGCTCCTGCCCCAGGGGACATGGGTCAATGCAAAAAAAGTTTTAAAAACGTCCGTTTTGGCAGGAGCACTGATTTTAATGACGATTAAAGTGGAAAAAAAAGTGAAATATTCCTTTAAATATGGTGCCTGGGGGGTGTCTGTAGTATGCCTGTGAAGTGCCACGTGTTTCCCGTGTTTAGAACAGTCCCTGCACAAAATGACATTTAACGGAAATAACGTCATTTAAAGCTGCTTGCAGTTTTAATGTTATATCTGGTTCCTGCAATATGGTTGAAAATCATTGAGAAAAATGGCATGGGTAGCCCTCCCTGCCCATTACCAGCCCCTTTGGGTCTTGTACGCATATTAAGGGGAACCCCGTACCCATATTAAAAAAAGGAAATGCGTGTGGCCCCCAGGCCCTATATACTCAGAACAGCAGTATACAGGCGGTGCAAACAAGACAGGGACTGTGTAGGTTTGTTGTGTTAAGTTGAATCTGTTTGTAATTTTCAACTGGTACATTTTTAAAGTGTAGCTCCAGTCAAAAAAAAAAATTTTAAGCTTTTTGGAAAACATAGGGAAGGGTTATCACCCCTGTATAATTTGTTTTGTCGTCCATCTTTTTTCATCTCACTTGCTGTTGTCTCCTTCCGTTTGCAAGTAGGAGATGTTTGTAAGTTGGATGTTTGAAAGCAGGGGCCTGCCCTATATGCTCTGCAGAAATGGCGGAACAAGGTGTTGGTTTTGCCACAACATTGTAAGCCCTCAAAGTGACTCTTGGTGGGCGCTGGAGCGCCCTGCTATGAACGATTATATCAAGAATTGTAATTACATGCCATTGTTGAACAGTGGTAGAAAAATTGACCTTTGGTGGTTGTGGTGCTGGTGCCACAACACTATAAGTCCTCACAGTTACTCTGGGTGGGCACAGGAACGGGCCCTCCTGTGAAATATTATATCAAGAATTGTAATCACATGTCCCTGTTAAACAGGGGCAGAAAAATTGGGCCTTAGGCACTGGTGCTGCTGCCACGACACTGCAACCTCTCCCATATACTCTAGTTTTATTGCAGGAATTAGCCCTGCTGCAAAGCATTGCATCAAAAATTGTAATTAAACGCCCCTGTTAAATAGGGGCAGAAAAATTGGGTCTTAGGCACTGGTGCTGGTGCCACCACACTGCAACCTCTCCCATATACTCTAGTTTTATTGCAGGAATTAGCCCTGCTGCAAAGCATTGCATCAAAAATTGTACTTAACCACCTTCAGACCGGACCATTTTGCTGGTAAATGACCAGAGGTCTTTTTACAATTTGGCACTGCGCTGCTTTAACTGGTAATTGCGCGGTCATGCAATGTTGTACCCAAACAAAATTTGCGTCCTTTTCTTCCCACAAATAGAGCTTTCTTTTGATGGTATTTGATTGCCTCTGCGATTTTTATTTTTTGCGATATAAACGTAAAAAGACCGCAAATTTTGAAAAAAAATGATATTTTCTACTTTTTGTTATTAGAAAAATCCAATAAACTCAATTTTAGTCATACATTTAGGCCAAAATGTATTCAGCCACATGTCTTTGGTAAAAAAAAAAGTCAATAATTGTATATTTATTGGTTTGCGCAAAAGTTGTCACATCTACAAACTAAGGTACGTTTTCTGGAATTTACGCAGCTTTTAGTTTACGACTGCCTATCTCATTTCTTGAGGTGCTAAAATGGCAGGGCAGTACAAAACCCCCCCAAATGACCCCATTTTGGAAAGTAGACACCCTAAGGAAATTGATAAGTGGCATGTTGAGCCCATTGAATATTTTATTTTTTTGCCTCAAGCGATTGAATAATGACAAAAAAAATTTTTTTTATTTTTTTTTACACAAAGTTGTCACTAAATGATATATTGCTCACACATGCTATGGGCATATGTGAAATGACACCCCAAAATAAATTCTGCTGCTTCTCCTGAGTACGGGGATACCACATATGTGGGACTTTTTGGGAGCCTAGCTGCGTACGGGGCCCCGAAAGCCAAGAACCGCCTTCAGGTTTTCTAAGGGCGTAAATATTTGACTTCACTCCTCACTACCTATTACAGTTTTGAAGGCCATAAAATGCCAAGATGGCACAAAACCCCCACAAATGACCCCATTTTAGAAAGTAGACATCCCAAGCTATTTGCTGAGAGGCATTTTGAGTCCATGGAATATTTTATATTTTGCCACAAGTTGCGGGAAAATTACAAACTTTAATTTTTTTTTATTTTTTTTTCACAAAGTTGTCACTAAATGATATATTGCTCACACATGCTATGGGCATATGTGAAATGACACCCCAAAATAAATTCTGCTGCTTCTTCTGAGTACGGGGATACCACATATGTGGGACTTTTTGGGAGCCTAGCCGCGTACGGGGCCCCGAAAGCCAAGAACCGCCTTCAGGTTTTCTAAGGGCGTAAATATTTGACTTCACTCCTCACTACCTATTACAGTTTTGAAGGCCATAAAATGCCAAGATGGCACAAAACCCCCACAAATGACCCCATTTTAGAAAGTAGACACCCCAAGCTATTTGCTGAGAGGCATGTTGAGTCCATGGAATATTTTATATTTTGCCACAAGTTGCGGGAAAATTACAAACTTTTTTTTTTTTTTTTTTTTTCACAAAGTTGTCACTAAATGATATATTGCTCACGCATTCCATGGGCATATGTGAAATGACACCCCAAAATAAATTCTGCTGCTTCTCCTGAGTACGGGGATACCACATATGTGGGACTTTTTGGGAGCCTAGCCGCGTACGGGGCCCCGAAAACCAAGCACCGCCTTCAGGCTTTCTAAGGGCGTTACAGTTTTGAAGGCCATAAAATGCCAAGATGGCACAAACCCCCCCCCCAAATGACCCCATTTTGGAAAGTAGACACCCCTAAATTTAGGGGTACACTAGTGAGACTAGGTAATAAATGGCGGGTGCCCTGAAACTATAAAAAAAATAACTAACCAACCAGCGTCACCTGTAACAGTTATATGGTGATCACTGGTGAAAGGGTTAACTAGGGGGAAATCAGGGGGCTTTATGCGGTAGTATATGGGGGTCCCTGGCGCTATAAAAAGCTGCGGCGAACCTAAATACCTACCTGCCTAACTAGCGTCACCTGTGACACTAATACAGCGATCAGAAAAACTATCGCTTATTAGGCTGGGTTCACACTGGAGCGATGCGGGAACGCCACGAATCCGCGGCGGGTTCCCGCATCGCATGCCTCCCGGCGGCAGTTCACACTGCCCTATGCGAACTGCTGGGAGTGTCAGTGAAATGTTAATGACACCCCCAGATCAGTTCGCATATCGCAGTGCGATCTGCAAACTCGGATCGCATGGTGTGAACACCCATGCGATCCGATTCTGCTGCGGACCAAAAAAAGGGTCCCGTGCGAGTTTGCGGCGGGTGCGGCAGGTGCGACACGAATTCAGCCATACTATCTGTATGGCTGAACTCGAATCGCACAGAGATCGGATGTGATTTGCACTGCAGTGCGGTGCGAATCACATCCGTTCTCATAAACCGCTGCAATGTGAACCCAGCCTTAGTGACACTGGCGACGGGGGGTGATCACGGGGTTAAACCTTTATTGGGGGGGTTAGGGGGGTACCTTAGAACTAAAGGGGGCTAACCCTAACTGCCCTAACAGTTATTACAGTCACAAATGACACCCGCCGGGTGATCAGGGGGTTAAACCTTTATTAGGTAATAAATGGCGGGTGCCCTGAAACTATAAAAAAATAACTAACCAACCAGCGTCACCTGTAACAGTTATATGGTGATCACTGGTGAAAGGGTTAACTAGGGGGCAATCAGGGGGCTTTATGCGGTAGTATATGGGGGTCCCTGGCGCTATAAAAAGCTGCGGCGAACCTAAATACCTACCTGCCTAACTAGCGTCACCTGTGACACTAATACAGCGATCAGAAAAACTATCGCTTATTAGGCTGGGTTCATACTGGAGCGATGCGGGAACGCCATGAATCCGCGGCGGGTTCCCGCATCGCATGCCTCCCGGCGGCAGTTCACACTGCCCTATGCGAACTGCTGGGAGTGTCAGTGAAATGTTAATGACACCCCCAGATCAGTTCGCATATCGCAGTGCGATCTGCAAACTCGGATCGCATGGTGTGAACACCCATGCGATCCGATTCTGCTGCGGGCCAAAAAAAGGGTCCCGTGCGAATTTGCGGCGGGTGCGGCGGGTGCGACACAAATTCAGCCATACTATCTGTATGGCTGAACTCGAATCGCACAAAGATCGGATGTGATTTGCACTGCAGTGCGGTGCGAATCACATTCGTTCTCATAAACCGCTGCAATGTGAACCCAGCCTTAGTGACACTGGCGACGGGGGGTGATCACAGGGTTAAACCTTTATTGGGGGGGTTAGGGGGCACATTAGAACTAAAGGGGGCTAACCCTAACTGCCCTAACAGTTACTACAGTCACAAATGACACCAATGCAAAAAAAAAAAAAAAAAAGCAATTGGTGTCACTGTGACTGGGGGGGCAGGGGTAATTGGGGGGTGATCGGGGGGTAAAGGGGGGGTGTGAGTGTGCCTGGCATGTTCTACTGTATGTGGGGTGTGTTGGTGCAACTCACCTAACCTCTCTCCTCGGTGCCGGAACGAAAACTACCGACACGGAGGAGAGAATACATCACTTCCTCTCCTGTGTTTACATTACAGGAGAGGAAGTGATGTCACCGGACATTTTCATTCGCCGGGAGCGATCGCGAGGGGGTGGCCATGAATGAATGGCCGTCCCCTCGTCCGGGATCGCTCCCGAACGAATACCGACCGCCGCAGGCACCGGGCGGGGGCCCGATCGGGCAGGCAAGGACGTACATGTAAGCCCTTATGCCTGCCCGTGCCATTCTGCCGACGTACATCGGCGTGCGGCGGTCGGCAAGTGGTTAAACGCCCCTGTTAAATTGGGCTGATGGCATCACCCAGAAACAGAAATGTTCTTCCGACATATCATCGGAGGAGGAAGAGGATAGACAATCAACATAACAGGACAGTCACTCAGCATCAGCATAGGCAGTCTTGAAGGGATGTGATATTTCCCAAAAAATTATTCAGTTACATCAGCTTCAGGTGCTTGGTAGCTGTGGGTGATCCAAGACTGATTCATCTTGATGAAGGTCAGTTGATCAACTGATTCGGTAGACAGCCGCACCCTGTGATCGGTAACAAAGCCACCAGCAGCACTGAAGGTGCGTTCCGAAAGAACGCTGGATGCAGGACAGGCCAGTAGCACAATTGCATACTGTGCAAGCTCTGGCCAGTGATCCATCCTCAAGACCCAGTAAGCCAGAGGATTTTCGGTGGGAAAGGTGTCCAAGTCTGACCTTGCCCCTAGGTATTCCTGCACCATGTAAATCAGACGCTGGCGATGGTTGCTGGAACCGATCATACCTTGAGGCTGCGGACTAAAAAATTGTCTGAAAGCATCACTCAGACGGCCACCTTCTCCACCGCTCCTTCTGACCGATGTCTCAGCAACACGTTGTCCAGGACCAGGAGTTTGTAACCTCCCAGTCTCTGGGAACGCGTTGCACAGAGCTTTCTGCAAGGCCTCCCGGAGATGTCTCATCCTCTGCTCCCTCTGCGATGGCAAGATAAGGTCGGCAACCTTACCCTTGTACCGTGGATCAAGGAGAGTGGCCAGCCAGTAATGGTCCCTCTCCTTGATCCGAAGAATACGAGGATCCTTCCGCAGGCTTTGCAGGATCAGGGAGGCCATGCAGCGTAGGTTAGCTGAGGCATTCAGTCCGGAGTCCTCTGGGTCACTAAGGACAACATGATCCGCAGTTACCTCCTCCCAGCCACGTACAAGTCCACGTGTTTCTTGGGACTGTAAATCATCCCTACAAGACTGCTGCTGCTGATGCTGAGTGCCAACCTCCACCTCCATGCTGAGACAATCATCCTCCTCCTCCTCTTCCTCCTCCTCATCCTCTTCCTGTGTGATGGGTGGCACAGCAGGAACACTGTCTGGATAAAGGGGGCCTTGAGAGGCAAGGAAGTCCTCCTCTTCCTGCCTCTGTTCTGCCTCAAGTGCCCTGTCCATTATTCCACGCAGCGTATGCTCCAAGAGGTGGACAAGAGGTACAGTGTCACTGATGCATGCACTGTCACTGCTCACCATCCTTGTGGCCTCCTCAAACGGTGACAGGACAGTGCATGCATCCCTGATCATGCCCCACTGGCGTGGTGAGAAAAATCCGAGCTCCCCTGACCCTGTCCTGGTGCCGAAGTCGCACAGGTACTCATTGATGGCCCTCTGCTGCGTGTGCAGCCGCTGCAGCATGGCCAACGTTGAGTTCCACCTGGTGGGCATGTCACATATAAGGCAGTTCTTGGGCAGGTTCAACTCCTTTTGGAGCTCAGCCAGCCGAGCACAGGCATTAAATGATCGGCGGAAATGCACACAGACTTTCCTGGCCTGCTTCAGGACATCCTATAAGCCGGGGTACTAGCCCAAGAACCGCTGCACCACCAGGTTAAGGACGTGAGCTACACAGGGCACATGGGTCAGTTGTCCCTGTCGGAGGGCGGAGAGGAGGTTGGTGCCATTGTCGCAAACTACCATTCCTGGCTTAAGCTGGCATGGCGTCAACCACCTCTCGGCCTGCCCCTGCAGAGCTGACAAAACATCTGCCCCAGTGTGGCTCCTGTCCCCCAAACAAACCAGCGCAAGCATGGCATGGCATCGTTTTGCCTGCGTACTTGCGTAGCCCCTGGAACGCCTACGGAGCACCGCTGGTTCTGAGGACAGAGCACTGGAAGAGGCCATGGAGGAAGAAGAAGAGGAGGGGGTGGAGGAGAGAGGTTTGTCACAACCAATAGTAGCATTTTGGAGGCGTGGTGGCGGAACAACCTCCAACACTACTGCACCTTGTCCTGCATCCTTCCCAGCTGCCAGAAGAGTGACCCAATGGGCCGTGAAAGACAGGTAACGTCCCTGTCCATGCCTGCTGGACCATGAGTCAGTGGTAATTAGACATGTGCATTCGTTTTCGTCCGAATGCATTTTCGTCCGAATTTCAGCTATTTTCGTTTTCGTTTTGACAAACGATAACGAAAGCACAAAATCCGAAAAACGAAAGATCCGACATAAATAAATGCTTAATTTTCGTTTTCATTGTTACAACAGTTCGATATAGAATAGGAGATTCGACATGACTCTGACAACAATCTGTGTCTATAGAACCTGTGGTCGAATGTGCCTAACCTTACCTCTATTAGTCCAAGATTATATAGAGAAAATATTCGACAGAGAAAAAAGATTTGACAGAGAGAAAAGATTCTGCAAGTTACTGTCCTAAAACGTGTTTGGGGACCCGGGTCCTGCCCCAGGGGACATGTATCAATGCAAAAAAAAGTTTTAAAAACGGCCGTTTTTTCGGGAGCAGTGATTTTAATAATGATTAAAGTGAAACAATAAAAGTGTAATATTCCTTTAAATTTCGTAGGGGGGGGTTGTCTATAGTATGCCTGTGAAGGGGCGCATGTTTCCCGTGCTTAGAACAGTCCCTGCACAAAGTGTCATTTATGCAGGAAAAAAAGTCCTTTAAAATCACTCGCAGCTATTATGAATTGTCGGCTCCCGTAATACAGAGAACACTCATTGAAAGTCATTGATAAAAAAATAAATAAATAAATTAAAAAAAAAGCGTGAGGGTCCCCCAAATTCAATTACCAGGCCCTTCAGGTCTGGTATGGATATTAAGGGGAACCCTGCCTCAAATTTAAGAAAAAATTTGACGTGGGGTTCCCCCTAAATATTGATAACCAGACCCTTCAGGTCTGGTATGGATATTAAGGGGAACCCCGCGTCAAATTTAAAAAAAAATTGACGTGGGGTTCCCCCTAAAAATCCATACCAGACCCTTCATCCGAGCACGCAACCTGGCAGGCCGCAGGAAAAGAGGGGGGGACGAGAGAGCGGCCCCCCCTCCCTCCTGAACCGTACCAGGCCACATGCCCTCAACATTGGGAGGATGCTTTGGGGGTCTGTGACCCCTCAAAGCACCTTGTCCCCATGTTGATGAGGACAAGGGCCTCATCTCCACAACCCTGGCCGGTGGTTGTGGAGGTCTGCGGGCGGGGGGCTTATCAGAATCTGGAAGCCCCCTTTAACAAGGGGACCCCCAGATCCCGCCCCCCCCCTGTTTGAAATGGTAAGGGGGTACAAAAGTACCCCTACCATTTCACAAAGAAAGTGTAAAAAATGGTTAAATAAAACAAACACACTTTTGAAAAATTCCTTTATTAAAAATAAAAAAATAAAAAAAAGATTCCAGCGGCGATAATCCACTCTTGCTATCCAGCGACGGACGATCATCTCTCCAGCGATGTCTCATGTCATCCAGCGCAGCGAATCCTCCGTCCTTCTTCTGTCTCCGTGGAGGAGACACTACAGACATTCCGGCGGCTTGACGTTTCTTATATACGGTGGGCGGGGCCACCCGTCACCTGACCCCGCCCCCCTCTGATGTAACGGAAACCTGCCTGTGTTACATCAGAGGGGGGCGGGGTCACCCATACGTCACAGGGAACTCCGGGTTTCCCCTTGCGTCAGAGGGGGGCGAGGTCAGGTGACGGGTGGCCCCGCCCACCGTATATAAGAAACGTCAAGCCGCCGGAATGTCTGTAGTGTCTCCTCCACGGAGACAGAAGAAGGACGGAGGATTCGCTGCGCTGGATGACATGAGACATCGCTGGAGAGATGATCGTCCGTCGCTGGATAGCAAGAGTGGATTACCGCCGCTGGAATCTTTTTTTTATTTTTTTATTTTTAATAAAGGAATTTTTAAAAAGTGTGTTTGTTTTATTTAACCATTTTTTACACTTTCTTTGTGAAATGGTAGGGGTACTTTTGTACCCCCTTACCATTTCAAACAGGGGGGGGCGGGATCTGGGGGTCCCCTTGTTAAAGGGGGCTTCCAGATTCTGATAAGCCCCCCGCCCGCAGACCTCCACAACCACCGGCCAGGGTTGTGGAGATGAGGCCCTTGTCCTCATCAACATGGGGACAAGGTGCTTTGAGGGGTCACAGACCCCCAAAGCATCCTCCCAATGTTGAGGGCATGTGGCCTGGTACAGTTCAGGAGGGAGGGGGGGCCGCTCTCTCGTCCCCCCCTCTTTTCCTGCGGCCTGCCAGGTTGCGTGCTCGGATGAAGGGTCTGGTATGGATTTTTAGGGGGAACCCCACGTCAATTTTTTTTTAAATTTGACGCGGGGTTCCCCTTAATATCCATACCAGACCTGAAGGGTCTGGTTATGGATATTTAGGGGGAACCCCACGTCAAATTTTTTCTTAAATTTGAGGCAGGGTTCCCCTTAATATCCATACCAGACCAGAAGGGCCTGGTAATTGAATTTGGGGGACCCCCACGCTTTTTTTTTAATTTATTTATTTATTTTTTTATCAATGACTTTCAATGAGTGTTCTCTGTATTACGGGAGCCGACAATTCATAATAGCTGCGAGTGATTTTAAAGGACTTTTTTTCCTGCATAAATGACACTTTGTGCAGGGACAATTCTAAGCACGGGAAACATGCGCCCCTTCACAGGCATACTATAGACAACCCCCCCCCCCCCTACGAAATGTAAAGGAATATTACACTTTTATTGTTTCACTTTAATCATTATTAAAATCACTGCTCCCGAAAAAACGGCCGTTTTTAAAACTTTTTTTTGCATTGATACATGTCCCCTGGGGCAGGACCCGGGTCCCCAAACACTTTTTAGGACAGTAACTTGCATATTAGCCTTTAAAATTAGCACTTTAGATTTTGAACGTTGGAGTCCCATAGACTTTAATAGGGTTCTAAAGTATGCTATATATACTAGCTCCGTCGAATCTTCTTTATACATTCGACAGACACTATAAACCTTCAAAGACAGATTCGACCGTAATTCATGTGGATTTTCGGACGAATGCAATTTTTGAACGAAAAACGAAATAAATAAAAACGAATTTCGGGAGTAACTAAATAAATTAAGTTTTCGGACGAAAACGAAATTCCGAAACGAAATATTTTACTCTGCACATGTCTAGTGGTAATATGCACCTTACCGCTGACCGCCCTGTCCAGCGAGGCAAGGACATCCTGTCCAGCGAGGCAAGGACATTGCCTTCCACATGCCGGTAGAGAGCCGGAATTGCCTTCCGTGAGAAAAAGTGGCGTTTGGGAACCTGCCACTGAGGAACCGCACATTGTACAAACTCTCGGAAGGGGGCCGAGTCTACCAACTGAAAAGGCAGCAGTTGAAGTGCTAGCAATTTAGCCAAGCTAGAATTCAACCGCTGGGCATGTGGATGGCTGGGAGTGAACTTCTTTCGCCGGTCCAGCAGCTGGGGCAGGGACATTTGCCTGCTATAATCGGACGTGGGTGTACTGCTAGCAGAGTGCCCGGAAACACTTGGCTGTGACACACCTAATTCTACACCTTCATTCCTCTCAGAGCAGGTTTCAGAGAGGACTGAAGGTCTAGTGGGGTTGGAGATGCCAGCTGATGAGGAGCAAGGAGAGGGCCGCTTTGTTCTTTGGTGTGGGTCTTTGAGGTACGCTTGCCAATGAGCTGCATGGCAGGTCAACATATGTCTTGTCAAGCATGTGGTGCCCAAGCGGCTGATGTTTTGGCCACGCGAGATACGCTTGAGACATATGTTGCAAATAGCAGCGGTGCGATCTGATGCACTCGTCTCAAAAAAGGCCCACACCAAAGAACTTTTAGAATAACGCGCAGAGGCAGCGTCCTGCACAGGCGGAGCTCTGTGGTTTGATTCAGTCAGTGTGCTGCCCCTAAGCTGGCCCCCGGAGGGCATCCTGCCTCATTGGACATGTGCCTCCTCCTCCTCCTCTCTCCTACCAGGCACCCACGTGGAGTCAGTGCCCTCATCATCCCCTCCCTCTTCATCGCTGTAGCAAACCTGGCAGTATGCTGCAGCTTGTGGAACATGACTGCCAGATTGCTGTCCTTCTTGAGCATCCCCTCTCTCTGCATTCACACTACTGCCTTCCTCTAGCTGAGTGTCATCATCAGAGGCTACAAAACACTGGGCATCCTCCTGGAGCATGTACCCAACACTGTGCTCAAAGAGTTCAGGAGACTCCTCAGGAGGATGTAGTGGGTCTAGGGAAGGAGTCACTGATGATGACATTGAGAGGAGGGAAGACGATGCGTTGGCAGCTGCTTTGCTAGTACCCTGAGACTGGGTGAGAGAGGATGAGGAGGATGAAGAGGGCTTGGTCATCCACTCTACCAAGTCGTTGGCATGTTGCGGCTCAACATGTCCAGCTGCCGAAAAGAAGGACAAGCGTGTCCCATGGCCACGTGCTGATGACAATGCACCGCGTCCACGACCAGCACTGCTGTCTCTAGACACAGAGCCTGCTTGCCCTCTTTTATCAGCTCGCGCCTGTCTGCCTCTCCTTGCTGGCCTTCCAGACATGGTAATGACCTGAAGGGAGTTGGGTAAAAAAGCAGTTGGGTAGTGTATATTGTGCTGGAGGCACACAACACCCACTAACTCCTGCAGATGCCTTTATTATAGAACACCAGAGATAAAGGGGTATATACAGATGTATACTGTGCTGTGCTGGAGGCACACACAACTTCCAATAACTCCTGCAGATGGCAAGTGGGCTCAAATAGAGAACAGCTATGTAGGTGGATATAGCGGTATGTACTGGGTACAGAGCACGCAGACAGCACGCACTAGCTCCTAACACTACTGACTGCAAGCTCTATTATAAAAGATAGATCACTAGCTATATAGGTGAGGTGAATATAGCGGTGTATACTGCGGTCAGGGCACGCAGACAACAACCACTACACAACAGCAAGATCGAAAATCATCCGAAAACGATCGGTGTGTACTGTGTTAAAGGTACACAGAACACCCACTAACTCCTGCAGATGCCTTTATTATAGAACACCAGAGATAAAGGGGTATATACAGATGTATACAGTGCTGTGCTGGAGGCACACACAACTTCCAATAACTCCTGCAGATGGCAAGTGGGCTCAAATAGAGAACAGCTATGTAGGTGGATATAGCGGTATGTACTGGGTACAGAGCACGCAGACAGCACGCATTAGCTCCTAACACTACTGACTGCAAGCTCTATTATAAAAGATAGATCACTAGCTATATAGGTGAGGTGAATATAGCGGTGTATACTGCGGTCAGGGCACGCAGACAACAACCACTACACAACAGCAAGATCGAAAATCGGCCGAAAATGATCGGTGTGTACTGTGTTGAAGGTACACAGAACACCCACTGCTTCAGACGCCAACACACTACACAAGGCCGCCACGCTGGCGGCCTTATATAGTGTGGGGCGTGCACTACACAGCCTGAGCTATGATTGGCCACAGGCATCCTGCCTGTGGCCAATCATGGCTCTCCTCGCTGCTGGCGCTGTGATTGGCCAAGCATGCGTGGTCACAGTGCATGCTTGGCCAATCATGAGCCAGCAATGCACTGCGCCATCGCAGTGCATTGTGGGCCGTGAGCGCCACACGAATTTGGCGCGAACGGACCAAAATGTTCGGACTTTGCCGAACGGACGAACAGCCGATGTTCGAGTCGAACGTATGTTCGACTCGAACATGAAGCTCATCCCTACTCAAAAGGTTGTTTTTGTATTACAGACAGAATGAAGATCAAGTTCCAGCATATTTTTGGTATCCTATCTAGGCTCTCGCAATGCACCTTACCTCCTGACCCAGCGGTTGCTCTGTTAAACTTAGTACCCTGCAAGTTCAGCCGATCCCAAACACGGCTCCTCTTGCAGGTGGTCACGGCGGCAAAGCAGACTATTGCAAAGGCCTGGAAGTCCGCAGCCCTACATGTCACTGAAGTTAAAAACCGGGTCACTCAGGCTATGATTCACAGCAAAATTGAGGCAACTATCTTGGATAAACTCCCACTTCATAATAGGATTTGGCAACCTTGGGTGGATCACTTCCTACCCCCTAACTTTGATCCCCATCTCCTAGTGCCATAGTCTTAGGTGTGTGTTTTTTTTTTTTTTTTCACCTAGGGACCCCCCCTTGTTAGGATCCCTGGGGCCGCCGAGTCGTCCACTGTCCCCTCCTTGTCTTCTTCTCCCCCCCTATGCCTCCGTACTCCTTTTCATCCCTGTACTTTTTCTTGTCTTCACCTTCTCTTTCCTCTTTCTCCTTTGTTGGTTGACTTTATTAGTCTGCATCTTATCTACCTTTGTAATTACACTAAAGTAGGGTAAAATTACTTTGTGTGGTTTCTGCTCCCCAGTTGGGGGATTGATACACCCTACTAGGGGATCCCATGTTGGTATGGCTCCCCTCTTAGTTTATCCAGGATCCAGGGTAGAAATGTCTGTTAGTATTATGTTTCGGTGGAACTTTTGGATCTTGTATGTTCTCACATGTTTAATTTTGCTCCCTATGTTGACTGCGTGCTGTTACCAATGGCTGTATGTTGTTGCTATAATTATTCACAACTGTACGATTCTATATGTTTGTATACAGCTGTTCTCTATACTTTAATAAAATATTTGAAAAGAAGATCAAGTTCCAAAGGTTCAAGGGTAACCTTACTGGTGGATTAAGCCAAATTATTCCTTGCATAAACCCCCTGACCAAAGAATGTGAAGCAAGCAGTCTTTTAAATAAGACAGACAAAGCCGAGACTTGGCCTTTAATAGTACTCAAGGCCAGCTTCATTGCTACCCCTAACTGTAGAAAATCAACAATTCTACCTATGTTATACTTTCGCTGGTGCCAACCCCTGGATTCACAGCAGGAAACATAAGCCCTCCAGACTCTATAATATGTTAATCTGGAAGCTGGCTTCCTAGCATTAATCACAGGAGAAATCACTGACCTGGAGAGACCACATCTCTACAGAATATGGGCTTCAATAGCCAAGCCATCAAACTTTGAGTATGTAAGGTAGGATGGAATATTGGCCCCTGTGAAAGTAGGTCTGGATGTAGTGGAAGGGTTCAAGGATCTCCCACCGCCATCTTTACAATCTCTGCATACCAAGACCTTCTTGGCCATGCTGGGGGCTACAAGAATTACAGGCTTTCTTTCCAGCTTGATCCTGGAAAGAAGCCGTGGCAGTAACTGAATAGGGAAAAATGCATAACTCAGTGGAAACTGGTCCCATGATGTTACCAATGTATCCGTCCCACATGTGATTGGATCCCTTGTCCTTGACACAAAGTTGACCAACTTCATGTTGAACCTGGACTCCAAAACATTTATCTCCGTGATCCTCCATCTTTGGCATATAGCCAGAAAGATGTCGGGCTGAAGGGACCACTCCCCGGGAACAACTGCTGGCAACTCAAATAGTCTGCCTGCCAATTCTCTATCCCCGGAATGAAGACTGCCGATAGGCAAGGAACATTCTTTTCTGCACAGGCTAGAATATGGTTCGCCTCTGAGCTACATGACTCTTGGTGCCCCCTTGGTGATTAATATGGGCCATAGCAGTAGCAATGTCTGATTGGATCCTGACAGGACAATCCTGTAACCTGAATGTCCAGGCTTTCAGAGCCAGACGTGCTGCCCGAATATCTAGGATGCTAATGGGCAAGACTCTTTTGGTTCTGGACCACTGTACCTGGACAGTTGTCTTCTCCAGTACTGCTCCCCAACCTGAAAGGCTGGCATCTGTCGTTACCACCTTCAATGTAACCAGAATGAAGGATTTTCCCTTCTGAAGATTCCAGGTTACTGACCACCACCTGAGGCTCTGGGACACTTTTGGGTCAGCCGCATAGGTAAATCTAGAGCGTGGACCTTTTTGTTCCAAACAGACAGGATACTGTTTTGCAACAGTCTTGAATGGAACTGGGCATAAGGGACTGCTTCAAATTAAGCCACCATCTTTCCTAGCAATCTCATGCAAAGGCGAATGGAGGAACCTTTTTTCGACCTGACCTCCAGCACCAGGTCTCTGATAGCACTGATTTTTGCTTGGGGCTCCAACACTCGAACATTGGGCTCACCCTTACTGTTGGCTAATTGCCAGCTCCCGGCTCCCATTTCTCTCCACAGTTACTCAGCTGTTGATGATCCTGCTAGTCAGTCCTGCCTACTTAAGTCACCCAGTCCAGAGGAGCTCTGCCTTCACCTTGGTAACATCACAAGTAACTGTTTTCCTGTTTAAAGACTGGCTTTGCTGACATTCCTTCTGGCTCCAGATTCTGCTTGCTGTTCCACTACATTGATCCCTGACTTCTGGCTTGACTATTCGTTCCGGTTTCTGAACTTTGGCTATCTTTTGACTACGTTTGTTCTTTTGACTTTTATTATTAAACTAGTGTGATTTAACTGTACTTCTGTCTCGGTCTGATTTCATGGTTCCTGACAGTAATCTGTTTGAACTTTGTAATAACATGTCATGTTTGTCAGTGGAAACTGTTATCATAGCAATGTGAACTTTGTCATGTGAACGTGTCTTAACAATTCTGGAAATCACCATCTCCATGTTATGATAATTCATTATCTCAAGTTAAAATGCTGATGGTATAAAAAAGAGAGATTCAATTTAATAAAATAATACACCAATGAGATTCCTTGTGAAGTCTGTACTCTATGACATCATATAATCTTATTCCACCAGACAATTTCCTTAATCAGCGAGCGAGCAGCCAGGAGAGACAATAGGATGCCTTGGAAACTAACAATTATACAGACAACAGGTAAGTCACTGTTCCACCTTTCCCTGTCTGGGGGTCTCCAGGAGCCCAAACTCTCTCTGGACCTTGTCTGGTGGTAAGTGCTGAGTGAGTTGCTGTGTGATTGGGAATACATTGGAAGTGTGTAAGTTGCTGTATTACTGAAGTAACTTATGAAGGGCCCCAAAAAGTATAATCAGAATGAAGTACATGTGTAAGAACAGAAGGTCTCATTTCATGCGATAGTGTGGTTGGTGAGTATTCTGGGCATACTGTTTGTAATGTCAGAAACTGTTCCAATATCTTTGAGAAACATATTGTAGCTGTTATTATATGTTTGATAATTTTTAGTGTTAGTAAAAAAAGGAAGGCACTCTTTACCCCAGTTGTAGACGTAGATTGCAATATTTGAGAATAAGAGAAGTAATTGGCCATCAAATAGATGGGGAATAGATTTATCTGGGGTAATCCCAAGGATGAGGAATCCCTTAAGATTGGCCCAAATAGGAGGCAGATGCCCACAGATGTATATATGGAAGCATGGCATTGTTCTGTGTGTTGTAAACCTCTTTATAAATGGGTAAAATGGACTAACCAGGGAACTAACCATGTAAAAACATAGGCATCTTTTGATATCTTTTGATATTCAACAGTGGGAACAGTTTATGCAAAATGATGGGCTGCAACTAGTTAGTGATGGAAGTCAGCAAGCACAAACATGGCTCAGAGAGAGGAGATGTAGGAATGGGACTGACTGAAATCTTTAATCCAACTACAGCAACTATATTGTACTGTACATTTGTCCTGATGAGAGTATAATGCCTGATGGTTATGATTATCTTTAATTTAAAAAGTCTCATATGAAAGTTCAAAAGAAACAGCCTATATTGATTGTTAAATATCAAACCATTTTGTTAGAAAGATTGAGGGATCAGGTTCCGTATAGAGGTATACAGAATGTTGTCCTGTTAAATCTACTAAAGATGATATTAAGAAGAAGTTGTAAATGGTTGATTTTGAGCAAATAGAAGCCATCTATCTACACAATATATAGATCAGGAATTAAAGGCAAAACACACAAAGGGGTTTAGCCATCGGGTTCAATCCCGGCTGACAGAAAATGCTTACTCAGTCATAGCAGAATGAATGGTTTGTAACACAATTATATTGAAACACAATATAGCAAAGTTTCTCTATTAGGATTAAAAAACTAGCTTCTAAGTTGGAAGAAATTAGCTCTTCCAGTAAGACTCCAGCATGTATATAAAACTGATGAGGAAGGTAGAAGAAATGAGCCGGTTAAATGGCATGCTCCTTTCTCTTTACCTGAAATTAGGTCTATTTGGGAGGGACTACCTGATCCAAAAAAGGGACCAGAAAAGCAAATATTATGCATGGAGCATACAGTATAATGCTTCTTCTAGAGCAGGGATAGGCAACCTTCGGCCCTCCAGCTGTTTTGAAACTAAAAGTCCCATGAGACATTGCAAGACCCTGCAATGACAGGCATGACTCCTAGAGGCAGAGGCATGATGGGACTTGTAGTTTCACCACAGATGAAGTGCTGAGGTTGCCTAGCCCTGCGCTACAGATTGTGCAAACATTTTTTAGTAGAGGGGGAGAACATTTTTAACTAGGTAAATGTATATGTGAATACACTCCAATCACTATAGGAGTATTAACCCAAGCATACCGATATCTGAGGATTCTGGGGAAAAAAATGCAATATCTGCAATATACATTTTTTTTTAAACCACATTTAACTCTATATTTCTTAATCCTACTATCAATCACTTTCAAGTGGTATCGGAGCGATTTTGTAGGTCATGGGTACACCTGATTTCTCACTCTCGCTCCGATACCACTTGAAAGTGATTGATAGTAGGATTAAGAAATATAGAGTTAAAGGTGATTTAACTGATTCCAGCTGAATCTATTATTGTGATTAAGGAGTCTGTGATTCTGATAAATGTTATGTGAAGTGTGTTACCAGTTGCAGACATGAGATTGTGAGAAAGGGCGCTAGCTTCATAGCCCGAAACGTCGACTGCCAGTTGTACCTGGTACTTTTTTGATATTTCTATCTGATGTAATTCTTTTTGGAAATAAAATAATTTTGTGCAGCAATCCGCATTGTTGTTACTACATATCTGTCCGTGGTAAGGACTAGATTGCTTGTACTTCTAGGATCGTTCCCTGCATCTTACCTCTGCAATTTCAAAATATATATACATATATATATATATATATATATATATATATATATATATATATATATATATATATATATATATATATATATATATATATATACACGAGACTAGCTGTATATATATATATATATATATAAAAGAAGGCCAGTATGGTGGCCTGTAATTATGGGAGGAGCCTGGAGGATACTTAACCAGACCACCCACAACGGTCTGTGTCAGTTCCAGTGCAAGGTATTGCACATCAAGGGGCCGACTCTTCTCAGCTCCCTCACGGTCGTCTATCGCACAGACGCACAGGTGCACTTTGGCTTCTTCATTCGTGGTCTTCTTCGGCGGTTCCCACTCATGGTCGCAGATAAGTACTATCCAAATCTTTTCATATCATGTGCAAACTTGCGGCTTATCATGCTTACTATCCTGCACCCCTTTCGGAAAACCTACCTCTGAGTTATTGACACTCATGTCCCGACATCTTTCGGCACAGGTGTAGTACATTTGTAAGTTCCTTCTACCAAACATACGATTCATTCATAGCTCCAAGCCTCTCAGCCGCTGTCGGTCGTTCTCCGATATGACTCGCCATAGGATTCACTGGTTACAAAATTTACTGTCCATGGGGTTACCATTAGTGATGGCCGAACGGTTCGCCCGGCGGTCGTTTCGCGGCGAATTTCCGACATTCGCGGTCCGCACGTTCGAACGCCTTTTTCCGTCGTTCGCCGCGGCGGACTTACGTGTTTAATGTATACAAGAACTTTAACCTTTGGTGACACGTTTATCATGTGATACAGGACAGCCAATTGAGACATGACAGCACATGGACACTTGTACATTCCCCCTAACCTATAAATACACCCGATCCGGTGGCCATTTTACATTCTTTCTTCTGTTAAGATAGGGACAGGTTCCTGTGTGGAGTAGGGAGAGATAAACCACTAGCTATTTGGTACACAAAAGTTCTTTTCAGGACTGGTATAGGTGTTAGGTGTTGATAGGTTTGCTGTGCTGCTGATTCTTGCAGCAGCCTGAGTGTCTTTTGTTAGTTTAGAGAAAGGGAAAGGACGGTGTATGCTACAGGGACAGCCAGATTAGTCTTTCATCATCATCATCATCATCATCATCATTAGCTGTTACTATCAAGGTCCACAAAAGAGCTGTTCCAGTAACCACTAATCGTTCTCTTTTTTTGCCAATTTGTATAGGGACAGGAAGGAAGCAGTGTTGTCAGGCAGTGAGGGTAATTTTAAAGACTTGCTGTTATTATTAGTTCCACAAAGGTTCTTTTCAGGACTGGTATCAGTGGTACAGTAATAGGCTTGTACATGTATAATATTCTTTCTTCCAAATATAGAAAGGATATTATACTTGACTGCTGCCCTTCTGCTGCAGTCTGCTAAACATTCACAACTCACTTGTTCCACAAAAGTTCTTATAAGGACTGGTAACTTGGTATAGGGTGCTACGGTACATAGGCTTGAGTGCGGTACAGTCTGCTGTTCTGTAAGGACCGCTATCGGTCCACAATAGATAGGGTTGACGTGCACCACTGCTGACCGCTGCCCTATACTGCAGCAGTCCTTCAGCGGTATAGGGACTGACGTACAGTCTGCTAAACACTAATACACAACCTGCTTGGTCCACAAAAGTTCTTATAAGGACTGGTAACTTGGTATAGGGTGCTACGGTACATAGGCTTGAGTGCGGTACAGTCTGCTGTTCTGTAAGGACCGCTATCGGTCCACAATAGATAGGGTTGACGTGCACCACTGCTGACCGCTGCCCTATACTGCAGCAGTCCTTCAGCGGTATAGGGACTGACGTACAGTCTGCTAAACACTAATACACAACCTGCTTGGTCCACAAAAGTTCTTATAAGGACTGGTAACTTGGTATAGGGTGCTACGGTACATAGGCTTGAGTGCGGTACAGTCTGCTGTTCTGTAAGGACCGCTATCGGTCCACAATAGATAGGGTTGACGTGCACCACTGCTGACCGCTCACCTATACTGCAGCAGTCCTTCAGCGGTATAGGGACTGACGTACAGTCTGCTAATCACTAACACACAACCTGCTTGTTCCACAAAAGTTCTTATAAGGACTGGTAACTTGGTATAGGGTGCTACGGTACATAGGCTTGAGTGCGGTACAGTCTGCTGTTCTGTAAGGACCGCTATCGGTCCACAATAGATAGGGTTGACGTGCACCACTGCTGACCGCTGCCCTATACTGCAGCAGTCCTTCAGCGGTATAGGGACTGACGTACAGTCTGCTAAACACTAATACACAACCTGCTTGGTCCACAAAAGTTCTTATAAGGACTGGTAACTTGGTATAGGGTGCTACGGTACATAGGCTTGAGTGCGGTACAGTCTGCTGTTCTGTAAGGACCGCTATCGGTCCACAATAGATAGGGTTGACGTGCACCACTGCTGACCGCTCACCTATACTGCAGCAGTCCTTCAGCGGTATAGGGACTGACGTACAGTCTGCTAATCACTAACACACAACCTGCTTGTTCCACAAAAGTTCTTATAAGGACTGGTAACTTGGTATAGGGTGCTACGGTACATAGGCTTGAGTGCGGTACAGTCTGCTGTTCTGTAAGGACCGCTATCGGTCCACAATAGATAGGGTTGACGTGCACCACTGCTGACCGCTCACCTATACTGCAGCAGTCCTTCAGCGGTATAGGGACTGACGTACAGTCTGCTAATCACTAACACACAACCTGCTTGTTCCACAAAAGTTCTTATAAGGACTGGTAACTTGGTATAGGGTGCTACGGTACATAGGCTTGAGTGCGGTACAGTCTGCTGTTCTGTAAGGACCGCTATCGGTCCACAATAGATAGGGTTGACGTGCACCACTGCTGACCGCTGCCCTATACTGCAGCAGTCCTTCAGCGGTATAGGGACTGACGTACAGTCTGCTAAACACTAATACACAACCTGCTTGGTCCACAAAAGTTCTTATAAGGACTGGTAACTTGGTATAGGGTGCTACGGTACATAGGCTTGAGTGCGGTACAGTCTGCTGTTCTGTAAGGACCGCTATCGGTCCACAATAGATAGGGTTGACGTGCACCACTGCTGACCGCTCACCTATACTGCAGCAGTCCTTCAGCGGTATAGGGACTGACGTACAGTCTGCTAATCACTAACACACAACCTGCTTGTTCCACAAAAGTTCTTATAAGGACTGGTAACTTGGTATAGGGTGCTACGGTACATAGGCTTGAGTGCGGTACAGTCTGCTGTTCTGTAAGGACCGCTATCGGTCCACAATAGATAGGGTTGACGTGCACCACTGCTGACCGCTCACCTATACTGCAGCAGTCCTTCAGCGGTATAGGGACTGACGTACAGTCTGCTAATCACTAACACACAACCTGCTTGTTCCACAAAAGTTCTTATAAGGACTGGTAACTTGGTATAGGGTGCTACGGTACATAGGCTTGAGTGCGGTACAGTCTGCTGTTCTGTAAGGACCGCTATCGGTCCACAATAGATAGGGTTGACGTGCACCACTGCTGACCGCTGCCCTATACTGCAGCAGTCCTTCAGCGGTATAGGGACTGACGTACAGTCTGCTAAACACTAATACACAACCTGCTTGGTCCACAAAAGTTCTTATAAGGACTGGTAACTTGGTATAGGGTGCTACGGTACATAGGCTTGAGTGCGGTACAGTCTGCTGTTCTGTAAGGACCGCTATAGGTCCACAATAGATAGGGTTGACGTGCACCACTGCTGACCGCTCACCTATACTGCAGCAGTCCTTCAGCGGTATAGGGACTAAGAGTTTTGTCACAGGGTCA
Source organism: Lithobates pipiens (assembly GCF_037356315.1). NCBI lineage: Eukaryota > Metazoa > Chordata > Amphibia > Anura > Ranidae > Lithobates > Lithobates pipiens. Next base: position 275,980,392 of record NW_027507790.1, on the reverse strand, counting down.
TTTAAAAAATGACATGCAGAGGAAGAGGCAGGCCCTTCCGCAGGGGTGGTAGGGGTAGGGCAGGAGCAACAGGCTTGAGCCAAAGTGGGAAGTTGCAGAAGGTGCGTTCAATTACTTTAAAGGATGCACCAGACTTGGTTGAGTGGCTCGCTCAGCCTTACTCTTCTGCACCCTCCTCATCCTCTCGATCTGCACCCTCTTCTTCACTCTCTGCTATGTGCACCCCCAAAGACACTACCACCAACAACACGACCACCACCACCACCACCACATACCTTCCGCTTGAGTCACTGGAATTATTTTCCGATCCATATCAAGAGGACATTTCTGATGCGCAGCCACTCTTGGTATTGGATCAGGAAGAGGAGGTAGCAACAAGCGCTACTCAGCAGTCTGACGCCAGTACCCAGATCAGCCCAAGGAGGAGGTTGGTCCCCGGTGTTGCTGCCTACTCCGAGATCTCTACTTATAGCGGTGGGGAAGGTGACGTTGATGATGACGTGTCTAGTGATGTCACGTGGGTGCCCACAAGAGAGGAAGAGGAGGGGAGTTCAGAGGGAGATATGGACCAGCAGATAGGGAGGAGAAGCAGCAATGACTTACATTGCACAGCAGGGACAAAGCAGACTGCAAATGTATCAGGAGCGAGTCATCGACCATGTACGGTCACATCTGGCGCTCCCAGGACACCGGCACATGGCTCCGCAGTGTGGGCTTTTTTTAACGTGTCCGCTGCTGACAATAGCGTTGCCATCTGCAATCTTTGCAGTCAACGCGTTAGTCGCGGTAAGCCCAATACTCACCTAGGGACGACCGCCTTAAGAAGGCACATGAGCAGCCATCACCGAGCCCAGTGGGAGCAACGGAACACACAAAGCCACACTGCAGGCTCTCACCGTCCAGCCTCGTCTTCTACTTCTCCTTCTCCTCTCTCCTCACAATTGTCCTCCACTCCACCTTCCATCACGCCAAGCTCACATTTTTCTGCAAAAAGGCAGGCTTCCGTGGGCCTAATGTTTGAGCGTAAAAAAATGATGATGCCGGATAACCCTCTTGCCCAACGGTTGGCGGCTGGCTTGTCAGAACTCATAGCCCGCCAACTACTGCCATATAAACTGGTGGACTCGGAGGCCTTTCGCAAATTTGTGGCCATTGGAACACCACAATGGAAGGTCCCAGGAAGGAAGTATTTCTCAGAGAAGGGCATCCCAGAGCTATATGGCCATGTTCAGCGGCAAGTGAATGTATCTCTGGCACACAGTGTCGGTGCCAAGATACATCTGACCACAGACACGTGGTCTAGCAAACACGGGCAGGGAAGGTATATCAGTTTTACTGCCCACTGGGTGAACCTTCTGACGGCCGTCAAGCATGTAACCCGTGGCACCCGTGTAGATTTGGTTTTACCGCCACGGATTGCATGCAGGCCTGACTCTTCTTCTCCTCCTCCTACTCCATCCTCCTCCCTCTCCTCCTCAGCTGCCTCCTCCTTTTCCGCTGCTAGCGTCTCTTCCACTGCACCGCCCAAGCTCCCCAGAACCTATTCCACATGCCAGGTGAGACGTTGCCATGCCGTGCTGCGTCTGTTGTGCCTGGAAGCAAAGAGCCACACTGGCCCGGCACTCCTTTCAGCTTTGCGTTCACAGGCAGATGAGTGGCTAACACCGCTCAATTTGACAGTTGGTAAAGTGGTGTGTGACAACGGTGCCAATCTGCTTAGCGCATTGAAACAGGGCAAAATCACGCACGTGCCGTGCATGGCACACGTCTTAAACTTGGTCGTGCAGCGATTCCTTGTCAAATACCCTGGGGTCCAGGACATCTTGCGGCAGGCAAGGAAAATCTCGGCCCATTTCAGAAGATCTTACACGGCCATGGCTCGCCTTGCTGACATTCAGCGGCGACACCATCTGCCGGTCAGACGTCTTATTTGCGATTGCCCGACGCGATGGAACTCAACCTTCTATATGCTTGATAGGCTGCTCCAGCAGAAACGTGCAGTTAACGTCTACCTGTATGAACTCTGCGAAAGAAACGGTTCTGGGGAGCTGGGTTTTTTTTCACCGCGCCAGTGGCTGCTCATGCGCGACACATGCAGACTTCTGCGGCCATTTGAGGAGATCACCAAACTGGTCAGTCGCAGCCATGGCGCCATCAGTGACATGGTACCTTATGCCTTCTTTCTGGAGCGTGCATTGCGTCGTGTCATTGATCAGGCTGTGGAGGAGCAGGAGCGGGAAGATGAGGAAGTCGCAATGCTGGATGAATTCCCAGGGGGGGCTACTCTATCTGAGACAAGTCAACAACAGGAGTCTGATGAGGAGTCAGAGGAGGATGGTGCCGGGGCGGATGAGCAGGAGCAAGAAGAGCATGCTTTAAACCTTTCTGGGATCCCTGTTGTGCGAGGATGGGGAGAGGAGAATGAAGAGGACGACATTATCCTGGATGATGAGCAGGAGCCAGGCCACCACACCGCTTCCACTTTAGTGCAAATGGGGGCCTTCATGCTCCAGTGTTTTAATAGGGACCCCCGTATAAAAAGCATGAGGGTCAAGGACCAGTACTGGGTGGCAACGTACTTAGACCCCCGGTACAAACACAAAATGGCGGAAATGTTACCGCCGTCGCAGAGGGCTGTCAGAATGCAGCACTTCCAGGCCTTGCTTCGAGAAATGCTGCATTCTGCTTTTGCGTGCGCTGGCAGAGGAGCAATTCCCACTCCCAGAGAAGGATTTGCGGGTACCAATCCAACAGCGCCTGCAAGAAGAGGCCGGTTTGAAGATGTGTTGGTGACTTCGGATATGAGGTCATTCTTTCAGCCGACCCATCGACAGGTGTCATCCGGATCCAGCATCAGGGAACGCCTAGACCGTCAGGTGTCCGACTACATTGGGTTAACGGCCGATGTGGACGCTCTGAGGAGTGATGAACCCCTAGACTACTGGGTGGGCAGGCTTGACCTCTGGCCAGAGCTTGCCCAATTTGCAATCGAACTGTTGGCTTGCCCCTCATCCAGTGTCCTGTCCGAAAGGACGTTCAGCGCAGCAGGGGGGATTGTGACCGATAAGCGTACTCGCCTAGCTCACCACAGTGTTAACTACCTCACATTTCTAAAAATGAATGAGGCATGGATCTCGGAGGAATTCAACACATGTGACCAGTAGACCATGTATATGTCTATAAACTATTTTTTTAATCAAGCACACAGACCTTCTTAATTCATTTGGCTCACTTCCTTGACCCAAAAAAGCACACCGTACTATATGCCCCTACCCTCCTCTTTGAAGAGGTTGAGCGGTGTCATATTTCTACTGGGGCTGCTTATGATATCCCTGTGCTGTGCTGACTTCCTCCTGGGGGTTCTTATTATGAAGGGATCACACTATCCCTGTGCTGTGCTGACTTCCTCCTGGGGGTTCTTATTATGAGGGGATCACACCATCCCTGTGCTGTGCTGACTTCCTCCTGGGGCTGCTTACGGTGCTGCTGTCAGTGCTGTATGTCACGGTGCTGCTGTCAGCGCTGTATGTCACGGTGCTGCTGTCAGCGCTGTATGTCACGGTGCTGCTGTCAGCGCTGTATGTCACGGTGCTGCTGTCAGCGCTGTATGTCACGGTGCTGCTGTCAGCGCTGTATGTCACGGTGCTGCTGTCAGCGCTGTATGTCACGGTGCTGCTGTCAGCGCTGTATGTCACGGTGCTGCTGTCAGCGCTGTATGTCACGGTGCTGCTGTCAGCGCTGTATGTCACGGTGCTGCTGTCAGCGCTGTATGTCACGGTGCTGCTGTCAGCGCTGTATGTCACGGTGCTGCTGTCAGTGCTCTGTATTACGGTGCTGCTGTCAGATGCCTCTATCACGGTGCATGTGTCATTCCGGTATGTCACGCTGCTGGTGATCATCTCCTGCACCCTCTTCTTTGCCTACCCTGGTCCCTGACCTTCCCTCTCCTCCATTGCCTTCATTAGCTCCATAGTCCTGAATTGTTAGAACAATTTCCCAAATAAAATAAAAATGCTTGTAGTTATCGATCCCAAATTCACCTCATACATGTATTATGTCATTGTCCAGATGGTGGGACTACGTTTTACCCCCTAATAATTACCACGTGGCCGCAAATTCGACATGAAGGTTTGCAAAGTTCGCCTCCCATTGAAGTCAATGGGGCCCGCGGCGAACGTTCGGTTTCGCGAACGTTTGGGTCCGTTCGCATTTCGCGTTCGCGAAACGTCCCGTCGGAAGTTCGTCCATCACTAGTTACCATTTCATCCATTTTTGAGATAAGCATGTGTTGTTTGTATGGGTTTCTGTGGCTAAGCATGTGTTGTTTGTATGGGTTGCTGTGGCTAATCATGTGTTGTTTGTATGGGCTCCTGTGGCTGATTGAGGTGTAGTTAAACCCACCTGGTGCCTTTTCTGCACTTGACTAGCCTGGGGGATGGGTGGTTGATAGGTTTTCAATTTCACAGTAAGAGATGGCATACACCCTACAACTAAATCATCTCATACGTTTTTCAAACTGATTCATATCAGATGCATTCAAGAGGCTGCCTCTGCCAACTCACTGCATGTCCATGCAGTTGTGCTTTCGAGATCGGTCGTGTATTTTCATTGATTGTCCCACACTCGGACCGCTACACAATCGTTGTTGCAGGTAGGATTTTGACGTTACCACTCCTACTAAACTCGAATCCTTACGTTATCATGTTTGTTTCGCAAAAGTCGCACTTACGGCTCCGTAAGTCTTTCTATGTCATCTTTCATGTATTTCATACTTTCTACCCAACGCAGGTTTACTTGAGCCAGTTTCAAACCCTACACCTCTTATGAAATATTCACTTCACCTAACTGACCCCCTACACCTCTTACTGGATAGCGAACACTCACCAATCAGCCGATTCGAATCTAGTCGCAAACCTCGCTTCTACGGTTCGGATCCTTGGCAATCACAAGCCCCTTCAACCCCCATCACCATTCAGTCAATCCAAACCCAGCAATACGGTTTGGATCCGACATACGAGCCCCTCAGTCACCTCGAATCTACGGCCGATTCTAATCTAGTCACAGCATCGGCACAATGATTCGAGTCCTCGCCAAATGCAAACCGAGCCGAATCCTGTTGCATCACCGACTTAAATGAGTCAAATCTTTAACAGACTTTTCCACCAGTGCTCGCACCCAGCCCAGTTCGAACTGTACAAATTCAGCAGTACTTATGTTCACTTTCTCAGTCTATCCATGCATGATCATACACAATTCTCTCCACCAATTTGTTCAGTGTTGCGCACGGTCATTCATACATAATCACATTTCCGCGAAAACCCTTTTTTTTCGCCTTTCAACAAGGCTGCGTTCTTGCAATCGCTTCAAATCTTTCTGCTTTTGGCTTAAAAACGGCCAACATCTCCAGTAGCAACACGGCTACTCATACGTTTTCTCTATCCCTTTTCCCCTTTCAGGTCAGTAAGGTTGCCAGTTGGTCCATCCTATGCCAGGATTTAGAATTTTTTGAATTTTTATAATTTTTGTCAAGGGCTTGCATTTCTTCACCAGGGGGTCAGCTACAGCCCCAAAACAGCTCTTTGCAATCCCCCTTCTCAAACTATTTCCATATCACCCTACTACAGGTTCTTGGTCAACCCAGTCTCCCAACCGAGACTTCACTACTAGGGCTTCAAGTCAGACGCGTAGTTAAAAAAATAAAAAATAAAATAAAAAAGGGACCCCCCCCTTTTTTTTTCCTTTCTCTTGAACACATTTTCACAACATATTTGACTTCATATACACAATTTGAATGGCTCCTGAGGCGTTAGCAACTGCACATACTTCTCTGCATTTCCCTCTGTTTTCGAAGCACAAGCCTTCACTTTGCAGACAAGGTTGTCTAATCTCCTTACTTGCTGGCAGTGCAATCATTAGCAGACCGAACACACGTCAATAAACTACAGATCACAACATTCCTACTTAGAATACCAGACTTCAGCTACCCTTCCCAGTCCGCCCTGGGGGCTCTGGTTCACTAGTCTGTTCCAAGCACAGACAGACACCGACAGACAGACACAGACAGACACAGACAGACACCCGAGCTATCGGTTACCTAGCCAGTCAGCTCCTGGCTCACCTCGGTTGTCACACATTCTTTTGAGTTTTCTGAAGTCACACTCAAAAGCGCTCGAGCGCAAACCAACTGTCCTTCCTGTTTTCCTTCCGCCTTTCATCTTATCTACCCAAACACATCTCTCCCCTTCTACCTTACCTTAAACATATGCATTCCCTCCCCTTGCTTTTAGCTGACGCCATGTTGCAGGCAGACAGCAAGGACTTCGCCTCAGCTCTGCCATCAGACTTTGCGGGGTCTTAGCCCTTGTATACACGGTCGTAGAATCTGTCGGAATGAGTCTTATTGGACCGTGTCGTCAGATAATCCGACTGTGTGTGGTATGCCTCGGACTGATTCCGTCCAAATCTCCGTCCGACCCGATTTTCCAACATGTTGGAAATATTTCCCGACCAACTGGGCCGGACAGACCTAATCCGATCATGTGTAGAGAATTCCGATCAGACAAAGTGCCACGCATGCTCAGATCAAATTCCTACATCAAAGCTATTGGCTACTAGCCTGAATGTAGTCCCATCGTAACGAAATTACGTCATCACGTTCTGAAAGATCGGATTTTTTGCCAACTTGGCCCGACCGTGTGTATGCAACAGTTTCGGACACAATCCGTCGGACTAAATCCGACGGGCAAAATCCGACGGATTTGGTTACCAAAATCTCCGACCGTGTGTACGTGGGCTTACAGTTTCACAAGAGCTTGGACCATTAAAAAAAATTATTATGAAATAAATAACAATGTAAAAAAAAAATGAAATATACATATATATATATATATATATAAACAAGCTCATAGCAGAACTGCGTCGCAGAAGTAATTCCTACCCTGCCACAGCCAGGAAACCAAGCTTTTAGGCTACTGTTTCCACCACCAGTGGCAGCCCTTCCAGGCACCACTTCAGTCGATCTTCTTTGCGACTACTCAGCTGCACTCCTGGGTGACCACACTGTCAATAGTAGTCACCAAAGTCCAAGCAGAATGACAGCCCTGGAGGTACACCCAGCCGTGCCCCTACCAGCTCTAGTCACATTCACTTACAGGTACGCCCAACATCTGCACCACTGTCTTCCCTGCACAGCTTGTCCTAGCAGGGCATTAAGGAGGACATCTTGGATGACAATGACGTTAACTTAGCATCCCTCTTCATAGCAGTACACAACTTGGCCCAGAACAAGTCATATTCGTGGGGAGGCTAAGGGAGGTGGAGCTACAGAAGATGGCGCCACACACCAGCTGAACGCCGCAGCCAAAGGCGCACCTCCCCGGCGAGCTGAAAAGCATGCTGTGCTAACTACTGACACTGCCTATGCCTATGTCTATGCCTATGCCTATGCTTAGCTACTGAAGTGACTGAAGCAACGATCGTGTGGAGCTCAAATATCCTGCCGTCGGTGGAGCCAGATATAGAAATCTATGTACCCCTCACGCTAAGGAGCTTGCTAGACGCGGACGAGCGGAGGAGAAGGAGCGAGGGAGATCAGCGGACGGAGGTCCGCTCCGGAGCTCCAGACCCAGGACGTGGTTTACTGACTGCGGAGGCGATCGCTTGCTGAGACCTCCCCCTAGTGAGAGAGCGGAGCGTGGAGATTCCGAGACATCCAGAGGGAGAGGACGCCGATGCGGCTGACGAAGAGAGGGTTCTGGAGGGGGTAAGGAAGAGAGAACGGCCGTAATATTGTGGCTGTGTAGACTGATAGACTGATAAACTGAAATTACTCTCCCCTCCTGTCCCCCCATGCCCCCCATGTCCCGCGAACTGCTTTGAGAGGACTGCTGTATTGGATTATTCCTTCAGGAATTGCCTGGGGTCTTTGGTGGATATAGAAATCAGTTCATGCCTAGGTTTATATAATTAACCCCTTTAAATATCAAACTGGATGAAAGACCTATGGCGTGGTTGGTGCACTGGGGCTGAGAGGTGAATTCGATCGGACGGTAGAAGCGGAGTGGATTGCCCCAAACAAAACATTTATCTCAGCAGATTGAACGAAGGTTTTGGATGATATGATATTTTGAGAAAACTTGATAGAGTTTTGGGGGTACCTGAAATATGGACTCTATATGAACTATAAAAAATAATGCTATCAAATCCGCTATAAACAGAGAAAGCGTGACCTTGGAGGAGTTATTGGACTGTTTTTTTGTATTCCCCCCCCCCTTTCTTTTTTTTTTTTTTTTTTACTACGGATATTTTACTTCGGATATTGAGTTGAATGGATATTAAGATGTGTGTGCTGGAATCCTCTTTTTCTTTTTGATACAGCTGAAGTTAAAAGTTATTTGACACCGCTTCTCCTCCTGTGTAGAGATTAAGAGACTAGGATTAGAGCATACATCTGTATACCTAACACAACAACTTGCCTCTTTTCCCCCTCCCCACATTGTCACCTGCACCCTCCCCCCCTTCTTTTTTTTGTGGGGGTAAATAAAAAGGATACAGGGTTCGGACTAAAAAATGTTTTGGTAAAAAGTAAAAAGTAGACAAACTAAGAAATAATAAGCACCCCCCTCCCCCCCCCCCCCCTATCCCTGCTGTTGGGAGCATTCCATCTCCCCTTCCTTCCCCCAAAAAAAATTTTTTTTTTTTTTTTTTTTGGAATACTTTTGCAATTTTGCCATTATATGCACTTTCTGGCAATTTTGCACTCTCTGCACTTTTTGTAGTCTTCCCCCCCCCCCCCCTCCCCCTTTATTTTTTTTTATTTTTTTTGTACAAAATTATTGGTTCTTTAAATTTTTTTTATTTTTTTTTCCCTGCACCTGTTGCATTAATTGCACTTATTTATCCATCACATTTTTTTTTTTTAGCACTTTTAACCTTTGGCACTTTTTGCGCTTTTTGCACTTTTTGGCAATTTCATTATCTCTAGCACTTTTTGCACTTTGTGCATCTTTCTTGCACTTTTTGCATTTAACTCAAAAAAAAAAGAAGGAAAACCCTTCTCTACCCTTTTCTTTTAAGAGTGAGGATACACAATATATATAATATATAGTTTTGGAAAAATTATATAAAAATTGCATAATATTGAGGATGTATTGTAATTGAAAACGGATTTGTATACAAATATATTGGGGGAAGTGGAGAGGGAAGGGGAAAAGAAGAAGGGAACAAACAAAGAAAGAGTGTCTGCTCCCCAGGAGGAGCTATAATCTGGGGGAGACTAGGTTGGTAATAGAGCTAAATAATATTAACGCTTAGTTACGTAAATTTGAAAGATTAAACCGAAGGGGAAGGAGGGAAGAAAGGATAATGGTAAGGAGGGGAGCCAAAGCGGGACAAACAGAAAGTGGGAAAGGGAACTCTATAAAAACTTATATGGCCCAGGGCAGAGTAGATCAGAGGGAAGAAAGGGAGGCTGAAAGGGGAGAAGGAACATCACCTGCCCGTGAAGAACAGACAAGTAAAAAACCTAATATAGAGGAAGGTATAACTCCACAGAAAAGCTTGAAAGAACGACATCAACAAAAAGAATTAGGAAAGATGTGGGAACCAGAAAAAGAAGGAATCAATCCCCAATCACTCCCTACTAAACAGGACATGGCAGAAATGATGTCACATTTGGAGGGGATGATTAAGGGAGAATTAAAGGCAACCCGTGCAGATATTCATAACGTATTAAAAAGGGTAGAAGAATCGGAAATACAACTAGAAGAGCATAAAAAAGCTATTTCGGAACTACAAAAAAGGGCGGATATGGACTGGATAGAAATGAGAAATATTAGATATAAATTAGAAGACCAGGAAAACAGGAACAGGCGTAATAATTTAAGAATCCGTGGTCTACCAGAATCCGTGAAAAACACTGAGTTGGAGACTGTGCTTCGAGAAGTCTTTAATAAAATAATGAAAAAAGAAGTAACATCTAATATAGCTTTTGATAGAATACACAGAATTCAAACAAAAGAGAAGCCAAGACCTGAGACGGAGAGAGATGTGATTGCGAGGTTTACTCAATACGAAATAAAACAACAAATTCAGCAAGATGCAAGAAGTTCTGAAACTATTAAATATGAGGGAGCTACGTTGCTTTTCTTTTCTGACCTCTCACAAGAGACACTGAGTCGGAGGAGGGCACTGAAACCCCTAATAAATCAACTACAAGAGAAGAAGATCACTTATAGATGGGGCTTCCCCGCATGCCTGATAGCTAAAAACCAAGGGATATCAGCCATCTTAAGATTCCCAGAGGACTTGAAAGAATTTTGCAATAAACTGAATATACCATGTGTTAATCTAGAAAACTGGGAGAAAAAAACCCTAGACTGGACGAAATTAAGAGAACAACCTTGGAACAGAGTGTAGGGCCTCTTCTCCTCTATTTCCTCTTTCTTTCTCCTTTGCTGGATTAGGGGGGAGGAGAGGGGGGGGGGGAAGAGGCAAAAATTGTGGTAAATAAATATTAACAGGCTGATAGGAAGGAATAGGGGAAGTAAAGGGGAAGGATAGGGGAAGAGAAAGGAAAGGGGAAGGGAAGAAAGGGAGCGGGGGAAAAGAGGGGAAAAGAGGAGAAGGAAGAAAGAAAGAAATAGGGAAAAATAAAGGTTCTAGGCAAGGATGATTTTGAGTAGGCTCGCATGGAGGGGAGGTATGCGCCGGGGGCAGGGCGGTGCCCGCGTGCCCCCCCGAGACCACCTCCAAGAGGGGGTGAGGCTCGGGGGCTCACGCGGGCACTTATACTCCCTCAAGGAAGGTCCTACCAGGGCTGGGGTCTGGTAAATAGGCACTAGCCTGGAGGACGGTAACATTGATATTCAATGTGTAAAGGTTGGGGGGGTGGGAAGGGAGGGAGGAAAATATCGGGGGGGAGAATATGTTGTTTCACATTTATTAATGAAGGGTGTACTGACTGGATCGATCTAGGTAAAAAATATACGTTTAATTCTGTTTTTGATTTCACGATGGAATGTCTATGGTGGACTATAACCGATCTCCATGAAAGATGGCCCCGTTGAAGATTGTTACATATAATGTTAGAGGGTTAAATAGTCCCAATAAGAGGTATCAGATTCTGCAGGAACTGAAAAAATGGTCATCAAATATTGCTTTCCTACAGGAAACTCATCTTAAATGGTCCCATAATAGCGGCCTGAAGTCTAAAAATTATCCAACTTGGTTTCATGGATACTCCTCTAGTAAAAGGGCAAGAGGAATCGCTATTGGGTTTGACAGAAATACCCCTTTTATTTTAAAGGCTATGGAATCGGATTCTGAAGGGAGGTATCTATTTATCAAAGGTTCAATCTTTAATAAAATGTATACGTTGGTTAGTATCTACTGCCCTAATTATCTCCCCTGCCCTTTCTTTGGGAAAGTGTTGAATAAATTAGAATGTTTTAAGGAAGGAGGGGTGATTATGGCAGGGGACCTTAACTTTGTATTCGATCCAACCCTGGATGCCCAACCCCCATCCCTACGCTCAGAAGGTAAATACCTAAAGATAATTAAACAAAAATTACATAGACAGCAACTAGTGGAGGTGTGGAGAATTGCGCATCCAGGGGGAAAGGATTTTACCTATTATTCCCAGGTACATCACTCTTATTCAAGAATCGATTATATCCTCTTAGACCATCAGCTTCTGGAGGGGTTAAAGGAAGTAGAAGTAAAATCAATAACTCTCTCAGATCATGCCCCCGTTATGGCTGTTCTGGACCTGGAGGATATACCGATCAGGCAAAGAGTATGGAGGCTGGATGAATCCCTCTTGCATGACCATAAAATATTTGAGGCTTTGGAAAGAGATATGAACTTATTCTTTAAAGAAAATAATGTAGAGAATATTACACCAACTTTGTTGTGGGAGACCCACAAGGTATATATGAGAGGGAGATTGATAGCAGAAGCAGCTAAGAGGAGAAAAATAAGGTCAATGCGAAAATCACTGATCTTACAGGAAATCCAGGAGTTGGAACAGTTACATAAAGGGTTAAATGACCATAAAATAATGGATGAACTTATGGGAAAAAGGGAGGCACTGAGAGAGATACTGGAACAGGAAACCAGGCAGGCCTTTTTAAAGTCCGCTAAAAGACAATATGAATTTGGTAATAAACCGGGGAGAATCCTGGCAGGGGTAATTAAACCTAGAAGAAATTTTAATTATATTGCAAAAATTAAAGATAAGAAGGGAGTAATGAAATATGCAACAAGAGACATCAGTAACATCTTCTCAGAATATTACCAACTACTGTATAAAGTAAATGGCAACCAGGACCCCAAGGATAAACAAAAGAGAAGGGAAAAAATTGAACAATATCTCCGAAAGGTAGATCTACCGAGGATAGCAGAGGAGGATGTTGGTATGCTCGATAGGGATATCTCTAAGGAGGAAATAGAGAGAGCAATTAAAGATAGTAAGAATGGGAAGAGCCCAGGGCCCGATGGATACACGTCATTATACTTTAAAAAGTTTCTGGGACCATTGACACCTTATTTCCATCAGTATATGAATTCAATTGGGGAAGGAAGGGAGATACGGAAGGAAGCTCTGGGGGCCTTTATAACTATATTAGCAAAGGAAGGGAAAGATCCAACATTATGCTCTAGCTTTAGACCTATTTCTCTGATTAATGAGGATGTAAAAATTTATGCAAGGATTTTAGCCGAGAGGCTGAAACAGCATATGCCAGATTGTATAGAAGGAGATCAGGCAGGTTTTGTACCTGGAAGGGAGGCGAGGGATAATATACTGAGGACAACCCTCTTAATGCAGGAAGTTAAGAAGAGGAAGCAGTCTTCCCTTTTTCTATCGGTCGATGCGGAAAAGGCCTTTGATAGGTTAGAATGGGAATATATGTTGCAGACATTATATAAATTTGGTTTAGGCCCAAGAATGCTGAGGTGGATAGAGGCTTTATACTCTAACCCTACAGCTCAGATTCAGGTGAATGGGACCCTATCAAACTCTTTTGGGCTTTATAATGGTACACGTCAGGGATGTCCACTATCTCCCTTACTTTTTGTATTCTCTCTAGAACCTCTTTTGGCATCTATAAGAGCGAACCATGGCATTGAGGGAATAAAGGTCTCAGAGAATGAGCATAAGATATCTGCATTTGCAGATGATATTATGCTCTATATAACAAACCCCAAACAGTCCCTTCCTAGGATTCTGCAGGAGCTGGAGGAATACGGGAATGTCTCGAACTTTAAGATCAATAGAGAGAAAACTGAGATATTAAATGTCTATACTTCCCCAAAGGAGAGAAGAGAACTTAGAGCTATTTTCCCCTTTGTGTGGAAAGAGAGGGGCCTGAAATACTTAGGAGTATACTTATCGACATCAGTTACAGATTTATATCAAGATAACTATCTCCCTCTTTTAAATAAAATTAAACAAGATCTTAAAGGATACCCTGCACATAGACTGTCATGGTTTGGCAGGATAAGCGTAATTAAAATGATGATTCTTCCAAAGGCTCTATATATCTTTCAGAGCCTCCCGATAAATATCCCAGGGGCCTACTTTAAAATTATTAAATCCCTGATTCAGAAATTTATATGGAACAAAAGAGGAAGTCGTGTCTCTTATAAGATAATGAATAGACCTAAGGATAAGGGAGGGGTATCTCACCCAGATTTTCAAAAATACCATTCAGCAGCGGTAATGAGGAGGATTCTGGATTGGGTTTATAACGCCCCATATAAAAAGTGGGTACCACTGGAAGATAATATGAGTAATGTTGCCCTGAGTCAGACCATTTGGATTCCAATGAAGTTTAGGGGTCTCCCTAGAGGAATATCCCCGATTACAATGGAAACATTAAGAACATGGGATGGGGTACTTAAAGGTACAGAAGGACAAAATAATAATAGCCCTCTAATGCCCCTGTCAGGAAATAACTATTTTCCCCCGGGGAAAGAAAATAAAATGTTCCTGAAGTGGACTCATAGGGACATATTAAGATTAAGGGATGTGATAAAAGTAAATAGCTTATGCTCATTAGTGGAGATACGAGAGAAATACGGTAGAACACCATGGGATGGATGGAGATACAGACAACTCCAACATTTTGTTGAGTCCCTTCCAAAACCTCTCCGCTCTGGTGACAATTTAAATCCTTGGGAGAAATTGATTGACCGAGGAGGAGCGGGCAGACAGGGGATCTCTAAAATATATAGGACCTTAATATCTTTAATGGAGGATGAGGCGATGCCTGCTTTTGGGAGATGGGAAGGGGAATTGAATCAATCAATCCCAGAAAAACTGAAAGGGAAAGTTATAGACTATACCCACTCCACTTCAATAGATACAAAGATCCAAGAAATGAATTATAAATTATTGGTTAGATGGTATTATGTTCCATCGAAAATGCATAAGATTAACCAAGACTTATCACCCCTTTGCTGGAGAGAATGTGGGAGGGAGGGAACTCACGCCCATATATGGTGGCAATGCAGTGCAATCCAGTTATATTGGGAAAAAGTGGTGGGCTTAATTAAAGAGATCGATGGGAAGGAAATAGAACTGGATCCCTGGAAATGTCTGTTTCACGCAACCGAGGGCCCCAGGGAAAAATATAGAAGAGCATTAACTCCATTTTTGCTGAACGCAGCGAAAGTACTGATCCCGAGATACTGGAAAGTAAAGGAAACACCAGGGATAAGAGATTGGTTTAGGGAAATAGACAGAATGAGGATTATGGAAGAATTAATATACCTTCAAAGGGGAGCCGAAATGAGATTCCAGGCGACTTGGAGGAACTGGATGGAATTTAGAAAATCCTCAATATATCTTGGAATTATGGGGGATGGAGTGGGCGTCTAGGGGAGGGAGGTTGGATGCATATACTTCATAACCCCTTATATTTTTTATTTTTTTTATAAAGGAAGGAAGAAGAAAGAGGGGAGGAGAGAAGGGAAGGAAAGGAAAAGAAAAAGAAAAAGACATTTTTTTTTTTTTTTATTTACTTATTCATTTATTTATTTATTTATTTATTTTTGTGGGGGGAGGAGATGGGGGGACCCCTTGTTTTAGGGTCCTTTAGGGGTTTTTTTTTTTTTAGGTAGAAGGGAGTGGGGATGGAAGGAGAGGAATCCCCACCTTACACAAATCACAAATTGGAATTAAGAAAAAGCGTCACGTGGGAGGGGTAACAATAAGGGCAAGATAAAATCACAAAAGGATAATTTTGAACACACGAGGAGAGGAGGATGGGGTTTTTTTTTTTTTTTTCTTCCCTTCTCGGGATATTTAGGATCGATCCGGTCGGGCACCCAATGTGTACTTTTTTTTACTGTCTGTTTTTATGTGAATGTTGAAAATACTGAAATAACATGAATGTTAAACAAAGTGATTTCTAATAGTATGTATAAGGAATATTTTTTACTGTTTTTTTGTAAATGTGGAAAACGAAATAAACAATATTTAAAACTAACATATTCGTGGGGAGACGTCCCCATCATCCTGAAGGCCAGAGACCCTTTACCTAATCGCAAGCTCACTGTCACAGAGTTTGTGCTAGCCTTGGGGACAGTCAGAGATGTTCTATGCAGGGCAACCCCAACAGGAGGGTAGAATTGGACCCGTATCTGCATGCAGCATTGGATCTAGGTCACAAGTACGCAGGGTGCTCATTTTTTGACTTTCACCACTCATTTTCAGCCAAGGCAGCAGCCAGACTCAAGGTGATCCTTTATCTCCCACCTTTTAGTGTTTCTCTCCCAGGTACAAGACCCTGACTAAATCCTTAAATTAGATGTGCCAGCAATAGCAAATCTGCCCATGGGAGGCAAATTTCTCACAAATTGGAATGGCATGCCAATGTTCATTCCCTCAGCATCTCCCTCTTCACCTCAGGTAGTCATGGACACCACAGCCTCCACAGGTCCTCACCTCAATTTTTGGCCATCTTGGGTTTACAGGGCCATGGCCGTCAGAAATCCTCTTGATTCCTGGGTTCAGTTAGTCCTCCTCTTTGTTCGACCTCTACCCCATTATTGCAGCAGCTCAAGTCTGGTGCAACAACTGGGCAGGACAAACAGTGATGTTCCAAGCCACAGCCAGTATTATAAATAAAGGAGGTCCAAGTCGCTGGCCATCATGGCCTTCCTGCGCAGGCTGGTGCCACTATCCCCACAGCACCAATCTAACATCCTCTGCATCTACATCCTAGACAAATGCAATAATCTGGTCGACGCACTACCCGTTAACTTTGCTTCATTATTTTTGCAGGAACCTGGAACCGACCCGACCATGTCTCTTATCCCACATTGGTTGTAGCTAACCTCGGATTCAAACAACACCTTCACGATGCTACCTGCCTTATTAATCTATCATTATCTCACAACACCCTGAAGGCCTATCGTACAGCCTAGAAAATCTATGACAGGTTACTAGCCTCAAACCCCAGGGCAATACCAGGAGATCTCCATCACATCCTGGCCTTCATATCATGCCGCCACACAGTTGGCATTGACACACAATACCATTAGACTCTACTTAGCTGACATCCAGTATTTCATCCCCTTATGAGATCCTAACAAACCGTCTTGTTTGCCGCCCATACGGTCAAGACCATGTTGTGTGGTATTCACAGGCAATGACCCCAAATCAGTATCAAATGGCTACCCATCACCAGCACCATATTCTGAGACGTGTCTTTCATCCTGTCACATTCCCCTTTTGGTTAATTTCAGCCTGGTCGTTCAAGCAGCCATCTACCTGGCTTTCTACGGCTTCTTACGCCCCAGTGAATTCAGTCCCTGTCCCAGTTGTAAGATGTTACGTAGACGCCACCTCACACGCCATCAGACTTACTTAATTTTGCACCTCAGGGTGTCCAAAACACAACAGTCCGGTCCAGGGGTTGATATCAAACTTTTCCAAACTCTCGAAACCTGGTGCCCCGTGTCCATTCTAGATGAGTTATTAGCTCACCTTTCTGATCCCTCGCAGGACAGCCCATTACTACCGTTTCCGATTAGTACCCTAAGCAGCAACCAGTTAATTAGTCACGTCAGGATCCTTTTGAGCAAATTAGGCCTTGACCTTGGCCATTTTCTTGGACATTCTTTCGCATTGGAGAAGCATCAGCAGCCTCATGAAACGGGGTCAAAAGATGGGCAGGCGGGAATCCACCTGCTTTACTCGATACATCCCCAATCCACAAGTGGAAATGTCATGAGCCTTCAGCGACCTTAATAATTACCTCCCTAACCAAGTCTTTTGTGCCCTTCTCTTGACATATTGCCCAGCAGACCAGGGCTCACCGCCCAGCTCACCAGGGCTTACCTTACAGCAGGCCAGGGCACGCTTCAGGTCTATTTTATGTTGTTAGTCTTGTGACGTGTTTATGTGTTCTTTCATATCTCTTGGAGCGGAGGGCTCAGACCATAAATATATATATATATATATATATATATATATATATATATATAAAATACACTGCAGCTAACTGAATCACTTGCCTGCCTGAAGTAGTGTGGGGCATGGACTTAGTCCCCCTGAGCCATGAGTGGCCAAAGTCACCCTGCCTTTGGCCAATTATGGTTCTCTTAGCAGAGGGCGCTGTGATTGGCCAAAGCATGCAGGTCATGGTGCATGCTTTGGCCAATCATCATACAGCAATGCACTGCGCTCCCACAGTGCATTATGGGCCGTTACGCGCCACTTGAATTTGGCGCGATTGGCCCATAATGTTCGTTTTTTGACGAACAGGCGGACAGCTAATGCTCATCCCTAATTTCTATGTGTATTGATACATATATGTACTATATATGCAATTTCCCCTTTTAGATCCTTCCCATTGTGACAACACCCATTTCTCAACACCATATAGCTCCTGCCTCTCTAGGCTGCATTTTGGGGGAATCTCTCCGGGACTATTTTGAGTGGACCTTCGGTCATATCAGGTGTGGTGTCAAAGAAAAGCAATGCTTGGCCCGCTGATGCATGCTTTTAAGCTTCACAACATGGTTTTATGACATATCACTTAAAATTTAGGTCAGTTCAGTTGCATTATTTGGTTCTGCTCATACAGCTGTGCTGATAAGTTTACATACCCTGGCAGAATTTATGATTTCTTGGCCATTTTTCAGAGAATATGAATAATAACACAAAAATGTTTCTTTCACTCATGGTTAGTGTTTGGCTGAAGCCATTTATTATCAATCAACTGTGTTTAAGTTTTAAAATATTTTTTGATAACATGCACACAAGTTGACACAAAGGAGTTGGAATGGCTTTTAAAGGTAACAATCCTCACCTGTGATCTGTTTGCTTGTAATTAGTGTGTTTGCATAAAAGGTCAATGAGTTTTTGGACTCCTGACAGACCCTTGTATCTTTCATCCAGTGCTGCACTAAAGTTTTTGGATTCTGAGTCATGAGGAAAGCAAATGAATCCTCAAAGGATCTGCGGGAAAAGGTAATTGAACTGTATAAAAAAGGAAAAGGATATAAAAAATATATCCAAGGAATTGAGAATGCCAATCAGCAGTGTTCAAACTCTAATCAAGAAGTGTAAAATGAGGGGTGCTGTTGAAACCAAACTATGGTCAGGTAGACCAACTAAAATTTCAGTACAACTGCCAGCAAAATTGTTTGGGATGCAAAGAAAAAGCCACAAATAACTTCAGGTGAAACACAGGACTCTCTGAAAACATGTGGTGTGGTTGTTTCAAGATGCGCAATAAGGAGGCACTTGAAGTAAGATGGGCTGCATGGTCGAGTTGCCAGAAGAAAGCCATGATGCAAATGCCACAAAGTATCCCGCTTACAATACGCCAAACAGCACAGAGAAAAGCCTCAAACCTTCTGGCACAAAGTAATTTGGAGTGATGAGACCAAAATTTAGCTTTTTGGCAACAACCATAAACACTACATTTGGAGAGGAGTCAAGGCCTATGATGAAAGGTACACCATTCCTAATGTGAAACACGGAGGTGGATCGCTGATGTTTTGGGGATGTGGGAGCTACAAAGGCACAGGAAATTTTGTCAAAATTGATGGCAAGATGAATGCAGTATGTTATCAAAAAAATACTGGAGGAACATTTGCATTCATCAGCCTGGAAGTTGCACATGGGACGTACTTGGACATTCCAACATGACAATGATCCAAAACACAAGGCCAAGTCGACCTTTCATTGGCTAAGGCAGGATAAAGTGAAGATTCTGAAGTGGCCATCTCAGTCTCCTGACCTCAATATCATTGAGCCACTCTGGGGAAATCTCAAACGTGTCGTTTATAATAGACAGCCCAAGAATTTACAGGAGCTGGAGGACTTTTGCTAAGAGGAATGGGCAGCTTTACCATCTGAGAAGATAAAGTGCCTCATCCACAAATGCCACAAAAGACTCCAAGCTGTCATTGATCTTAAAAGGGGCAATACATAGTATTAAGAACTGGGGTATGTAAACTTTTGATCAGGGTAATTTGGGTAGTTTCTGTTGTCATTATGATTTAAAAAGAGTAAACACAGTTTATTGATAATAAATGGCTTCATCCAAACACTAAACATGTGTGAAAGAAAAGTTGTTGTTATCATTCATATTCTCTGAAAAATGACCAAGAAGTCATAAATTCTGCCAGGGTATGTAAACTTATGAGCACGACTTTATATATACTGATATATGTAATTGTATACTAATATTTAACTTTATCTTGCAGAAAGTTATATGTATTGTCTGGACACCTCTGAAGAAGGAGTCTTACGTGTACGCGTTAGGTGTCTGTATCAATTATTTTTAAAATCTATGTATGGTTGCCATCAATACCATTTCCACTTGATGTTTTGAATATATATAGTTTGTAATAAAATTTGATATCTATTTTTTACTACTTATTGACTTTATTGACCAGTGCCGCCATAGTCCCACCCTTTGAGGGATATCTCCATTTCCATTTATTAGGGATGATGGCGCTTATCCACTACAGCCATAATCCATATTGCCAGAAGTACCATGGACCTCACCATGGAGGTAAGCAATGCACAGCCCTCTAATCCTCCTCCAGACCCTATTGCTACCTTTCACACAGTGTCTCAGATATTATTTTAACCACTTCAATACTGGCCACTTTCTCCCCTTTCCTTCCCAAGTCAATTTTTGTCTTTCAGCGCTCTTGCACTTTCAATAAGAATTGTGCGGTCATGCAATACTGTACCCAAATGAAATTTTTATCATTTTGTTCACACAAATAGAGTTTTCTTTTGGTGGTATTTATTCATAAATATTTATTTTTATTTTTTGAGATATAAGTGAAAAAAAGAGCGGAAATTTAGAAAAAAAAAATGTTTGACTTTCTGTTTTAAAAGAAATCCAATAAAATCTAATTTTGTCATAAATGTAAGCCAAAATGTATTCTGCTACATGTCTTTCATAAAAAAATAGCGTTAAGTGTATAATAATTGGTTTGTGTGATCACAGACATATGTAAGCAGATAATCATGTACAGATGTGTGCAGATGATCACGGACATACTGTATGTGTGCAGATGATCATTGGGACATATGATTTTAGTGTTACATATGTGGGGACAGGTGTTTTTACTGTGTGGGGACAGTGTTTTGGGGACACTATTTGGGGGACATTGTCTGGGGACACTGGGCTGATGATCAGTGTGTAAAAAGCAGTAAAAAACAGCTCATACTCACTGATCACTGGCTGGCTGCAGCGATCTGCTCTCCTCTCCTCAATGACAACTTCCGTGTGAGGAGAGAAGAGCTAGTCACCTATCAATCAGCTCTTTATTTACATCACATGACAGCTCTGATGGGACACAGCCATCATGTGATCAGAAGGGCCAATCACAGAGCCCTCCTGCTGATTGGAGATGCGTCATGTCCAGGTGACACGAGCACATCGGGATCGTGCTGCTGCACGGGCACGTGTGGGTGTGATCCCCCTCCTTCTGAGGGATGTTCCTGAACTTCCACTTAGAAGGAGGAAGCTCCCACCTGGCCATATATGTGCAGTGGCTGGGTGGAAGATGGTTAAAGGACATGCTCCTTTTCCTGTGTCCATCCCTTCACTCAGACCTGCTCTCATATGTGCAGTAATTTAAAGTGAAAGTGCAAGAATTGGATGAGAGGGTGGACAGAATAGAAACTTCTATGTGAGTGGGTGAGTGAGTTCACAATGCCCTTCAACACCATGGTGGATGCCCAGACAGCACAATCTGAACATATCACTTTGCTAAAGGATTAGGTAGCGAACCTGGATGACAGGTCCAAGTGGAATAACATCAAAATCAGGGGGGCCCCAGAGTCAGTAACACATGATCAGCTATTGCAGTATGCACAGGAGCTGTTCTCCTCCCTGATTCCCTTTCTCACGAGTCACGCATATGGACCTTTTTATTGACAGGATCCACAGGCTGCCAAAGCCCTCTTTTCTCCTGCCAGAGGTCTGGAGGGATGTCCTCCCCAAAATTAATTTATTCCATGTCAAAGAGCGAATCCTATCAGTGTCTGAAAAAATGGACACTCTCCCTGCTACCTTCTCAACAGTGCGACTACCTCCTGACCTATCTCACCACACTCTTTGACGTTGTGAAATCTTGTGACAATAACTAAAGGCTTATGTAACCTCAAGATCCCACATAAGCAGAAATATCCGGCAACTCTTTCTGTCACCCACCCGACTCAATACGCTAGATGGAGGGTCTGCAAGGTTTTCATCAATGGAACATCCTCTCTGATCACCCGCCATCAGGACCTTATCAAGCTCATCCTGACTTTCTACATCTGAATTGGCAAGTATTCTCCTATAAGCGGTCTGTCAAAAAGAATGCTTCTGGAGTTTCTTGAGCTGTTTTCATCATGTCAGCACCAACTAACCAGCTCCAAAATGGCCCTCCCTTCTACCGTGGTCCCCCTGTTTTCTTGATATGGGTCCCCTTTTTAGACTTTTTTTAGTCTCCTTTGCTGCTTCATGGCTCCCCGTCTTCACCAGTACCATGTTTTCAGTGCATGTTTGGCTCATCATCATACAGTCTTGACCTCTGTGCTTCTACTCAAGGTACTCCTGAAGTCTGCTACAACCTAAACTATAGCACCACTATGCCACCTCCATGATCTACACTTTGCACATCACCAGCTTCTCGCTTTATTCTCATTATGCCGCTGAAATGTTTGCCTCTTAATGCCAAGGGATTCAACCATTCTGCCAAGAGATTCTCCCATTGGAAAGATGCCTCTAAAAACAAGGTTGATATCCTCTGTGTCCAGGAGGACACATTTCCGCATAGACAATGCCTTTTACCCTTAAAAATCTTCATAGGCGACAAAATTCTACAGGTTGCATGTTTTGTGTTACAGAGGAGGTCTAGGGCTAAACGTATTGCTCTCGCTCTACCGATCATGGCAATACCTCACATGTGTGGTTTGATTACTGTTTTCATATGCAGACGCTACTCACATATGCGTTCGCTTCTGCATGCGAGCTCCGCGGGACGGGCATGTTTAAAAACATTTTTTTTTCTTATTTGTTTTTTATTTTTACACTGTTTTAAAAAAAAAAAAAACTTTTATTCCTATTAAAATGAATGTAAACATACCTTGTATTAGAAAAAAAGCATGGCAGGACCTCTTAAATATGAGATTTGGGGTCAAAAAGACCTCATATCTCATATTAACACTAAAATGCAATTAAAAAAAAAACTATTTGTCATTTAAAAAAAATTGAAAAATAAAATGGCCCTTTAAGAGCTATGGGCGGAAGTGACGTTATGACGTTGCTTCCACCCTGCAGTGTCATGGAGATAGGTGGGGGCCATCCTCTCGCCTCGACTCATCTCCATGCACAGCACTGAGAAGGATCCGATCGCAGCCGGTAAGTGGCACCAGATCGCGGGGGGGGGGCCCTCTCCCACTGCTGATAAAAGAGATCTTGCGGCGAATCCACCACAGAGACCACTTTTATCTTGTACCGGACCACCGGCCGAACACGGGGATACCAGGGTTATGGCAGCCAGCTGCTGCCATAACAACGATATCTGTCCCCAATGTAAGGACGTACATAGGTGTGCAGCAGTCTGGAAGTGGCTAAAGTAATCTTCCAGCATCTCCGGGACTTTTTTCCCACCAACACGAACTCTGTCTCATCCTTATGTCCTCTGGAACTCCCATAAAGCCTTTATCCGAGGAATATGTATACAACAAAGGTCTAGAGCCAAGAGAAAATATAACTCTAAATTGTCTGATCTTCTTTCAGAAATCTAGTAACAAATCCCCTCTCTCCCATGCCACTTCACCTACCCTCATTAGACTCAGGGGGCAGTTGAGCATGCACTTAGTGAATTGTTACGACCGACACCTTAGATCTCTTAAACACAACCATTATACTAACGCCAATAAGGCTGGGAAATATTTGGCCAACAAATTGAAATTTGCTCAGGCTAAATCTAAGATCAATCCCCTATCTAATTTATCTCACACTCAAATCCAAAATCACTAACCCACAGGATGTAGTGGACACATTTGTTCATTTTTACAGTACCTTTACAATCCCCAACACACTTGGCATACCGAGTGTTTTTATACATGTATAACCAATCACCATACACTTTTATGTTTGGCTATCAATACCCTCCCTTTGACTCCTTAATCTTCTTATGCAGTCACCAATGATTGATTGATTTCTCTGACAATCAATTGATTGATTTTTAATTAATACATTATAATAGGTTTTTATCATCTATCCCTCCATATATACTTATATATGGGTCCATCTCTTCTATAGACATGTCTGCCTAGTTGTGCATGCACCCACACATTTACACCGTAACACATATCTGTACATATATATATACATACATATGTGTATGTGCTTATTATGACATTTGTGTATTTGATCTTGCAGGCTTGTTTCCTATATATTATTTCATATAAATCAGTTTTTCTACCTTTTTTTATTTACACTCATATCGAGCTATCTCTATATAGACATATCAGGCTAAGTCTCTATTTACACCTGTATCTACCCTTTATTGCTGTTGTTCTCTAATACAGGCATCTGCAGGAGTTAGTGGGTGTTGTGTGCCTCCAGCACAGTATACACCTGTATTTACCCTTTATTGCTGGTGTTTTGTAATACAGGCATCTGCAGGAGTTAGTGGGTGTTGTGTGCCTCCAGCACAATATACACCTGTATATACCCTGTATTGCTGGCGTTCTATAATAAAGGCATCTGCAGGAGTTAGTGGGTGTTGTGTGCCTCCGGCACAGTGTACAGCTGTATCTACCGTTTATTGCCGGTGTTCTATAATAAAGGCATATGCATGAATTAGTGGGTGTCGTGTGCCTCCAGCACAATATACACCTGTATCTACCCTTTATTGCTGGTGTTCTGTAATACAGGCATTTGCAGGAGTTAGTGGGTGTTGTGTGCCTCCAGCCCAGTATACACCTGTATTTACCCTTTATTGCTGGTGTTTTGTAATACAGGCATCTGCAGGAGTTAGTGGGTGTTGTGTGTCTCCAGCCCAGTATACACCTGTATCTACCCTTTATTGCTGGTGTTTTGTAAAACAGGCATCTGCAGGAGTTAGTGGGTGTTGTGTGCCCCCAGCACAGCATACACCTGTATCTACCGTTTATTGCTGGTGTTCTGTAATACAGGCATCTGCAGGAGTTAGTGGGTGTTGTGTGCCTCCAGCCCAGTATACACCTGTATCTACCCTTTATTGCTGGTGTTTTGTAATACAGGCATCTGCAGGAGTTAGTGGGTGTTGTGTGCCTCCAGCACAATATGCACCTGTATCTACCCTTTATTGCCGGTGTTCTGTAATACAAACATCTGCAGAAGTCAGTGGGTGTTGTGTGCCTCCAACACAGCACAATATACACCTGTATCTACCCTTTATTGCTGTTGTTCTCTAATACAGGCATCTGCAGGAGTTAGTGGGTGTTGTGTGCCTCCAGCACAGTATTCACCTGTATCTACCCTTTATTGCTGGTGTTTTGTAATACAGGCACCTGCAGGAGTTAGTGGGTGTTGTATGCCTCCAGCACAATATACACCTGTATCTACCCTTTATTGCTGGTGTTCTATAATAAAGGCATCTGCAGGAGTTAATGGGTGTTCTGTGCCTCCAGCACAGTATACACCTGTATCTACCGTTTATTGCTGGTGTTCTATAATAAAGGCATCTGCAGGAGTTAGTGGGTGTTGTGTGCCTCCAGCATAGTATACACCTATATCTACCATTTATTGTTGGTGTTCTATAATAAAGGCATCTGCAGGAGTTAGTGGGTGTTGTGTGCCTCCAGCACAGCACGATATACACCTGTATCTACCCTTTTATTGCTGGTGTTCTCTAATACAGGCATATGCAGGAGTTATTGGGTGTTGTGTGCCTCCAGCACAGCATACACCTGTATCTACCGTTTATTGCTGGTGTTCTCTAATACAGCCATCTGCAGACGTTAGTGGGTATTGTGTGCCTCCAGCACAGCACAATATACACCTGTATCTACCCTTTATTGCTGTTTTTATATAATAAAGGCATCTGCAGGAGTTAGTGGGTGTTGTATGCCTCCAGCACAGTATACACCTGTGTCTACCATTTATTGTTGGTGTTCTATAATAAAGGCATCTGCAGGAGTTAAAGTGGGTGTTGTGTGCCTCCAGCACAGTATACACCTGTATCAACCCTTTTTGGTTGGTTTTCTCTAATACAGGCATCTGCAGCCTTTACAGTGGGTGTTGTGTGCCTCCAGCACAATATACACTATCCAATTGCTGGTTTTACCATCTCCCTGCAGGCCATTACTATGTCTGGAGGGCCAACAAGGAGAGGCAGACAGTCACGAGCCAAATAAAGAGGGCAAACAGGCTCTGTGTCTAGAGACAACAGTGCTGGTCATGGACGCATTATGCCGAAGACTTGCTAGAGTGGATGACCAAGCCCTCTTCATCCTCCTCATCCTCTATCACCCAGGCTCAGGATCCTAGCAAAGCAGCTGCCAATGCGTTCTCTTCCCTTGTCTCAATGTCATCAGTCACTCCTTCCCTAGACCCACCATGTCCTCCTGAGGAGTCCCCCAAACTGTATAGACATATCAGGCTAAGTCTCTATTTACACCTGTATCTACCCTTTATTGCTGTTGTTCTCTAATACAGGCATCTGCAGGAGTTAGTGGGTGTTGTGTGCCTCCAGCACAGTATACACCTGTATTTACCCTTTATTGCTGGTGTTTTGTAATACAGGCATCTGTAGGAGTTAGTGGGTGTTGTGTGCCTCCAGCACAGTATACACCTGTATATACCCTGTATTGCTGGTGTTCTATAATAAAGGCATCTGCAGGAGTTAGTGGGTGTTGTGTGCCTCCAGCACAGTGTACAGCTGTATCTACCGTTTATTGCCGGTGTTCTATAATAAAGGCATATGCATGAGTTAGTGGGTGTTGTGTGCCTCCAGCACAATATACACCTGTATCTACCCTTTATTGCTGGTGTTCTGTAATACAGGCATTTGCAGGAGTTAGTGGGTGTTGTGTGCCTCCAGCCCAGTATACACCTGTATTTACCCTTTATTGCTGGTGTTTTGTAATACAGGCATCTGCAGGAGTTAGTGGGTGTTGTGTGTCTCCAGCCCAGTATACACCTGTATCTACCCTTTATTGCTGGTGTTTTGTAAAACAGGCATCTGCAGGAGTTAGTGGGTGTTGTGTGCCCCCAGCACAGCATACACCTGTATCTACCGTTTATTGCTGGTGTTCTGTAATACAGGCATCTGCAGGAGTTAGTGGGTGTTGTGTGCCTCCAGCCCAGTATACACCTGTATCTACCCTTTATTGCTGGTGTTTTGTAATACAGGCATCTGCAGGAGTTAGTGGGTGTTGTGTGCCTCCAGCACAATATGCACCTGTATCTACCCTTTATTGCCGGTGTTCTGTAATACAAACATCTGCAGAAGTCAGTGGGTGTTGTGTGCCTCCAACACAGCACAATATACACCTGTATCTACCCTTTATTGCTGTTGTTCTCTAATACAGGCATCTGTAGGAGTTAGTGGGTGTTGTGTGCCTCCAGCACAGTATTCACCTGTATCTACCCTTTATTGCTGGTGTTTTGTAATGCAGGCACCTGCAGGAGTTAGTGGGTGTTGTATGCCTCCAGCACAATATACACCTGTATCTACCCTTTATTGCTGGTGTTCTATAATAAAGGCATCTGCAGGAGTTAATGGGTGTTCTGTGCCTCCAGCACAGTATACACCTGTATCTATCGTTTATTGCTGGTGTTCTATAATAAAGGCATCTGCAGGAGTTAGTGGGTGTTGTGTGCCTTCAGCATAGTATACACCTGTATCTACCATTTATTGTTGGTGTTCTATAATAAAGGCATCTGCAGGAGTTAGTGGGTGTTGTGTGCCTCCAGCACAGCATACACCTGTATCTACCGTTTATTGCTGGTGTTCTCTAATACAGCCATCTGCAGACGTTAGTGGGTATTGTGTGCCTCCAGCACAGCACAATATACACCTGTATCTACCCTTTATTGCTGTTTTTATATAATAAAGGCATCTGCAGGAGTTAGTGGGTGTTGTATGCCTCCAGCACAGTATACACCTGTGTCTACCATTTATTGTTGGTGTTCTATAATAAAGGCATCTGCAGGAGTTAAAGTGGGTGTTGTGTGCCTCCAGCACAGTATACACCTGTATCAACCCTTTTTTGTTGATGTTCTCTAATACAGGCATCTGCAGCCTTTACAGTGGGTGTTGTGTGCCTCCAGCACAATATACACTATCCAATTGCTGGTTTTACCATCTCCCTGCAGGCCATTACTATGTCTGGAGGGCCAACAAGGAGAGGCAGACAGTCACGAGCCAAATAAAGAGGGCAAACAGGCTCTGTGTCTAGAGACAACAGTGCTGGTCATGGACGCATTATGCCGAAGACTTGCTAGAGTGGATGACCAAGCCCTCTTCATCCTCCTCATCCTCTATCACCCAGGCTCAGGGTCCTAGCAAAGCAGCTGCCAATGCGTTCTCTTCCCTTGTCTCAATGTCATCAGTCACTCCTTCCCTAGACCCACCATGTCCTCCTGAGGAGTCCCCCAAACTGTTTGAGCACAGTGTTGGGTACATGCTTCAGGAGGATTCCCAGCGTTTTGAAGGCTCTGATGATTATACCCAGCTAGAGGAAGGCAGTAACGTGAGCACAGAGAGAGGGGATGCTCAAGAAGGACAGAAATCTGGAAGTCATGTTCCACCAGCTGCAGAATACTGCCAGGTTTGCTCCAGTGATGAAGAGGGAGGGGATGATGAGGTCACTGACTGCACGTGGGTGCCTGGTAGGAAAGAGGAGGAGGAGGAGGAGGCACATCTCCAACAAGGCAGGATGCCCTCCGGGGGCCAGCTTAGGGGCAGCACACCGACTGAATAAAACCGCAGAGCTCTGCCTGTGCAGGACGCTGCCTCTGCACGTTATTCTAAAAGTTCTTTGGTGTGGGCCTTTTTTGAGACCAGTGCATCAGATCGTACCTCTGCTATTTGCAACATATGTCTCAAGCGTATCTCGCTTGGCCAAAACATCAGCCGCTTGGGCACCACATGCTTGACCAGACATATGTTGACCTGCCATGCAGCTCATTGGCAAGCATACCTTAAAGACCCACAACAAAGAACAAAGCGGACCTCTCCTTGCTCCTCATCAGCTGGGATCTCCAACCCCACTAGACATTCAATCCTCTCTGAAACCTGCACTGAGAGGAATGAAGGTGTAGAATTAGGTATGTCACAGCCGAGTACTTGCGGGCACTTTGCTAGCAGAACACCCACGTCCGATTGTAGCAGGCAAATTTCCCTGCCCCAGCTGCTGGACCGTCGAAAGAAGTTCACTCCCAGCCATCCACATGCCCAGCGGTTGAATGCTAGCTTTGCTAAATTGCTAGCACTTCAACTGTTGCCTTTTCGGTTGGTAGACTCAGGCCCCTTCCGTGAGTTTGTGCAATGTACGGTTCCTCAGTGGCAAGTCCCCAAACGCCACTTTTTCTCACGGAAGGCGAATCCGGCTCTCTACCGGCATGTGGGAGGCAATGTCCATGCCTCACTGGACAGGGCTTTAAGTGGTAAGGTGCATATTACCGCTGACTCATGGTTCAGCAGGCATGGACAGGGATGTTACCTACCTTTCACGGCCCATTGGGTCACACTTATGGCAGCTGAGAAGGATGCAGAACAAGGTGCAGTAGTATTGGAGGTTGTTCCACTGCCACGCCTCCAAAATTCTACTACTAGTTGTGACACATCTCTCTCCTCTGCCCCCTCTTCTTCTTCTTCCTCCATGGCCTCTTCCAGTGCTCTGTCCTGAGAACCAGTGGTGCTCCGTAGGAGTTCAAGAGGCTACGCAAATAAGCAGGCAAAAAGATGCCATGCAGTGCTTGCGCTGGTTTGTTTGGGGGACAGGAGTCACACTGGGGCAGATATTTTGTCAGCTCTGCAGGGGCAGGCCGAAAGGTGGTTGACGCCAAGCCAGCTTAAGCCAGGAATGGTAGTTTGTGACAATGGCACCAACCTCCTCTCCGCCCTCCGACAGGGACAATTGACCCATGTGCCCTGTGTGGCTCACTTCCTTAACCTGGTGGTGCAGCGGTTCTTGGGCAGGTACCCGGGCTTACAGGATGTCCTGAGGCAGGCCAGGAAAGTTTGTGTGCATTTCTGCCGATCATTTAATGCCTGTGCTCGGCTGGCTGAGCTCCAAAAGGAGTTGAACCTGCCCAAGAACCGCCTTATGTGTGACATGCCCACCAGGTGGAACTCAATGTTGGCCATACTGCAGTGGCTGCACACGCAGCAGAGGGCCATCAATGAGTACCTGTGCGACTACGGCACCAGGACGGGGTCAGGGGAGCTCTGGGTTTTTTCACCACGCCAGTGGGGCATGATCAGGGATGCATGCACTATCCTGTCACCATTTGAGGAGGCCGCGAGGATGCATGCATCAGTGACAGTGCATGCATCAGTGACACTGTACCTCTTGTCCACCTGTTGGAGCATACGCTGCGTGGAATAATGGACAGTGCACTTGAGGCAGAACAGAGGCAGGAAGAGGAGGACTTCCTTGCCTCTCAAGGCCCCCTTTATGCAGACAGTGTTCCTGCTGTCCCACCCATGAAACAGGAAGAGGAGGAGGAGGAGGCGGCTTGTGTCAGCATGGAGGTGGAGCCTGGCACTCAGCAGCAGCAGACTTTTAGGGATGATTTACAGTCCCAAGAAACCCGTGTACTTGTACGTGGCTGGGAGGAGGTGGCTGTGGATCATGTTGTCCTTAGTGACTGGCCGAATGCCTCAGCTAACCTACGCTGCATGGCCTCCCTGATCCTGCAAAGCCTGCAGAAGGATGCTTGTATTCTTCAGATCAAGTAGAGGGACCATTACTGGCTGGCAACTCTCCTTGATCCATGGTACAAGGGTAAGGTTGCAGACCTTATCTTTCCGTCGCAGAGGGAGCAAAGGATGAGACATCTCCGGGAGGCCTTGCAGAAAGGTCTGTGCAATGCGTTCCCAGAGACTGGGAGGTTACAAACTCCTGGTCCTGGACAACGTGTTGCTGAGGCTTCGTTCAGTCACAGAAGGAGCGGTGGAGAAGGTGGCCGTCTGACCGATGCGCTCAGACAATTTTTTAGTCCTCAGCCCCAAGGTATGATCGGTTCCAGAAACCATCGCCAGTGTCTGATTTTGTCAGAAACCATGAATCAGACTGAGACAGAAGTACAATCAAATCACACTTATTTATTAATAAAAATAAAAAGGTAAATAGAAAAATGCGTAGTCAAGCATAGCTAGAGTTCAGTAGCCAGATCGGGTAGTCAGCCAGTCCAAAATTCATTAACCAGATCGGGTAATCAGCCACGCCAGAAGTCAGGGTTCCAAGGAGAGCAACTGCAAGCAGGATAAGAAGCCAGGAGGGATGTTAGCAAGCCAGTCTTGAAACAAACAGCAGGAGATGGTTCCTCGTGATGTGACCAACGCGAAGGCAAAGGAAAGAGTGAGCTGGAAGGCTTTAAATAAGTAGGTCAGACGAGCATAATCGGGAACAGCTGGTAACTGTGGAAAGAGAAGAGAGCTGGCAATTAGCCGACAGCTGAGTGGCCAGCCCAGAGGAGGAAGGGCTAAGCCAGCCCTGACAGTACCCCCCCCCCCCCAATGACCCCTTTCCCTCGGAGGGCCACCAGGCTTGAGGGGAAACCGCCCACTAAACCTACGGGAATCAACAATGGATTGTACCTCATACTCCTCATGGTTCTCAACCAGAATAGGGTGAGGATGTGGCACCGAGGTGGTAAATCGGTTACAGACCAACGGTTTCAATAAGGAGACATGAAACACATTTGAGATGCGCATACTAACTACTGGGTTTCCTGCGAAGGATACGGAAAGGCCCAATAAACCGAGATGCAAACTTCAGTGAGGGAACAAAAAGATGGAAGTTGCGAGATGACAGCCAGACCCTGCCCCAACCTGGTAGGAAGGTGCAGGCAGGCATCTGCGGTCAGCATGGAGTCTGTACCTATCATTAGCATGACACAAAGCCTCCTGGACTTGTACCCAAGTGGAACGAAGACCACGGAGATGCTCCTCTAATGCAGGAATACTCTGCGGAACAAACGAGTCAGGCAACATGGAAGGTTGGAAACAATAATTTGCCATAAATGGAGACAATCGGGAGGCCGAATTCAAGGCACTGTTGTGAGCAAACTCTGCCCAAGGTAATAGGTCAGACCAGTTGTTATGATGGTCAGAAATATAGCAACGTAGGTATTGCTCCAAGGACTGATTGGCTCGTTCTGCGGCCTCATTAGACTGCGGGTGATACGCAGAAGAGAACGCAAGCTGGATTCCCAACTGTGCACAAAAGGCTCGCCAGAACTGGGAGACAAACTGACTGCCCCTATCTGAGACAATCACCTTGGGTAGCCTATGTAAGCAAAAGATCTCCCGAGCAAAAATGGAAGCCAGTTCCTTAGAGGTGGGCAACTTCTTAAGTGGAATACAATGACACATCTTTGAGAACCGGTCAACCACCATAAGGATAACAGTGTTGCCTTGGGAGTTGGGCAATTCCACAATGAAATCCATAGACAGGTGAGTCCAGGGCCTCTCTCCATTGGGTATGGGTTGTAGGAGGCCCACTGTAAGGTGTCGTTGAGTCTTACTCTGAGCACACACGGGACAGGCAGCTACGAAGGCAGTAACATCAGCCCGTAGACTAGGCCATCAGAATTGTTGGGAGATGACCCAAAACGAGTTGATTCTTCCCAGGATGGCCAGCTGCCTTGGGAGAATGGTAAGTCTGGAGCACTGCAGTACGGAGAATCTCTGGGACAAAGCAGCGGTCACAAGGTTTATCAGGAGGAGCATGGACCTGAGCGGCAAGAATTTTGTCACCCAAAGGAGAACTAAGACTGGTGCGAACCGTAGCCAAGATACGATCAGGAGGAATCATAGGAACCAAAACCGACTCCGACTTGGAAGTGGAGGAAAATTGTTGTGACAAGGCATCAGCCCTTACATTCTTAGTACCGGGTAAGAATGAGACAATGTAATTAAAGCTGGACAAGAAAAGAGCCCATCGCTCTCTTCTGGGAGAGAGTCGCTTAGCCTCAGACAAGAATGTAAGATTCTTATGGTCAGTAAGAATAAGAATGGGCACGGTGGTACCTTCAAGGAGATGTCTCCATTCTTTCAGGGCCAAAATGATCGCCAACAGCTCTCTGTCACCAATCTCATAATTGCACTCAGCAGGTGACAATTTCTTGAAAAAGTAGCCACAAGGATGCATAGCGCTCTCAGAGTTAGGACGTTGAGACAGAAGGGGGCGTCAACTCCAGTCTCAGAAGCATCAACTTCTAGGATAAAAGGCAACGTAGGATCAGGATGTGCCAACACAGGAGCAGAAACAAAGGCAGCCTTGAGAGTCTCAAAGGCCTTAATGGACTCCGGAGACCAACTCTGTGGATTACCGTCCTTTCTGGTCATATCAGTCAGAGGTTTGACCAGAGACGAGAAGTTACAAATAAACTTCCGATAGTAGTTGGCAAAGCCCAGGAAATGCTGCAGAGGACGTAAACCCATGGGTCTAAGCCACTGTAGGACTGCCGACAGTTTCTCTGGGTCCAATCGAAAAGCCAGCAGTGGAAATTACAGGAATGTAACCTGTTCACGATGGAACTCGCACTTCTCCAGTTTACAATAGAGATTGTTCTCTCTTAGTTTCTGAAGTACACGACAGACATCTGTGTGGTGGCTCTGCAGGGACTTGGAAAATATGAGGATATCAGCGAGATAAACCACCACACACAATTGCAACAAATCTCGGAGGACAGAGTTTATAAATTCCTGGAAAACTGCCGGGGCATTACAAAGGCCAAAAGGCATTACCAGGTATTCATAATGGCCTGTTCTGGTATTAAACGCAGTTTTCCACTCGTCACCCTCCTTAATGCGCACAAGATTGTATGCCCCTCTCAGGTCAAGCTTTGTGAAAACTGTTGCTCCCTTGAGGCGGTCAAATAACTCAATGGAACCGGGTAGGCATTCTTAATCGTGACACGATTGAGACCCCTATAATCTATACAAGGTCTCAGTTCACCGCTCTTCTTTTTCACAAAGAAGAAACCAGCAGTAGACGAGGACTTGCGGATGAAACCTCGAGAAAGTGCGTCAGCAACATACTCCTACATGGCCTTATCCTCCAAGACCGACAAAGGGTAAACCCGGCCACGGGGAGGTATGGCACCAGGTTGAAGGTCAATAGCGCAATCATAAGGCCGACGTGGAGGCAAACTACCGGCTTGACCTTTATCAAAGACATCGCCAAAATCACGGTACTCCTCCGGTAATGAGGGGAGTAAACCAGTGCACAGGACCTTGGATACCTTCAGAACGCATGTCTCACTGCATTGTGGTGACCAGGAGAGAAGCTCAGCACGAAGCCAATCAAAAGAGGGGTTGTGCCTCTGTAACCAAGGATAACCAATAACCAGCGGAAATCTGGGTGAGGAAATAACTTGGAATTGGATTATCTCATGGACAACAGAACCGTCTCATGAGTCACATGGGCCGGCTGTAAAGGTCTCCCGTCAAGAGCCTCAATGGCAAGTGGAGTGTCACGCAGCTGCAGCAGAATCGAGTCCTGAGAAACAAATGCAGCATCAATGAACAGGCCTGCAGCCCCAGATTCGATTAGAGCTTGTATCTGTATGGACGACTCAGCCCAAGAAAGGGTGACCAAAACCAGGGGCTTATCCTTGTGGATAACTGGGAACCAAACAACGCCACCAACAATCAGGTACTTAAGGAAACCATTGCCAAGGCACAAGAAGACAAGAAAAGATTATTCGATAAGAAGAAAAGGGGGGAATTGGATTTAAAGGTCGGTGATCGTGCATGGCTTTAAACTGTGAACCGAATTAAAAGGAAAATCAATCCAGTTGCCTATGAACTTGAACTTCCCGACTCATTCAGGATCCATCCTGTGTTCAATGCTTCTTTACTTAAGCCTGATGTACCCAATTCCTTTCCAGGTCATGAGATAGGCCCTCCAGAAGCTGTGTTGGTAGATGTGGAGGAGGAGTTCGAAATCTAAGCCATTTTGGTTTACAGGAAACGCCAAGGACAAAACCAATATTTAATCAAATGGAAAGGCTTTGGTCCTGAAGAGAATTCCTGAGAAGCCGAAGCGAACCTCCATGCCCAGAGGCTCATACGGGCCTTTCATCACTCTCAAAGTTTGGTTCGAAGAGGCATCCGGAGGCTGCCCTTAAGGGAGGGCACTGTCAGAGAACTCACCATGTTAATGTCCGTCCCCGTGTAGCAGCGGTTCACTTTCGTCCCAAGGGCCATGCACGGTGTCCCCGTCGGAGGCGTGTGAGTCCTGGAACAAACGGACGCACGCCAATACGAACACGTGGACGCGCCAACCGAACGGATGCACGTACTCACGCACGCACGGCCACGTCCACCAATCCGGGCACATCTCGCCCTATATAAACAGGATCCTGGCTTGATACCAGTGCTGGATCATCTTCAGCTCGTCCCTGGAATACCTGATCATTCTTGTACCTGTGACCTAGTTCCTGTCTACCGGCTTGCTCGACTATTCTTTTGGATCATCCCTGCTTACTGTTTCCTGGACTATTTCTGACCTCGGCTTGGATTTCCTACTTCGGCTTGCTTCCTGATTTTGTACCTCACTGCCAGCACGTTACCAGTCCCTTGCTCGTCCCTGACTACGCACCTGCCTTTCGTGTCTGTACCTCGTTGCCAGTCAGTTGCCAACCTTGCCTGTTCCCGACGTGCAGTGTCTTCCTCACACCTGCTTGGCTCCCACTGTATTCCACTGGTGACCGGCCTACGCCTCTTCATCTGGGAGGACCCAGTATCTTCAGGCCTTCATCTTCAAGCCGCAGGCACCTGCACCCTTTCGCTGTCTCCACACTCCCTGTTCCCACTTCACTGGTAAGGAGACCGCAACCATGCTAGAGGCCACCCCCAGCAGTCTGACTCCGCTGTAAGGTACGTGACAGGCATACATTTACATGCTGATTATGTTCCCACTTGAGAAATGCCTATTTGTCCCGGTGGTTGCCTGTGTGCGAACTCCGTGGGTCTCATTGCTGCTAGATGGGCCTCCTCAGCTCCCATGCCGTCGCTTGGGGTGCTTGGTGGCTCCCGATACTGCGCCTATGGCTGCATGGCTGTATGTAAGTGACTATTAGCTGGGCTTTTCAATCTCCCTTTTGTTTCAATTATTATAAATATTAATTGATTACTACCCAGTATTTTGCAGACCAATCACGAGCTTGCTCCTGATGAGCGGCAGTAAGCCGCGAAACGCGTAGAGCTACCAGTTGCCGTGGATTTTGGTACCCCAACTCTAACAGTATTTATTTCTGTAATATTGTATCAATTATGCTAATTTAATTTAATTCAATGTATCAATCATGAAGTCATAGGTTCATGTAGCTGCAATATTTTATCAATTGTCTATTTCATCATTACCATTGGTTGTTTCTATGTATACAATTGAGGTGCGCTTTTATAACTTATTTTGTATCGGTCACCATGAGTGTATGAAGAAAATGTTGATATTATTTGTTTGTCTGCGCACCTCTTTAATATATATGTAATTATGCTTTGATAGACAATAAATAATAAATCTTTTTCAATAGCCATTTTGTTTCTTTTTTAACCCCATACTTCATATAAAGTCTCGTTAAGTTCTTGTTTTTAATTTTTTTCTCATTACCATTCACTAATACTTTGGCACACACTCGCTGCTCATAAGATGCTCCGATTCACAGTTCTGTCACGAGTTGGCACGTTCCGTTCTCGTTTACCTACATAGGATCACGATACACGACTAGCATGGTCCATGGATCCTCCCCACACTCACTCCCATTTCTCTACTTCCTTTTGTTTTCTGCCCCGTTACAAACATTAAGGCAGCACGCCATTGCAATTTGTCTACCAGTGGCACGGTTACGGCCACTCCTAATCTACAGTAGCACATGGTCACAGCCACTCATTCACATGTCTGTCTTTTCCCTCTGAGATTAGTTGGGTTAAGCTTGACCCATCCATGTCATGTCATGGGCCGACAGTATAGATCTTGCCTCCTTCCCTCTGACACAGCCCATGGATTCTGAGCACAGCACGCTCAGTCTCTGAGGGGTTGGAGGCTTTGCTTTCTATGACTACCATCAGTCATTCACAGATGCAGCAGCAGCCAAACACTCTCAGTTCCAAGTGGCTCCAATCGGGGCATCTTGGACTCCAAACTTTTATGCTGCCACTTGCGGGCTTATGTTCCCTGCTCTGCCCCATCTGCCAGTCCTCCACACATAGGATGAATGGGTGTTCCAATGCAGATTCCAGACATTCCCTGACCATCTCCTCCATATCCTGTACTGCACAGGGCATGGCTGCCACCACTTGGCATTTGCAGCTGGACAAATCGTGGCAGCCTGCCCAGTCTCTGGGGGAAGCACAGATTTGCAACAATTTCAACTATGCTCTCCCTCGTACAGCCAATACCGTCTGCTCCACATCCTCGACCTAGCCATACAGCACTTCATCAGTACAGGCATGGGCACACGGCTGTCCAAGGTGGACATTTTGCATGCCTTCAAACTGTTACCCAACGAGCCTTCTTTAACCACAATGCCATGTCTTAAAGGGCAACAGGGTACGTTAATATGCCTGTACGTGCCCTTATGCTGACGTATATCAGCATGAGCCGATCGGCAAGGGGTTAACCTGCTGGAATATTTGGTGGAGTCCCACTGTTTTAGGGACAATTGCAGAGTAGGGTCATCAATAGGAGGATGAAGTTTTCGAGGGGACCAGATTACGTTATAGATTGGTATAGGAGAGCAGTTCAAAATGTTGAGATGAGTCCAAATTGGTAACTCAGAAGTATCATGAAGAACTGCTATTTAAGCAGCCCTGTAGTATTTAGAATTGATGGGTGCATTAACTTATTCACCCCAACTGGACATTCACTTTCCATCCTGTGATGTAAAGATATATTAACAATATATAAATATATATATATATATATTTACAGAAGAATATCTTGAAAATTTATAAATATAATTCTAAACTACTGAAAGTGTACTGAATATGGAATAAATAATAAACTAACTTTATTAGATCAGTTACATTGATGTAGATGTGATATTTTCAGACTGATGTTACTATTATTCTGTTCTATGTTCTGTAGAGTAAATCGTTGTCAGTTGATGTGTATAAAGCTCCGGTGATTGTGTCTCTTCCTGAGCAGAGCTGCCGGTGACTGAGAGGATCTGCTGTGTGACATGAAATGTTCTCCGATGTTCTGTGTCTGTTTACTGCTGATACTCTTCATTCCTGTCACATCCTATGATGTCCTATTGGCCTGGAGATCAACACGTCGTTGTAGACTAAATCTGATAAAGCCAGTGTTTGAGTATGAATATTACAAGGAGGGAGATGTTATTATCGGAGGATTGGTCTCTGCTCACTTGAAAAGCTTATTTGATACAACTTTAAATAAGAAAAAGTTTGGTTGGCCTAATTCCCCTGTAAGCTTTACCTTTTGTGACTTGTAAGTGTCTTTTTATCATCTTTGCTCTCTCTGTATGACTCAACAAAGAGAAATATAATTCTTTATTTTCACTGCAATATTTTTTGAAAATGTACAAATGTTTCTACTGTTTCTACTGATGTGCTATATATTTTCTCATCGTTAAATTACAGTCTGTGTTTCACCAATATACAATGAATACATGGGGCTTCCATAACATTGGTCTTCAGGCCATGCTGGGATTTCAGATAAATAGTCATGTCAGTACCTGCAAACTGAAAATCTATATGGTTGTGTTTCTGCCAGGAGAGAGGGAGGGAGGTGTGCTGTCATTTAATAGTTGTGTGTGTGATCTTCTACTATTCATGGCTCTTCACAATGATGACTATTCACAGCATAGCAATAGGTCAGCCTGGTGAAAACTTATGGGTACTGTATATGTAGACAATATCACATTCAACAAATATTAAATGCAGGTGAATATTCACTTCAGCTAAATGTGTTTTACAGTGCCTTGAAATTTCCCACATCTTGTCAGGTTACAACCAAAAACGTAAATGTATTTTATTGGGATTTTATGTGATAGACCAACACAAAGTGGCACATAATTTTGAAGTGGAAAAAAAATGATAAATGATTTTCAATTCTTTTTTACAAATACATATTTGAAAAGTGTGGTGTACATTTGTATTCAGCCCCCCTGAGTCAATACTTTGTAGGGCCACCTTTCACTGCAATTACAGCTGCAAGTCTTTTTGGGGATGTCTCTATCATCTTTCACCCACATCTAGGGATTGCCCTTTGTGCCCATTCTTCTTTGCAAAATAGCTCAAGTTCTGTCAGATTGGATGGAGAGCTGTGAACAGTAATTTTCAAGTCTTGCCACAGATTCTCAATTGGATTTAGGTCTGGACTTTGACTGGGCCATTCTAACACATGAATATGCTTTGATCTAAACCATTCCATTGTAGCTCTGGCTGTATGTTTGTTGTTGTGCTGGAAGGTGAACCTCCACCCCAGTTGTAAGTCTTTTGCAGACTATAACACGTTTTCTTCTAAGATTGCCCTGTATTGGTATCCATCTTCTCATCAACTCTGACCAGCTTCCCTGTCCCTGCTGAAGAAAAGCATCTCCCCAACATGATGCTCCCATCACCATGTTTCACTGTGATGTGCAGTGTTTTTTTCCGCCACACATAGCATAAATTTAAATTCCGGTCTAATCTGACCGGAGCACCTTCTTCCACATGTATGCTGTGTACCCCACATGGCTTCTCGTAAACTGCAAACAGTTTGGCTTTCTTTCAGCAAAGGCTTTCTCTTGCCACTCTTCCATAAAGGGCAAATTTGTGGAGAGCCCGACTAATAGTTGTCCTGTGGACAGATTCTCCCACCTGATCTGTAGTTTGCTGCAGCTCCTCCAGAGTTACCATGGACCTCTTGGCTCTTCTCTGATGAATGCTCTCCTTGCCTGGCCTGTCAGTTTAGGTGGACAGCCATGTCTTGGTAGGTTTGCAGTTGTGCCATACTCTTTCCATTCGCGGATGAAACAGTGCTCCGTGAGATGTTTAACCACTTAACAACCGACCCATAGCCGATTAACGGCTTCAGGGCGGTTGTTTAACTCTGAGAGGCCATTAATTAATGGCCTCCCAGAATTCCACTCGAGAGTATCCGTGACCGCCCGGTCACATCGCGGCTGTTTACCACATGATCGCTCCGTCAAATGACGCCGGTTCCTCCCTCTCCTCTCTGTACTGATCGGTACAGCGGAGGGGGAAGAGTTGGTGTCAGCAGCGCTGTAGGCTGCATCTGCAGTGCCCACAGTGCTGCTCACCAAAAATGAACCCCTCAATTCCCTGCCAATACTCTGCAATACCCTGACAATGCCCTGCCAATACTCTGCAATACCCTGCCATACCTTGCCAATACTCTGCAATACCTTGCCAATACTCTTCAATACCCAATACCCTGCCAATACTCTGCAATACCCTGCCAATACCCTGCCAATACTCTGCAATACCCTGCCAATACTCTGCAATACCCAATACTCTGCAATACCCAATACTCTGCAATACCCTGCCAATACTCTGCAATACCCAATACTCTGCAATACACTGCTAATACTCTGCAATACCCTGCCATTTTTTAATTTTTTTATTATTTCAGGCTTCCCAGCCTAGTGGTGAGATGTGGGGGTCTTATTGACCCCATATCTCACTGTAAAGAGGACCTGTCATGTCATAATCCTATTACAAGGGATGTTTACATTCCTTGTAATAGGAATAAAAGTAATCAAAAAAAATATTTTTGGGGAAAAAAATGTCAAATTAAAATAAATAAAGTAAAATGAACAATAAAAAAGAAAAAAAATTTTAAAGCGCCCCTGTCCCCATGAGCTCGCATGCAGAAGCGAACGCATAAGTAAGTCCTGCTCATATATGAAAACGGTGTTCAAACCACACATGTGAGGTATCGCTGCGAACGTTAGAGAGAGAACAATAATTTTGGCCCTAGACCTTCTCTGTAACTCAAAACATATAACCAGTAAAAAAAATTAAAGCGTCGCCTATGGGGATTTTTAAGTAGCAACGTTTTGGCACCATTCCACGAGCGTGTGCAATTTTGAAGGTTGACATGTTAGGTATCTATTTACTCGGCGTAACTGCATCTTTCACAATATGCAAAAACATTGGGCTAACTTTACTGTTTTTTTTTTTGTTTTTTTTAAGCACAAAACTGTTTTTTTTTTTTAAACGCGTTCGAAAAATTGCTGCGCAAATGCCGTGCGTGATAAAAAGTTGCAACAACCACCATTGTATTCTCTATGTATGGTCTTTTCTAAAAAAACATATATAATATTTTGTAGAAGGAGAGAACAGAATTGGGACACATTAGTAAGATCAGTAAGGTGGTCACTGTCCTTTGCTAGTTTGATAGTTCAATTATGTTTTCCCCCATTTTTTATTTATCTATTTATTTATTTATTTATTATTTTTTTGCCCCTTTTTTTTTGCCCCTTTGTCACTTCACCATATTAATTTCCAATACACACATTTTTTACACAACACATACACAGATCCATATCTGATCTGTTTCACATAGGTTCCTCACATAGATATTTGCATCTATTTCACAGGCATTGCATCTACCCACCCTGGAAGTGCCTATGGTGGTGGCTACCTTTCCCGCAGGCTGCCTCGGTGCCTGATGGCTATGCACTGCGGATCTTTTTGCGAACCCGGATGCTGTTTTACTAGCCTTCAAATTAATTATAACAATCAAATTACTTTGTCAAATTTTATCTAATCATTTAAATCATAATTTTTATTTTATTTTTTATATATAATTTGTAGAATTATTCCATGATGTATGCTCCTGATGAGCGGTTGGAATACCGTGAAACGCGTAGAGCCTTTAGCCAGTATCGTCTATCTCAATAATGGAATATCAAGATTCATGTGATCCTTTCCGATTAAACAATTTATTATTTACGCATTTTTAATGGATTTCTTTATTTATTATTTATTTACCATGGTTATCCTGGCCATTTTGGGTTCAACCACAGCAGGAAACGTATATACATGCATTTACTGTTCTTTGTGTTTTATGTGAATGTGTTTTGGATTGTAATTTACTATGTAATATTAGTCCATGATTTATTGTGTGGAGGCCGTATGCCCAGAGTATTTTAGAGGTTGATGCCCAAAATGTTTGTATAACATATCATGGACTATACAAAATAAATATAATAGTCACTTGACTTATTCTCTTAGCCCCTGTACACACGGTCGGAGATTTCCACAACCAAATCCGTCGGATTCTGCCCGTCGGATTTTGTCCATCGGATCTTGTCCGAAACTGTTGCATACACATGGTCGGACAAAGTTGGCGAAAAATCCA
The DNA here is from genome assembly GCF_037356315.1 of Lithobates pipiens. NCBI lineage: Eukaryota > Metazoa > Chordata > Amphibia > Anura > Ranidae > Lithobates > Lithobates pipiens. The sequence goes on along the minus strand of NW_027507790.1, from coordinate 275,938,355 downwards.
ATCTTTCAGAAAGCGATGACGTAATTTCGTTACAATGGGACTACATTCAGGCTAGTAGCCAATAGCTTTGATGTAGGAATTTGATCTGAGCATGCGTGGCACTTGGTCCGATCAAAATGCTCTACACATGATCGATTAGGTCCGTCCGGCCCAGTTGGTCGGGAAATATTTCCAACATGTTGGAAAATTGGGTCCGACGGAGATTCGGACGGAATCAGTCCGATGCATACCACACACAGTCGGATTATCCGACGACACGGTCCGATAGGACACATTCCGACGGATTCTCCAACCGTGTGTACAAGGCTTTACTGATGTGTGCTTCATTCAAAGTCCCAGTTCTGTTCTCTCCTTCTACATACTATTGATAGGGATGGAGGCAGGCATTCCTTTAGTGCTAGCCTCATTTAAAGTCCCGAAAACGTTTCCTTTTTGATTATATATAATATTTTGGGGTTCTATGTAATTTTCTAGCAAATAAATGATGATTTTTACATGTAGGAGAGAAATGTCAGAATTGGCCTGGGTGCTCCAGAATGCCTGATGGCGCTCCCTGCATGTTGGGCCTCTGTATGTTGCCATGCTGTGTAAAAGTCTCACACATGTGGTATCGCCATATTCGTAATAGTAATAGCAGAATGTGTTTTGGGGTGTAATTCGTGGTATGCATATGCTGCGTGTGAGAAATAAACTGATAATATGACAAGTTTGTGAAAAAAAAGAAAAAAAAATCTTGATTTTGCAAAGAATTGTGGGAAAAAATGACAACATCAAAAAAACTCATCATGCCTCTTACTAAATACCTTGGAATGTCTTCTTTCCAAAAAGGGGTCATTTGGGGGGTATTTGTACTTTTCTGCCATGTTAGGATCTCAAGAAATGAGATAGGCCGTCAGTCCTTCGGGTGTGATCAATTTTCAGATATTGGCACCATAGCTTGTGGACTTTCACAAAAACCAAATAATATCCACCAATTTGTACTTATTTTTACCAAAGACATTTAGTAGTATAAAATTTGGCCAAAAATTATGAAGAAAAATTACTAATCTGCTAAATTTTATAACAGAAACGAAGAAAAATTAATTTTTCTACAGAATTTTGGGTCTTTTTTCTTCTATAGCACAAAAAATAAAAAACCCAGCGGTGATTAAATACCACCAAAAGAAATCTCTATTTGTGTGAAAAAAAGGACAAAAATTTCATAAAGGTACAGTGTTGCATGACTGAGTAATTGTCATTCAAAATGTGAGAGCACCGAAAGCTGAAAATTGGTCTGGTTATTAAGGGTGTTTAAGTGCCCAGTCAAGTGGTTAAAGTTTGTTTAAAGCTTGTGACGTTTTTCGAATAAGCTAATCCTGCTTTAACCACTTCTGCCCTTCAAGGATTTGCCCCCTTAACCACTTACTTACCGCCCGCCGCATTTTTACATTGGTACTTTGAAGAGGAATATTGTTGTTATGGCAGCAGCTAGCTGAATAACCCACGTATCCTCTTCTTCAGCGGATTCACCACAAGATCATTATTGGTACCCGCCGCTTACCGGTGCCCTCCACCGCTTACTTGAGCCATCAGCAGCAGCAAAGGCGATCAGATCCTTTCCCTAGCCTGACTTAGAGATGAGTGAGGAGAAGATGGCCCGCATCTGTCTCCATTGCAGGGTGGAAGCGACGTCAAAACGTCACTTTGGTCCATTGGTCTTAAGGGGCCATTTTAAAAAAAAATTCAAATGACAATATTTTTTTTTTATTGCATTTTAGTGTAAATATGAGATCTGAGGTCTTTTTGACCCCCAGATCTCATATTAAAGAGGTCCTGTCATGCTTTTTTTCTATTACAAGGGATGCTTACATTTACTTTTTTTTTTTTTTTACTTTTTTTAATGGCTTAAGGACCGCGTCACGCCAATGTACATCAGCAGAATGGCACAGCTGGGCACAAGCACGTACAGGTACGTTGCCCTTTAAGTGCCCACCCGTGGGTCGTGAGCACGCCACTGGCGTCGCACTCGCAACCTGGTCCTGAGCTCCGTGACCGCGGGACCCGCGGACACGATCGCTGGCCGGTGTCTCGCGATCGGGTCACAGAGCTGAAGAATGAGGAGAGGTAAGTGTAAACAAACCTCTCCTCGTGCTTCCTAATGTGACTGTCACTGATCGTCTGTTCCCTGTTATAGGGAAAGACGATCAGTGACATCAGACTCCAAGCCACACCCCCTACAGTTAAAAAAAACGCACACACTTAACTCCTATACTGCCCCCTAGTGGTTAACCCCTTCACTGCCAGTGAAATTTTTATAGTAATCAGTCCATTTTTAATTGCACTGATTGCTGTATTAATGCCAATGGTACCAAAAATATGTCAAAATTGTCCGATGTGTTTTTTTAACAAAAATATGTAGAAAAATACCTATCGGCCTCAACTGAGAAAAAAAAAAATGTTTTATATATTTTTGGGGGATATTTATTATAGCAAAATGTAAAAAATGTGTTGTTTTTTTTCAAAATTGACGCTCTTTTTTTGTTTATAGCGCAAAAAATAAAAACTGCAGAGGTGATCAAATACCACCAAAAGAAAGCTCTATTTGTGGGAAAAAAATGACGTCAATTTTGTTTCGGAGCCACGTTGCAGGACCACGCAATTGTCAGTTAAATCGATGCAGTGCCGAATCGCAGAAAGGGGTTATGTCCTTTAGCTGGAAAATGCTATGGGGCTTAAGTTGTTAAAGAGGAAGTAAACCCTGATGAGTTTACTTCCTCTTTGATTCCCTGCAAAGGTAAAGCATAATGGACTACTATGCATCGCATAGTAGTCCATTATGTGTCACTTACCTGACACAGGAGCCAGCGAAGTCATCGCAGTCCCCTGTAGTTCCGAGCGTCCATGTTCTTGGTGGGTCTCCGTGGGTCTCGCTGCTCCGGCGCTGTGATTCGCCGGAGCAGCGATGACGTCACTCCCGTGCATGCGCATGGGAGCCGACACTCGCGGCATATCGCCGCGATCTGCGGCTTACCCAGTGCGCCTGTGCACCGCTGTCTATGGTGCATGCCGTAGACAGCGGTGGCTGTCTTCAGGTAAATATCTCCTAAACCGTATAGGTTTAGGATATATTTCTTGGAGCTACAGGTGGGTCTTAATCTAGGCTTACCTGTAGGTCAAAGTGGTTTGTAAGGGTTTACAACCACTTTAAAGAACAGTGTAAAAAAGTAAAGTAAAATAAAAAAATAAAATTTTTAAGCGTACCCGTTCTGCCGAGCTCGCGTTCAGATGCAAACTCATATGTGAATAGTTCCCGCATATGAAAACATTGTTTAAACCACACATGTGGGGTATTGCTGAGATCTGTAGAGCGAGAGCAATATTTCTAGCCCTAGAGCTTGTCTGTAACTCATTACATGCAACCTGTAGAATTAAATTTACATTTTAAACATCACCTATGGAGATTTTTAAGGGTGAAAGTTTGTCGCTATTCCACGATGCAATTTTGAAGAATAACAGGTTGGGTATCAATTTACTTGACGTAGCATTCTCTTTCACAATATAAGAAAATTGGGCTAACTTTACTCCTGTCTTACTTTTTAATTAAAAAAAGTGTATTTTAAAAAAAAAAAGTGCAATTGTAGGACCACTGCGCAAATACGGTGTGACAGAAAGTATTGCAACTATTGCAGTAATTTTCTAGCAAAAAAAACAGTTTTTAACTTGTAAACAACAAATCTCAGAATAAGGCTCGGTCCTTAAGTGGTTAATGACCAGGCCATTTTTTGTGATACGGCACTGCAACGCTTTAATTGACGCTGTACCCAGACAAAATGTATGTCCTTTTTTACCCACAAATAAAGCTTTCTTTTGGTTGTATTTGATCACCTCTGCAGTTTTTATTTTTTGCGCTATAAACAAAAAAAGGCAGACAATTTTGAAAAAAAACAACATTTTGTTTTACTTTCTGCTATAATACATATCCAAAAAAAAAAAAATATATATATATAAGAAACAAATGTATTCATCAGTTTAGGCCAGTATATATTCTTCTACATATTTTTGGTAAAAAAATTGCAACAAGCGTAAATTGATTGGCTTGCGCAAATGTTATCACGTCTACAAACTACGGGGTAGATTTTGGGACTTTTTTATTGTTTTTACTAGGGATCAGCCCGATTTTCGAGTCAAACATAAATCACGGGATGTTTGCTTGTTCACCGAACAGCGAACATTTTGCAGTGTTCACAGCAAATTCAAAAGCCACAGAACACCGCTAAAGTCTATGGGACATTAACATGAAAAACCAAAAGTGCTCATTCTAAAGGCTAATATGCAAGTTATTGCCATAAAAAGTGTTTGGGGACCCAAATCCTGCCCCAGGGGACATGTATCAATGCAAAAAAAAGTTTTAAAACATCAGTTTTTTCGGGAGCAATGATTTTAATAATGCTTAAAGTGAAACAATAAAAATGAAATATTCCTTTAAATATCGTGCCTGGGGGGTGTCTATAGGATGCCTGTAAAGTGGCACATTTTTCCCGTGTTTAGAACAGTACAGCAGCAAAATTACATTTCTAAAGGAAAAAAAGCCTCTTGTTTACACAGAGATCTAAACACATCCCTTTTAGGCAGGCTGACCTACAACAAGGACATTTGGATACACCGCAGCTGTCCTTGTTGTAGGCATATTATGAAAGGGGAGGTTGTGCATTCTCATTCTAATGTGGAAGAACATTCTATAATTGCAATATCAAACATGTTGTGTAGATCATCACATGCAGACTCTGCAATGCACAGTACATTGAACACACGATCAGACGTCTCAGGGATAGATTCATTTAGAATTGATCCAGTATTGAGAAAAATCATTCCACCAATGTTGCTCACCACTTTAATGAATACCACAATGGTGACACCTCAGCAGTCGGAGTACAGATCCTTGCGAAAGTCAGCCTGTCTAAATGGGGAGGGGATGCATTTAAATATCTGTGTAAACGAGAGTTTTTTTGGATCTTTCAGTTCAAAACTCATATACCATAAGGTTTAAATTTCAAATGGGATATCACACATTTTTATGACTAAATTAGATGTTCTCATTCAAGAACTAGTGATTTATCGTTTTTGGTATTTTTTGCCATTTTGAGTTTTTGCACGTCATGCTGGACAGGATTGGTTTCCAGGATTTACCATCATGTCATGTCATGGGGGTAACATGCAAAGCAATTTATATATATATATATATATATATATATATATATATATATATATATACATATAAAATATACAGTAGTGGGGCAATGTACTGTCCCTACTGCTACCCCATTCCTTGCACCACCTGAAACTCTTCTCCAACACTGCTCACTCCTGGACCCCCTTCCACTCCTTTCCAATACTGACCAACTGTACATTTTCTGCAACCCTATTCCCCTACTGCTCACTTCTGTTCCCTATGCAAAGGTAACATTTTTCCAACACTGCTCACAGGTGCTCCCCCTGTAACTCTTTTCCAGCACTGCTCACTTTTGTACCTACTACAATTATTTTATCACACTGTTTAGCCCTGCACCTCATTTTTCAGCACTAGTAACCAATGCAATCTCTGCAGCTATCCTCCAACATGGGTCACCCCTGAGCCCCTCCATCCCTCTTCCAGAACTTCTAATAAAGCCCTGCTCTCTTCTGCACTTCATGCACCCACTTCCAAAAATGCTCACTTTTGCACATCTGCACCCTCTTCTAGTGCTGCTCATCTCTGCACATCCTGAAACCTTCCTCCAACATTGATAATTCCTTCTCCCTCCACATCCCTCTTCCAGCACCGTTAATTACCAAAGACATCAATTAAAAACATTACTTATCAATAGGGATGAGCTTCGAGTTTGAGTCAAACTCATGTTCAACTCCAACATTGCCTGTTCGCCTGTTCAGCGAACAGTGAACAATTTGGGCTGCTCGCTGCAAATTCGAAAAGCCGGGAACACCCTATACAAGTCTATGGGAGAAATCTAAAGTGCTAATTTTAAAGGTTAATATGCAAGTTACTGTCCTAAATAGTGTTTGGGGACCCGGGTCCTGCCCCAGGGGACATGGATCAATGCAAAAAAAAGTTTTAAAAAAGGTGTTTTTTTCAGGAGCAGTGATTTTAATAATGATTAAAGTGAAACAATAAAAGTGTAATATTCCTTTAAATTTCGTACCTGGGGGTGTCTATAGTATGCCTGTGAAGGGGCGCATATTTCCCGTGCTTAGAACTGTCCCTGCACAAAGTGTCATTTCTGCAGGAAAAAAAGTCTTTTAAAGTCACTTGCGGCTATATTGTCGCCTCCCGTAATATAGAGAACACTCAATGAGTGTTCTCTGTATTACGGAGCGGACAATTCATTCTTTGATGAAAAAAAAAAAGCGTGGGGTTCCCCTAAATTCAATTAACAGGCCCTTCAGGTCTGGTATGGATATTAAGGGGAACCTCGTGTCAAATTTAAAAAGAAATTGACATGGGGATCCCCCTAAATATCCATAACAGACCCTTCAGGTCTGGTATGGCAAATTTCTGGGGAAAAAAAACAATAATAAGTGGGCAAATATTGTAAAGTATATCATATCCCTGATGATATCACAGTGTATTCTCACTAAAATGGAGGAATCACATGATCATATCAAAGTGTATCCTTGACATAACAGATGAATATGGTGACATATGATGAATGAGGTTTGTGGATGAGTAAACATGTACTTCATTTTTTTGTAAGTCCCATGTTGAGCGTGAGGACCAAAAATATTGTAATAGGTCTCAACTCAAATGTATGGGCATAATATGAATTTGGGTTTGCTCTGGTCCAAAATTAAATGTAATAAATCATTGGTGAAAAAATAAAGAAAAAAATCAAAATGATGTAAAATGTCGGATGTTGGCCTAAATGCCTGGCTATGCAGTAAATGAGGGGGGTAATAGCTGATGCTAGGTTACAAGGAAGCCATAACAGGTTTGTAGGTGTCTCCGGGAGACTTTTATGGGCTCTGATTCTTGGTGGATGATGTGACACCCCACTACTAGTACTATGGCTTTTATCCAGGGGTACTGCATTGCAGGTGGTCGCCACTTCACCAGGATAATGTAAAGCACTGTTGTTGAAAGTCTGCTCTTCAGAAAGCCTCATCCTTCGTATAGGCGCCCTTTCCTCCAATTCAGTTATTGGCCCAATGCTCTCCATGAGCTTATATTCCGAATCCAAATCTGACAGTGAGAGCTCCCGCTGTTCTCATCTGTCATTGTCAGAAACTGGAAGGTGAGCAAACAATTATTGAAGCTCTAAAATATCTGTTGCTCGAGCAAGTACACCAATGGCTTAAATGGATCAAAGGACCAGGAGTGTGGGGATAGGGGCAAGACCTTATTGTGTGCAGTGGTCCATTAGTCCTAGGTTGTAACACACTTGGTAGGCAGCCCGCTATGGAGTGGAAGAGACTCTGTGAACACTGGAAGAGAAGGAGAGGGGCAGTGCCAATATAAGTGCAACAATGATACAACCAGGTTATTAAGGAACGTAATACACTCACTAGAACTTACAGTAGATAACATGGGCTCATCAAAAGGTAGCAGCCTTGTGGTTAGCAGAGATCTGGAGGGGCAGGTGGAGAGTGCAGTATCATTGTATCCGCTAGTGGTTCCCGGGATCCCAAGTTAGAAAATGAGGGGTGCAGGAGGAAGCTGTCAGGATGGTGTCTGGATTAGAATGAGGCTGCACGCGTTCAGAGCATGCATGCTTCTTCATCAGGCAATCTCTGAATGTGTGCATGGACACAGTCTCTTTCTCAGTTGGACACAGCTTCCTCCTGCGCCTTTGTTTCCGACATGGGACCCCGGGAACCACCAATGCCATCAGGTACGATGATACTGCGCTCTCCAGCTGCCTCTCCAAATCTCAGCCTACCACAAGGCTGCTACCTTTTGATGTGCCCATGTTATCAAATGTTCTAGTGAGTGTATTACTTTCATTAATCATCGTTTTCAGCCAAGGAAGTTGCCATCTTTGCCTCTGTTTAATCTTCAACTGCTATGGTGCTGCACATGTGATTCGTTATGACACCAGCCATTGGATGATTTGATAGTTTGGCTGAGAGCACAGCCAATGTGCAGTTAGCATTCCCTGAACGCCTTTTTTTTTAAACTGTTTAAATCGATGGGTTTACTTCCACTTTAATAAACTGGTTGTATCATTGCTGCACTTAGATTGACACTGCCACTCTCTTCTTCTCTTCCAGAAACTGGAAGGCCTCTTTGCTGATGTATATTTTTTTGGACATGATGTATGCTGGCTCTAGTGACACTGGAATAGGTGTGGCTGCAATCAGGGATACAGTGTAAGCCCCTGTACACACAGTCGGACATTCTGCCAACCAAATCCGCTGGATTTTGTCCATCGGATTTTGCCTGTCGGATCTTGTCCGAAACTGTTGCATACACACGGTCGGACTAAGTTGTCGAAAAATCCGATCATTCAGAATGTGATGACGTAATTTCGTTACGATGGGACTAGTAGCCAATAGCTTTGATGTAGGAATTTGATCTGAGCATGCGTGGCACTTGGTCCGATCAAAATTCTCTACACATGATCGGAGTATGTCCGATCGAACCAGTTGGTCGAAAAATATTTCCAACATGTTGCAAAATTGGGTCCGACGGATATTCCAACGGAATCAGTCCGATGCATACCACACACAGTCGGATTATCCAACAACATGGTCCGATAGGACACATTCCGACAGATTCTCCGAACGTGTGTACAAGGGCTATGGCTGCACTGGTGTGGCTGATAATGGCACTGATGATGGCTGCACTGGTGTGAGAGGTACACCGGCTGATCAGGTCACTGATGATAACTGCACTGTCATGACAGGTAGTAACAGCAAATACCGGCCATAGTTTACATTTTGTGGTCCACTGTGTTTGGGCACAGCGATCACACGGTAAAGGACCACTGAGATTGGCCCTTTACCTAGATCTCTGAAAAACTGTATCCACTATCCACAGGATATAACAATTACAGATCATGGTGCTGCATGCCCCCGGGGGGCATGTACAAGTTCAAGGAATAATAAAACCTCTCATCCGGCCGTATTATTACAATAGGCCAAGTGGAAAGTAGTTACCTGCTGATTTAAAGGTCTACACCAAAGTCGTAGTGAACCAAAAATTTCCACACCTACCTAATTTGATACATGGGGATCAGGTGGGCTTTGTCCCTTGCTTTGGGCCATAACCTAACTTCTAATTCCCTGTACACATGAGCGGAATTTCCGTCCGAAAAATCTTGGAATTCCGCTGAAGCTTGGCTTGCATTCAGACGGTCACACAAAAGTTCTCTGAACTTTCAACGTCAAGAACGCAGTGACATACAACACTAGAAAACACAGGAAATTAAGTTCAATGCTTCCAAGCATGTGTCAAATTGTCTCCGAGCTTGAGTAGGAATTTTGCGCGTCAAAATTGCTACAGACGATCAGAATTTTCAATCGGAACTTTTTCTGACCGCAAAATGGAGAACCTGTTCTCAATCTTTTGCTTGCAGGAATTCCACCAACAAAAGTCCGATGGAGCGTACACACGGTCGCATTTTCTGACCAAAAGCTCACATCGGTCTTTTCCTGACCGAATTTCTGATCTTGTGTATGTGGCATAACTGACACATCATTATGGGATTTCCAAACCAGAACATCCACACTTTTTTCATATTATTTCTATTCCTTTCTCTTTCCTTTGTTTTCTGTGTTTGTGTTAGTTTTGTGGGATGTGGCCAAACTGTATTCTCATAATTAACTATTTGGTGTTGTTTGAAAAACCTCTCAATATCTTGCAGCGTTGACCCTGAAGAGTACAAAAGCATCTTGCTGATGAAATTAGTTGTTCAGGAAATTAACCAGAACCCCGATCTTCTGCCGAATGTTACCCTGGGCTATCATATATTTAGTACATGTTCTGATCCAAAGCAAACATTGGGATATGCTACAAAGATATTGTCTAGAGAAAAGGAAGCTCCTAACTATTACTGTAAGGGACATGGAGAAGTGGCTGGTTTTATTGGTGACAGTAATTTCCATTCAAGTCATGCGTTGGCCCAGTTACTTAGTCTGTATCGATATACACAGGTAAGTGATCACTTCAATGTATTATATCTATATAACATGATGTGTCCAATAGATCACTAAGTACAGTCTAGGTTATTTTTTTTTAGCTTTACTTTTCCAGTATGAGTGCCGATTAGAATGAACAGAACTTTGAATAATTCAGGTACACAGAACAAGTGGTGCCATTTGTTGAAGTTTTACCCCTGTGGGGTCGCTGAGTGTAGTAGTTCCACCTGTCACCCTGCTCAGCCTGGCATTCACTTCCAGTCACTCTCCAGACAATGAACAGTCCATCAGCTTTATTTTTGTTGTTTTATTGAGGGATTAAACTTGGATGGGGTAAAAGAAATATGTGATGCCCAGATCAATAGCATCTAATCAATCAAAATGTAGATTGGAACCTCTATTCACAGTCTCTAAAGCCCCAGACTGCTCCAGCACAACGCTTCTTGCATGAATTGTTACTTCCTCTACTGTGCAATACTTGGTTCCTATTGCAGATAGCACATGGCTAGGCCCAACTCTAAATTAGACCTAACTTTGTAGATACGCCATTTGCTGGGAGGGGACCATGGGCCCCTTTGGTGTAGCAAACATTAGCAATAGGAAATTTCCTTTTTGTGCTAGCTGTATCTAGGTGGACTACTGGTCCCAGTCAGTCCTGTATGAACTCTGCCAACCATCCTGGCAGCGGCAGCCTGACTTCAACTCCAGTAACATCACAGTCTCTCCCTCTGGCTCTACATTCACTTCTGCAATGCCTCTCCCAGATCTCCTGACTGTTCCTGTCACTCACCAAACCAAAAGGATACCCCTTGGGTTGTGTGGGGTTCCCTCACAACTCTGAGCCCTGGCCCAAGGAAACCTCCCCAGTAGGGGGGCTCCCTCCAAGGCCCCGACAGCCTAACACTCCATATCTCCGTTCTTCTCCCAGGACAACTCCCCCCCAAGCTGGGCTAATTCAAGTTATTTTAGGAGGCCTGCCCCCTGCCAGTCCTAGTTGGGGATTGTTCAGGCTCCTTACCACACCCCAGACAGCTCCACCTCTCTTCCTCTCTTCTGCTTCCAGAATCTTCTGAGAGCCAGAGGGAGGTAACCAAGAAGTGACACTGTCTGCGTGTCACCAGCCTACACTAAACAACTCCCCAGCTCCCATATCAAAACAAACAGACCTAGCTTTCAGCTGGGTCTGCCTAAAATGTACCTGCACTGGCCAATCTGACGCTAGCACCTACCTAAGGTAGAGGGTGCTACAAAGTCTTCTTTAACCACTTTCAGACCGGACCATTTTGCTGGTAAATGACCAGAGGTCTTTTTACACTTTGGCACTGCGCTGCTTTAACTGGTAATTGCGCGGTCATGCAATGTTGTACCCAAACGAAATTTGCGTCCTTTTCTTCCCACAAATAGAGCTTTCTTTTAAAGGTATTTGACTGACTCTGCGATTTTTATTTTTTGCGATATAAACGTAAAAAGACCGCAAATTTTGAAAAAAAATTATATTTTCTACTTTTTGTTATTAGAAAAATCCAATAAACTCAATTTTAGTCATACATTTAGGCCAAAATGTATTCAGCCACATGTCTTTGGTAAAAAAAAAGTCAATAACTGTATATTTATTGGTTTGCGCAAAAGTTGTCACATCTACAAACTAAGGTACGTTTTCTGGAATTTACGCAGCTTTTAGTTTACGACTGCCTATCTCATTTCTTGAGGTGCTAAAATGGCAGGGCAGTACAAACCCCCCCCAAATGACCCCATTTTGGAAAGTAGACCCCCTAAGGAAATTGATAAGTGGCATGTTGAGCCCATTGAATATTTTATTTTTTTGCCTCAAGCGATTGAATAATGACAAAAATTTTTTTTTTTTTTTTTTTACACAAAGTTGTCATTAAATGATATATTGCTCACACATGCTTTGGGGCATATGTGAAATGACACCGCAAAATAAATTCTGCTGCTTCTCCTGAGTACGGGGATACCACATATGTGGTACTTTCTGGGAGCCTAGCCGCGTACAGGGCCCCGAAAACCAAGCACCGCCTTCAGGCTTTCTAAGGGCGTAAATTTTTGATTTTACTTCTCACTACCTATTACAGTTTTGAAGGCCATAAAATGCCAAGATGGCACAAAACCCCCACAAATGACCCCATTTTAGAAAGTAGACACCCCAAGTTATTTGCTGAGAGGCATGTTGAGTCCATGGAATATTTTATATTTTGCCACAAGTTGTGGGAAAATTACAAACTTTTTTTTTTTTTTTTTTTTTTTTCACAAAGTTGTCACTAAATGATATATTGCTCACGCATGCCATGGGCATATGTTAAATGACACCCCAAAATAAATTCTGCTGCTTCTCCTGAGTATGGGGATACCACATATGTGGGACTTTTTGGGAGCCTAGCCGCGTACGGGGCCCCGAAAACCAAGCACCGCCTTCAGGCTTTCTAAGGGCCTTACAGTTTTGAAGGCCATAAAATGCCAAGATGGCACAAACCCCCCCCCCAAATGACCCCATTTTGGAAAGTAGACACCCCTAAATTTACGGGTACACTAGTGAGACTAGGTAATAAATGGCGGGTGCCCTGAAACTATAAAAAAATAACTAACCAACCAGCGTCACCTGTAACAGTTATATGGTGATCACTGGTGAAAGGGTTAACTAGGGGGCAATCAGGGGGCTTTATGCGGTAGTATATGGGGGTCCCTGGCGCTATAAAAAGCTGCGGCGAACCTAAATACCTACCTGCCTAACTAGCGTCACCTGTGACACTAATACAGCGATCAGAAAAACGATCGCTTATTAGGCTGGGTTCACACTGGAGCGATGCGGGAACGCCACGAATCCGCGGCCGGTTCCCGCATCGCATGCCTCCCGGCGGCAGTTCACACTGCCCTATGCGAACTGCTGGGAGTGTCAGTGAAATGTTAATGACACCCCCAGATCAGTTCGCATATCGCAGTGCGATCTGCAAACACGGATCGCATGGTGTGAACACCCATGCGATCCGATTCTGCTGCGGACCAAAAAAAGGGTCCCGTGCGAATTTGCGGCGGGTGCGGCGGGTGCGGCGAATGGCTGAACTCGAATCGCAGAGATTGGATGTGATTTGCACTGCAGTGCGGTGCGAATCACATCCGTTCTCATAAACCGCTGCAATGTGAACCCAGCCTTAGTGACACTGGCGACGGGGGGTGATCACGGGGTTAAACCTTTATTGGGGGGGTTAGGGGGGTACATTAGAACTAAAGGGGGCTAACCCTAACTGCCCTAACAGTTATTACAGTCACAAATGACACCAATGCAAAAAAAAAAAAAATGCATTGGTGTCACTGTGACTGGGGGGGCAGGGGTAATTGGGGGGGTGATCGGGGGGTAAAGGGGGGGGGTGTGAGTGTGCCTGGCATGTTCTACTGTGAAGTGTCGTGTTGGTGCAACTCACCGATCCTCTCTCCTCGGTGCCGGAACGAAAAATACCGACACGAGGAGAGATTACATCACTTCCTCTGCCTGTGTTTACATTACAGGAGAGGAAGTGATGTCACGAAGGATTTCCATTCGTCGGGAGCGATCGCGAGGGGGTGGCCATGAATGAATGGCCGCCCCCTCATCCCGGATCGCTCCCGAACGAATACCGACCGCCGCAGGCACCGGGGGGGCCCGATCGGGCCCCCCACCCGCGGGAAGGCAGGGACTTATATATACGCCCATATGCCTGCCCGTGCCATTCTGTCGACGTATATCATCGTGCGGCGGTCGGCAAGTGGTTAAAATGGTTGTGAAGCCACTGTATCATAAACATACCATCCCCTCTGTTAGCTAACATTATGTGCCCAATGTCTGTGCTTAAACAAAAATAAAGCAGAATTATACCTTACATAATTAGTCAGGTTGAAAAAAGACACAAGTCCATCTAGTTCAACCACCTTATATCAGAGCATCTCCCGGAACTCGGCTCTCTCCTGTCCCTGGCTGACAGCTATAGTGGGTTGGGCCGAGAACTCCTGCTGATGTCAGCTGGGGAGGAGGGGTGGAGAGAAGGAGAAAGCCAAGGAGTCACGTGAGCGCCAGGAGATGCTCCAATATAAGGTATAAATAGTCTTTTTTTCAGCACAGTCACTAGGGCAGATGGTGTTAGCTAACAGAGGGGATGTGATGTTTATAATAGAAATACTATAGCCTCAGAAAAGGAAGGGGCACGGAGCAGAGTGGCACAGACTAGCTGAGAGTCTGGGAGGGGGAGAGGAGGACAGAGGAGAGCTGTGGATGATGGCGGTACATAAACTGACCACAGTGTCAGGGCTCAGCAGCCATGATGAACCATGGTCAGGTTATAGGAGGAGGGCAGAAACTGGCAGGATCAGCCAGGTTTTTTAGGTTAAACAAGGGGCCAAATCACACAGCACAAGCACTGTGCTGTTATACATGCTTTAAAGAAACATAATATTTTGGAGTGTTACAAACACTTTAAGTGCTTTCAAACTGGTCAGCACTGTATGTACTGTATCTGCGCATCTGCCAACATCACTGTATTGTATGTGCTGGATCTGTACAGGAAATCATTAAGCTCAGTGGAGTAGTCAGTGACTTCCTTCACAATTAAAGTGGTTCTAAAGGCAGAAGTTTTTTTTTATCTTAATGCATTCTATGCAATAAGATAAAAAAAAACCTTTGGCATGCAGCAGCCCCCCTAATACTTATAACATACATGAGCCCTATCTTGATCCAGCGATGTTGCACGACTCCGCTGTCCAGAACTCTCCTGATTGGCTGAGACACAAAGCAGGCACCATTGCCTCCCATTGCTGTCAATCAAATTCAGTGAGCCAATGAGGAGAGAGAGGTGGTGGGGCCAAGCTGCGGCTCTGTGTCTAAATGGTCACACAGAGCAGCGGCTCGTTTTGGGTGCCCCCATGCCAAGCTTCTTGCTGTGGGTGCACTCGGCAGGAGGGAGGTGCCAGGAGTTCCAGCGAGGGACCCCGAGAAGAGGAGTATCTGGGATGCTCTGTGAAAATTCACTGCACAGAGCAGGTAAGTATAACAGGACACTTCCAATTTGGCTTTAAACAAAGTCCACCCCACACTTGCAGGATTAATATAGGGAAGAGGGGACAGAAGCATAGGAATCACACATCCAAGAAGATAAAGTAGAAGCCATCACATCAATGCACATGCAGTAAAAATCTTGGTTTCCAGAGGCATAGCATCAATGGAATTTCAGGGCAGCACAGGGACCCATTTATTGTGCTGAAAAGCAATTCCCAAATAGTACAAGTAAATATAGCAACATTTAACCAATCAAGTGACAGCATTAGGAGGTCATCAGCTGTGTACATGTGAGTAATACGTGTTGTCACTGAGTGAAGACCCACTTATGAATAAAAGTCGGAGGGAAATCTAATACGAAAGGCTCACAATAAGTTAGAAATCTGGGGAGCAGAGATCTCCATCCACACCACTACTTCACCTGTTCATTAGCAACTGTGAGTGTTCTTCTGGTATCATTACATGTGACTATTCCAGGACTTGGGAGTGTACCTAACCCCTTCTCGAACAAATTATAGATGCTTCATCTGAAGATTTAGTATGATGAAAGGTGGAGAAATTAGCTAGCCAAGAAGTGGTCAATTCCAGTGTGTGTTGTATGTGCTGGAGAATAGAAGATATGACTTTTCCCAGGGGGATTCATAGACCTCCGCACATCAGTGAGTTTTTTGTTTTGTTTTTTAAGAAGAGATTGAAATGTCAAGTGCAGTCTATGTTTGTCACTGGGACATTATTTACTCTCCCAGGATAGTCTATCCAGAGTCAGAGATAAAAGGAGGTACATTTGTGTAATGGTAGTGTAGCGGCCATAACCCTTTGCAGGGCGGCCTTAACTTTTGGGCTTACCGGCTACCTCCGCTTGGCTTGTTCTTCCACATCTAGGGGTTCCCAGGGTTGATACCCAACAACTTTGGACGCTGACACCAATAAAGTCCTTTTGAAAGGTTTTTATTTGCAGGGGTAACATCCAACAACACAGTCTCGTATGGGAACAGAGGGCAAGGGTGAAAGAACTCAGGCACCTTGAACTGCAGATATAACAACGTCTCTAATACCACCCAGAGATTAGCCACTTGCAGCTGGGCACTTCAAGGCTGAACAAATCTCTAGCCAGAGATTATGGCAATCAGTACTTTGACTCAGAACTTGTGAAATCTCTGACCTTGAACAAGTTGTAAGTGAAAGTGAACAGGAACCTTTTTCCTCAGTACCTGGAACGTTCTCGGTCTCCTTAACAGTACTGGAAAAAGCATGGATTCGTCAGTGTCCTTCACAACTCAGTAACCAGGCACTTCTCAGGATGCCAGCTTGTTGGCCCTCCTCCGAAGAGTCCTCCCCTGGTCACTTGCACGAGCTGTGGTGCCCCTCCAAACCGAGAGCACACCCGGACGCCTTGAATACTCCCTCAGTTACTGTGCCTCGGACCAGCCGGTTCCGAGACTCGGGAACAGAGGGATCCTTACCCCAAACCAGATGGGTCTATTGGGGTTAACCATCCGGAGCATGTTGCGGAGCATTGAACGCTCCCATGACCGGGACCCCTCGCGGGGCTACCCCGGTCCAGAATCGGGAACAGACCGCTAGGGCCTCATGAACGAACCCTCGTTACCTGTGACCTCCACATCTTAAGTACCCCTCAGCAGACTCCTTAGCAGGGCCCGGCACACCCACTGATTGGCTCAGAGGAAGCTGATACCCAAAACGTCCAACCAGGCCTGGTTCTGTCATTGTACACATGACAAGGCATAACTCTTAGCCCTTGTACACACGGTCGGACATTCCGACAACCAAATCTGTCGGATTTTGTCCGACGGATTTTGTCTGAAACTGTTGCATACACATGGTCGGACGAAGTTGTCAGAAAATCCGATCGTTCAGAACATGATGACGTTATTTCATTACAACGGGACTACCATCAGTCTAGTAGCCATTAACTTTGATGTAGGAATTTGATCTGAGCATGCGTGGCACTTTGTCCGATCGGAATTCTCTACACATGATCGGAGTATGTCCGATCGGAGCATTTTGTCTGAAAATTTTACCAACAAGTTGGAAAACTTGGTCCGTCGGATACTCAGACGGAAACAGTCCGATGTAGACCACGCACAGTCGGAATATCCGACAAAACGGTCCGATCGGATACGTGTGTACAAGGGCTAACACAGCCCAGCCAAACTGATGTCAAAATAAATCTACATAATTAACCCTCAGAACCCCATTACCGTTCTGAGGCAAAAAACTAAATTTACACATGAATGACACTTTGTCCAAAGTGTAACCGCTACAGTAGCTATCTTAGTAAAAACATCCCATAAAAAAAGATATTTGCTTAGAGTTAGGGGCATACAGACTACAGAGAGTAACAGTTTTAGAGCCACAGTGACCATTTTATGTTATATATTTACCCTCTCGGTTGAGCAATGTGGAGTTAGGGGTAAAGGGTACAGTTGGCTTCATGAGTATAGCTACACAGATTTTCTTAATACAATATCCCCACACCAATGTATACTCAATATTAAAATAAATGTAAAATAAACACAAATGATAATAACTAAATAAAAAATGTAATAAAATATAAAACATACAAATAAAGATAAATAAATCCATTCTAAAAAACATATGTGTTGCGAGCTGTTTGTAACAAGGCTAAAAAATACGTCTACAGTATTTGAGAGATAGCCAACATCTGATGAATATTTTGAAAGATATCCCTGTGGAAGATTATACTTTGCTGGTAATAATTGACAACATTGAGTCATTGTATACCAGCATTAAGCAACAATATGCTCTTCTGACCACTACACAGCTTTAGATGCTAAGGTTGATCTTAAACCTGAAAAAATAGAGTTTCTGGTGAATGCTTTGGAGTTGGCAATGACCAGCAACTATTTTTGGCATAATGGTTCCTATATGAACTAAGTCAAGGGAGTAGCTGGGAGTATGCTCACAGCATTGCCAACATTTCCTTAGCCAATAAGAGGAAATAGAGATTTATGATAAGAGCTGAACTGGCTCTTCATAAAAAGGTTCATTGATGATATTATGATTCTGTGGAAAGAATCAGTAGAGAGCTTAAAAAAATGGAAAATATGAATAAAAAAACAATATGGACTATTTTTTTCAGGCGGATTGGAAGAAACAACAATACTTTTTTTTTAGATTAAAAATAGATGCAAATAAGGGGCACCCTCGCCTAGTTCCATTAGTGATGGTAAAAGGATTAGATAGGAGGCTGGAGGAGTAAACTTGTGTGGATGGAGTGGAGTACAGAGCCATAATAGTAGAAAAAATATTCCCAGAAAGTCCAAATTTAAGCAATACCCTTTGTACATACAGCCAGTGAACAATGTTGAACTGAAAAATTAGAAAATAAAATGCAGCGCTTGTGAGAGAGAAATATAATGTGACCTCAAAGACTATTCCCGGGGATATATGGTAAAATACTGTCCCCTAATCTTTTAACAGAAACTAGTAACATATCAACACATAACAGTGAATGTAAATGTGCTACCAAACAATGTGACTGGTTAAAATGAAAGAGGAACAAACCCCTGAACCGACTTCTGAGAGCCTGTGATATGAAAATACCTCTCAAAGATTCAATAGGGTGTACAAATATATCAAAATATATTAACAAATAATTGGTGCTTGCATAAAGGGACTAAAAAAACAGTCCGTGAACACCTATAAGTGGTGAACTTCCTCCCTTAGGAGGGGTGTAGTCCTATTTAAATAAGTTAGGAGTGATGCCTCTTCAAAGAGATGCTATACCAAGGAAGCTGAATTAATCTCTATGTCCCCAGTGACCATCCATCTAACTAACTGATGGACACACACACTGTATAGCGGTGGGTCAAACGAGCGTTTGGATTACCAAATCCGGCAGATCTTTCAACGGAGATGCCGACGGTATGAGGGCTTGCCTTGAACACATCACAGATGATAAACGGGGGATAGCTGGCAGTGTTGGTCATCTTACTTTAAAAAATTAATTAGTTAAATTACAAATGACTTCTCACAAAAAGTAATTGTGTTAGTAACTCGGTTACTACATTGGAAAAATAATTAGTTATTCAGCAAAGTAACTGTGACTTTTTTTATATTCTATAGACGGGACTAGCGAAGGAAGTGAATGACGCCGCCTCCATCGGCGAGATTGACACCTTGTGAGCCCCGTTGCCTGGTATGGATTTAAAGGGGAACCCCTATGCTGAAAAAACAGCATGGGGTCCCCCCAAAGTCCATAGCAGACCCTTATCCGAGCACGCAGCCCGGCCGGTCAGGAAAGGGGGTGGGGACAAGCGAGCGCCCCCTCCTGAACCATACCAGGCCACATGCCCTCAACATGGGGGGTGATTTGGGGAAGGGGGCCCTGCGCCCCCCACCCCAAAGCACCTTGTCCCCATCTTGACGAGGACAAGGGCCTCTTCCCGTTGGTTGTTGGGGTTGGGCCATTGGTTGTCGGGCTTATCAGAATCCGGGAGCCCCCTTTAATAAGGGGGCCCCCAAATTCTTGCTCCCCTACCCTATGTGAATGAGTATAGGGTACCCCTACCCATTCACCTAGGGAAAAAAGTGTTAATAAAAAACACAACACAGGTTGACAAGTACTTGACAAGTGACAGCGTCAAGACCGGGCCAACGCTAGTAAAAGAGCTGTAAGAAGATAGCGGAGGCCCGGCAGAAGAAGCGAAGAGTGGGACAAGACCCCCGAAGTTGGAAGAAGACCAGCGGACGGCAGCAGCGACAAAGGAGAAAGCCGGGCTCCTCCGCTAGTAAAAGAGCTAACGGTAAAAGACCAGAAGATAGCGGAGGAGCTCGGCGAGAAGACCCCCGAAGTCGGAAGAAGACCCCCAGAGCTGTCTAATAAAGTACTTTAAAAACCTGTGTTGTGTTTTTTTATTAACACTTTTTCCCCCAGGTGAATGGGTAGGGGAACATCATACCTCATACTCTTTCACATAGGGTAGGGAGTGGAATCTGGGGGCCCCTTATTAAGGGGAGAAGCCAAGGAGAGCTTAAGGATCTAGGGGAGGACTTTTCCAGTGGAGTACCGAGCACAAGGCTGGTGTCTCTGGAGGAGCCTGGGAACTCAGTTTGAGGACGCATCCCGGATAAATATCTTTACAGTTTTGCCGGGTCAGCTGAAATGGTATGGTAGTTCTTCCTGAAAACTCTCAAGAATCTCTAAGTTTAATTGCCAAGTCTGTGGCAGAGACTTTGTTGCGCATTTACTCTTCAGGAATCACTAAGTTCAATTCACAAGTCTGTGGCAGAGACTTTGTTGGCATATCATCTGCTGCTAGGTCAAGTGAGAGGGGCCTATCCGGTGACTGCTGGATCTAGTCTGGGGAGCTATTTGTCCTCTGGATCTGACTGATACCTCTAACCCGCAATTACCAGGTGCCTGAATTCCCAACTATCCTCTAACCCTCTATTGAAGGACTGTGTCTTGGGTCTTTCCTCGATACTCTTTAATAAATCATCAAAAAGGGCCACGTGTCTGATATATCTTCATTTGGGCTACTTTCCACAGGAGCCCCCCCTGAGATGAAGAGGTGAGCAGAAGAGGTAACGGTAAGCCCGAATAAAACCAGCAGCTCCTTCGGGGGTTAATGCTACAGATGTAATTGCGGTAACGCCACCCAAGTAATGGGAACGGTGTTACCATGAGGGGAAGAGTGATCAGTTAGATTAAGTAACTGCGTTAAGTAACTCTGTTTATTTTACCTGAGTTACTTACATCACTGATGGCTGGCACGCCAATCACTCCAACAGGTAACTGTACCTGTGAGGCAAATCAATCTCTGGACAGATAGGTTTGTAGGACTCTCAATGGCATCCGATTGGAAATTTCAGATCATAAAAAAGAGGAAAGAAAAAAGTCGCAAGTTGTTCCTGCAAGTCACCGCCTCCCTCTGTGTATCATTAGCCAGTAAAAGCCAATTAAAACGTAAAACAACTTGACTTGTTGGTCCCGTGACCCCACCTCCGTCGCTTACGCCATCGTGCTCCGGCTGTTTGCGCTCCAAGCCGCTTTTTCATTTCCCCTCAAGGAAAGTAGGCTATTGACTGGCCGGGTCAGGGATGTAGTCACAACCCTCCTCTCCTAGATCATCATCACTCTCCGGAAATGTGCTCCAAGCCTCGCAATGGTTCCAGCGAACGCCAGAAATCACTGCGATAGGCTGGGCGGCAGGTCAGGAGAAACTTAACCCCATATTTCCAACCATAAAACATTGCTGGACACACTATAAAACAGGGGGTTAGTGTACATCAATAGTCCAACTTATGAAAAAAGAAATGCAGCGAAAAATTAGTAAAAATTATATTGTGGACCTTCATTCCTCTCATATGGTTGGCCTCTGCATTTGTTCCTCCTACTTCTTCCTCTATTGGAGTGATATTGGCTGTCCTTGGGGGGATGGTTAGGCGTATGTCCTCTCCCACCATGTGCCCTGTGGACTTTGTTGGAAACAGAATGTTCCACCTTGTTTATTACTGATGGCTGGGTGGTATATGGTAAGGAACTGCCATTATTTGTCCCATTTCTCATATCAGGGGGAAGTGATGTGTCCATATTTGCTGATTCTATAGTTTCAGCAATGGTCACATTCTCTTTTTTGCCAATTGAATATAAGATTACTCCTGTAGTCACTGACATCCCGTGTATACTTTTTTTTTGTATGCTGTTCCCTCTCTTCTTTTTCAAGATGACTTTTTAGGTTGACTGAGAGGGAAATGTATTCAGATGTAGATTTGTGAGGGAGGTGTTATTTTCTTAACTCCTCAATCTCTTTATCTATTTTAGACAATCTTTCCCTCTTTCTCTCAACCAAAAAAGTCAAGAGACTTACACCGGCCTTGTTGAAATAATGAAACCAGGCCTCCATTTCCACTTCACCCTGCTGGGGGTGAATATCCCATCTAAGCCCTCTTGGGACCATGCGTTCCTTGGAGTATTGCTCCAGGAACGCTATGTCCCATTGGAGATGGATCTCTGAGACCATGAGGTTTTTTGAAAATGCCTACTCTGTGTTAATGTTCAAAGTGACAAACACTCCTTCAGTCCTAAGAGAGTGAGCAGTGTGGTATTCAAAGACATCCATAATGTGATATGGAAATGATAGTGGCAGCAACAATAAATAACTAAAAACACTGAGTCTATCTGGTCCTGGAGACTTGGCAGTAGGCAAAGCTTCAATCGATAGAGCTAGTTCACCATCTGTAAATGGATCATTCAGAGATTATAGCTGGGCAGGGGACAGACTGGGAGTTTAATTTGATTCCGAAAATGAATGTATAGAGATGGGCCGAACACCCCTGATTCAGTTTGTGCCAGAACTATTGAACATCGCAAAAATTTAGACCCAAATGACGAACCCCATTGTAGTCTATGGGACACAAACTTGAAAAATCAAATGTCCACATTTTGAAGGCTTATATGCAAGTTATTGGCCTTAAAAAGGATATGAGGGCTCGTCTGCTGCCCTGCAGGACATGTACCAATGCAAAAAAAAGATCAGTTTTAAAGGATCAGTGATTTTAATGAAACTTAAAGTGAAACAATAAAAATTAAAAACTCATTTAAATATAGTGCCCGACACCTGACCCCGCCCCTCTGACGCTGGAGAGGGAAGCCAGGGGTTCCCCAGTGACGTGTGGGTGACCCCGCCCCCTCTGATGTAACGGAAACCTGCGTTACATCAGAGGGGGCGGGGTCACCCACACGTCACTGGGGAACCCCTGGCTTCCCTCTGCAGCGTCAGAGGGGCGGGGTCAGGTGACGGGTGGCCCCGCCCTCCCAATATAAGAAACGTCAGCGCTGTGCTCTCTGCAGTGTCTCCGGAGAGGAGACAGAAGAAGGATGTATGGACAGCGCTGGACTGAGAGATTCCCCCGTCGCTGCATATGATCATCCATCGCTGGACCCCGGAGATCCGACGCTGGATAGCAAGAGTGGATTAGCACCGCTGGAATCTTTTTTTTTTTTTTTTTTTCATTTTTAATAAAGGAATTTTTCAAAAGTGTGTTTGTCTTATTTAACCATTTTGACACTTTCTTTGTGAAATGGTAGGGGTACTTTTGTACCCCCTTACCATTTCAAACAGGGGGGGGGGCCGGGATCTGGGGGTCCCCTTGTTAAAGGGGGCTTCCAGATTCTGATAAGCCCCCCGCCCGCAGACCCTCACAACCAACGGCCAGGGTTGTGAGGATGAGGCCCTTGTCCTTATCAACATGGGGACAAGGTGCTTTGAGGGGTCACAGACCCCCAAAGCATCCTCCCAAAGTTGAGGGTATGTGGCCTGGTACGGTTCAGGAGGGAGGGGGGGCGCTCTCTCGTCCCCCCTCTTTTCCTGCGGCCTGCCAGGTTGCGTGCTCGGATAAAGGGTCTGATATGGATTTTTAGGGGGACCCCCACGTCAATTTTTTTTTTTTTAATTTGATGCGGGGTTCCCCTTAATATCCATATCAGACCTGAAGGGTCTGGTATGGATATTTGGGGGGACCCCCACGTCAATTTTTTTTTTTAATTTGACACGGGGTTCCCCTTAATATCCATGTCAGACCTGAAGGGCCTGGTAATTGAATTTAGGGGAACCCCCACGCTTTTTTTTTTTTTTTTAATCAATGAATGAATGAATTGTCGGCTAATACAGAGAACACTCATTGAGTGTTCTCTGTATTACGGAGACCCGACAATTTAGCCGCAAGTGATTTTAAAAGACTTTTTTTCCTGCACAAATGACACTTTGTGCAGCGACAGTTCTAAGCACCAGAAACATGCGCCCCTTCACAGGCATACTATAGATACCCCCCAGCTACGAAATTTAAAGGAATATTACACTTTTATTGTTTCACTTTAATCATTATTAAAATCACTGCTCCTGAAAAAACTGCCGTTTTTAAAACTTTTTTTTGCATTGATCCATGTCCCCTGGGGCAGGACCCGGGTCCCCAAACACTTTTTAGGACAGTAACTTGCATATTACCCTTTAAAATGAGCACTTTAGATTGTGAACGTTCGAGTCCCATAGACTTTAATAGGGTTCTAAAGTTCACACGAAGTTTAGGTCTGTTCGCAGGTTCTGGTGCGAACCGAACAGGGGGGTGTTCGGCTCATCCCTAATCAGGGGCTTCGTAGCTGCTGCTAATCCAGAACTGATTCATTTTGACAAATGTCAGACAATCAATGGAGTTCGTGGACAGATGTGCTCTTTTATCTGTCACAAAATCTCCAGCAGTACTGAATGCCCATTTAGAAAGCACGTTGGATGCAGGGCAGCCCAGCAGCTCAATTGCATACAGGTCAAGTTCTGGCCAGACGGTCTATTCTCATGACCCAGTAATCCAGTGGATCATCTACTAGAAAGCTCTCCATGTCTGTTTTGCCCCTAGATATTCTTCCACCATATGATGCAGACACTGCCAATGGGATCTTGAAGCTGACAAGCCCTGGGAGCCGAGGACTAAAAAAATTGAAATGCATCACTGAGGTTGCCCCCTTCTCCACTGCTCCTCCTTTGACCAACAGAAGCCTCAAAACTATCTTTTCCACGAGACTGTAACCTACCAGAGTCTGGTAAGGTGTTACTGTACATAAACTCCTCTTTAAGGCGTCCTTGAGATATTACATCCTCTACTCCCTATGCGAGGGCAGGATGACTTCCCCCTTGTAATTGTAGTCAAGGAGGGTTGCCAACCAATAATGATCCCTATCCTTGATGCCACATATTCTAGGGGCCTTTTGCAGGCTTTGAAGTATAAGGGAGCCAATTCACTACAGGTTTGCAAAGGTATGAAAAGTATAGTCCTCGAGGTCACTGATTATTATTGTATCTGTAACTGCCTCCTCCTAGCCACGTACTACTCCCAAGGTTTCTGGAGACTGAAAACTACCTCTTAAGGTTTGACGTACATCTTCCTCTTCTTCTATACATCCAAAACTGCCAGAATCCTCCTCCCTCTCCATTTGCGTGTTCCTGTGGCATTGCAAGAATGGTGCCTGCATAAAGTGTGACTTGGGAGGAAAGAAAGTCCTCTTCATCCTACTGTTGCTCTGCCTTGAATGCCCTGTCCATAATGCCATGCAGAGCATGCTCCAAGAGGAACATAAGAGAGATTATGTCACTGATGCATGCATTGTCACGACTCACAATCCTTGTGGTCTCCTCAAATGGTGACAGTACAGTGCATGCATCCTTTGTCAGCAGCCATTGGCATGGGTAAAAAAGCTGAGCTGCTCTGAGGCTATACTCACACAGGTACTTGTTGACCGCCCTCTGCTGCATGTTCAGCTGCTGCAGCATTGCCAAGGTTGAGTTCCACCTGACGGCATGTCACAAATCAGGCAGTTTACAGGCAGGTGGAATTCCTGTTGAATTTCAGCCAACCGAACACTGGCTGTGTATGACTGCCTGAAATGGCTACAGACTCTTCTGACCTGCAATAGAAGGTCTTGCAAACCTGGGTACCTGAAATGCTGCACCACCAAATTGAGGACATGACACGTGCGTCAACTTTCCCTATCGAAGGGTGGACAGAAGGTTAGTGCCATTATCGCAAACCATAATTCCTGGCTAAAGCTTCCATGGCGAGAACCACCTCTGGGCCTGCCACTGAAAGAATCTCTGCTCCAGTGTGGCTCTTGTCCCCTAGACAGACCAACTGAAGCACTGAGTGGCATCTTTTAGTGTGACTAGCTGAATGGTCCCTTGAACACTTAAGGGTTACTGGTGGCTCTTAGGGCAATACAGCAGAGGAGAGCATGGAGGAGGAGGGGGTGTAGCTGACAGATTTTTCATCATCACCCCCAGCTGTATGGAGATATGTCAGCAAAACAAGCTCCAGAACCAAGATTTGCCCTGCAAGCCCTGTCCTGCATGCTTCCTAGTTTCAAGCAAAGTTACCCAGTGTGGTGTGAACAAAATATATTTCCCTGGCCATGCTTGCTGGACTGCTTAGCCCAATGATGCCAAAACATTGCCTTCCATGTGAAGGTACAGAGCTAGAATGGCCTTACGTGCAAAGAAATAGTGACTGGGAACCTGCATTTTGGTACAGCACATTCTGTAAATTTATGGAAGGGGCAAACTCCACCAGATGGAAAGGCAGGAGTAGCAAACCAGCAATTTGGACACGCTGGAATTTAGACACTGGGCATGTAGGGGGCAAGTATTTATTTTATTTTTTTGCTGCAACATTGAGGGCAGAGAAATTTGCCTGCTATACTCTACAGCTGGTAGTGTGCTTTTGGCAGACATGTTTCAAGGACCTGTGACACCCTTTGATATACCATCATCCCTGTCAGTGGAGGCTGAGATATTGTGGGGGTAGACATGAAAGGTGAGGAGTGAGGAGGAGAAGAATTATATCCCCTTTGTGTGGCTTTCAGGTGCTATTGCCAATTGGAGTGGTGGGAGGTTGAATGTGATTGCAAGCATGTGGTACCCAAATGGGTGGTGTTTTTTGCTACACTTGATCTGCTCGTGGCAGAGATTGAAATTTGCAACAGTGAGATAAGCTTCACATGTGCTAAAAAAAGGCCCACACAGCTGAACTGTGGGAATTGGGTCAGGAGCTGACAGCTCCATATTCTGATGGAATAGGGTTCTGCTCCCTCCTGTTCCGTGATGGCTGCTTCTGGAGGACATCCTGTCTCATTTGGGTTATTCCTTCCCCTCACTTTCCTCCTCTGTTCTATCCAGCACACAAGTTGCATCATGGACCTCATCATCATCCCCTCCATCCTCATCATCACTGGAGAAAACTTGACAAAAGTTTGCTGCCGTGGGGAATATGACTGCCAATTTGTTGTTTATCTTATTGTTCTCCTCTCTCTGTAGGCTCAAGTTACTTCCTTCTTCAACATCAGAACCAACATCAGAATAAAGTAAAGCCTGCGCATCATCAAGAAGCAAGTCACAGACACTGTGTACATATAATTCAGCGGATTCCTCCATGCCTGATACCGGTGCTATGACAGGAGTAGCTGTGGACAAAAAGAAGAAAGGCAGCCCCATCTAAGCATAGCAGGACAAGACTTTAACAATTTGTTAACAACTTACAAGATCTTAGTGGATATGCTTGTCAGATAGATAAGTCACCACTGTAGGCAGCCAGATGTGGGTAGAGAGAGACACTTCCTGGAGCTGGTCCAAGAGTCCTGGGTGGACGGAGGTCAAGTCAACATCACAGGCATCGCTAGCGGTAGGCGTGGCATGCGTTCAGAGGATGCATGCTCCTTCTTCAAGCCGTGGGGTAGCCATATTTGAGGCTGAAATTTATGTGCACCTGAGTCCCGGAGCATGGCTGCAGTATCAGCCGGAGGCATCAGGTGGCATTCAATACAAACATGGAAAGAACCACCCCCTCTAAACTAATATCAGTGGCAAGCATTGGAGCGTGAAATAAATACATAAAATGCTAATTTTATGTATAGTAGTTATTGATAATAAAGAAGATGCTAAAAATGCTGGCATACTTACAAACAGATGAATGTGTTCCAATGAGATGAAATAAAATGACCTTTTGGGTCCCGTATGAATGAACATATGAAATATATTCATGGCAAGGTAGGTATTATATTAAAAGCAAAAAATGATTATTGAAAAATTTATTTAAAAATGATTATTACTAGTGGAAAATGATGATGCATATGAACAGGATCAACGTAGTTAAAACAAAAGTATGAGCATGAATCCCTTTGCTGTATGTGTTAGAGACCAAGGTCATGAGAGTGGAGGGGTGGTGGAACCCTCCAACAGAGAGAAGGAAAATGGTCTGAATACAGTGGGAACCCATCCATTAGGGGTGCCCGGGTGGCTGCCCCTCTATCCACAGCTGCCACCTGCCCCCTCTATCCATGGCCGCCACCCCCATTCATGCATCAGGCCCCTTTCAGGATGCTGGGCGCATGAATTACATTAGCATTTTTTTTAAAGCACCTGATTAGAGCGAGAGTACATTGAATTTGTCTATTACTTCCTCCACAAATCTTTGGTGTTCCCCAAACCTTTTCCTGAGGGTGCAGATGGCCTGGCCAATGTAAAGCAGGTTCAAGGGCATGACTAACCGTATATAACCTATTCAGAGGAACATGTGTAAAAGTCAGGAATTAGAGATGGCTTTGCGGTTTGCCCGGCGGTCGGTTAGCGGCGACTTTTGCTTGTTTGCGATTCTCCAAACCGACGAACTTCTGGTGCTGTTTGCGGCGGACATGTGCGTTTACATTGCGAATAACTTTGACCCATGACACATCCATCATGGGGTACAGGACAGCCAATTGAGACATTTCAGCACATGGACATACCCCTACCTTACAAATAGACCTGATCTGGCGGCCATTTTACATTCTGTCTTTTGTCAGTGTAGGGAAAGGACACTGTGTGGAGCAGGGACAATCAGTCTAATCACTAGCTATTACTATTAGGTTCACAAAAGTCCTTTTAAGGACTGGTATAGGTGTACAGTATATAGGGTTGTAATACACTTATAATATACTTTCTTTCAAATATAGAAAGTATATTATGGTGCACTGTTGTGCTGCTGAGTGTTGACAGATTCTGCAGCTGTCTTTTATCAGTGTAGGGAGGGACAGTTTGGTGTTTGGAGCAGGAACAGTCTGCAATTCACTAGCTACTAGGTAGCTACTATTAAGTCCACAAAGGTCCTTTTAACCACTTAACCACTTAACAACCGCCCATTGCCGATTAACGGCTTCAGGGCGGTTGTTTAACTCTGAGAGGCCGTTAATTAACGGCCTCCCAGAATTCTGCTCTCGCGCGCCCCCTGGGGCGCGCACACGAGAGCATCCGTGACCGCTGGGTCCAGGGTCATCGCGGCCGTTTACCACGTGATCGCTCCATCAAATGACGGAGTGATCACTTGTAAACAAGCCGGCGTCATGTTATGACGCCGGTTCCTCCCTCCCCTCTCTGTACCGATCGGTACAGCGGAGGGGGAAGAGATCGGTGTCAGCAGCGATGTGGGCTGCATCTGTAGTGCCCACATCGCTGCTCACCGAAAATTAACCCCTCAATTCCCTGCAAATACTCTGCATTACTCTGCAATTCCCTGCAAATACTCTGCATTACTCTGCAATTTCCTGCAAATACTCTGCATTACTCTGCAATTCCCTGCAAATACTCTGCATTACTCTGCAATTCCCTGCAAATACTCTGCATTACTCTGCAATTCCCTGCAAATACTCTGCATTACTCTGCAATTCCCTGCAAATAGTCTGCAATTCCCTGCAAATACTCTGCAATGCCCTGCAACACTCTGCATTGCCCTGCAACACTCTGCATTGCCCTGCAACACTCGGCATTGCCCTGCAACACTCCGCAATGCCCTGCAACACTCTGCAATGCCCTGCAACACTCCGCAACGCTCTGCAATACCCTGCAACACTCTGCAACACTCTGCAACACCCGCCAATACCCTGCAACACTCTGCAATGCTCTGCAACCCCCGCCGATACCCTGCAACACTCTGCAATGCTCTGCAACCCCCGCCGATACCCTGCAACACTCTGCAATGCTCTGCAACCCCCGCCGATACCCTGCAACACTCTGCAATGCTCTGCAACACCCGCCAACACCCTGCAACACTCTGCAATGCTCTGCAACACCCGCCAATACCCTGCAATGCTCTGCAACGCAGTACTCTGCAACACCATGCTCTGAGATACCCAGCCATAGTCGGTGATACCCTGCAATACCCAGCCATAGACATCTCCTGCCGCCCTCCGCCCTCCGGTGCTTCTACCGAATCGCTAATACGATCAAAGCCAGAATCTTTTTTTTTTTCAGGCTTCCCAGCTTAGAGGTGAGATGTGGGTCTTATTGACCCCACATCTCACTGTAAAGAGGACCTGTCATGCCATATTCCTATTACAAGGGATGTTTACATTCCTTGTAATAGGAATAAAAGTGATCAAAAAAATTATTTTTGGGGAAAAAAATGTCAAACTAAAATAAATAAAGTAAAATGAACAATAAAAAAAAATGTTTTTTTTAAAGCGCCCCTGTCCCCATGTGCTCGCATGCAGAAGCGAACGCATGCATAAGTCCCGCCCACATATGAAAACGGTGTTCAAACCACACATGTGAGGTATCGCTGCGAACGTTAGAGCGAGAGAAATAATTCTAGCCCTAGACCTCCTCTGTAACTCAAAACATATAACCAGTAAAAAAAATGTAAATCGTCGCCTATGGGGATTTTTAAGTAGCGACGTTTGCCGCCATTCCACGAGCGTGTGCAATTTTGAAGAGTGACATATTAGGTATCTATTTACTCAGCGTAACTTCATCTTTCACATTATGCAAAAATTGGGCTAACTTTACTGTGTTTTTTTTTTTTTAAGCACAAAACAGTTTTTTTTCCAAAAAAAAGCATTCGAAAAATTACTGCGCAAATACCGTGCGAGATAAAAAGTTGCAAAGACCACCATTGTATTCTCCAGGGTGTTTGCTAAAAAAACATATATAATGTTTTGGAGTTCTATGTAATTTTCTAGCAAATAAATGATGATTTTTACATGTAGGAGAGAAATGTCAGAATTGTCCTGGGTGCTCCAGAACACCTGATGGCGCTCCATGCATGTTGGGCCTCTGTATGTGGCCACGCTGTGTAAAAGTCTCACACATGTGGTATCACCATACTCGGGAGTAATAGCAGAATGTGTTTTGGGGTGTAATTTGTGGTATGCATATGCTGTGTGTGAGAAATAACCTGATAATATGACAATTTTGTGAAAAAAAAAAAAAAAAAGTAAAAAGAATCTTGATTTTGCAAAGAATTGTGGGAAAAAATGACAACTTCAAAAAACTCATCATGCCTCTTACTAAATACCTTGGAATGTCTTCTTTCCAAAAAGGGGTCATTTGGGGGGTATTTGTACTTTTCTGGCATGTTAGGGTCTCAAGAATTGAAATAGGCCGTCAGTCCTTCAGGTGTGATCAATTTTCAGATATTGGCACCATAGCTTGTGGACTCTATAACTTTCACAAAGACCAAATAATATCCACCAATTTGTACTTATTTTTACCAAAGATATGTAGTAGTATAAATTTTGGCCAAAATTTATGAAGAAAAAATTACTAATCTGCTAAATTTTCTAACAGAAACAAAGAAAAATTCGTTTTTTTACAGAATTTTCGGTATTTTTTCTTTTATAGCACAAAAAATTAAAAACCCAGCGGTGATTAAATACCACCAAAAGAAAGCTCCATTTGTGTGAAAAAAAGGACAAAAATTTCATATAGGTCCAGTGTTGCATGACTGAGTAATTGTCATTGAAAATGCGAGAGCACCGAAAGCTGAAAATTGGTCTGGTTATTAAGGGTGTTTAAGTGCCCAGTGGTCAAGTGGTTAAGGACCGCCGTATTGCCATTATACGTGATCAGAATGGCACAGGCAGGCACAATCACGTAGATCTACATGCCTGCCTTCCAGCGGGTGGGGGTCCGATCGGACCCCCTCCCGCTGGATACGGCGGTCCGTTTTCCTCCAGCAGCGATCCGTGATGAGGGGATGGCCGTTGGTTTTCGGCCACCCCCTCTGGATAGCTCCTGGCCAATGACGAACTTCCTCCCACTGTGTATTGTTTACACAGGAAGGAGGAAGTGATGTCATTCTCCTCGGGGCGGTCTTTTTGACCGGACTACGAGGAGAAGAGTAATAGTAAGTGTGCACCAACACTACACTGACATGTAGGTACACACAGGCACACAAACCCCCCCCCCCCCATCGCCCCCCGATCCCCCCCCAGTCACAGTGTCACTGATTGCATTGATCATTTCTTTACTGATCAATGCATTCAGTGTCAGTTGTAAAAGTAAAAACTGTCAGGGCAGTTAGTGTTAGGTCCAGGGTAGCCCCCTATCACCCCCCAATAAAGATTTGACCCCCTGATTGCCCCTAGAGTTAACCCTTTCACCCCCTTTTGCCAGTGTCACTAAGCGATCATTTTTCTGATCGCTGCAGTAGTGTCGCTAGTGTCGCTAGGTAGCTAGTTATTTTTTTAGGTTCACCGCCAGGTTTTTATATCGCTAGGTACCCTGATATACTACCCAATAATGGTTTTAACATCCTGATTGCCCCTAGTTAACCCTTTCACCCCCCTTTTGCCAGTGTCACTAAGCGATCATTTTTCTGATCGCTGCATCAGTGTCGCTACTGTCGCTAGGTAGCTAGTTATTTTTTTAGGTTCACCGCCAGGTTTTTATAGCGCTAGGTACCCCGATATACTACCCAATAATGGTTTTAACATCCTGATTGCCCCTAGTTAACCCTTTCACCCCCTTTTGCCATTGTCACTAAGCGATCATTTTTCTGATCGCTGCATTAGTGTTGCTACTGTCGCTAGGTAGCTAGTTATTTTTTTAGGTTCACCGCCAGGTTTTTATATCACTAGGTACCCCGATATACTACCCAATAATGGTTTTAACATCCTGATTGCCCCTAGTTAACCCTTTCACCCCCTTTTGCCAGTGTCACTAAGCGATCATTTTTCTGATCGCTGCATCAGTGTCGCTACTGTCGCTAGGTAGCTAGCTATTTTTTTAGGTTCACCGCCAGGTTTTTATAGCGCTAGGTACCCCGATATACTACCCAATAATGGTTTTAACATCCTGATTGCCCCTAGTTAACCCTTTCACCCCCTTTTGCCAGTTTAACTAAGCGATCATTTTTCTGATCGCTGCATCAGTGTCGCTACTGTCGCTAGGTAGCTAGTTATTTTTTTAGGTTCACCGCCAGGTTTTTATATCGCTAGGTACCCCGATATACTACCCAATAATGGTTTTAACATCCTGATTGCCCCTAGTTAACCCTTTCACCCCCTTTTGCCAGTGTCACTAAGCGATAATTTTTCTGATCGCTGCATCAGTGTCGCTACTGTCGCTAGGTAGCTAGTTATTTTTTTAGGTTCACCGCCAGGTTTTTATAGCGCTAGGTACCCCGATATACTACCCAATAATGGTTTTAACCCCCTGATTGCCCCTAGTTAACCCTTTCACCAGCGATCACAGTATAAGTGTCACTGGTGACGCTGGTTAGCCAGTTAGTTATTTAGGTTCCCCGTCAGGTTTTTATATAGCGCCAGGGACCCCCATATACTACCTAATAAAAATTTGAACCCCCTGATTGCCCCTAGTTAACCCTTTCACCACTGATCACCGTATAAGTGTTACGGGTGACTCTGGTTAGTTTGCTTTTTATAGCATCAGGGCACCCACCATTTATTACCCAATAAAGGTTTAACCCCCTGATCACCCGGCGGGTGATATCAATTAGGTTTTAGGGTCAGGGTCTGAGTCGCCCCAGGCAGCGCTAGGTTAGTGCCAGTACCGCTAACACCCACGCGCAAAGCATACACCTCCCGTAGTGGTATAGAATCTGAACAGATCAATATCTGATCTGATCAGATCTATACTAGCATCCCCAGCAGTTCAGGGTTCCAAAAAAATGCATTGTTAGCGGGATCAGCCCAGATACCTGCTAGCACCTGCGTTTTGCCCCTCTGCCCAGCCCACCCAAGTGCAGTATCGATCGATCACTGTCACTTACAAAACACTAAACACATAACTGCAGCGATCCCAGAGTCAGGCCTGATCCCTGCGATCGCTAACAGTTTTTTTGGTAGCATTTTATAATTAAATCCGGAAGGCAGTGCTTGGTTTTCGGGGTCCCGTACGTAGCTAGGCTCCCAAAAAGTCCCCCACATGTGGTATCCCAGTACTCGGGAGAAGCAGCAGAATTTATTTTGGGGTGTAATTTGACTTCTGCCCATAGCATGTGTGAGCAATATATCATTTAGTGACAACTTTGTGCAAAAAAAAAAAGTTTGTAATATTCCCGCAACTTTTGGCAAAATATAAAATATTCCATGGACTCAACATGCCTCTCAGTAAATAGCTTGGGGTGTCTACTTTCCAAAATGGGGTCATTTTGGGGGGTTTCGTGCTAGTTTGGCATTTTATGGCCTTCGAAACTGTGATAGGTAGTGAGGAGTTAAATCAAAAATTTGCACCCTTAGAAATCCTGAAGGTGGTGATTGGTTTTCGGGGTGCCGTGCGCGACTAGACTCCCAAAAAGTCCCACACATGTGGTATCCCCATACTCGGGAGAAGTAGCGGAATATATTTTGGGGTGCAATTCCACATATAACCAAGGCCTGTGTGAGCAATATATCATTTAGTGACAACTTTTTGTAAAACAATTTTTTTTTTTTTTTTTGTCATTATTCAATCCCTTGGGACAAAAAAAAAATATTCAATGGTCTCAACATGGCCCTCAGCAAATAGCTTGGGGTGTCTACTTTCCAAAATGGGGTCATTTGGGGGGGTTTTGTGCCATCTTGGCATTTTATGGCCTTCAAAACTGTGATAGGTAGTGATAGGTAGTGAGGAGTAAAATAAAAAATGTATGCCCTTAGAAATCCTGAAGGCGGTGCTTGGATTTCGGGGTCCCGTACGCGGCTAGGCTCCCAAAAAGTCCCACACATGTGGTATCCCCGTACTCAGGAGAAGCAGCAGAATGTATTTTGGGGTGTAATTTGACTTCTGCCCATAGCATGTGTGAGCAATATATCATTTAGTGACAACTTTGTGCAAAAAAAAAAAGTTTGTAATATTCCCGCAACTTGTGGCAAAATATAAAATATTCCATGGACTCAACATGCCTCTCAGTAAATAGCTTGGGGTGTCTTCTTTCCAAAATGGGGTCATTTTGGGGGGTTTTGTGCTATTTTGGCATTTTATGGCCTTCAAAACTGTGATAGGTAGTGAGGAGTTAAATCAAAAATTTGCACCCTTAGAAATCCTGAAGGTGGTGATTGGTTTTCGGGGTGCCGTCGACTAGACTCCCAAAAAGTCCCACACATGTGGTATCCCCATACTCGGGAGAAGTAGCGGAATATATTTTGGGGTGCAATTCCACATATAACCATGGCATGTGTGAGCAATATATCATTTAGTGACAACTTTTTGTAAAAAAATTTTTTTTTTTTGTCATTATTCAATCCCTTAGGACAAAAAAAATAAATATTCAATGGGCTCAACATACCCATCAGCAATTTCCTTGGGGTGTCTACTTTCCAAAATGGGGTCATTTGGGGGGGGGGGTTTGTACTGCCCTGCCATTTTAGCACCTCAAGAAATGAGATAGGCAGTCATAAATTAAAAGCTGTGTAAATTCCAGAAAATGTACTCTAGTTTGTAGACGCTATAACTTTTGCGCAAACCAAAAAATATACGCTTATTGACATTTTTTTTACTAAAGACATGTGGCTGAATAAATTTTGCCCTCAATGTATGACTAAAATGTAGTTTATTCGATTTTTCTTATAACAAAAAGAAGAAAATATCTTTTTTTTTCAAAATTTTTGCTCTTTTTCCATTTATATCGCAAAAAAAAAAAAACGCAGAGGCAATCAAAAACCATCAAAAGAAAGCTCTATTTGTGGGAAGAAAAGGACGCAAATTTCGTTTGGGTGCAATATTGCATGACCGCGCAATTACCAGTTAAAGCAGCGCAGTGCGAAATTGGAAAAAGACCTCTGGTCCTTAAGGTGTTTATTGGTCCGGAGCTGAAGTGGTTAAGGACTGGTATAGGTGTACTATTTGGTGTGCAGTATATAGGGGTGTAACACACGTATAAAATACTTTAAAATATAGAAAGCATAGTATGGTGCATTTTCACTGTGCAGCATTGTGACTTCTGAGTGCTTCTGCAGCGATACTACAAAGAGTGACAAACGCAATTAGAAAAAAGTATTATAACTGGTGTGATAGACCAGTGGCCCCCCAAAACGACAGATTGAAGCGGGGTGTTATATACCCTCTTCCACATATACTGCACTTCTCTAGAGACTTTTGTCAGAAGGTAATTAAAAAAATGACAGGCAGAGGAAGAGGCAGGCCTTTCCGCAGGGGTGGTAGGGGTAGGGCAGGAGCAACAAGCTTGAGCCAAAGTGGCAAATTGCAGAAGGTGTGTTCGATTACATCAAAGGATGCACCAGACTTGGTTGAGTGGCTCACTCAGCCTTGCTCTTCTTTACCCTCCTCATCCTCTCGATCTGCACCCTCTTCTTCACTCTCTACTGTGTGCACCCCCAAAGACACTACCACCAACACCACCACCACCACCATATACCCTCCGCTTGAGTCACAGGAATTATTTTCTGATCCATTACAAGACATTTCTGATGTGCAGCCACTCCTGGTATTGGATCAGGAAGAGGAGGTAGCAACAACCGCCACTCAGCAGTCTGACGACAGTACCCAGATCAACCCAGGAGGAGGTTGGTCCCCGGTGTTGCTGCCTACTCCGAGATCTCTAATTATAGCGGTGGGGAAGGTGATGTCGATGATGACATGTCTAGTGATGTCACGAGGGTGCCCACAAGAGAGGAAGAGGAGGGGAGTTCAGAGGGAAATATGGACCAGCAGATAGGGAGGAGAAGCAGGCGAAACTTACATTGCACAGGAGGGACAAACCGGACTGCTAATGGGAGCGAGGCATCAACCATGTACGGTCATATCTGGCGCTCTCAGGATGCCGGAACATGGCTCCGCAGTGTGGGCTTTTTTTAAAGTGTCCGCTGCTGACAATAATGTTGCCATCTGCAGCCTTTGCAGTCAACGCATAAGTCGCGGTAAGCCCAACACTCACCTAGGGACGACCGCCTTAAGAAGGCACATGAGCTGCCATCACTGAGCCCAATGGTAGCAATGGAATCCACAAAGCCAAACTCCAGGCTCTCACCATCCAGCCTCATCTTCTACTTCTCCTTCTCCTCTCTCCTCACAATTGTCCTCCACTCCACCTTCCATCATGCCATCCTCATGGAAAAAGGCAGGCTTCCGTCGGCCAAATGTTTGAGCGTAAAAAAATGATGATGCTGGATAACCCTCTTGCCCAACGGTTGACGGCTGGCTTGTCAGAACTGATAGCCCGCCAACTACTGCCATACAGTATAAGCTGGTGGACTCGGAGGCCTTTCGAAAAATTGTGGCCATTGGAACACCACAATGAAAGGTCCCAGGAAGGAAGTATTTCTCAGAGAAGGGCATCCCAGAGCTATATGGCCATGTTCAGCGGCGAGTGAATGTATCTCTGGCACACAGTGTCGGTGCCAAGATACATCTGACCACAGTCACGTGGTCTAGCAAACATGGGCAGGGAAGGTATATAACTTTTACTGCCCACTGGGTGAACCTTCTGATGGCCGTCAAGCATGTAACCCATGGCACCCGTGTAGATTTGGTTTTACCGTCACGGATTGCATGCAGGCCTGGCTCTTCTTCTCCTCCTCCTACTCCATCCTCCCTCTCCTCCTCGACTGACTCCTCCTTTTCCTGCTGCTAGCGTCTCTTTCGCTGTGTCGCCCAAGATCCCCAGAACCTATTCGACATGCCAGGTGAGACGTTGCCATGCTGTGCTGCGTCTGTTGTGCCTGGAAGCCAAGAGCCACACTGGCCCTGCATTCCTATCAGCTTTGCGTTCACAGGCAGATCAGTGGCTAACACCGCTCAATTTGACAGTTGGTAAAGTGGTGTGTGACAACAGTGCCCATCTGCTTCTTGCATTGAAACAGGGCAAAATTACACACGTGCCATGCATGGCACACGTCTTAAACTTGGTCGTGCAGCGATTCATTGTAAAATACCCTGGGGTCCAGTACATCTTGCGGCAGGCAAGTAAAATCTTGGCCATTTCAGAATATCTTACACAGCCATGGCTCGCCTTGCTGACATTCAGCGGCGACACAATCTGCCGGTCAGACGTCTTATTTGCGATTGCCCGATGCGATGGAACTCAACTTTCTATATGCTTGATAGGCTGCTCCAGCAGAAACGTGCCGTTAACGACTACCTGTACGAACTCTTCGGCAGAACAGGTTCTGGAGAGCTTGGTTTTTATTCACTGCGGTAGTGCCTGCTCATGCGTGACGCAAGCAGACTTCTGCGGCCATTTGATGAGATCACCAAACTGGTCAGTCGCAGCCATGGCGCCATCAGTGACATCATACCTTATGCCTTCTTTATGGAGTGTGCATTGCGTTGTGTCATTGATCAAGCCATGGAGGAGCAGGAAGATGAGGAAGTCAAAATGCTGGATGAATTCCCGGGGAGAATTCTTCTCTATTTTCTTCTCTATCTGAGACAAGTCAACAACAGGAGTCTGAAGAGGAGTCAGAGGAGGAAGGTGCCGGGGTGGAGTAGGAGCAAGAAAAGCATGCTTTAAACCTTTCTGGGATCCTTGTTGTTATCCGTGGATGGGGAGAGGAGAACGAGGAGGATGACATTATCCTGGATGATGAGCAGGAGCCAGGCCACCACACCGCTTCCAGCTTAGTGTAAATGGTGGCCTTAATGCTCCAGTGTTTTAACAGGGACCCCCATATAAAAAGCATAAAGGTCAAGGACCAGTACTGGGTTGCAATGTACTTAGACCCCTGGTAAAAAAACACATAATGGTGGAAATGTTACCATCATCACAGAGGGCTGTCAGAATGGAGCACTTCCAGGCCTTGCTTAGAGAAATGCTGCATTCTGCTTTTGCGTGCGCTGGCAGAGGAATTCCCACTCCCAGAGAAAGAGTTGCGGGTACCAATCCAACAGCGCCTGCAAGAAGAGGGAGGTTTGAAGATGTGTTGGTCACTTCTGATATGAGATCATTCTTTCAGCCGACCCATCGACAGATCTCATCTGGATCCAGCATCAGGGAATGCCTAGACTGACAGGTGTCCGACTACATCGGGTTAACGGCCAATGTGGACGCTTTGAGAAGTGATGAACCCTTGGACTACTGGGTGGGCAGGATTGACCTCTGGCCAGAGCTTGCCCAATTTTCAATGGAACTGTTGGCTTGCCCCTTGTCCATTGTCCTGTCTGAAAGGACGTTCAGCGCAGCAGGGGGGATCTTGACCAATAAGCGCACTCACCTAGCTCACGACAGTGTTGATTACCTCCAAAGACATGCAAGTAGGTAAATTGGCTTCTGTTCAAAATTGGCCCTAGGATATGAATGGGGACCTTGGATTGTGGGCTCCTTGAGGGTAGGGATCAACATGAGTGTGCGATGTACAGGGATAGGGACAATTGTAGACACTCACTTAGGTTGAACTGGATGGACTGGTGTCTTTATTCAACCTAACAAACTATGAAACTATGAAACCTCACATTTATAAAAATGAATGAGGCATGGATCTCGGAGGAATTCAACACATGTGACCATGTATATGCATTTATATAATCTAGCACACAGACCTTTTTTCTACCTTTGGCTCACTTCCTTATACAAAAAAAGCATGCCGTACTATATGCCCATACCCTCCTGTTTAAAGAGGTTGAGCGGTGTCATATTTTTGGGTCCCGCAGCGAGTTGCTGGTATCAGTGCTGGTGTCAGTGCTCTCTATCTCGGTGCTGGTGTGGCATCAGTGCTCTCTATCATGGTGCTGGTGGGGTGTCAGTGCTCTCTATCACGGTGCTGGTGTGGTGTCAGTGCTCTCTAACTTGATGCTGGTGTCAGTGCTCTCTATCACGGTGCTGGAGTCAGTGATCTCTGTCACGGCGCTAGTGTCAGTGCTCTCTATCTTGGTGCTGGTGTCAGTGCTCTCTATCACAGTGCTGGTGCCTGTGCTCTCTATCATGGTGTTGGTGTCAGTGCTCAGTCTCTATCGCGGTGCTGGTTTCAGTTCTCTCTATCACAGTGTTGGTGTCAGTGCTCTCTATTTCTGTGCTGGTGTCAGTGCTCTCTATCACAGTGCTGGTGTCAGTGCTCTCTATCACGGTGCTTGTGTCAATGCTCTCTAGCATGGTGCTGGTGTCAGTGTTCTCTATCACGGTGCTGGTGTCAGTGCTCTCTCTCTATCTTGGTGCTGGTGTCAGTGCTCTCTATCACGGTGCTGGTGTGGTGTCAGTGCTCTATATTTCGGTGCTGGTGTCAGTGCTCTCTATCACGGTGCTGGTGTCAGTGCTCTCTATCTCAGTGCTGGTGTCAGTGCTCTCTATCTCGGTGCTGGTGTCAGTGCTCTCTATCTCGGTGCTGGTGTCAGTGCTCTCTATCGCCGTGCTGGTGTCAGTGCTCAGTCTCTATCGCGGTGCTGCTTTCAGACAGTGAGGGAGATAGCAGCGGAGAAGCCAATCATCAGGCAGTGCCAGCACCATGGATGAGGATCAGCACTAGACTGGCACCTCCAGAACACCACAGTGGAGCCCTGCAAAGGTGGGGGTAAGGGCTGGGCAGAGGGAGGGGCTCAAGCACAGGTTGGCACACTGGGACACTGGCACAGGACTGCACTGCCCTGACTGAACTTTTGGCCATGTTCGTGGTTCGCGTTCACGAAACGTCCCATTGGAAGTTTGTCCACCACTATCAGGAATTTGGAAGGTTTTTCTGTTTGTAAATTTTTTTTTACCTTGTTCATAGATTTGAACAGGTTCATCAGGAACCTAACTGTCACTTTTACAACATGAACAGGATAAAGTTGCAGAGCAGGAAAATCATATGGAGGCATACACTGAAGATGTGGTAATCTGATAACAAATAATCTTAATGTTCCGCATGCAGATCAAAGTTCGAGTCAGGTTCTGAAATATAAGTTGAAAGAACTAAGTAAGGAGAAGTAACTAATAGGAAATTAACCTTACAGAGTAAGTACTGTATAAGGAGTGGATGGATATTATTCCAATCCCTTTTGCATCACCTCTCCTCGGCTCCAGCCAGGAGGGAGAAAGGGAAGGCAATTGTGAAGGCGTTCTGATTTGATACCTCCTGGGAGGGAAGCAGTGACAGCAGGTTAGTGACTCAGCGGGGACTTATAATGAAACAAATAATCAAATGGTTAGTAGCTAACATTTGTAATAAACTATAACTTGGAAATTATGGATGGATCATATGACTGAACAAGGGCATGTGGGTTGTTTTTCAATATGGTAAGATACTTAGTTGTGCTTACTGAGTATTATTGGCAAGTAGGGATTTGTGAACGGTCCAAGCCGAGTATGAGTTTGGGCCGAACTTTGGTTGCTTGGCAGTTCAGCAAACAACAAACATTATGCAGTGTTCACGGCAAATTTGAAAGCCACTGAACACCGTTAAAGTCTACAGGACATTAACATGAAAAACCAAAAGTGCTCATTTTAAAGACTTATATGCAAGTTATTGTCAAAAAAGGGTTTGGGGACCCAGGTCCTGTCCCGGGGGACATGTATCAATGCAAAAACATTTTTTAAAAACACACTTTTTTTCAGGAGCAGTGATTTTATTAATGCTTAAAGTGAAAGAATACAAATTAAATATTCCTTTAAATATTGTGCCTGGGGAGATTCTATGGTATGCCTGTAAAGTGGCGCAGTTTTTCTGCTTTTAGAACAGTCCCTGCACAAAATGACATTTCTAAAGGAAAAAAAGTAATTTAAAACTGATCATAGCTGTAATGATTTTTTGGGTCTCAGCAATATAGATACAACTGGCTAGATTGATAGTAGCACAGCCATTGGCTCCTGTTGCTGTCAATCAAATCCAATGACGCAGCCGCCGGGGGCGGGGCAGAGTCCTGCATTTGGTGTCTATGGATGTCAAACGCTGGACTCGGGAGCGCACCTGCAAGGTAACCCCCCAGGAGAGTGCTTCTCCTAGGGGGTTATCTGATGTGGGGAGGAGCCGCGAGAGCCGTCGAGGGACCCCAGAAGAGCAGGTTCGGGGCCACTCTGTGCAAAACGAGCTGCACAGTGGAGGTAATATTTTATTTTATTTTTAAAACCTCAAAGCTTTAGTTAAAGTGAAATTAGAACACATTATATTATAGAGGAGGATAGGATGTAGAATATACTGTAACTTAGTTCTAAGGAGAGAATTTCCATTCCTGGAGATAGTTCCTGGTTTAGACCTGTAATTATGGCTATAATTTTCCCTATCTGGGTCCATAATTGGTGTAGTTTTGGGCAGTATCACAGGAAATGAATTAGGGTGACAGATGAACCACAGAGCCTCTAGCATT
Organism: Lithobates pipiens; assembly: GCF_037356315.1. Lineage (NCBI taxonomy): Eukaryota > Metazoa > Chordata > Amphibia > Anura > Ranidae > Lithobates > Lithobates pipiens. The sequence goes on along the minus strand of NW_027507790.1, from coordinate 275,896,190 downwards.
CTGAGATGGTATGAGGATACATTTTAGATAAGCGGTGCGGTGTTCCATTGTAGTAATATTTTTTTGATGCAGTTCCCAGAGATTGACACTCTTGGTGGAGACATAAATGATATTCAAGATTTTCCTTATACTATACTACTACTACTATATCAGGGTGGCCTTATTGCTTTACAACAGCTCTAGGGTGAGCAACTGTTGTAGATGAATGAAAGTGTTTGTTACCCCCACATTTGATATTCCTGATATGTGTCTGTGTTATCATGTACTTGTGTTAAAAAGTATCATGTTCTCTTTGTATTGCTTACTTTGTGTTAATTGCCTAGTGATCCTGTCAGTTCCCCTGCTTTCCTATTGAAGCTGACCCCACTAGGTATGAGAGCACATCCAGCCCTGTATAGTCAGTTTACCGGTTCTAGAAGAAAAGCCTGTCTGTCCTCCAATGCCTAAGACTTGTGCTGATACGCTCCCCTGCACAGATCTGTTCTGGGAAGATCAGCATTCTGCTGTATTTCTACCTCTTGCTGACACATCCCCTGCAGCTTCCACCCCCAGCTCTCTAAACTTATGCAAATGAGAACAGAAGTCATGTGATTACTTAGTGTCTTGGAAAAGTATTCATGCTCCTTGAAAATGTCCACGTTTTGTCATGTTACAACCAAAAATGTAAATGTATTTTATTGGAATTGTATGTGATAGACCAAAACAAAGTGGCACATAATTGTGAAGTGGAAGGAAAATTATAAATGGTTTTCAAATTTTTTTTACAAAGACATCTGTGAAAAGTGGGGGGTGCATTTGTATAGCGCCCCCCTGAGTAAATATTTTCTAGAACCACCTTTCACTGCAATTACAGCTGCAAGTCTTTTTGGGGGTGTCTCTACCAGCTTTGCACATCTAGACAGTGAAATTTTTGCAAAATAGCTTAAGTTCTGTCAGATTGAATGGAGAATGTCTGAAGAGCAATATTCAATTCTTGCCACCGATTCTTAATTGGATTTAGGTCTGGACTTTGACTGAGCCATTCTAACACATGAATATGCTTTTATCTAAACCATTCCTTTGTAGCGCTGGCTGTATGTTTATTATTATTATTATTATACAGGATTTATATAACGACAACAGTTTACACAGCACTTTACAATATAGAAGGAGACAATACAGGAGTTACAATACAATAAATTACAAGAGGATTAAGAGGGCCCTGCTCAGAAGAGTTTACAATCTAATAGGGTGGGGCAGGTGGTACAAAAGGTTGTAACTGTGGGAATCAGCTAATGGTAGTTACAACAAGTAAGTAACAACAATTCTACAAGAAAAACAGAAGATTCTATTTACCCCTGAGGAAGCCATTTGTATGGCGAAACATGTAGGAAAGGACTGACCAGACAGCATTTAAAAGCCAATACCATTCGGGCCTAACATGCTCTATACTTTTGGCTGTCTGATAACTGGATAGAATATATGTATTTTATGCTCTAGTATGTAATTATACTAATGTTTATGTTTGAGTTTTTTTGTGTCTTTTGTATTGTTACTTTCATTATTGTGTGATATTTATTAAAATTTAATAATATCATTTTGTTTTTTCTATTTTTCTTTGCCCATTTATTTTTTGGCACTGCGATAATCCCATTTTCTCCCTTGTTGCGCTCCTTTTTTTGTTATATAATTAGGGATGAGGTGCAGTATTTGTTAACTGACTCCTTGCCACGCATTACCACACAAATGATTTAGTTTAAGGAAGTGGTGCGACATCCATGTTGATATGTAAGTTAGTAATGCAAGAGGAGACTGAAGGAGTGAGGTGAGCAGTAGACAGATAGATTTTGGTGTCATCGGAGTATAAGTGGTATTGGAAGCCATGGGCGGTTATCAAGTGACCAAGGGAGGAACTGTAGATAGAGAAGAGAAGGGGGTCCAAGAACAGAGCCTTGGGGGACCCCCACAGAAATGGGGCAATGGAGAGGAGGAGACAGAGTTGTAGGTGACACTGAAGGAGCGCTGTGATAGATAGGCAGAGAACCAGGATAGAGCAGAATCATGGAGGCCAAGGGAATGTAGTTTATTGAGAAGGAGCGGGTGGTCAACAGTATCAAAGGCTGCAGAGAGATCAAGTAGTAGGATTATGGTATTGGCTGTTGGTTTTAGCAGTTAGTAAATCGTTAGTGAGTTTTAGTAAGGCAGTTTCCATGGAGTATAGTGTAGGGTGGGTACTCCTGCGCTAAAAGGAATTTGTGATGTATACAAAGTAATGGGTGCTGCATACACCGTATGGACCAAACTCGTGTCCAAATTTGTGTAGTTTGTGAAAGGAGGGGGATGGTGTTGCGCTACCTCTAGTATATTTTTTGGTATATTACCACAGTATTGCCAAAATATTAGTTGTATATCCAGCAATAAACAATATAGTGCATTAAAGTGCAACAATCAGTGAATAATCTTAAATTAATTAATTCAATAAATTAAATCGGTATGTTTAAAATGCATAATAGTTTTAAAACAACGAGAGATACAATAAACAATCTCTAAACCACAAAAAAAAAATAATATATATAAAATTATAACTAATAGGTGACTGTATCACTTGTGCAATAAATATGAGGTATAGGTAAATGGTTCAAAAAATGATGATAGATTGCGAACAAATAAAGCAAAATTAACTAAAGATATATATGTACCATATAAGGCAAAAATGACTCAAGATATATAGGTAACGTGTATACAAATATTCCAACTGGCTACATAAATATAAAGTGCGATATTGAATTTTAGTCCTTAATCCAGTGTGCAAATATTGGTGCAAACGTGCAAAGGTGCTTCGCTGGAATACTATATATAGCTATCTTGGTATTATAGTGACACTGTGCCTTTAAGTGCAGAAATTAAATCAGATCTTCAGTGTCCTAGACACCCGTGGAAAAAATGGGTGATTACCTTACTGCTGTAAGGTATACAGCGTATAGCAGAGTAATCTTTAAGAGGAGGGGAGAGTCCCTTCAGCTCGGTTCAATCCTGGACTTTCATTCACTTTTAAGTGGAGCCAGGGGGATGAGGGGGGAGAGAGGGGTGGTAGTACTCCTTTTCTTCCTTTCCTTCACTGGGTGCCTCGGATTATATCATTCACGATATGTATTTAAAAGAGATAAACAGGCCCACCATAGTGTAGTATTTTGAATAGAAAAGGTATTTTTATTTAAATATTAAAAACACTCACATTTCTGTAGTATAAGCAAGCGTTGTATAAACGAGCGCCGAGCTCGTATCTCAATGCCTGAGCGTCTGTTTTGGTGTCTTCGTTAGCCTCGGGTCCTACGCGTTACGTCACGGCACGTGACTTCAACAGGGATGAGGCTTGTGGGAAATGTAGTAGATTTATATAGGCTCAGCTAATTGCATTTTACGGCGGCCATTTTATTGTGGATCACATAGGGGTGAATGGGGCGGCCATGTTCTTGTAGACTATGTATATAATGTCTATGGTGATCGTTGCTATTTCGTCGGTTAATTCGATCGGAAACTTCCTATTGTATTGAAATAAGCTTGGCCATGATGAGTATAACCGAACGGAGTTTGTGTTGTCCGCAGGGTATGTTCTGATGCTAGTGACTGACAATACGTAGTGGCATCAGCATGATTTGTAGTGTCAACAAAGTGTGTTTCAATTGCTGCTGAAGGGAAAAAAAATATGGGCAGTATATGTAATACTCATTACATGGTCAGACGTTATTTTTTATTTCATACTAAGAAGTGTGATGTGGGAGATACATATATGTGAATTAAATTACACACATATCTATATCTAAATCTAGATAATGACAGCCCCTATACCAGAGTATAGAGATGGAGGAAACGAATAAAAAAGATAAGAATAAGTAAAAAATGGATGAAAAAAATAGATAAAAAATTTTTTAATTTATTTTCTTTTAAAAAATATCTTAAAATTAGTATATTTAAAGAAAGGTTTTATATGTGAAAAGATGTTTTTTATTAAATAGGGAAAAAAACAATATTTGAAATGTCGGACCGATATGCGAACAATGGGTCATATGGAGAAATTTTATTTAATTTTTCTTAATAAATCATTTTCATGAATGTATATATAAAAAAACTTCTGTGTAAAAATGTGTATAAAAATATCTTTTATATCGAAGGAACTCCTATATATATATATGTAAAAAACCCATACGGATTACCTCAAAAAATTATGGAAAATAGATATAAAAATATAAAAATATATATAGAATATAAATAAATCTAAATCTCGAAAGTGTGTTCATTCATTTAGAATAATAAAATAGCTATATATAGTATTCCAGCGAAGCACCTTTGCATATTTGCACACTGGATTAAGGACTAAAATTCAATATCGCACTTTATATTTATGTAGCCAGTTGGAATATTTGTATACACGTTACCTATATATCTTGAGTCATTTTTGCCTTATATGGTAAATATATATCTTTAGTTAATTTTGCTTTATTTGTTCGCAATCTATCATCATTTTTTGAACCATTTACCTATACCTCATATTTATTGCACAAGTGATACAGTCACCTATTAGTTATAATTTTATATATATTTATTTATTTATTTATTTATTTATTTTTGTTTTTGTGGTTTAGAGATTGTTTATTGTATCTCTCGTTGTTTTAAAACTATTATGCATTTTAAACATACCGATTTAATTTATTGAATTAATTAATTTAAGATTATTCACTGATTGTTGCACTTTAATGCACTATATTGTTTATTGCTGGATATACAACTAATATTTTGGCAATACTGTGGTAATATACCAAAAAATATACTAGAGGTAGCGCAACACCATCCCCCTCCTTTCACAAACTACACAAATTTGGACACGAGTTTGGTCCATACGGTGTATGCAGCACCCATTACTTTGTATACATCACAAATTCCTTTTAGCGCAGGAGTACCCACCCTACACTATCCTCTAACTACAAACGCACACACCCCTGCTGCCATTATGGAAGTATTTTCCTTTATGGATAAAAGAAATATCAATCTTGCTGAGGTTTTTAGCACTACAGATCACTATATAAAAAATGGAGACATAGAAAGCCTAATGAGAAAATTAGGCCAGAACATGGAAAAACTAATCAGTCTTTGGTGGGATATTGTTACATTCGAACAATATCTTAAAGACAATCTGGTCCCCAGACGACTTAGGTGGGATATCCCACCTAATGACGGCCTGATGGATCAAGATTCAACAGAGGAATGGTTCAAATTTTTTAACGAGAAGGGACTCGAGTTAATACAATTTTTATTAAAAAGAAAACACAGAACAGAATAAATTAATAGAACAAAAAATAGGAGAAATAAAGAACGAACTCGAGATCCACAAGGAATCAGTAGAGTTCATAACACTAACTACGCAACTAAACAAAGATCTTGTTAAAAAGGATAAAGAGGTCCAAAACAGAAAAAGGAAAAAATACACTCGCGATACCAACGACTTTAAAAATGATCAAGTTTTCAAATGGCAAAGTAAACTCGGCCAACTTGACCCTATTTCTACTTACTCCACACCTGAAAAAATTGTACGGCCACAAAATACGATTGGACCTAAAGACACAGCCCCCAATCGGAATGTTACATACAAACCTATACCACCAAAAGAACAAACTAATGGGAAGAGAACTGAATCCCCTCGACAATTCAGAACCAATGATGGGAATACCAACCCCAAACACTCCACACCCCAACCTGAAAGAAGAGGGAACCAGCATAATCAATACAATCAAACACCACGAAATGGATGGAAGAAACCATATTGGAAAAACAATAAAAAACCTTACTATGGGACAAATTGGAACAGACCTCCATACGAACAGAGAGGACCCCCCTATGCCACACAAGGCCCCCAAACTAGAAATACTGCACCCTACTATGAGAATAATTACAGGGATAGAGACCACTGGGGCCCACCACAAATACATAATCGTCCATATGAACAAGGCCCACCACAAGCCTACAGTCGTCCATATGACCAATATCACATACCTACACATAACTACTACGCCCCACTACGAGATTACCCCGAAGAAGAAAGAGACGACAGATACTTCCAGACCTACTACCCAAACCCTGAGGACAACAGGGCTTTTTTAGGCAGAGGAGCAGAACACTACCCACCGAGACGGATGGAAGAACAGAGGGAAACAAGGAGGAGCCCAAAATATACGGAAGAACACAGAGAAACAAGAAGTCCAGGAAGAACAAAAGAGGCAGAAGAGGAGGAAAGAGAGAACAAAAGAAAAAGAGAATGAAGGGAGAAGGTATTTTTAACCTTAGTGGAATACCTTTGACAGCAGAAGAAATTGGCGTGCTTGACAAAGGCTTGAAATATGCCCCTACTAGGAATCTGGATAAATTCCAGACCTATATAGGTATTCAAAAATACGTTCGAAATCTCAATATTAAAAAATATATTGCAAGCAACCCAATTAAAACTCGAAGTACTACAATCAAACAAGGAATTATACACAGCACACTTAGGAACAGATCGGCTTTTAACCCCCAGATTAATAATAACAAATTTATAGATGTTTTTAAGAAAATGATAGTTGAAGATCTGAAATCATTAAAAATTAAGAAACAAGAAGAACCCAAATTTATGAGATGCGGCATTAAAAAACTAAGCAAAAGAAAAGACATTGTAATACGTCCCGCAGACAAGGGTGGAGGGATAGTGATCCTATCTAAAAAACAATACAACGATGGAATGGAGAATTTACTCAACGACAAAAATACCTATCTTAAACTTTTAAGCAATCCAGTGTTTAAATGTCGGAAAGAACTCGAACTTGTCGTACACCTTGGCTTAAAGAAAAATATTCTAAATAAAAAAGAAGCACAATACCTAGTCCCAGAGGCATGTCGCACACCTGTGATTTATGCACTCCCAAAAATACATAAAGATAAAGAGAATCCCCCCTACAGACCGATTGTCAATGGAATAGACTCTCTCACTGCAAGAATGGGGGCATATATCGATAACTTCTTGCAACCAACAGTAAAAAACACTAAGGCCTATCTAAGGGACACGAAACAGATACTACAAATTCTGGAGGACCTACCTAATTATAAAGAACCATTGATTTTAGCTACTGCTGATGTGGCATCACTTTATACAATTATCCAGCACCACCAAGCATGTGAAGCTACTAAATGGGGCTTGAGAAAACATTCAGAGCTACCATGCATACAAAGGAAATATTTAATCAAATGTTTGGATTTCTGTCTTAAGAATAGCTATTTTTGGCACAACAAGAATTACTACCACCAAAGAACGGGTGTAGCGATGGGGGCAAAATTTGCACCCAGTGTGGCTGGCCTATTCATGGCGAAGTGGGAAGACGAAACAGTGTTTACAAATACACCTACTGAACTATTAGTATACAAAAGATATATTGATGACATCTTTATTATATGGAAAGAGAGAGAAAGAAGACTTGACTAATTTCTTGGAAAAATTAAACGTAAATGATTGCAATATAACCCTCAATTGGGATATCAGCCAAAAGCAAGTGACCTTCCTAGACCTAGATGTCATACAAGATGATAATACCCTAAGCACTATAACGCACTTTAAAAACGTCGACAGGAATAGTTATCTTCCCATGACAAGCTGCCACCACCAGAATTGGTTATGGAACATACCAAAGGGACAACTACTAAGACTTAGGAGAAATTGTAGTAAAAAAGAAACATTCTTCAATCAAGCCAAAATAATAGGGAATAGATTCATAGAAACGGGCTATAAGACTAAGTATATTGAAGACAGAATCCATGAAGTGGGCGTTATTGACCGTAAAGAACTAATTAAAGATAAAAATAGTACAGACGTGAAACATAATAATATAGCCATTATTCTGGATTACAATGCACAATATAAAAAAGTTGAAAGCATTGTGAAGAAACATTGGCATATCCTACTGAATGACATACACCTTAAATCCATTCTTCCGCCTGTACCCAAATTTATCTACAAACGTGCCCCGACATTAAGAGACAGAATAATAAAAAATATACCAGATCCTCCAACCAAAAGCTTCACCTTTTTTACAGAGAAAGGTTTTTATCCGTGCAAACGTTGTTTTGCATGTGTCAAAACAAAAAAGCCAGCACAAAAAATATTTGAGTTCACGTCCACGAGTACTGGAAATACACATGAGATTAATGATTTTATCAGCTGCAACTCTGAAGGCGCAGTATATGCGCTGGAATGCAGTTGCGGCTTGCAATATATCGGTCGCACAAAAAGAACCCTCAGAATTAGAATCAAAGAACACATACAAAATATTATAAAAGGCTTTGACAAGCACAGTGTTTCTAAACATCATAATAAGGATCCCTCACACCTGAAATTCTGGGGCATTGAGCCGTATAAGAGACACTGGCGAGGTGGACACAAGGTTAGGACCCTCAGCCAGATAGAGTCAAAATGGATCTTCACCATGGACACATTCACCCCTCGAGGGTTAAACATTGAATTTGATCTTAACTGTTTTATAAATGATTTTTAATGTGTGGAATTAATTTTTCCTTGTTGTTGTTTGCTTAGACCTCCCTTGCCTGAACGTCTCTTTCGGAGTCTGTCTTACCAAACATATACTTCTACTCTTGAAAAATTATTTTATTATTCTAAATGAATGAACACACTTTCGAGATTTAGATTTATTTATATTCTATATATATTTTTATATTTTTATATCTATTTTCCATAATTTTTTGAGGTAATCCGTATGGGTTTTTTACATATATATATAGGAGTTCCTTCGATATAAAAGATATTTTTATACACATTTTTACACAGAAGTGTTTTTATATATACATTCATGAAAATGATTTATTAAGAAAAATTAAATAAAATTTCTCCATATGACCCATTGTTCGCATATCGGTCCGACATTTCAAATATTGTTTTTTTCCCTATTAAATAAAAACCATCTTTTCACATTTAAAACCTTTCTTTAAATATACTAATTTTAAGATATTTTTTAAAAGAAAATAAATTTAAAAATTTTTTTATCTATTTTTTTCATCCATTTTTTACTTATTCTTATCTTTTTTATTCGTTTCCTCCATCTCTATACTCTGGTATAGGGGCTGTCATTATCTAGATTTAGATATAGATATGTGTGTAATTTAATTCACATATATGTATCTCCCACATCACACTTCTTAATATGAAATAAAAAATAACGTCTGACCATGTAATGAGTATTACATATACTGCCCATATTTTTTTTCCCTTCAGCAGCAATTGAAACACACTTTGCTGACACTACAAATCATGCTGATGCCACTACGTATTGTCAGTCACTAGCATCAGAACATACCCTGCGGACAACACAAACTCCGTTCGGTTATACTCATCATGGCCAAGCTTATTTCAATACAATTGGAAGTTTCCGATCGAATTAACCGACGAAATAGCAACGATCACCATAGACATTATATACATAGTCTACAAGAACATGGCCGCCCCATTCACCCCTATGTGATCCACAATAAAATGGCCGCCGTAAAATGCAATTAGCTGAGCCTATATAAATCTACTACATTTCCCACAAGCCTCATCCCTGTTGAAGTCACGTGCCGTGACGTAACGCGTAGGACCCGAGGCTAACGAAGACACCAAAACAGACGCTCAGGCATTGAGATACGAGCTCGGCGCTCGTTTATACAACGCTTGCTTATACTACAGAAATGTGAGTGTTTTTAATATTTAAATAAAAATACCTTTTCCATTCAAAATACTACACTATGGTGGGCCTGTTTATCTCTTTTAAATACATATCGTGAATGATATAATCCGAGGCACCCAGTGAAGGAAAGGAAGAAAAGGAGTACTACCACCCCTCTCCCCCCCCTCATCCCCCTGGCTCCACTTAAAAGTGAATGAAAGTCCAGGATTGAACCGAGCTGAAGGGACTCTCCCCTCCTCTTAAAGATTACTCTGCTATACGCTGTATACCTTACAGCAGTAAGGTAATCACCCATTTTTTCCACGGGTGTCTAGGACACTGAAGATCTGATTTAATTTCTGCACTTAAAGGCACAGTGTCACTATAATACCAAGATAGCTATATATAGTATTCCAGCGAAGCACCTTTGCACGTTTGCACCAATATTTGCACACTGGATTAAGGACTAAAATTCAATATCGCACTTTATATTTATGTAGCCAGTTGGAATATTTGTATACACATTACCTATATATCTTGAGTCATTTTTGCCTTATATGGTACATATATATCTTTAGTTAATTTTGCTTTATTTGTTCGCAATCTATCATCATTTTTTGAACCATTTACCTATACCTCATATTTATTGCACAAGTGATACAGTCACCTATTAGTTATAATTTTATATATATATATATATTTTTTTTTTTTTTTGTGGTTTAGAGATTGTTTATTGTATCTCTCGTTGTTTTAAAACTATTATGCGTTTTAAACATACCGATTTAATTTATTGAATTAATTAATTTAAGATTTTTCACTGATTGTTGCACTTTAATGCACTATATTGTTTATTGCTGGATATACAACTAATATTTTGGCAATACTGTGGTAATATACCAAAAAATATACTAGAGGTAGCGCAACACCATCCCCCTCCTTTCACAAAGTTTCCATGGAGTGCTGCGAGCGAAAGCCAGACTGTAATGAGTCAAGAAGGTTATTTTCACTGAGGTAGGAGCTAAGACGGTTGTAGACTAAACGTTCTAGAAGTTTAGAGGGGAATGGGAGCAATGAGATGGGTCTTAAGTTGTTTAGATTGGTGGGGTTCAGTGAGGGCTTTTTAAGTATGGGAGTGATCTGTGCATGCTTTATAGGGAAGGGGAAGGTGCCACTAGAGAGGGAGAGATTGAACCTCTTCAGTAGTACTCAATTCAAAAGAGGAGAGTGTTGAATCTGCTGTTAGGCCAGGTATGTTGGGTGGGGAAGATGTACGCACAGTGGAGGTGTCCTCTCGATTTTGCATCAATCTTGTCTTCGAAGTGATTGGCAATCTCTTGGGCAGTGAGTGAGTTAGTGGGTAGAGGTGGTGGGGGACGAAGCAGAGACTTAAAGGCTGAGAAGAGCCGACGGGGACTGGATGACAAAATATTAATAAGAGAAACAAAGTTTGGCAGCATGGAGGCAGGAATTGTATTTTAGAAGGGCAGATCTATATATGGTGAAGTTTTGCAGGCATTTGGTTTTACGCCACAGTCGTTCAAGAGCGCAACAATGTCTCTTGAGATTTCTAGTGTTGTCAGTTTGCCAGGGTTGTAATGGGCGGGGCGTGATTATATGTCTGGTTAGAGGAGCAAGTGCAGTTAGTGATGATGAGAGCGAACTGTTGTAGACAGAGGTAGCCAGGTCAGGACAGGACAGGGGAGAGATTATGACATATAGGTGGTCAGTAGCAGAATAGAGAAGAGAAGGGTTAAGGTGGCGAAGGCTCCTACAAGTGATTGTTTGCTGTTTGGAGGGATGGGTGGATGGAGGCAAGGATACAGTGAAAGTAATGAGGTTGCGATCAGAGAGAGGAAAGGGGGTGTTGGTGAGGGTTGCAGAGATGGGAGAATACAATGTCAAGGGTATTACCATTGGAGTGAGTGGAAGTATGTGTCCATTGTGTTAGGTTAAAAGATGAGGTTAAGTCGAGAAGTTGAGCTGTAGTTGGGCTGTTAACATTGACAGGAATGTTGAAGTCACCAAGAATCATAGTGGGTATTTCAGAGGAGAGAAATTAGGGTAGCCAGGCAGCAAAGTCATCAAGAAAGTGCCACACCAGTCCAGGAGGCCGATAAATTGCTGCAATCCTCAGAGAAATAGGAGAAAACAGACGAATACAGTGCATCTCAAAAGAAGAGAGGGGAAGAGAGGAAGGGATAGGAAGGAATTGGAAGGTGCTTTGTGGGGATATAAGGAATCCAACTCCACCTCCTTTCTGTCCGTTGGGTCTGGGGGAGTGAGTCCAATGGAGGCCACCATGGGAGAGGGCAGCAGGGGAAGCTGAGTCCAAATTTTGAAGCCAGGTTTCGGTTATGGGAAGTATGTTAAAGCCATGAGAGATGAAGAGGTCATGTACAGATGTTAGGTTGTTACAGATGGAGCAGGAATTTCAAAGGGCGCACGAGATAGGTGGGCTGCTTTGAGGAAGCAGGGGGATAGAAACTAAATGAAGTGAATTACGGTGGTTGCCAGAGAGGGAGGGGTATTGGAGATGTGGCTTGCAGTTTGAAAATGGTGGACTAGGATTAGGAGAAATGACACCTGAGACAAGGACAAGGAGCAGGGTGAGGAAGGCAAGATGGGAGTGGGATGTGCATGAGCACACATGGCTAGAGGCCCTGGTGTTTATGCCAGCATGTGGGTGCAGCAAATGCAGGAGATGATGGCTGCAGTAGTAGGGAGAGGGTAGGAGTGAGGGTGATATGTGCATGCTGCAGGGTAGAGAGGAGGGGTAGAGTAAGGATAGTTTGAGGATAGAAGACACTGATGTGAGAAGGAAGAGAATGAGGAGCATGTTAGTGGATAGAGTGGGAATCTGACTTGATATAAAATAAATGTCAAATGCTGGTTTGATTGCTGACTTGCAGAGGTCTTGTTGTATCTTCATTCAGCTTTAGTTATCCTGCTTTCGTTGAACTGCGTCATGGAAACTGCGCATCACTCGTGACAGAGCCATGATGTCTGCGCCTTGCCCCTGTCTATGCCACCCCATAGGCTGCTTTAAATTTATATATGTTTAGGGTTCTTGTCCTGCTGGAAGGTGAACCTCCGCCCCAGTCTCAAGTCTTTTGCAGATTCTAATGCACACGATCAGACTATCCAGCGGACAATTCGACCGTGTGTGGGCTCCAGCAGAATTTTTCTTCCCAAAAGTCCAGCGGACTTTGAAAGAAGTCTTGACTCAAAATTGTCCGCCGGACTCGGCATTCCAGTGGACAATCCGCTTGTCTGTGTGCTAGTCCGCCGGACTCTCCAAATGAACGGACTAGCCCACACACAGGCTAAAGTCCATTCATTTTGAACGTGACTTCAGGTACATCAGGATAAGCGAAGGAAGTCAATGTCGCCGCTTCCATCTGTGAGATTGACACTTCGCGAACCCCGTCGCCTGATATGGGTTTTAAGGGTAAGAAGACGGTGGTGGCGGCGAAAGCAACAGTGACGACGACGAACGAGAAGACCGGGCCAACGCTAGTAAAAGAGCTGGAAGAAGATAGTGGAGGAGCCAGGCAGAAGAACCGTAGAGTGGAAGAAGAGGCCGGAAAGCGTAGAGAAGTCAGACGAAGACCCCCGAAGTCGGAATAAGACCCCCGGATGGTGACAACGACGAAGGAGAAAGCCGGGCTCCTCCGCTAGTAAAAGAGCGGTAAAGAAGAAGATAGTGGAGGAGTCTGGGCGAGAAGACCCCCGAAGTCGGAAGAAGACCCCTGGAGCTGCCTAATAAACTACTTTAAAAACCTGTGTAGTGTGTTTTTTTCTTGACACTTTTTCCTTCAGGTGAATGGGTAGGGGTACGATGTACCCCATACTCATTCACATAGGGTGGGGGGCCGGGATCTGGGGGGCCCCTTATTAAAGGGGGCTCCCGGATTCCGATAAGACCCCCGCCTGCAGGCCCTGAAAACCAACAGCCAGGGTTATCAAGAAGAGGCCCTTGTCCTCATCAACATGGGGACAAGGTGCTTTGGGGTGGGGGGGCCGCAGGTTACCCCCCTTCCCCAAAGCACCCACCCCCCATGTTGAGGGCATGCAGCCTGGTACGATTCAGGAGGGGGGCGCTCGCTTGTCCCCACCCCCTTTCCTGACCGGCCGGGCTGCGTGCTCAGATAAGGGTCTGGTGTGGACTTTGGGGGGACCCCCACACTGGTTTTCGGTGTAGGGGTTACCCTTAAAACCCATACCAGGCAACGGGACTCACAAGGTGTCAATCTTGCCGATGGAAGAGGCGAGATTCACTTCCTTCTCCTCTGCCAAAAGTGCGGCGGATTGTCTGCTGGAGAAGTCCGTTCATGTGTGGGCATGTCCGCTCATTCGGATAGTCCGATCGTGTGTGTACGGGGCATAACAGGTTTTCTTCTAAGATTGTCCTGTATTTGGCTCCATCCATCTTCCCATCAACTCTGACCAGCTTCCCTGTCCCTTCTGAAGAAAAGCATCCCCACAACATGATGCTGCCACCACCATGTTTCACGGTGGGGATGATGTGTTCAGGGTGATGTGCAGTGTTAGTTTTCCACCACACATAGCGTTTTGCTTTTTGGTCAAAAAGTTCAATTTTGGTCTCATCTGATCAGAGCACCTTCTTCCACATGTTTTCTGTGTCCCCCACATGACTTCTCACAAACTGCAAATAGGACTCCATATAACTTTCTTTCAACAATGGCTTTTTTCTTGCCACTCCTCCATAAAGGCCAGATTTGTGAAGTGCACAACTAATAGTTGTCCTGTGGACAGATTCACCTACCTGAGCTGAGGATCTCTGCAGCTCCTCCAGAGTTACCATGGGCCACTTAGCTGCTACTCTGATGAATGCTCTTCTTGCCCGGCCTGTCAGTTTAGGTGGACGGCCATGTCTTGGTAGATTTACAGTTGTGCCATACTCTTTCCATTTCTGGATGATTAATTGAACAGAGCTCTGTGAGATATTCAAAGCTTATGATATTTTTTTTATATCTTAACCCTGCTTTAAACTTCTCCACAACATTTTCCCTGACCTGTCTGATGTGTTCATTGGCCTTGATGATGCTATTTGTTCATTAAGGTTCTCTAACAAATTTCTGAGGGCTTCACAGAACAGCTGTTTTTGTACTGAGATTAAATTACACACAGGTGGATTCTATTTGGTTTCATTGGTTCCACTTGATTTTAGTTGCAAACCATGTATAATTTCCCTTTCACTTCACAATTATGAGCCACTTTGTGTTCGTCTATCACATAAAATTCCAATAAAACACATTTACGCTTTTAGTTGTGACATGACAAAATGTGGAAGGCACTGTATATAAAGAAAAAAAAGAAAAAATCTCTATGATTTCAATTCCAAGTACTACTTTTTTTTATTAGAACATAAAAAATATGATAAAGAGACCTTGTTCCATCATTTATAAATAATAATTTATTGCATTTCTTGTTTTTTCATTGTCTGAATAATAACATCCCATTGAAATATTTCCCAACATGTCAACCAGGTCAGTTATCGAGTCACTGACACTCGCCTGAGTGATGGAAAACTGTATCCAACTTTATTCCACATGACACCAGACAATCGGATCCGTTATGCAGTTATTATAAAATTGTTGAAGTATTTTGGGTGGAACTGGGTTGGAATAATACTATCAGATGATGGCAGCAGTGATGAGGAGTCCCAAGAACTGAGTAAAATATTGAGCCAACATGGAATCTGCATAGATTATATCATTAAACTGACACTAAATATTGCACGTGATATTGAAGGATTGATGAAAATGAGTAAATCAAAAGCTAAAGTTGTCATAGCGTGTGAAAATTTCACATCACACTTTTATTTCTTTTCTCAGCTCATTCCCTCTGCTTTAGAAAATATTACATTTATTTTCCCGCCTTCATGGAAGCTAAGTAGTAAAGAATTTGAGGACGTAACAGCAATCAATTGCAGCTTCATATTTGTGTGGGCACAAAAAATATACGTACAATTCCATAATCCCGAATATGGTGTCAGCTTCTCCCGCTGCCTCACTGACCCAATACTGGAAGATATTTGGATTTCTTTGTTTTCATGCCTTTCCCCTCACTCACGGAAAAATGACTTTTTTAATTTGTTATATAACATTTCTGCAAAACCTTGTAGAGGTGTAAAATATTGGAGGGCATTTGATGATTATACAACTCTGCCTTTCTATGCATACAGGGCTGTAAATGTTCTGGCCAATGCTCTACACTGGATGTACATGAAGAAAAATAAATCTGAACACAATGGATTCCAGCACAGAGTAAGTTGGATAATAAGTGTTTATATTACTATATTTTCTCCTTCCCGGTCCCCCCCATGACTTTACCCTTAAGATCAACAACTCAACCATTGATCCCTCCACACATGTCAGGGTCCTGGGTGTAATCCTTGACTCTGACCTCTCCTTCAGCCCCCATATCCAATCACTGGCTAAATCCTGCTGCCTTAACCTCCGCAACATCTCCAGAATTTGACCCTTCCTGACTAATGACACCACAAAGCAACTTATTTACTCCTTGATTATTTCCCGCCTTGACTACTGCAACTCTCTCCTTAATGGCCTACCCTTACATAGGCTATCCCCCCTTCAGTCTATTATGAATGCTGCTGCTAGTCTAATACACCTCACTAACTAATCCGTGCCTGCAGCTCTTCTCTGCCAATCCCTTCATTGGCTTCCCCTACCCCACCTTATAAAATTCAAAATGCTAACCACAACATACAAGGCCATCCACAACATCGCCCCAGCTACATCACCAAGCTCATCTGCAGATATCACCCAAATTGTCCCCTCTGCTCCTCCCAGGACCTTCTGCTCTCTAGCTCCCTTGTTACCTCCTCTCATGCTCACCTTCAGAACTTCTCCAGAGCCTCTCCCATCCTCTGGAACTCCCTGCCCCGGTATGTCCAATTAGCCCTTAAGCTGTCTAACTTCAGGAGATCCCTGAAAACTCACTTATTAAGGAAAGCCTATCCCACACCCACCTATCAACTGTCCCTGAGCCACCCCCATCAAATCATTCCCCACATCTATTAGCTTTTGTACCACCATCGTCTCCCTTTTAGAATGTAAGCTCTACGAGCCGGGCCCTCCTGTCCCTTCTGTGTTGAACTGTACTGTAATTGTGCTGTCCCCCCTCTACATTGTAAGGTGCTCCATAAACTGTTGGCGCTATATAAATCATGTATAACAATAATAATAATAATAATAATAATAATAATAGTAATAATTATTATTATGATCCTATCCTATAATATATAATAATTATGTGAATGGACAGCTATCTCCAACCTTCCTCTAATTCCCTGGGCAATCAGGAAAACATCAACCCCCTCCCCCCCAAAAAAAAAAAATCTTTTATTTCTCTATACAGGTTTTAAATATAGATAAATAAATAAAATAGTTTTTTTTTTATGTGGGAAGAATTGATAGTATTTTACTAATTGCTTTGCTTATGCCATCTTAAGAGACGCATTCAAAATGGTTCATATTCCTATTTCACATATTTTAGCTGTGTTGTATATATTTATATGCATTTATATTCTGTATATTTATATCATGCATACAGTATCTCACAAAAGTGAGTACACCCCTCACATTTTTGAAAATATTTTGTTATAACTTTCACATGACAACACTGGGAGGAGTCTAGCAATGGCTGCATGCCGTGAGGATCGCATGATCCCTCTCCCTGCTTGTACAGATATGGAAGACAAAGGCTGTTGATCCCCCCCTTGGGTTTTACCAGCTTACCCACACTCATTCCTCTGACACTCTCTGGTCGACGATCCTTCCCCCCCTTGGAGGGCTCTGTCCTGGTGTGGATGTGGCACGCTGTAAGCCGGTGTGCCGGCGGAGGACATGAGGGGGCTGGAGGAGTCTCTCTACCTGGCACCGCTAGCCAGGCAGCGTGTTGCTGGAGCGGTGTGGTGTGGTGCTTGGCCACTAGAGGGAGCAATGATTGGATGTCGGAAAGGCGGTCTGAGACTGCAGGAAGGGACGAGGAGTCCCAAAGGAAGTCAAATAAAGCTGAGCTGGACTGACCGACAGGAGCGAGGATGAGAGACACTCCCCCCCCGGACTCGAGATAAGTAAAACTTATATTAAAACCTTGTTATAGTTCAAATAAATTAAGAGTGAAAAGGACTGTAAAGTATTGAGAAAGGTAACAGCTGGGATTAAAGAAAAGTGTGCTTGTTAATCTGTGGATTTATCCTGGGATTCTGAAAAATAACTGTGTACATAAGGAAAGAAATGAAAACAAGCAGATAAAGGAGGAGAAACATACATTTAAATAACACATAAAATATTATATTCTATTAAATTGATACCCTTGTCTGGTCCATCGTTAAGGTCATTAAGGTGGTAGATTACAGTTGATTGCTCTGTTGGAACTTTTTTTTTTGTGTTTTTTTTTCTTCTCTGTCTGTGTGGTTTTTTTTTTCCCTTGAAGGGAAGGGAAAAGCATAAAAGCAAAGGGTCGGAGACTATACCCTAAGGTACCGCCTTTTTCCAGCGTATATAGAGAAACATATAGGAAATATGCAGAAATAAGGGGAAGGAAGGGAAAACAAAAAAAAAGACAAAAAAGAGAAAAGTAAAATAAATATATACTTATTTTTGAATAATTACACCCTATGTTACATCTTATGAGGTGCTGCACCAATCCAGCCCATACAGTCTTAATTCAACCCATTGTTAAAGTCGCAGACCACAGTTACAGTCGATCTCCTTGCCGGAATTTTTTGTTTTTTGTTTGTGCTGTTTCCTCTCTCCTTGTTATTAATGCGGGGTGAAACGGCAAGAAGCGGTGGAGCGGTTGCTAAATCACCGCAGCCTAGTTTAAGCCCTGGCCCCATGAAAAAGTATTTAATGCAAGGAGATGGAGAGGAAGAAAGACAACAGAGCATAAAAGGGCGACAAACGGAGTATAAAGATAAAAAGGAGAAGAAGGACAAGAAGGGTCAGAATAAGATAGCAGTGGAAATTAGCCTACTTTCAGAATCCAGAATAGAGAAGGATATGGAATTGGAAGTAAATGGAGGAGACAGAAAGATGGAGGAACAAAAGGCTGTCCAATTACCAACAAAATCTGATATGGAAAAAATGTTTGCTGCGCTGGAAAATTCATTAAAGGCAGAAATGGCAACAATTCATAAAGACATGGGACATATGCTCTCAAGAGTTGAAGAAGTCGAGCTAAAAATGGAGTCCCACCTAAGAACAATAAAAGAACTGAGGGGAGAAATAAACATATTAAAAAAGGAACAGCCGGAACAAGCATTCAGAATGGAAGACCAAGAAAATAGGGCCCAAAGGGAAAAACCTGAGAATCAGAGGCCTTCCTGAATCTACTCAAGAAGAAAATCTAGTTCAAATAAAAAATAAGATTTTTAACCCTATCCTGGAAAAGGAAGAGACTAATTTAATAAAAATAGAAAGAGTACATAGATTAAGAAGACCACAAGGGCTCCCAATGGAAATTCCAAGAGATATAATTGTTTGATTTAAAAACTGGAAAGATAAAGATCAAATGTGGAGGAAAATTAGGAAAAAGTCACTGATTAAATATGAGGAAAAACCGATACAACTTTTTCAGGACTTATCGCAAGAAACCCTGAGAAGAAGAAGGATGTTAAAACCTCTATTGAAAACTTTACAAGACCAGGAAATTCAATATAATTGAAAAAGAGAAAAAAAGAGAAAAAGAAGAATGTCCTCTGCAGTGGGGTTTTCTGGCAGCAAAGCAATGTCTGTAATGAAGGTAGAAAACTACTAAGTAAAAGGGGAATTTTATAAATGTTTATTGTTCCATAAAAAGTATAAATGACACAGTAGTCAAAAAATGAACTCCACTGGACAATTAGAAAGACATGGTATAAGATTTAGATATACATATATAGACAAAGAAATTTTATCACATGAACACTGTACAATTGTAGAAACAGTGGAGATGTGACCCTAACGCGTTTCGACCCCCATTCGGGGTCTTCTTCAGAGGGATTGTTTATCATAGAAAAAAAAACATTATGAATATATATACAGAAAATTATTTATTTCCGTATACTGTAAATAGTTAAATAAATATAAATATAAGTATTTAGAATCACAACATAATATAGTTACCAATTGATGCACATCCAAAAAAGTAAGGGAACAGATTTCACAGTGGGGATCCTCCTCAAAGGGTAAAAATGATGGGGACCACTTGTCTCTCCCCCTACATGTGTGTGCCAGGGGTCATAGTATTACCAACTGTCGCCGTATGCCAGGCAAAAAGGAGAAGGGGCGGAGTCCGGTGGTGCAGCTTGCGAGAGATCACACTATTTACTCCCCTCCAGTGTAATCCACGAGAGGGGGTGCAGGCATAAGCGGCCGAGAAATGGAAAAGACGCACCTGCAGCAAGATTCAATGTAGACATACAGTCAGCGCTGCCCACTCCATGGTTCAAGGAGTGAGCCCTTCGACTATAATATATGCATATAGTTAAAGCTTGAAGTTTGTGCCAGAAAGTCTAATAGTATGCATGCAAACGGGGGTAGTATCCCGTAATGCCCATATAAGAAGGGGGGAAAAGTGGAAAGGGGGGAAGGAAAAAGAAAGGCACCACAATCGAGCCACCCCAAAACACCACAGGGTACAGAACAATGTGAGTAAAAAAGAAACAAGATCAAGAAACAAAAAAAAAAAACAGATGCTGTGAGAAAAGATGAGAAAAGGAAAACCAGTGCATGTATTAGCTAAATGTGGCTAAAGGTGCTCAGGGTAAAGATTTTTACCTGAATTAATCACTAGGTGAGTGAGGACTCCTTGAAAGTCAAAACGAGGGGAAAGCGTAGAAAAAAAGGGAGTGGTAACAATGACCCAATCCACATAGGTCATAAAAACAACAACCCTGCACACGTACACGATCCAATGGGGCAAAAAAGTCCTAATCTGTGAATGAGTGTGAATAGTAGACATGAGTGTCTTAACCTCAAGTATACCCCAAATGCATACCAAAATAGGAAAGGCAACTTACCACATGTGCGTTGAGCGGTCAACAAGGTAATTTCCTACAGAGATAGAAATAGGCATCCCTCCATGTCAGAGGGGTATATATATAGTGTGACCGCCTCCTAACTGCGCGTGCGCCAAAGATTCCGCCACCGGCAGGGCCCGCCAATCCATTGGCCTATTGCTAATCAGCACTGCGTGGTCGCCATTGCGGCAGACCACATGTGATCCCCCGGCGTTCCGGAAGGACATGATCTGCCCCGTAATGATGTCAGCCCCGTCGCACAAGCGTGACGGCCGCACGTCACGCGCACCCACGGATTCCGTGTGTGCGCTGTGAGGTGCGGCGTCCGGGGATGTTCTGGGACGCCGCCGGCAGGGAGACATTCCCCAATCAGGCGGGCGGTACCTGCCTGCTTCGCTCACACATGGGGACATAGGGGAGGAGCCCGTGTGCACAAGGGCCCCCCCCTCCCCCTGCCGGGAAGCCGCACCAGAGGAGTCCACCCATCCTGGGACGGCGGCAGTGTTGTATGTCCCTCAAGAATGAAGGCAATGTTGTATGTCCCTCAAGAATGAGGGCAACTGCTTTCTTAATATTCTCTATTGTGTCCTTCCGGAGATGAATCCCTTTAGGAAGGGGGCAAAAGAAATTGCTTCATTCAGCCCAGGATAAGAGGTGGCATTTAGTTTGAATATCCATCTCTGCTCGTGTTGGAGCAATATCTTGTTCCAGTCCCCACCCCGATCTGGGATGTGTATGCGATCAAGTACAGCAAAGGATACAGTAGGCATTTTGTAATTGTGTATGGCAACCACGTGTCGCCCAGTGGGTTAGTAGTGGTTGCCAATATCCATGCTGTAAATGTGCTTGGCTATCTGTCGGTGAGGTTCCAATTTGGTTTTCCCGACGTAGAAAGCCCCACATTCGCATTCCATAAAATACACAACCCCCCGTGTTTGACAGTTGGCAAAATGTGCAGGACGAAACGTCGCACCATTAGGTAGGCGAAAAGCTTTGTCTCGTCTAATATATCTGCAGGAAGAACAGTGACCACAGGAAAAAGAGCCAAAGGCCGAACAATGTCCGGCTCTCTTTACTTCATTTTTATACTCGCTTTGAACCAACTTGTCATGGAGTGAAGTGGCACGTTTATAGGTAATTGACGGGTGTGCTGGAATGAGATTTACAATCTTTGGGTCGTCCCTTAGGATCGACCAATGTTTTTGAATGATGTTTCGAATGGCAATATGTTGTTTAGAAAAGCGGAGGATGATCCTGGCTACCTCAGAGCCAGAGCCGTCTCTCGCCTCTTTGGGGAGCAACAGGTCCAGGCGAGACTGTACTGTCGTCCTGTTATAGGCTCTTCGTAAGCATGAACGGCTGTAGCCGCATGCTAAAAGTCTCGCTTGTAATTTGCCAGCCTCCTCTCTAAAGAGGAAATCGTCTGAGCAGTTTCTGCGCAGACGCAGATACTGCCCGTAAGGATGGAAAGTTTCAAATTCTTAGGATGGAAACTATCCGCATGAAGCACAGTATTACCTGCAGTACTTTTGCGATAGAGTGTAGTGAAAATGTGGTTAGCAGGGGTACGGCCGATTTGAACATCCAAAAATGTGATTTTATGATGGTCGTACGTCATAGTAAATTTTAGATTATAATCATTTACATTTATACAGGATAGGAATTTTAGCAATTGATCCTCCGGTCCCTCCCATATGACGAGAATGTCGTCGATGTACCGCGGCCACATCAAAATGTGGCGCGTGTACTCAACGAGACCCCCGTCACCCAGGATGGATTTCTACCAGTCCCCCAGGTACAGGTTAGCTTAGGCCGGGGCACAGCATGTGCCCATGGCCACGCCCTGCACCTGGAGGTAGTGGGAGTTATTGAACGCAAAGTAATTGTGGTGTAAAATATAATCCAGGCCCTGAATGATAAAATAGTTCACTGCCTGGTCATATCTGCCACTCCGTTGAAGTGTAGCTCGTGCAGTCTCGATCCCTTTGGTATGAGGGATCGAGCTGTAGAGTGCTTCTACATCGATGGCTACCAAGATGGCATTAGCCGATAAAGTCAAATTTTCAATGATCTGCAACAAATGTATGGTATCCTTTAAAAAGGAGGGCATGCATACTATAAAAGGTTGTAGAAAGGAATCACTGAGTTTACTAAGGTTCTCTGCTATTCCCCCTCTCCCTGAGACTATAGGTCGTCCCGGTGGTCGAGATTGGCATTTGTGGATTTTTGGAAGGCAATAAAAGGTGGCCTCTCTTGGAAATTTGGTGTTGATAAAGGAATGTTGGTCTCTTATGATCCCTCCTGTTTCCAGGGCTGCATCAATGAGATCATGAAACTTATGGTGATAGGATTGTATTCATTTGCTTGGAATGGTTCTGTACCAGTCTGTATTGTCCAATATGTCCTGGCACATGCTCACATAGTTCGCATTATCCATCAGAACCACATTGCCTCCCTTATCTGAGGGTTTAATTATGATGTTAAAGTTATTACATAACGATTGGATGGCTTTAAATTCTTCATGGTTTAGATTGTCTGGATGTGATCCTTTGCAGGGGAGTTTGGAAATGTCCCTCAACGTTTGTTTCACAAAAATTTCAATGCTTGGATTGAGATTTAGTGGAGGGAATTGGCCAGAGGGTTTTTTCAAAGTTGATTGGGGTTTTGTAGATTTATTGGCATTGTCCAATAGGGATTCCAGATCTATTTGGTCTATCAAGTCCAGGGTGTTGTTCTCTTGGAATAAGAGTGTTAGGTCCCGTAGGGCTCTAAACTCTTTCATGCTAAATTTATGCCAATCCGGAACCTCCGTAGTTGTGTTGTCTTTCGCATGCAGACTCTTTAAAAGGAGTCTGCGTGCGAAAAGTTGAATATCCGTAACCATCGAAGTTTTCCTGTGGGCAAAAAGTCAATCCACGTGATAGAACATTAGTCTCTACCGGGGACAGTACATAGGACGACAAATTAATCACACTAAAGGATTCGGTAGGATCCGTGTGATATAGGCGTCCAGGTTTCCTGTTCCCCTGTTCAATAGGGGGGAGGAAAGTCCCCGCGTGGCATTTAAAGTGTTGTGTCGTATCTCTGGTGGATGTCCTACAGCGTTTTGGCCATCCCCAATGTGCATTGAATTTTCGGTAATCGATATGGCCGACCTATTCAAATGCACATTCGAGGGCTCATCCTGAGTTTTTACCTCGTTCATACTTGTCTTCGAGGTTTGCTGATTGTCTGATTTGTCTTTTACTTTGGTATCAATGATACGTTTCTTTGTATTATGTTCAGGTGAATCCCTGTTATTCCGATTTCTTTTGGACTTCCCCCGCCCTTTGTTTGTTATGTTGGGTTTTGAATTGCTATTAACTGTACTTTTAGGTTTCGATACATTTGTATCATTAGTGACATTTTGCTTAGATGTACCATTTTTCTGGCCAGGTATGTTAGTATTCCATCTATACGCTCGCCCTTCCGAAAAGGCCGTTTTATCCCTCCAAAATTTCAATTCCTTTTTGCGCAAAATGTCCCGATTATGGATCGACAGGCCATCGCATAATTTGGCCCGTAGGTCCAAATAACGGGCATGTTGCGCAACAGGTTTGAGGGCCATCTCTAAGTTATCAATCTCGGTATCCAGGAGTACCATTTCTCTATCATACTCCCTAGTGAGGATAGCCATCATTTGCTGAGAACAGAGTTTCAGATTATCCTCCCATTCAGTCTTGCATTCACTGCTGATGAGGTGCATGCTGGGAAAGATCTGGACCCGAAGGCCCAAAGGGTTCATTTTGTTTTTACTATACCTATCAAAAAGATTTGATGTGCCAAAAGAGTGCTGTTTTTTCCTCGAGCACCTTAGTAAATTTCGTAAAAAGAGTTGAAATTTCCGTTTCTGCTCGGTCACCTTGTTCAAACTCCGTTTCATATCCTAACATTAAATTGTTCCATTCGTCACCCTGAAATATATTCATTCTTAAATTTTTAAATAGATTTCACTGTGTAACATGCGATTATCAAACACAACAATTCAATATTACAGTGTTACACAACATTACACTGAGTTGAGTTCATGTTTTGACTCTCCTGTGTTACAAAGGGGAAGGGGTGTTTAACCAACCAGATTTGTACCAATGAAAAAAGAAAAAAAGTAACACACTACCAAAAGGTTGGAGAATGCTGCTCACCCCTGAATGATGATTAAAAAAGAGAAAAAGAAGAAAGTCCCCTGCAGTGGGGTTTTCTGGCAGCAAAGCAATGTCTGTAATGAAGGTAGAAAACTACTAAGTAAAAGGGGAATTTTATAAATGTTTATTGTTCCATAAAAAGTATAAATGACACAGTAGTCAAAAAATGAACTCCACTGGACAATTAGAAAGACATAGTATACGAATTAGATATACATATATAGACAAAGAAATTTTATCACATGAACACTGTACAATTGTAGAAACAGTGGAGATGTGACCCTAACGTGTTTCGACCCCCATTCGGGGTCTTCTTCAGAGGGATTGTCTATCATAGAAAGAAAAAACATTATGAATATATATACAGAAAATTATTTATTTCCGTATACTGTAAATAGTTAAATAAATATAAATATAAGTATTTAGAATCACAACATAATATAGTTACCAATTGATGCACATCCAAAAAAGTAAGGGAACAGATTTCACAGTGGGGATCCTCCTCAAAGTGTAAAAATGATGGGGACCACTTGTCTCTCCCCCTACATGTGTGTGCCAGGGGCCATAGCATTACCAACTTTCGCCGTATACCAGGCAAAAAGGAGAAGGGGCGGAGTGCAGTGGTGCAGCTTGCGAGAGATCACACTATTTACTCCCCTCCAGTGTAATCCACGAGAGGGGGTGCAGGCATAAGCGGCCGAGAAATGGAAAAGACGCACCTGCAGCAAGATTCAATGTAGACATACAGTCAGCGCTGCCCACTCCATGGTTCAAGGAGTGGGCCCCTCGACTATAATATATGCATATAGTTAAAGCTTGAAGTTTGTGCCAGAAAGTCTAATAGTATGCATGCAAACGGGGGTAGTATTCCGTAATGCCCATATAAGAAGGGGGGGGGAGGGGAAAGGGGGGAAGGAAAAAGAAAGGCGCCACAATCGAGCCACCCCAAAACACCACAGGGTACAGAACAATGTGAGTGAAAAAGAAACAAGATCAAGAAACAAAAACAAAAACAGATGCTGTGAGAAAAGAAGAGAAAAGGAAAACCAGTGCATGTATTAGCTAAATGTGGCTAAAGGTTCTCAGAGTAAAGATTTTTACCTGAATTAATCACTAGGTGAGTGAGGACTCCTCGAAAGTCAAAATGAGGGGAAATTGTAGAAAAAAGGGGAGTGGTAACAATGACCCAATCCACATAGGTCACAAAAACAACAACCCTGCACACGTACACGATCCAATGGGGCAAAAAAGTCCTAATCTGTGAATGAGTGTGAATAGTAGACATGAGTGTCTTAACCTCAAGTATACCCCAAATGCATACCAAAATAGGAAAGGCAACTTACCACATGTGCGTTGAGCGGTCAACAAGGTAATTTCCTACAGAGATAGGAATAGGCATCCCTCCATGTCAGGGGGGTATATATAGTGTGACCGCCTCCTAACTGCGCGTGCGCCAAAGATTCCGCCACCGGCAGGGCCCGCCCATCCATCGGCCTATTGCTAATCAGCACTGTGTGGTCGCCATAGCAGCAGACCACATGTGATCCCCCCAGCATTCCGGAAGGACATGATCTGCCCCATAATGACGTCAGCCCCGTCGCACAAGCGTGACGTCAGCACGTCACGCGCACCCGCGGATTCCGTGCGTGCGCTGTGAGGTGCGGCGTCCGGGGATGTTCCGGGACGCCGCCAGCAGGGAGACATTCCCCAATCAGGCGGGCGGTACCTGCCCGCTTCGCTCACACATGGGGACATAGGGGAGGAGCCCGCGTGCAAGGGTTCCCCCCTCCCCCTGCCTGGAAGCCGCACCAGAGGAGTCCACCCATCCTGGGACGGCGGCAGTGAAATCTGAGGCACCATCTAGAGGCAGAGAGAGAGAGATACATTATTAACCAAAAAAGTGCCAAACTGTATAGTATTCACCCAATAAGTACTCATATTATACAGACAATGCATATACACATAAATACGAAAAACGGTGAATGTTGTCAGTCCATAACACTGTAAAAATGATTAAGGCAAATTGTTGTTATAACTATAAACAAAGACGAGTGTATATGACTGACAGATATAGCTCAGCCATATGTTAAGAAATGTGTTCTCGCCAAGAACTACCTGCAAGAAACTACCTGCAGAAAAGGGGGGGGGGAAACGGGGTGGGGAGGGAACAAGCGAGCTCGAACACAGCATATGTTGTATGTGCCTCAAGAAGGAGGGCAACTGTTTTCTTAATATTCTCTATTGTGTCCTTCCGGAGATAAATCCCTTTAGGAAAGGGGCAAAAGAAATTGCTTCATTCAGCCCAGGATAAGAGGTGGCATTTAGTTTGAATATCGATCTCTGCTCGTGTTGGAGCAATATCTTGTTCCAGACCCCACCCTGATCTGGGATGTGTATGCGATCAAGTACAGCAAAGGATACAGTAGGCATTTTTGTAATTGGGGCTTTCCTGCAAGCTTAATAGCTAGGAAAGATGGATGAAGTGCCAGACTAAGATTCATGGAAGAAATTTCCGGACTTTTGTAAAAGACTAGAAATTTCAATAGCAGAAAACCCCAGGGATACAATTCCCAGACAAGAATTAACAGGGACACAAGAAGATGCGCAATGGCAGCTGATCCCAACAAAAAAGGTCAATAGACTAAAGGAAAAGAGAAATGGAAAAGATAACAGAGGAGGAAAAGGGAAAGAAGGAAAAGGGAAGAGGGAAAGGAAGAGAGGAGAAAGAAGGAAAGAAAAAAAGAAAATTTAGAACTTAAATAAAAAACGAGGTAGCAGGCGGGGGGAGAGACGGAGGGGTAGGATACGGGGGGAAGGGGAAAAAAAAATAAAGAAAAATAAAATCAGCAGGGAGGGGGGATGGGGAGGTACGGCATGCACAGGGGCCGTCCATCTTGTAAAGAAGAGCAGGGGGGACAAGGAGGTGCCCCCAAAAATAAAATCTGCTCTAAAGACAAAGCGGGGTGGGGGGAAGGGTTGAGGTAAGGGTAAGGGAATGGGTGGGGGGAGTGGTCGGGGGATGGGGAAGGGAAGGGAGGGGGGAAAGGGATTGGGTTTGTTTTAAAAAGATTGATGGTTTCCTCTGCCTTGATAAGATGTATGATATCCCTGCGTGTGCCCCCCGGGGGACCCCAGCCCCTGCCCCCCTAGGGGCCAGGGGGGTCTCCCGGGGGGACGTGCTGGGAATGGACTAGGAATGGAGGATACGAATAGTATAAAAATCCTGACCTATAATGTCAGAGGATTAAACTCACCAGTAGTGATGGACGAACTTCCGACGGGACGTTTCGCGAACGCGGACCGCGAACACGGCCGATAGTTCGCGAACCGTAACGTTCGCGGGGGCCCCATTGACTTCAATGGGAGGCGAACTTTGCAAACCTACAGGTCAAATTTGCAGCCACAAAATAATTACTAGCTGTGCAAACATAGTCCCACCACATGGCCAAAACACATGTATGAGGTGAATCTGGAATCGACAACTACAAGCATTCTTTTTTTTATATGTGAAATTGTTGTGACAATTCAGGACTGTGGAGCCCATGAAGGCAATGGAGGAGAGGGAAGGTCAGGGTAGGCAAAGAAGAGGGTGCAGGAGATGCTCACCAGCAGCGTGACATACAGCAATGACACCTGCACCGTGATAGAGTCATCTGACACCAGCACCGTGATAGAGAGCACTGACATCAGCAGCATGACATAAAGCACTGACACCAGCACCGTGATGTACAGCACTGACACCAGCACCGTGATAGAGAGCACTGACATCAGCAGCGTGACATACAGCACTGACACCTGCACCGTAAGCAGCCCCAGGAGGAAGTCAGCATAGCACAGGGATGGTGGGAGCCCATCATAATGAGCATAGCACAGGGATGGTGGGAGCCCCTCATAATATGCACAGCAGAGGTACAGCCCCAGGAGGAAGTCAGCACAGCACAGGGATGATGGGAGCCCCTCATAATAAGCAGCCCCAGGAGGAAGTCAGCACAGCACAGGGATGGTGGGAGCCCCTCATAATAAGCAGCCCCAGGAGGAAGTCAGCACAGCACAGGGATGGTGGGAGCCCCTCATAATGAGCATAGCACAAGGATGGTGGGAGCCCCTCATAATATGCACAGCAGAGGTACAGCCCCAGGAGGAAGTCAGCACAGCACAGGGATGGTGGGAGCCCCTCATAATAAGCAGCCCCAGGAGGATGTCAACACAGCACAGGGATGGTGGGAGCCCATCATAATAAGCAGCCCCAGTAGAAATATGACACCGCTCAACCTCTTCAAACAGGAGGGTACGGGCATATAGTACGGTGTGCTTTTTTTGGACAAGGAAGTGAGCCAAATGAAGAAAGAAGGTCTGTGTGCTCGATTAAAAAAATGGTTTATAGACATATACATGGTCTACTGGTCACATGTGTTGAATTCCTCCGAGATCCATGCCTCATTCATTTTTAGAAATGTGAGGTAGTTAACACTGTCGTGAGTTAGGCGAGTACGCTTATCAGTCACGATCCCCCCTGCTGCGCTGAATGTCCTTTCGGACAGGACACTGGACGAGGGGCAAGCCAACAGTTCGATTGCAAATTGGGCAAGCTCTGGCCAGAGGTCAAGCCTGCCCACCCAGCTCCCCAGAACCTGTTCTGCCACAGAGTTCATACAGGTAGACGTTCGCTGCACGTTTCTGCTGGAGCAGCCTATCAAGCATATAGAAGGTTGAGTTCCATCGCGTCGTGCAATCGCAAATAAGACGTCTGACCGGCAAATTGTGTCGCCGCTGAATGTCAGCAAGGCGAGCCATGGCCGTGTAAGATCTTCTGAAATGGGCCGAGATTTTCCTTGCCTGCCCCAAGATGTCCTGGACCCCAGGGTATTTGACAACGAATCGCTGCACGACCAAGTTTAAGACGTGTGCCATGCATGGCACGTGCGTGATTTTGCCCTGTTTCAATGCGCTAAGCAGATTGGCACCGTTGTCACACACCACTTTACCAACTGTCAAATTGAGCGGTGTTAGCCACTGATCTGCCTGTGAACTCAAAGCTGAAAGGAGTGCTGGGCCAGTGTGGCTCTTGGCTTCCAGGCACAACACACGCAGCACGGCATGGCAACGTCTCACCTGGCATGTCGAATAGGTTCTGGGGAGCTTGGGCGGCGCAGCGGAAGAGACGCTAGCAGCGGAAAAGGAGGAGTCAGCCGAGGAGGAGAGGGAGGAGGATGGAGTAGGAGGAGGAAGAGGAGAAGAAGAGCCAGGCCTGCATGCAATCCATGGCGGTAAAACCAAATCTACACGGGTGCCACGGGTTACATGCTTGACGGCCTTCAGAAGGTTCACCCGGTGGGCAGTAAAAGTGATATACCTTCCCTGCCCGTGTTTGCTAGACCACGTGTCTGTGGTCAGATGTATCTTGGCACCGACACTGTGTGCCAGAGATACATTCACTTGCCGCTGAACATGGCCATATAGCTCTGGGATGCCCTTCTGTGAGAAATACTTCCTTCCTGGGACCTTCCATTGTGGTGTTCCAATGGCCACAAATTTGCGAAAGGACTCCGAGTCCACCAGTTTATATGGCAGTAGTTGGCGGGCTATGAGTTCTGACAAGCCAGCCGTCAAGAGGGTTATCCGGCGTCATCTCTTGTGGGCACTCACGTGACATCACTAGACACGTCATCATCGACGTCACCTTCCCCACCGCTATAAGTAGAGATCTCAGAGTAGGCAGCAACACCGGGGACCAACCTCCTCCTTGGGCTGATCTGGATACTGTCGTCAGACTGATGAGTGGCGGTTGTTGCTACCTCCTCTTCCTAATCCAATACCAAGAGTGGCTGCGCATAAGAAATGTCTTGAAATGGATCGGAAAATAATTCCTGTGACTCAAGCGGAAGGTATGTGGTGGTGGTGTTGTTGGTGGTAATGTCTTTGGGGGTGCACATAGCAGAGAGTGAAAAAGAGGGTGCAGATCGAGAGGATGAGGAGGGTTCAGAAGAGTAAGGCTGAGTGAGCCACTCAACCAAGTCTGGTGAGTCCTTTAAAGTAATTGAACGCACCTTCTGCAACTTCCCACTTTGGCTCAAGCCTGTTGCTCCTGCCCTACCCCTACCACCCCTGCGGAAGGGCCTGCCTCTTCCTCTGCCTGTCATTTTTTAAATGACCCTGTGACAAAACTCTCAGTCCCCATACTGATAAAGGACTACTGCAGCAGAAGGGCAGCAGTCAGCAGTAGTGCACCTCAACCCTATGTATTGTGGACCTATACCAGTCCTTAAGGAATAGCAGACTGTACCTCACTCAACCCTATGTACTGTAGTACCCTAGACCTTACCAGTCCTTATAAGGACCTTTGGGGAACAAGTAGGTTGTGAATGATTAGCAGACTGTACCTCAGTCCCTATACTGATAAATGACTACTGCAGCAGTAGGGCAGCAGTCAGCAGTAGTGCACCTCAACCCTATATATTGTGGACCTATACCAGTCCTTAAGGAATAGCAGACTGTACCTCACTCAACCCTATGTACTGTAGTACCCTAGACCTTACCAGTTCTCATAAGGACCTTTGTGGAACAAGTAGGTTGTGAATGATTAGCAGACTGTACCTCGGTCCCTATACTGATAAAGGACTACTGCAGCAGTAGGGCAGCAGTTAGCAGTAGTGCACCTCAACCCTATATATTGTGGACATATACCAGTCCTTAAGGAATAGCAGACTGTACCTCACTCAGCCCTATGTAATGTAGTACCCTAGACCTTACCAGTCCTTATAAGGACCTTTGTAGAACAAGTAGGTTGTGAATGATTAGCAGACTGTACCTCAGTCCCTATACTGATAAAGGACTACTGCAGCAGTAGGGCAGCAGTCAGCAGTAGTGCACCTCAACCCTATATATTGTGGACCTATACCAGTCCTTAAGGAATAGCAGACTGTACCTCACTCAACCCTATGTACTGTAGTACCCTAGACCTTACCAGTCCTTATAAGGACCTTTGTGGAACAAGTAGGTTGTGAATGATTAGCAGACTGTACCTCGGTCCCTATACTGATAAAGGACTACTGCAGCAGTAGGGCAGCAGTCAGCAGTACTGCACCTCAACCCTATATATTGTGGACCTATACCAGTCCTTAAGGAATAGCAGACTGTACCTCACTCAACCCTATGTACTGTAGTACCCTAGACCTTACCAGTCCTTATAAGGACCTTTGTGGAACAAGTAGGTTGTGAATGATTAGCAGACTGTACCTCAGTCCCTATACTGATAAAGTACTACTGCAGCAGTAGTGCAGCAGTCAGCAGTAGTGCTCCTCAACCCTATATATTGTGGACCTATACCAGTCCTTAAGGAATAGCAGACTGTACCTCACTCAACCCTATGTACTGTAGTACCCTAGACTTTACCAGTCCTTATAAGGACCTTTGTGGAACAAGTAGGTTGTGAATGATTAGCAGACTGTACCTCAGTCCCTATACTGATAAAGGACTACTGCAGCAGTAGGGCAGCAGTCAGCAGTAGTGCACCTCAACCCTATATATTGTGGACCTATACCAGTCCTTAAGGAATAGCAGACTGTACCTCACTCAACCCTATGTACTGTAGTACCCTAGACCTTACCAGTCCTTATAAGGACCTTTGTGGAACAAGTAGGTTGTGAATGATTAGCAGACTGTACCTCGGTCCCTATACTGATAAAGGACTACTGCAGCAGTAGGGCAGCAGTCAGCAGTACTGCACCTCAACCCTATATATTGTGGACCTATACCAGTCCTTAAGGAATAGCAGACTGTACCTCACTCAACCCTATGTACTGTAGTACCCTAGACCTTACCAGTCCTTATAAGGACCTTTGTGGAACAAGTAGGTTGTGAATGATTAGCAGACTGTACCTCAGTCCCTATACTGATAAAGGACTACTGCAGCAGTAGTGCAGCAGTCAGCAGTAGTGCTCCTCAACCCTATATATTGTGGACCTATACCAGTCCTTAAGGAATAGCAGACTGTACCTCACTCAACCCTATGTACTGTAGTACCCTAGACCTTACCAGTCCTTATAAGGACCTTTGTGGAACAAGTAGGTTGTGATTGATTAGCAGACTGTACCTCAGTCCCTATACTGATAAAGGACTGCTGCAGTATAGGGCAGCAGTCAAGTATAATATTCTTTCTATATTTGGAAGAAAGAATATTATACGTGTACAAGCCTATTACCATACCAGTCCTGAAAAGAACCTTTGTGGACCTAATAGTAACAGCTACTGATTAAACTGACTGTCCCTCACTGCCTCACACACAGCTTCCTGCCTGTCCCTATTTAAACTGACAAAACAGAGGCTGCTGGAACAATAACTTGAATAGCACTTTTGTGGACCTAATAGTAACAGCTAATGATTAAACTGACTGTCCCTGCAGCACACAGCGTCCTGTCCCTTTCTCTACACTGACAAAAGACACTCAGGCTGCTGCAACAATCACTAGCACAGCACTGTCTCAAACCTATATCCTGAACTACACCTAACACCTATACCATGATACCAGTCCTTAAAAGAACTTTTGTGGACATAATAGCTAGCGATTTGGGTCAATGAAGTCTCTCCCTGCTCCACACAGCAACCTCTCCCTATAGTGACAGAAGAAAGAATGTAAAATGGCCGCCGGATCGGGTCTATTTATAAGTTAGGGGGAATGTCCAAGTGCCCATGTGCTGTAATGTCTCAATTGGCTGTCCTGTACCCCATGATGAATGTGTCATCATAGGTCAAAGTTCTTTTACACAGTAAACACGGAAGTCTGCCGGGCGAACAGCGGCAATAGTCCGCCGATCGGGCGGACGGCGAACAGACGAAATTCGCCGCGAAACGACCGCCGGGCGAACCGTTCGGCCACCCCTAGTTGAGAGTGTCTAAAGCATGAATTGAAATTATATTTCTCCATAATATACCAGAGATAGAGTATGGTAGGATAGAGTCTTTCTCAAATCTAACCCATGGGACCCTGGGGTGCCATTATGCCAATTGTGACCAGAAATCTGGAAGGCCAGCATGGGATTTTCTTCATGTCAGATCACACAGGGCTGGTTATTGATGCATTGCCCACAGAGTTGAGGACCATATGGTAAATCACCTGAGAATCTATCAGTTTATATCATCCTGGGGTTTCCTGCTGATCAAAGGCCTGGGCTGGGCTAAAGCCATATGCTTATCCCTGTGGGTCATCTGGTAAGTGTGTTCTCTGTGTGGTGGCAGTTCACTTGTCTGCATTAAACATCACTGGAGTGTTATGTGGGCAATGCAGTGATTGTCAAATCATTTCCCACAGAGCCACAGATCTATGGTATCCAATTGAGAGTTTCATCAACTTGTATGCTGAATCCTGACCGTGAATAGCGATCGACCGAACATGCGAACGGATCAAAAGTTCACGCGAACATTCGAACACCATTAAAGTCTATGGGACTCGAATGTGAGAAATCAAACGTGGGAATTTTAAAGGTTAATATGCAAGTTATTGTCCTAAAAAGGGTTTGGGGACCCGGGTGCTGCCTCAGAGGACATGTATCAATTGAAAAGAAAGTTTAAAAAAAGCAAGTTTTAATGATGCTTAAAGTAAAAAAATAAAAGTGAAATATTCCTTTAAATTTCATACCTGGGGGGTGTCTATAATATGCCTGTAAAGTGGCATGTGTTTCCTGTGCTTAGAAAAGTCCCTGCACAAAATTACATTTCTAAAGGAATAAAAGTTATTTAAAACTGCTTACGGCAGTAATGTAATGTTGGGTCCCAGCAATATGGATGACAATCAGTGAGACAAACGGCATGGGTATTCCCCCAGCTCATTACCAGGTCCTTTAGATCTTGTATGGATATTAAGGGGAACGCTGCACCCAAATTAATAAAAGGTGTTTGGCCCCAGGCCCTATATACTCTGAACAGCAGTATACAGGCAGTGCAAACAAGACAGGGACTGTAGGTTTGTTCTAATGTAGAATCTGTTTGTAATTTGGAACAGGTACATTTTGTAAGTGTAGCTCCAGCCAAAAAAATCTATATTAAAGCTTTTTGGAAAACATAGGGATTATCACCCCTGTAACATTTGTATTGTTATCTGTGCAACCGTTCAGAAGATTTCACCTCACTTTCTGTTCCAATGACAATTGGATTTTGAAAATTTGGGTTTTTAACCACTTTCAGACCGGACCAATTTGCTGGTCAAAGACCAGACCACTTTTTGCGATTCGGCACTGCGTCGCTTTAACTGACAATTGCGCGGTCGTGCGACGTGGCTCCCATACAAAATGAACGTCCTTTTTTTCCCACAAATAGAGCTTTCTTTTGGTGGTATTTGATCACCCCTGCGGTTTTTATTTTTTGCGCTATAAACAAAAATAGAGCGACAATTTTGAAAAAAACGCATTATTTTTTACTTTTTGTTATAATAAATATCCCCCAAAAATATATAAAAAAACATTTCCTGACGCCTTCATGGCAGCACACACTGGGTTGTGACTCCGCCCCCACAACCTGACAGGATTGGATTAGCTATAAATTTGAAGGGGAGACCCCCCGCTGCATTCTCTTTT
This sequence comes from Lithobates pipiens, assembly GCF_037356315.1. Taxonomy (NCBI): domain Eukaryota; kingdom Metazoa; phylum Chordata; class Amphibia; order Anura; family Ranidae; genus Lithobates; species Lithobates pipiens. The sequence goes on along the minus strand of NW_027507790.1, from coordinate 275,860,672 downwards.
TTATCCTCACCTGACGGGTTGGACGGACAAAGTTTCCTGTTACAGATGAAAAAGCCTCTACCGCATTCGCCCCAGCAGGTTCAAGCCTCTCCTGTTTGGAAGTCCCTCCTGTACAGTCTCTAAAGGAGCTTCTATGGAGGGAGCCCCCCGCTCTGGTGGTCTCAAGGGGCTGTTTTTCTCTGGCATATTACAAGCTTTAAAGAAGCTTCTTTCTGCAGTGGATTCCCTTCTTTCCTCTTTCCTCCTGTTGCTGGCTACTGCTTAGTATGCACCTAGCATCCTTAAGTTAAATTCATTCATTTAATAAAATAGTACCTTATTATTCTCATGAAAGAGGGACAGGGCTTGCTGGTGCCTGTTGTCCCTCATGATCGCCGTCTGTTTCGCCGCTGTGCGCATGTCCACTATGCAGTTTTCTCCTACCTATGTTTTTCCTCGTGTTTCCCTTTTCCAAGATGGCGCGGGGGTGCTCGTGTCACTTCCGCGCATGCGCGGAACGTCATTCAGCGGCGGAATGGCGCCATTTTTTAAAAACACAGTGTCTCTGTGTAAATTCAGTAGATGCTGTATTGCCTCCTGCTGCTAAAAAAAGGAAAAGACTGCTCTGCATGTTTGGAATAGAAATTCTACTAAAGGTAAGCCCTGTGGGGATTCCTGATATTGTTCCTGTTTTAATAATTTTAAATAAATCTTTAAAAAAAAAAAAAAAAAAAATTATTTAAATAATTTTAAAATATATATTTGATTGATACTTTTTTTTTGTGCATTTTTGAACAGTTTAATGTTTAAAAAAAGAAAAAAAAAATAAAAAAAAAATATATATATATATATATATATATATATATAATAATAAAGGGTATGTATATGATGTGTGTGTATGTATGTATGTATGTATATATATATATATATATATGTATGTATATATATATATATATGTGTATATATATTTATATATATATTTAATAATGCGTCGGTAGGAATTTCAGTATTTCTTCCCGCTTATGCGTTCCTTCTTACATTTTAGACTGTCCTGTACCCTTTTTTCTTATGGAGTCCACTGCCCACGCAGACCACCATCAGCAAGTTAGGTAAGAGGCTATACCGGTTAGGTACGTATTGAAGGGGAGATCAAAAGAGTGCCAGATGCTTAGTACTGCCTTTCTTTTCTTTCGGCAGTCCAGCTGAGTCAAGAACCACAAGTTCTAGACAGGGGAGAAGATCCAGCCATACCTCAAGCAGGAAATCTCGCAGAAGTCGCTCAACATGCCCGTCCTGCAGCAAATGCCTGCTGGGTATGCGGTGCCCCGGCTTTGCCAGACAAGCTCGCTTGTCGCTCCTGCTTCAGTGAGGCCACCAGAGAAAAGGAGGCAGATGCTAGAATGGCCACTGATCTCATTAGGGAGTCTGTTCGGGAGACATTACTGGGATCAGCCCCCCCAGCAGTGGATAGAGCAGTTCCTAGCACGTCCTCGGCGGAACCTCGTCTCACCCCAGCATCAGAATCCTCCTCTGAGGATGAGGGTCAAGATTTGTCAGCCGGCTTTGATTTTTCCCTGGTGGAACCTTTTGCAAAATCCGTTAAGGAGGCAATTGGCTGGCAGGAGGACGCGACTAATCCCCCTAAAGTACGGAAATATTTTCCAAACTTAAAAAGGGAGCCAGAGACCTTTCCTTTTATCGAGGAACTTGAAGATCTCATCCGGGATGAATGGGAGAGATCAGATAAGAGAGCTAGCCTCTCCAATAGACTGGCAAAAATGTATCCCTTAAAGGAAGCGAAAGTGAGGCCCCTAGTGAATGCCCCCATCGTTGACTCGTCATTAATGCGCCTTGCCCGTCATGTAACCTTACCGATCGAGGATGCGGTTTCTTTCCGAGATGTTTTAGATCGAAAGATGGATCTGGAATTAAAAAAAGCTTATTCCACAGCTGGAGGGGCCTGTAGGCCAGCGATTACTACGGCGGCAGTGGCCAGAGCCATCTCAGGATGGGCTTCCGGAGTGGAGAAGGACCTCAAGGACGGCGTCGTGATGGAGAAAATAATATCCTCCCTGCAGGAGATCAGACTCGCAGGAGATTTCGTGGCAGAGGCTTCGGTAGATGTTATTAGATCCTCTGCCAGGTCAATGCTGGCTTCGGTAACAGCTAGAAGGGCTCTATGGCTGAAACCATGGATAGCAGACGCAGCCTCCAAAACGAATTGGTGCAGGATTCCATACGACGGTTCAAACCTGTTTGGGGCCAAGCTAGATTCAGCCATCTCCAAAGTTTCTGGAGGGAAATCAGGTCTGATCCCTTCCGATAGAAGACCTAGGGCTCAGAGAGGCCCAGCTTTCAAACGTAATTTGCCAGATAAATACCGAGAATCCAGATCCTACCGTCCAGGTAGGGAGTTCAGAAGGGACTGGAGGAGCACAAAACCCTCATTTCTTAAATTGCAGAAATCCAAGGCCACCCCGGCTAGGGATCAGCCGAAGTCCTTTTGAAGATCCGCCTGCCCACCCGGCCCAGGTGGGCGCCAGGCTGAAAAGCTTTTTCAAAATCTGGGCGAGACACATAAAAGATCTATGGACACTTTCCACAATAAAATTGGGTCACAAATGGAAGTTCAGGAACAGTTTTCCACCAAACTACTTCCGCTCAACCAGGCTCCCGTCTTCACTATCCAAAAGGAGCCTGTTAGTAAAATATATAACAGAGCTGAAACAAAAGGGCGCAATCCTAGAAGTGCCATCACACCAAAAAGGGAAGGGATTCTATTCCCCTCTTTTTTTAGTGAAAAAGAAGACAGGCGACTTAAGGCCCGTGCTGGACCTCAAGAGACTCAACAGAGGCATCCAAGTGGAATCCTTCAAAATGGAAAGTTTACAGTCTATTCTTCTAGCGATAAATCTAAACGACTGGATGCTTTCTATAGATTTGTCAGATGCTTATCTTCACGTGCCAGTTCACCCGTTTTTTCAAAAGTTTCTGCGTTTTGCCATAAAACAGCACCACTTCCAATTTCAATGTCTTCCGTTCGGCATTTCCTCGGCTCCCAGGACATTTACCAAAGTTCTGTTGCCACTAGTAGCTTTCCTCAGGGAAAAGGGTTTGCGAGTCCATCACTATCTGGACGATATCCTGCTGCTGGCAGAAGATCAAGAATCTCTGATTCTTCACCGGGAGATTCTCCTTGCGACCCTTCAGAGATTTGGATGGATAATCAACTGGAAGAAGAGCAGTCTGCAACCTACACAGAGAATGACCTTCCTGGGGGCAGACCTGGACACCAGATTGAACAGGATACAGCTTCCGCAAGAGAAAGTCAAACCTCTAGTATGGAAAATGCACAGACTATTGACAACAAATCAGTTGCCAGCCAGAGCCTGCCTAAGCATACTGGGGTCCATGTCAGCGACTATACCCATGATACAGTGGTCACAATGGCACATGAGACTTCTCCAGAACTCATTTCTCAGGCAGTGGGATGGAGTATCGATGCGCCAAACCATCTTTTTCTCCAGTTCGGTAAAACAGTCGATATGGTGGTGGACACACTGCAGCAATCTCGAGAGATACAGACCAATAGTCCCTCCAGATCCAGAAGTAGTAACTTCGGACGCTTGCCAGACGGGTTGGGGAGCCCATTTTCAGGATCAGGCAGCCCAGGGGCAGTGGCTTTTTCAGGCATTAGGCCTAGTCTCCAACATTCTGGAACTCAGGGCAGCTTTCCAAGCTTTGAAAGCCTTCGCGCCACTACTGAGAGGCAAGAATGTAGTTATCCGCATGGACAACAAGGTGGCAGTGGCCTACATTCAGAAGCAGGGAGGTACCCGGAGTGTCACTTTAATGGAGGAAGTTCGACCCATTTTAGAGTGGGCTCAGATTCACCTTTCAAGCCTAAGAGCAGTATATGTTCCAGCAGCACAAAACATGCTAGCCGACTGCCTGAGCCGAGAAGTCTTTTACAACAACGAGTGGTCCCTGAATCCTCAAACCTTCACTCTTTTGACGAATCTTTGGGGAATGCCAGAGATAGATCTAGCGGCTACCCCAGCAAATACCAAATGCCTCAGGTTCCTATCGAGGGGGTCATTCCCATCAGCGGAGGGGGTGGATTGTCTGACCCACCCATGGAACTTCAAGCTGGGATACATTTTTCCTCCGGTTCCATTAATCGCAAGATTTCTGTCCAGACTCCGGAGATCCTCAAGGACGGTGATCGCAATCATCCCACTATGGCCACGAAGGCCATGGTTCACAACTCTTCTGCAACTCAGCCTTCAACCTCCTATTCCCCTGCGGGTATCTCCGGACCTTCTATCCCAAGGTCAGTTCCTACATCCAGCTCCAGAAAGGTTGCACCTGATGGCCTGGAGGTTGAGAGGGCTAGGCTGAGAGCTCAGGGATGCTCTCAAGAAGTCATATCAACTCTGATGCAAGCCAGGAAAACCACGACCAATTCCATTTATTCTAGAGTTTGGGAAAGGTTCTGCTCCATGGCCCAACAAAAAGGATGGAACAGCGTCTCTCCGGAACCTGCTCACATCCTGGAGTTTCTCCAATCAGGGGTCAACAAGGGTCTGAGTCTAAGTACCCTCAAAGTTCAGGTGTCTGCCCTATCAACCAAAACAGATACGAAATGGGCCTTTCATCCTCTAGTTGTCCAGTTCTTGAGAGCTTATCTGAAAATCAAACCCCCCAGAAGGCCGATTTTTCCGTCATGGGACTTATCAGTAGTTCTTCACGCCCTGTCTTCACCTCCGTTTATTCCATCTGAAAAGATCTCCCTATGGGACTTAACTTTAAAACTGACCTTTCTGATTGCAATCACATCAGCAAAAAGGGTATCAGAAATACAAGCTTTAATGATCTCGGAACCACATTTAGTTCTTTTTCCTGATAGAGTGGTTCTAAGGCCCTCAGAGCAGTTTATACCCAAAGTGGCCACTCCATTTCACTACAACCAGGATATTGTTCTTCCTTCCTTCTCTAACGATCAGGGAGATCCACACCCTCTGGATGTAAGGTCAATCATCATCAATTACCTATCTACTACTGCCTCATTCAGAGGGACAGATTCTCTCTTAGTCATCCCTCATGGATCCAAGCGAGGTCAAGCAGCTTCTTCACGCACCATCGCTTCCTGGCTGGTTAGGATCATTAAGAAGGCATATTCCTCTCAGCAACTAGCAATTCCTGAGGGCATCAGGGCTCATTCTACAAGGGCAGTGGCTACCACCTGGGCAGCATATTGCAGAGTATCTCCAGAGACAATATGCAGAGCAGCATCATGGTCCTCCAGGCATACCTTCATTTCCCATTACAAGGTGGATTCAGCTCACTTGTCCATGACTGACTTCGGCAGATCTATCATTAGAGCAAATTCTTCCGCATTATAAGGAATTAAAGTTTATTTTACTTGCACCCACCGACTGGCGAGTTATTTCCCAGTGTGTGCTGCCATGAAGGCGTCAGGAAAACGGAAAATTGTATACTCACCTTCCGTAATTTTCCTTTCCTGACGCATCTTCATGGCAGCACATGGTTCCCTCCCTGTCTCTTTGTGATGATATATACGAAGAATGCAGCGGGGGGTCTCCCCTTCAAATTTATAGCTAATCCAATCCTGTCAGGTTGTGGGGGCGGAGTCACAACCCAGTGTGTGCTGCCATGAAGATGCGTCAGGAAAGGAAAATTACGGAAGGTGAGTATACAATTTTCCGTTTTTTTTTCCCTCAATTTAGGCCGATACATATTCTTCTACATATTTTTGGTAAAAAAAATCACAATAAGCGATTATTGATTGGTTTGCGCAAAAGTTATAGCGTTTACAAAATAGGGATAGTTTTATAGCATTTTTATTAATAATTTTTTATTATTTTTTTTTTTACTAGTATTGGCAGCGATCTGCGATTTTTTATTTTTTTTTAAATTGTATTTTTATTGAAAATATAAAGATAACAATGACAAAGTGTTTGCATAAATGCACAGGTAAACAGTAAGTCCATCATATAAGACAAATCAGAAACAGAGAGGGGGGGAGGAGGAGAGGGGAGGGAAGAAAGGGGAGGGGGGGGGAAGGCAGGGTATTTCAGCACATTCAGTATATCCTCACATAAATTAACAATTATTTGTGGTACAAAACAGCAATCGTCACAATCAAATAGGCATAGGACAATGAGCAGGAAATGTGGAAACTTCATTCCTTTAGAAGGGCATGGAACAGTGTGAACGTGCAATTTGAGCCTTAAACTCAGCGTAGGAGGTCCAAACTCAGAAGACTATATTAAGTAGCAGTATATAGTTTAGAGCGATACCACATAATCATTGAGAACTTAGGCATAGTGTCATGGACTATGGCTGTAAGCTTTTCCATACGGCCGATATGTTCTAGGTTCTGCAAGACTTGGGGGAAAGTGGGCGGGGTACGTGATAGCCACCGTATAGGGATAGCTCTCTTAGCTGCTAACAAAATAAAGGTGGCAAGCTTCTGAGCATGTCTAGAGAGTCCAGGAATCGGCAACCCTAGTAAGAAATACAGAGGGTCTAATGGGAGGGAAATCTCCAACAAGTCTTGGACGAAGGATTGTATTGTAATCCAAAATGGACGGATCAATGGGCATGCCCAGAAGATATGGAAATGGGAACCTATATCTCCCCGACATCTCCAGCACATCGCAGGGGTCTTGGGATCATATTTATTTAAAACTTCAGGCGTTCTATACCAAAAGAGCAGAATCTTGTAAGCCGTTTCCTTCTGTTCCACACAGCGGGATGTCTTAGAGACGGCCCCCCAGATTCTCTGCCATTGTGGGAGTAGGATGGGATTTTCTAACACTTGCGACCATTTACGCATATATGAATGAGAAGATTCCGTAATGGGCACCGATTCATGGAGTATTCTATAAATGTCAGTGATTAAATGGGCCTGGTATGGGCCCTGAGCACATAAAAATTCAAATGGAGTTGGCTTATCAAGACAGAGAGTGGGGGATTTAGAAGCAAAGTAGTGTCTGATTTGCAGATAGAAGTGGAAGAGTTGTTTGGGAATTTGGTGCTGTTTCTGCAAGTCCGCGAATGATAGAAGCCTCCTGGTGAGCGGATGCACTATATTGCGGAGTTGAAAGAAACCAGCTTCAGACCAAGGAATCACTCTATCATATGCTAGGCTGTCTGGGATATCTGGATTAAACAGTATGTTTAGCAAAGGAGGGCATTGGGAAGCCAGAGGAAACAACTTTAGGCATTTCCTCCAGATTTCCAAGGAGAACAGCATCGGGGCCAGACAAATGCTACGAAGTGGACCCATGGAGGTTTTAAGGTCTGCCCAAAGCATGGCACAGATGTGTGCAGGCCTGGTGATGCTCATCTCAATTTCAGCCCATACTGTGGGGGCTTTCCGGGATGACCAGGTAATAACTGGTTTAAGGTGTGTAGCATAGTAATATTTGATCAGATCTGGGGCTCCCAGACCTCCACGCCATTTAGGAGCCAACATCACCGAACCTGCAACCCTATGCGCTCGATAATGCCAAATGAAGTTAAGAAAAGCTCTTTGGACAGCCTTAAGTTGGGACATAGGGATTGGGATTGGAAGAGTATCAAAAAGGTAGAGGAGTCTAGGCATCACTGACATTTTTAGGACATTGATACGACCCAAAAGTGAGAGGGGAAGCGAATCCCATTGCTTCAAATGCCTAGCAATGTCACGAAAAAGTGGGGGGTAGTTAGCCGAGTATAAGGTCGAATAGGAGGGAGTAATGTTAATCCCCAGGTATTTAATGGAGTCTGTGCACCAGTGAAAGGAATAGTTGTCTTGCAGTATTGTGAGAGCAGAAGAGTGAATGTGTATAGGTAAAGCTTCAGTTTTACTGGTGTTAATCTTGTACCCTGATATGGAGCTAAAATCTTTCAGCAAGGACAACAGGTTCGGAAGTGAGATATGGGGATTGGTCAATGTCAGGAGGATGTCGTCTGCAAATAGGGACATTTTATATTCCCTGTGGCGTAGGCATATCCCTCTAATGTCTGGGTGAACGCGGATGGCCTCCGCCAGGGGTTCAAGGCAGAGGATAAAAAGAAGAGGCGACAGGGGGCAACCCTGTCTCGTGCCATTGCTCAAAGGGAATGAAGACGATAGGTAGGATGCCAATTTGACCTGGGAAGAGGGGCAGGAGTAAAGGGCTTCAAGAGCTGAAACAAAAGGGCCTGTGAAACCATATCTTGCAAGAGTAGCAAACATATACGGCCAGCTAAGCCTGTCGAAGGCCTTCTGAGCATCTAGACTAAGAATAAGGGCTGGACGGGAGGTTTTGTTCAATAAATCAATCAGGTCTATTGTGCGTCTGGTATTATCACCTGCGTGACGAGTGCGTACAAAGCCAACTTGATCTCTATGGATGAGTGTAGGGATTATATGGGTCAGCCTATTAGCCAGGATCTTTGTAAAAATTTTATAGTCTGAGTTTAATAGCGCTATAGGCCTATAATTGTCAGGTAAGGAGGGATCTTTACCAGGTTTTGGTATGACCGAAACATGAGCGTGTAGGAATTGGGCGTGTGGAGTGGAACCTTTAAGTAGGGAAGTATAGAGCGAGATCATGTGGGGACTCAGGACAGGTAGGAAAGTTTTGTAATAGGAATAGGGTAACCCGTCGGGGCCCGGGGCTTTTTGGCTGGGGAGTTGTGTAATTACTTCTTCAAGTTCGTCGGGTGAAATGGCCGAATTCAGGGTTGCAAGATGGTCGGGGAGGAGTTTAGGCAATTTCAAGTGTTCAAAAAAGAGATCAAATCTCCCTTGTGAAAAGTCATAATTTGGGTCTTTCTGTAGGCAGTTATATAAATTATGGTAGAAGTCTCCGAAGATCCGTGACATAGTCAGGGGGCAATAAGTAGGTGTACCATCAGGATGTCGTAAAAAGTCGGGAGAGGGTTGAAAAGGACGTGGTTTCAACCTATTTACCAGCAGTTTATGAGGTTTGTTTGAGAATTCATAAAACTTCTGTTTGGACCACAAAAGAGATTTGTCTATTTTGCTCATTGCTAGGGATTTGAGCCGATTACGCAGGGAGATGACTTTTCAGAGCCTGTCCACCGTGGGGGAGGCCAACAGCAGTCTCTCTGCTAAGCGCAAATCGGTCATAATGGCAAAGCGCTGGGATGCCGCGTCTTTTTTAAGACGGGATCCCAGCGCTATGCACCGACCGCGAAAAACAGCCTTGTGGGCCTCCCACAGGGTGGAGGGACCCGTGACCGAGCCCGTGTTAAGTTGGAAGTATTCTGTGAGTCCATCTGTCAAAAGACTTTTAGTTTCTGGAGAGTGAAGAAATGTCTCATTCAGTCTCCAATGACAGGTCTTAGGAAACGAGGATGAAAGGTGGACGTCTAAGTGGACTGAAGAGTGGTCGGACCACGTCATAGGGTTGATTTCAGAGGAGACTGCTGATGTTAACAAGGGCGAGGAGATAAAGAAGTGATCTAGCCTTGAATAAAGCTTGTGAGGATGAGAAAAAAAAGTGTACTGTTTGTGAGTAGGGTGTTTTATCCTCCAGATGTCTAACAAGCCTCTAGACCTGATCAACTTGCGAAATGATTTAGACAATTGAGTGGCTCGGGGTGGGGAAGTCGAGGGGAAAAGAGTGCGTCTATCTTTGTCTGACGACATTGTCATATTAAAATCACCTCCTAAAATCATAAACGGTTGAGCAAAGCGGTCTAGAACGTCAAAGACTGAGGACAAAAAGGTAAGCTGACCCGAGTTGGGAGCATAGATATTAACTAAGGTGAGAGATTTAGCAAATAGGGAACATTTCAGAATAATAAATCTTCCATGAGGGTCTAAATGGGACGAAGTGACCCGTAACGGGCAATGCCGACCAATCAGTATAGCTACCCCTGCCTTACCCGACGGGTCAGACGCTAGAAAGGAGGTCGGGAACTGTTTGCTGGCAAAATTAAAAGAGCCTCCAGCACGGAAGTGGGTCTCTTGGACCATTATCACGTCCGCCCCGGAAGCCCTAAACTCCTTCAGAGCAAGCCATCTCTTTTGAATGGAATTCAACCCTTTAACGTTATAGGTCAGGAGTTTCAATGCCATGATAGGTCAGATAGGGGCCAGAACATGACAGAAAACCTCACACGTGTAACAAGCAGGATATAACAGTGGACCCAAAACAAATATACCTTACATAATAGAGCAATGTGCATGACACAAATAACAATATGATCGTATAACAAAATCTGTACCAAAAGCAAGCGGGTTCGGTGGAAAATCGGGATTAATCCCAGTGGCCCATCCACAATGGTAAAAATGTACCAAAAAAGAAAAAGGAAAGAGGGGAGGGATGGGGGTGGAATAAGGGGTCGGGGTTTAACGACCAACCAACAAAAACCTGGATAGCTAAGCGCCACCAGGGAACCCAGGTCTAAGCCATGGGTCTGAAGTGGAGAATTGTACATCTCCAAAACATGCAAAAATAGAAAAATTTGAAAAACTTGAAAAAATAAAAGTCGGAGGGGAGTGGGAGGATCCCCAGCCTCTCTCCAAAGTGAGCAGGTTGCCCCCAGGATAAACAGTAGACCCCGGTCGTGGAAAAAAAAAAAAAAGGGGGGGGGGAAGGGGGAGCTATGTAGACTTATGTACATATCCGCAGACACGTACACACAAGCAAATAACCTTTAGCATTATAACCTCTATCAGAGAAATAAAAAAAAAATGAATAGTTCACAACCTGTTAAGGGGAGAAGAATAACATTTTTTGGGGTTAAACTGGAGGCAACGTCAGATAAGTTCGGCCACCCACCCCCCGGGCCAGGGGGTAAGTAAACCCACTATGGGGTGTTGACTACCCATAACATCAGTGGGGTGTCAAGGTAAAGAAGGCATCCAGAGGAAATCCGGAGAAAGCAGTTCAGGTCGGGAGTCTGGAGGCACGACTTTTCTGGGGTGTAAAGTGGGATCTGGACGTCTTCTGTCGCACCGGGGTCCAGATGTGGCTTGGGGCCAGCGGAGGCTTGGGCGTTGCTGGAAGAGGCTGTGAATCTTCTTCTGGAAGAGGTGGGAGACCCAAGTTGCGCAGGAAGGTGTCACTTTCTTGCAGATCGCGTAGGGAATATTGGGTGCCGTCCTTGGAAACGGATAGGCGGAAAGGGAAACCCCACCGGTAGGCCACCTTGTGAGACTGTAAGTGCAAAGTTAGTGGACGGAGGGTTCTCCTCCTTGTCAGGGTAATAGGTGACAGGTCACTGAAGATTTGTAGCTTAGAGCCTTTAAATTCAACTCTGGACTGATTACGAGATGCAAGAGTCAGGGCTTCCTTGCTGTCATAATAGTGAAAACGCACAATCACATCTCTCGGATTGGCCCCTAGAGGGGGTTTTGGAGCCAGTGACCGATGTGCTCTGTCCAGGCGCCAATCTATGTCTGGGATATTCGGGGCTACAAAGTTGAAAAGGCTTAGGAGGTAGGTGCGCAGGTCTTTGTCTTTCATCGTTTCAGGAATACCCCTGAATCGAAGGTTTTGTCTACGTTCCCTGTTTTCCAAATCCTCCTGCTGGGCCTGTAATTGGGTCACGGTGTTTTTTATAGTGGCGTTGTCGTCCTCGAGAACCTGGACATATTGCACCATTTCATCAAATTTATATTCCAAAGAGTCTGTGCGTTCACCTAGCTGATCAATCTCCCCTCTCAATTCCTTGGCCACTTTCCCTACCTCTTGTGCAATGGTATGAGTGATTGCTTGTAATAGGGAGTGCAATTTAGTGTCCAGTAACTCCGCCGTTAGGGGGGGAGATGGGGAGGATGAGAGTGTGGAGGTATCATTGAAGAGCATGTTGGTGCAAATGTCAGGCTGTTCCGGTGGGATCTGGGAGCTGTCAGAAACCCTTGAAGTAGCTTGTGGGGGTTTGTTCAGATAGCGGTCCATCGCTACAGGGGGCTGCGATTTAATAGCAGAGGAATAGGTGCGACGTTGATCCCCAATTTTGCCCATGGGGTGCGCGGCCGATTGAAATGAGTCAATAAGGAGACACCCTGTCAGTAAAGATCACATAAGCGTAAAATGGGAGTCACGGAGAGAGGACAGGGGGTCCAGGTCCCGTCTTTAATAGTCCATCACATCTGTAAGCCTTGTGTGACTGGCCGGGACTGTAATATCTTGCTATAGGGGGGAAGCGTGTAGATCTGAGGGGGGTGTCAAGCTTCTTCAAAACTGTGAAGGGGAGGAGAGGGTGTAGCTGCACCAAACTGTGACTCCTTTAATAGCCCAGATGCAGGGGTATAGTAGGTGCGGACCTCAGGACACACTTCAGATGGGGGCAACCCAAAACTGGTCGTTCAAAGAGCAGTAAGGTGCAACAGTACTGAGGGAGGGTGAAGCAAGATGGCCCTCAGGGAAATATAAAACAGAGCTCAGGCCTGGGAGCTTCAGAGCAGCTGAGGTTTACTTAGCAAAAAAGTTAGTTAGTCAGGGTGAGGATACCTGGGGCAGCTTGGCTGTATCCAAATGATAGGGGAGAGGGAGAGTCCACACAGGCCTAGAGTAGAGTGGGCCCGAGGTGTACCAATATGGCCGCCGTGTTCCTCACCTGTCCTCTGTTCTCTGGGCCCGTTCGTTGGATCCTCCGCTCCTGGATACGTGGCTCTCAGGGGACCGCTGTGAGGGGGGTCCTCGACTGACCTTCGGGAGAAGCAGGGGGGCCCGTGGAACGCCGCGGTCCGGCGTTAGGCTTCCGGATCTAGTAGGCCCCAAGATGGCGGCGCCGCGTCCCCGGGTGGCGGCCAGCAACGGCCCGGAGGACGGCGTTTGCGGTGGGTGCCGAGGACAATACGGGCATCGGACTGTGCCCCACACTAGCGGCAACCCCGATGGACGGTGGGGAACCGCTGAGAAGCTCGCCGGGCTCGGATGGCCAACGATCGTCAGAAGGCCTCGGCGGAGCTCCTCGGATATGCGATCTGCGATTTTTATTGTGACTGCGACATTGTCGGGGACCCATCGGACATTTTTGACACATTTTTGGGACCATTGTCATTTATACAGTAATCACTGCTATATAAATGCAGTGATTCCTGTGTAAATGACACTGGCAGTGAAAGGGTGGCAGTGTAGGGGTTAAGTGTTCCTAGGGGTGTGTTACTAACTGTGGGGGGGTTGGGCTTTCATTTAGTGTACACTGATCTCTGCTCCAATCACATGGAGCAGAGATCAGCGTCACTAGTTGCTAGGCAGAATGGAAAAAAAAGTGGAGAAGGTGACCATCTGACCAATGCGTTCAGACAATTCTTTAGTCCGCAGCCCCAAGGTCTGATCAGTCCCAGCAACCATTGCCAGCATCTGATTTACATGGTGCTGGAATGCCTAGGGGCAAGATCAGACTTGGAGACCTTTCCAACTGAAAATCCACTGAGTTACTGCGTCTTGAGGATGGATCACTGGCCAGAGCTTGCACAATATGCAATTGAGCTACTGGCCTGTCCTACATCCAGTGTTTTTTTCTGAACGCACATTCAGTGCTGCTGGAGGCTTTGTAACCGAACACAGAGTGTGCCTGTCCACAGACTCAGTTGATCAGCTCACCTTCATAAAAATGAATCAGTCTTGGATCACCAGCTACAACTGATGCTGATGTAACCATTTTTTTTTTGTAATGAATGTGAGATCCCTTGAAAACTGCCTATGCTGAGTGACTATCTTGTTATGCTAAGTGACTATCCTATTCCTCCTCAATGTACATGTTGATAGCTTCTAAGAACATTTTTGTTTCAGGGCACCACCACCAGTGCCTAAGGCCTAATTTTTCCGCCCTGTTTAACAGGGGTGTGTAATTGCAATTTTTACTGTAATACTTTGCAACAGGGCTCGTTCCTGCGCTCGACAAGAGTATCTGTGAGGGGTTGCAGTATTGTGGCACCACCACCACTGCCTAAGGCCCAATTTTTCCACCCCTTTTTAACAGGGGTGTGTAATTACAATTTTTGCTGTAATATTTCACAGCAGGGCTCGTTCTTGCGCTCAACTCGAGTATCTGTGAGGGGTTGCAGTGTTGTGGCACCACCACCAGTGCCTAAGGCCCAATTTTTCTGCCCCTTTTTAACAGGGGTCTGTAATTACAATTTTTGCTGTAATATTTCACAGCAGGGCTCGTTCTTGCGCTCAACTAGAGTATCTGTGAGGGGTTGCAGTGTTGTGGCACCCCCATCACCACCTAAGGACCAAGTTTTCTGCCCCTGTTTAACCGGGGCATGTAATTAAAATTTTTGATCAAATATTTAACAGCAGGGCTCGTTCCTGTGCTCAACAAGAATATCTGTAAGGCTTTACAGTGTTGTACCACCAGCACCATCTAAGGCCCAATTTTTCTGCCCCTGTTTAACAGGGGCATGTAATTACAATATTTGCTCTAATATTTCCCAGCAGGGCTCGTTCCTGCACTCAACAACAGAATTTGTGAGGGGTTACAGTGTTGTGGCACCACCACCACACCACCACCAAAGGGCCAATTTCTCTGACCCTGTTCAACAGGGGCATGTAATTACAATTCTTGATATAATATTTCACAGCAGGGCCCATTCCAGTGCCCACCAAGAGTAACTGTGAGTGCTTATACCTAAGGCCCAAATTTCTGCAGTATATAGCGCAGGCCATATAGTGTATACAGGCAGTCACATACTTTAAAACATCCAACTTACAAACAGAGGGAGACAACAGGAAGTGAGAGGAAATATAAGCCTAGGAAGGGAAATTCTCTCCTGTAAGGCCGCGTACACACGGGCGGATTGTCTGTCCAACTTAGTCTGCGGACAATCTGACGAACAAAGTCTTACGGAATTTCCGTAAGACAGTCCGTTCAAACTTGGTTTTGTCCGTCCAAACTTGGTTTCAGCAGACAGTCCGCTCGTGTGTAGGCAAGTTGGACGGACTAAGTATGGCGCATGCTCAGAAAGGATTTACACGGCCGAAGGTTGCATTGCAGTGTATAGGACGTCGTCTTTCTAGTCCCATCATACGTGCTGTACACGTCATCGCGCACGCTTTCAGCGGACTGTCTGCTCATCGTGTGTGGTCAAGTCCATTCATGCAAATTTTGAACGGACTGTCTGTCGGATTGTCTGACGAACTTAGTTGGGCAGACAATCCGCCCGTGTGTACGCGGCCTAAGAGTTAATATGGGAAAAAGGTGTCTCCACTGATGCTTTATCACCAATCCTTGTTTCCCTAATAACCCAAAATCTTCAAAATCAAATTGTCATTGGAACAGATAGTGAGGTTAAATCTTCTGAACAGGGGCACAGACAGCAAAACAAATGTTACAGGGGTGATAACCCTTCCCTATGTTATCCAAAAAGCTTAAAAATGCATTTTTTGGCTGGAGCTACACTTACAAATGTACCTGTTCCAAATTATAAACAGATTCAACTTAAGAACAAACCTACAGTCCCTGTCTTGGGACCACCTGGGGCCTCACACCTTTTCTTTTTTTAATTTGGGTGCAGGGTTCCCCTTAATATCCATACAAGACCCAAAGGGCCTGGTAATGGGCTGGGGAGGGGGGTACCCATGCTGTTTTTCTCAATAATTTTCATCCATAATGCCGGGACCCGACATTACATTATATGATGTGTGTGTGGGTAGACAAACACCCCAGGCTGGCATATGAGATTTTGGGGAGACCTAAACAGGAGGGGAGAGTAGGGCTTCTGGACATAGTGATTTACTACAGAGCCATGTCCTTGGTGTGTATTATGAACTGGTGCCATGACTCTGTCAGTGCCTTTGGAGAAGACACTAGTAGGTAGGAATTAGGCGGGAGCCCCATGGATCCCAGCCTCTTATAGGGGTTTATCGGAATAAGTATTACCTTTAACAAAAACAACACTATCCTTATGGGATAGAATGAATAATACTGGAAAGTTTTCCCCACCAATATCCCTCATGACACTATTAGAAGGATTCCCCTGGTTTCCCCCAGGGGAAGAGAAGGGAAGTTTAGATCGATGGGGAATGGATGGAAAGGTTAATTGCACTGGAATGGCCCCACAGGGCAAATTGTTACCCTTAACAGAGTTAACTTCGACTTTAGGGGAAATACCAATGGCCACATGTCAATTGGTGGATATTTTGTTTAACAATTGGAAGCATCAGATAAGGCTAGCAAACCCGCTTACTACTTTATAGTGTGCTAATATATGTGCTAATATATCAGAGCTGAGCCACATGTTGCCCCAAATGTATAAATTGGTTCTGAGTGCCCAGTGTACAACTCCCTATTTTATTAGAGAATGGGGAAGAGAGATATGTCATCAAGTTTTTGACAAGATGGTACCGTACACCAGTTCGGTTGACACAGATGTACCCATCAGCAAATGTTAACTGCTGTAGGGGATGTAACCAAAGGGGCTAATTTCTTAATATATGGTGGTTAAGGTATTAAGGTATTTTGGGAGGCAATAGCACCATGGATTAAAAGAATGACACTCAGACCTATAGAATTTTCCCCATTACATTTCCTCTTTCATGGGATGCCATCATCAGTTCTATAAGAGAAGCATTACTCCA
This sequence comes from Lithobates pipiens, assembly GCF_037356315.1. Lineage (NCBI taxonomy): Eukaryota > Metazoa > Chordata > Amphibia > Anura > Ranidae > Lithobates > Lithobates pipiens. The sequence goes on along the minus strand of NW_027507790.1, from coordinate 275,844,131 downwards.
CATTTGCTAAATGCAGCTAAAACATTGAAACCTAGATTTTGGAAAAAGTCCAGATGTCCCACTATAATGGACTGGAAAAGGGAGGTGGAAAAAATAATGGAAGCAGAGAGATGGGTACATATGGTTAAGGATCAACATAATAAATTTAAAGACATATGGGCAGGATGGTTGTATTACTCCTCAGAAATAGGGGCAGATTAAACAATCCTATGGGGAGCATTGTTGTGCTATGGATCGGATAGCCTGGGCACACATCTGGTGAGGGGAAATCAAGGGTTATTTTTTTGGGGGGGGGGTTTTTGGGTGGGAATCGTAATGGAGAGATGGTTAATTTCATTAAAGGAAGAGAATAATTTATAGTAATGAATTAGGCACAGGATTGGTAACACTTTATTAATGCACATAAAGGAGGGTGGAAGGAGATATTGATATGGAATGAAGAGAGGAATGAATAAATATTTAATGAAGTAGAAGGGCGAGGTTACACTAAATAAATACACTTAATATTACTGAGAATGATGAGAATATCTTTTTTTTTTTTTTTTGAGGGCATCAGGTTTGACACATTTAATAGGGTGCTGTAAAGCCTCCTTCTTAATTATATATTGAATAATATGTTGCACACATTTAGTGTTGGTTATGTTTTTATGTTGCATAAATTGCTGTGAATTATTTTATTTTTTTCTGTTTGCTTTCTGTTTTCTCTTGTGATTATGATATGATCACAAACCTTATGTATTTCCATTGGGGGTTTCTCTTTTTTTTTTTTTTATGTAAATTAGAAGAGTAGGTGGAAAGATTTATATACATATTTTTGTTGTGTGTATTTTTAGATTGCACAATGAAATTTGTCTTACTAAAGAAAAAAGTGATTATAAAAAAAACTGTCTGCCTAGTGGTACCATATTTTATGACTGTTTTTGCAACCTTCTGAAAGTATTTTTTTTATTATTGACAGTTGCTGCAGTTTTTATTGTTTCCACTTCAAGTGCAATAAATCACCTTTTTATCTATCCAAAGACTTACAAGTTATTTATGCTTTTCCCATTGAGCGCTGCTCCTTGTTTTATGTATTCTGTTATCCATTTTTCCAGTGGTTGGCAGCTGCACTGGGTATTGGCTTATATTATTTTATATTCTCCAGGTTTTATATGCCTATTTACATAGCTGATAGTTTGTAGCCCTTAAAGGAACTGTGTACATGTTTACACACAGCCACACACAGAAATTATGCCTCATCTATGCCACCTGCCATTGCCACCTGACAGTGCCCACAGTGCCCACAATTGTCACATATCAATGCCCACAAGTGCCACCTATCAATGCCCACCAGCGATGCCAATTGGTGTCAACTAGCAGTGCTGCCTATCAGTGTAACCGATCAGTGCCCATCACTGCCACCCATCAGTGACCATCACTGCCACCTATTTGTGCCCATCAGTGCCGCCTCATCAGCGTACATCAATGACAGACAAAAATGACCTGTTTTAAAATTTTATAAAAATATATATATATATTTTAAATTCGGTCTTTTTACATTTTTTTAACAAAAAATAAAAAACACAGAGGGGATCAAATACCACCAAAAGAAATCTCTATTTGTGGGAAAAATTTCATTTGGATATAGTTTTGTATGACCGTGCAATTGTCATTCAAAATGCATCAGGGTTTAAGTGCCCAGTAAGTAAGTGGTTAAAGGATAAGTTCACATTTAAAATAAATAAATAAATGCATGCACATGTTTTTGCAGGTAAAAAAATATGCAATTATTTATTTTTTCTTTCCTAGGAGCTGCTGAGGCTGTCGGGACTTATAGTCTTCCCATACAAAAAATACTGTTAAAGAATGAAGCGTCTGGGCGGGCCGAGCCCCGCAATGCCACTTTTTTTTAAAATAGTGATAGATAGCAGGGAGAGAAGATCCGCTGTTATCTGTCAAAATGGGGGGTCAGGGGAATCGGAGGCCGGTGCATATGTAAAATTTTAAACTTAAAAAAAGGTTAACTTATCCTTTAAATTGGTGTTATGGTGATATGGTAAACTTTTGTATTTCTGTCTTCCATGAAAAGCTGCACAAATATGTAAGAAATGTTCATTACATGGAACCACCCGGTGCCAAGATCTACTTCAATGAGAGAAGAGAAGTTCCAACCGATCTTATTTTAGAAAGCTGGGTTTATGATAATCGTACACATTATTCCTATAAAGCAATTACCATTATAAGACCAGACTTTGTGCCTGAAATGCTTACCAATCTGAGTAATCACATCTTCTGGAAAAAAGGCAAAGTAAGACATTAGTTGATTGTTTTCTGTTTGTATTGTTTGCTAAGGAGATATACAATTAGAATTTATAGGGATTGTTTAGTTTCATATTATGATATACTTGCAAATATACCTGTAATTGAAAGGGGTAACTCATGGAGCGATTTTCTATTCATGGAGTAAGTTTCTATAATGTTTTAGTTTGCACTGTATATATAGTATAGGAGTTCCACCCGAGAAAGTCCTATCTATGTGGTCAATAGGGATGAGCTGAACACCCCCGGTTCAGTTTGCTGCAGAACATGCGAACAGACCAAAAATTTGTGCAAAGACGCAAACCCAGTTAAAGTCTATGGGACTTGAACATGAAAAATCAAAAGTGATAATTTTAAAGGCTAATATGCAAGTTATTGTCATAAAAAGTGTTTGGGGACCTGGGTCCTGCCCCAGGGGACATGTATCAATGCAAAAAAAGTTTTAAAAATTGAAGTTTTTTCAAGAGCAGTGATTTTAATAATGCTTAAAGTGAAACAATAAAAGTGTAATATTCCTTTAAATATCATGCCTGGGGGGGGGGTCTATAGTATGCCTGTAAAGTGGCGCATGTGTCCTGTGTTTAGAACAGTCCCTGCACAAAATGACATTTTTTTTTTTTGGGGATTTTCAAAGAGCTTTATTGAAAATGATGAATGAAATACAAATTAAGACATGAAAAAATGTCCATAAACAACAATAACAAAGAGCATAGAGCTCGAACAAGCGCATAAAGTCGAGGGAATATTCCAGTTCCCCAGGATGGAAGGGAACTGGAGGGGGGGAAGGGAGGGACAGGGTAAGGAAGGAAGAAGTAAGAGGGATGGATACCAGTAGGGGATCGAGATTAGTATGTAGTTAGTGAGCTGTGTTGCCTGTCGTCGTGTCATTCTCATCACAGTGGGTTCAGGATACTCTAAGGAAGAGTAGATCAGGAAAATTACCTCAACACGGAGGTTATCACCGGGGGTAAAAGTTATGTTCTAATCAGGTACAGGGTTTAGCCCTGGGGTCGGAGAGCCAGGGCTTCCAATGGTAGTGGAATTTTCTCAAGGACATTTGCGATTTTGCAAAGAGATGTTCCATCAGCAAATGTTCATTTAAAATTTCAATGACATTGCTGATATTGGGAGCAATGGGTTGCTTCCATCGGCGGGCTATAGCTAGCCGGGCTGCTATGAAGATTTGTGTGACAATAGGGTGAAAATATGGAGGCCAGACCGAGATGTCTAGGCCAAATTAGGCCATCTGCGGGGTAATGACACGAGACAAGCCGGTTACCTCATGTATGAAATTGGTGATGTCTGTCCAGAAAACATTTATGAAGGGACATCCCCACCAAATATGAAGTGTATGTCCGTCTGTATTACAGTTTCTCCAACATTTGCTGGAGTGAGCGGGGAAGATGCGGGCTAGTTTTACAGGCGTGTAGTACCAATTGTACAACATTTTAAGTACAGTCTCCCAGTGAGATACATTTCTTGAGTACCTAGCTGTTAGGCAAATTGCCCGGTACCAGTCTGATGAGGGAATATGAGTGTTCAGTTTGGCCTCCCAGTGAGTTATTGCCGGAGGGCTTTCAGGTTGAGACTGCTGGGCCAGGAGGGCATAGAAGCAGGAGATGCCGCGGGTCTTGTTGGTGGGCGAGCAAAGAAGCTGGACGATGCCTTTAGTGGAGTTGCAAGTGGATGTTGGGATTGAGGAGAGAATGTGACGTACTCTCAAATATATGTAGAAATCCTTGTGAGGGAGGAGGAATCTATTTGTAAGTTGATGAAAGGAGAGGAGATGGTTGTCCTGAAATAAATCTCTGATAGTCCGGATGCCTTGCGCTATCCATCTCTGCACAGGTAGATCCGGAGAGGAGAGTGATGGCTGCAAGAGGCATTTGACGAAGAGCTTGGGGGTGTATTCCCCCTGCGCTTTGTGATATGGATTTCCAATTATTTAAAGTTGCGTTCAAAGTGGGTAGAGAGGATTGTGTGGGGTGAAAGCCCATCCATATAGCTGCTAGGAGATATGAGGGCGCTTGTACAATGTCTGTTGCTTCGATTAGGGTCCAAGGCTGTAGCGAAGACATATCCCAGAGTTTTCTGGTTTGATCGAGTAAGGCCGCTTTATAATATAGTCTGAGGTTGGGCACTCCCAGACCAGCAAGTTTTGTCGGCGTGTATAGCAAGGAGGCCTTAACTCATGGTTTGCGACCTGTCCAGATAAAATTGCTAAGGAGTCGCTGGAGACCAGCTATGTCAGATTGGAGTATTGGTATCGGTAGAGTTCTGAACATATACAGGACGTGTGGTAATAAGAACATTTTAGCAAGGGCTATCCGGCATGCCCAGGAAGCCTGTACCTGTATGAGCGAATTGGTTAGAGCCTGTAGCTTCTGGGTGAGAGCAGAAATGTTAGTGCGTAGTATTAGAGAGGCGGGGGAGGTCAGCTGGATGCCCAAGTAGGTCAGAGAGGAGCTGGGGGCCCAGGGAAACGGGGATACAGAGGAAATGTTGGTTTTGAGCTGCGGGGATAAGGATATTCCTAGCATAGCAGATTTAGAATGGTTTAATTTGTATAGAGAGATGAGGCTAAATTGCTGCAAGAGATCACAGAGCAGGGGCAGTGAGCGTAGTGGGTCAGTGAGCCAGATAATAATATCATCGGCGTATAGTCCTATTTTGTGTGTATTTTGACCTATCTTCAATCCGGCTATTTCTAGGTGCGTTCTGATCGCCTGCGCTAGCGGTTCAATCACCAGCGCAAAAAAATAAGTGGGGAGAGGGGGCAACCCTGACGGGTTCCGTTGGTGATGGAAAAAGGGGAAGACAATAGTCCCGAAGTGAGAACTTTTGCGCTTGGGGTAGAGTAGAGGCCCAGAATGGCTTGTCTAAAAGGGCCACTTATGCCAAATTTTTGCAGGACAAGGTCTAGATAGAGCCAGTTGACCCGGTCGAATGCCTTCTCTGCGTCAAGGGAGATCAGCAGAGAAGGCACTCGACGATGCTCCGCCCAATGTATCATGTCTATGAACCTGTGGGTGCCGTCTGAGGCTTGGCGGAGAGGGATGAAGCCCACCTGGTCAGGGTGTATTAGGTTGGGAATAAACGAAGCTAGGTGGGTGGCTAATAATTTGGCGTAGAGTTTCGTGTCCGTATTAAGGAGCGAGATGAGACGGTAGCTAGCAGGGTCATGAGAAGGTTTACCAGGCTTGTGGATGGTGGTTATTGTTGCTTCAAGGGATTCTGATGGGATCTGACCAGTGGTTAGAAATCTATTAAAGGTGTTGCAAGGGTGAGGTGAAATTTGATCTCTGTAAGTTTTGTAATATTCATTTATATAACCATCTGGGCCAGGGGCTTTATGTAGGGGAAGCTCACTTATGGCTTTGAGGATTTCTAGTTGGGAGAATGGCTTGGCTAATTCTTCAAGTTGGGAGGGGGTTATCGAGGGGAGTTGTAAGGGGGTAAGGAACTCCTGTATCAATTGTGCGGTGGGCTGCGGTTCCGAGGTTGATAGGGAGAGGTTATACAATTTGGAATAGAAGGCACCAAATTCATTTGCTATGTCTTTGGGGTTTGATAGCTTGTGACCTTGCTGATTTAATAAGAATGGGATTCTGCTTTGTGCTGCTTTTTTTTTGTACTGTTGGGCCAAGTGTTTCCCTGCTCTGTTGCCTTGAGAATACCATGTTAGACGTAGACGTCTAAGATAGAAGTCATGGTTTCTTTGAAGGAGCGAGCTTAGTTCATTCCTTAAGGAGCTAAGATCGTTTGCGTTGGTCGGGGTGGGTTTTTGCTTGTTTCGTTTTTCAATAGCTTGATTACACTGTAGGAGGGCATTGATTGCAAGTGATTTATTTTTCTTTTCCTGGGCTCCCAGCTGGAGGAAAATTCCCTGAATGACCGACTTGTGTGCATTCCAGAGTGTGGTTGGGTTGGGTACAGAGCCGTTATTGGAGGTGAAGTAAGAAGTTATCTCAGACCGAATCCACTCCCTGGTCTCCTTTATATTGAGTAGTGCTGCGTTTAAACGCCAGATTGTGTGTCTAGAGGTGGGGGGCGAGAGGGAGATAGAAATGGAGACTGGTGCATGGTCTGACCATGTAATGAGGCCAATGGTTGCTTTATTAATTTTTTGTAGCAGGATCTTGGAGACCAGGTACAGATCGATCCGATAATAAGATCTTTGGGTATGGGAATAGAAGTAGTAGTCCCTCTCAGTACCGTGCAGACACTGCCATGGGTCATGAAGGTCTTCCATGGAGACTAGTGAGAACAGGGCTGAGGACAACTTACGTTTTGGGTTGGAGGAGTCTATTTGGGGGTCTAAAATCTCGTTAAAGTCTCCACAAAGTACAATTTCATTTTTTGGGTAATGTTGGATCTTGTGGAGAATTGTTTTAAGGAAAGATTTCTGGTGAGTATTAGGCGCATATACATTAACTATGACCAGCGGCTGGTCGTTGAATGTAGCCGACAGGATGAGGTATCTGCCCTCGGGGTCATATTCTGTGTGCCTAAGGACAAAGGCCACCGAGGAGCGAACTGCTATCATTACTCCCCTCGCTTTTTTATCAGCGCGGGCATGGAAGCAGTGGGGGAATAGTCTATGGGTGCAAATTGGGGGATTGGGATCAGAAAAATGGGTCTCTTGGACGCATAGTATTCCGCTTTCTGATTCAAAGCTTCGCGCCATAGGAGAGATCTTTTAAAGGGGCTGTTGAGGCCCTTAGCGTTTAGGGAGACAATTGTGAGTGACATTTCAGTAGGGTTGGAAGGTCAAATAGTAGGTGTCTGCACGGTACCGGAGGGGGACAGCCCCTGACTGGAGGAGGAGAGAAAAAAGAAAAAAAAAAGAAGGGGGGGTGGGACGAAGAGGGGGAGGAAGATAAGCGTTACACAGGCTATCTCTATACACAATGGTAGTTATGCAATAAGCCGAATCAGATCGGGCGAAATGGGCCCGATCCGAGCAAGCAGAGTTAAAGCTGTGTAAATATTAGAGTAGGATAATGACGTATCTTATATATCAAAATCAGATAGAACAAATAAAAATTCAAATGTATAAACCAATAAATGTGCTTAGCACATCAACAATTGTGGAACGTGGAAGGGACAATATATCTGCTTCCACTCCTCCACACCAGTAACATAAATGCAAAACATAATGTAAGTAAAGAACCAGCCATAAAGATTATATGCGTTTAAAGAGAGACAGAATGCTGCACGGTATAGGCAGTTGGCCTGCGGCTAAGTTAGAGCGTGTGGCTCCCACAGATTAGAAATCTTGGAGGATGGCCTTGCAGGTGGGGTGCGGGGAGGCGCCTGGGCTATCAGGCCCCAGTTAAGAAGCTGTTTAAGGCCTTCCTTGGGCGATAACATAGCAACTTGTTGGTTGCGATGAGACACAATGAGCTTAACAGGGTAGCCCCATTTGTAGGCAATTTTTTGTTCGTTCAGAACGGAGGTAACCGGTGCAAAGGCCCTGCGTGCCTGGGAAGTGGCTGCTGAGATGTCATTGAAAAGTGTCACTCCATGGAAGGGGTCTGGGAGTGAGCGCAGGGCCCTTGCTGCCCGCATAATCTCTTCCTTGACATGAAAAAGTGCACCCTGGCCAGGATGTCTCTGGGGACAGAGTCCGGAAGATGCTGTGGTTTGTGAATCCTATGTGCCCTGTCTATGAGCATGTCTTTTGCGGAACAATTGGTGTAGATATGGCATGATTTCCGTGGCTGCAAGCGATTCAGAGACCACCCTCACCTTAATATTGTTCCGCCTCGAGCGGTCCTCGAGGTCTGCGATTTTGAGACGGAGCTGGGTGACCATAGCAGCTTGCTCATCTTGTAAGTCAACCGTGCTGTTGTGAGCTTTGGTGGCTTCAGATAAATGTTGCTCTATATGGTCAGTACGCTGTTCTAAGGTGGTGACCTTTTCCTGCATCTGATTGAGAGAGATTTTTAAGTCTCTATGCAGTTCAGTTTGTAGGGAGAGTAGCATGGCTTTCAATGAGTGCTCAGATGCTGGGTTGTCTGTGGTGGGATATGCAGCAAGAGACTGTGTAGCTGGGTGGTCTGGGCCTGTGGGACTACAGGTCCCAGCGCCATGCTGCTTCTTAGTGGGAGGCTGCTTGTCAGGGGAATGCGAGGGGAACTCTGCAAGCCTCTTACCTCTGTCCCCAGGGGAGATGGATTGCTCTGCCGTCTGATCCATCCCTTCTTCCATCGCGTGGATCGGAGAGGAGGCCGCCGCGGGGCTGACAGGAGGGAGCCTCGGGTTTCCCGGGTCCCGGTCGGCGCTATTTTGTGAGTCCTGCTGTGAGGGCTTCATGTAGAAGTCCAGGAGTCTGCGGGGTCACTTGAGCCTGCCTTTCTTCTTGGACATAGTCCGGAGGCTGTCCGGTGTACGGCTGACTGTTCAGCAGTCCGTTCGTGCGGCGGGAGATGGCTGGCTGTGCTAGGTTTTAGTGTGGAGGAGCGGAGCTGTGTATTCAAGCGGCCATCTCTCTCAGCGGCCAGGCCACGCCCCCACAAAATGACATTTCCAAAGGAAAAAAAAGACATCGGGAAGCTCCCTGATGACGCAATAATGACCTTTGCGAAACGCGTAGTGCCTGTCAGACCTCCGTTGGTTAGTTTTGGTGGATGAGAAAGAGGATCGGGATGTGTTTTTAATTGCGAAACTGGTGCCGAGGGTTTCGAGTACACAGAGAGGCAGACCAAATCCATATTCCCATGTACATGGCTGGACATGCTTGGTGCCGCCTCAGGCATATGTGAGTGTGAACTTTGTTGTTTTAAAACTTTTAATACATTTGTTTTGATCTACTGCACTATGATGGTCCCTAATATATCTTTGTGAGTTAAATAGCACAAGAGGTTTCTATTTCCTGTTTGGAGAGGCTGATGATGAGATCCTTAAAGGAGTGGTTATCCTTAAATGAACTAAAGGCGCGTATACAGATTATATCTGGTGAGTGGCCATTTCATTTGGTGGTGGTGAAGTCACTTGGCTGGTGATTATAAGAAGCACTATATATATGAAAAGAAGCACTTTTGAAATAAGAAGAATCAATCAGCACTGGAGTGATTGTTCATTCATACATGTACTGTGTACTTGTCTTATAGGAGTGATCACTCACTTGGGACATTTATATTATATTGTAATTGGTTTCTTATTGTCTTCCTGTTGGAGCACACGCTTCATGGAATAATGGACAGGGCACTTGAGGCAGAACAGTGTGAGGAAGAGGAGGACTTCCTTGCCTCTAAATATCCCCTTTATCCAGATATTATTCCTGCAGGCCCGCCAAACACACAAGAAGAGGAGGAGAAGGTGGAGGAGGATTGTGTCAGCATGGACATGGAGGATAACACTCAGCAGCATTCTTCAAGGGATGGTTTTCAGTCCCCAGAAACTTTTGCAGGCTTTGCAGATTCAGGGAGGCCATGCAGCGTAAGAACCCTAGGATTCATGGTATCAAAGAGAAGGAATCATTACTGTCTGGCAACCCTTCTTGATCCATGTTACAAGGGTAAGGTTGCAGAACTCATCCTGCCTTCGCAGAGGGAGCAGAGGATGAAACATCTTCAGAAGGCCTTGAATAAAGGTTTGTGCAATGCATTTCTAGACTCTGTGAGGTTACAATTTCCTGGTGCTGGACAATGAGGCTTCTATCAGGTCACCTGAGGCTAAGTGACAAATGCACACCATTGGGGTCAGGAGGGCACCGAAAAGGTAGTGGACCCTACGGCTGACTGCTGCAGATGGGACTCTAGGTGGTTAAGGAAGGCAGGTCCACTTTAACACCAACAAGGATCCCCGGGGGCTAGAGCGTAAGATTCCCCAGGGCGCGGAGTATAAGAGCCAGCAGGTGTTCACCAGAGCCTCTAGTGGTGGGGTTGGACTGGGCTGCAGCTGGGTCCAGGTCACAACCGCCAGGGTCTCCCAGCTCATGCCCACAGTAGGTTACAAGAGGACAGAGATAGTAAGGGAATAAGCCAAAGGTGAGGGCGACTAGCAGACAAGAATAAACATAGAACACGCCAAAGGTCAGGGTCACATGCAGGCAGGGATAGTCAAGATCAAGCCAAGATCGGTAATAGAGTTCCCTGATAGGGGCTGGGGTGGAGCCATTCTTTGAGGAGAGATTATTTAAGTAACCAGGTGAGAGTGGCTGGCCTCTAAAGGTGAACACATTGAGGAGAGGTAGGCTGACAGACAAAAATTACTGCATAACCATGACAGCTTTGTTCAGTCAGAGGAAGAGCAGTGGAGAAGGTGGCCGCCTGACCGATACCTTTAGACAATTTTTCAGTCCTCAGCACCAAGGTCTGATCGGTTCAAGCAACCATCTCCAGCGTCTGCATTACATGATGCAGGAATATCTAAGGGCAAGAGCAAACTTGGAGAACTTTCCAAGAGATCATCCACTGGGTTACTGGGTCTTGAGGATGGACCAATGGCCAGAACTTGCTCAATATGCAACTGATCTACTGGTCTGTCCTGCATCCAGCGTTCTTTCTGAATGCACATTCAGTGCTGCTGGAGGGTTTGGATCATAGAGTGCGCCTGTCAAAAGGACTCCCTTGATAGGCTCACATTCATAAAAATGAATCAGTCTTGGATCAGCAGCAGATGCTGATGTAACTGATTTATTTTTCTATGGATGTGGGATCCCTTGAAGACTGCCTATGCTGAGTGACTATACTATTCCTCCTCAATCTTGATGATGCTAGCTTCCAACAATATTTTTGGTTTTGGGCACCACCACCACTGCCTGATGCCATGTACACATGATCGGAATTCTCATCAGAAAAGCCTTGGATGGTTTTTCAGACGGAATTCCACTCAAGCTTGTCTTGCATACACACGGTCACACCAAATTCCAACCGCCAAGAACGCGGTGAAATACAACACGTAAGAGGGGACTATAAAAGGGAAATTCAATAGCAAGTGCACCACCCTTTTGGCTCCTTCCGCCTATCTCGTGTTTATCTCGTGTTAATAAAAGTTTGGGAAGAGACGATTTGCGCTTTTCAGCCTCATGCTTTTCAGATCGTTGCTGCTCTTCAGTTTGTGCTTGTGGGTTCGTATCTGGTTTTCAGTGCATGTAGTCAGTTTGCATTTGTTTGTCAGTGCGTGCTATTTGTAGTACTGTATTTGATTTTCAGTGCGTTCTTGTCTGCTCGTTTCTGATTTTCAGTTCGTTCTTTCAGGCCTTGCTGTTTTTCAGTGCTTTCTGTTTAGTTCGTTCTGACCAGCTGACCGTTTTGAAGCCATGTTGCAGATATGTACTTATCGTAGAGTATGTGCTGTGTGGGGGCTTGGTGTTGGGCTTCTAGCTTTGACACAAGCCCAGTCCATGAACAGGGTGAGGAGGAGTTCATGGACGAAGAATTGGTTGCTCCAGCATGACCAATTCTCTCACATGCCTTTGCTGCTGAAGATCCAGAAGAATAACCCTGATGATTTCAGGAATTATCTCCGGATGAAGGACCCCGTTTTTCACTGTTTGTTTGCTTTGCTGTCCCCTTATATTAGCAGGCAGGATACCTGCATGTGGAAAGCCATTACTCCCGAGAAGAGGCTAGTCAACACGTTGCGGTACTTGGAAACGAGAAGAAGTCTGCAGGACATCAAGTTCTCGACAGGCATCTCCCCCAGGCTCTGGGGATCATTATTCTAGAGACCTGTTCTGCCATTATTCAGGTCCTGCAGAAGGACTATATTAAGGTAAGTTTTCTCCTTTAACATCACATTCTATGTATTTAATGTTTGCTAATGTATTGTATTTCTTTCATCATTCCCCAATTACCATGATTGTAATATGCTGTGAATGTCCCCTTTGTCCTCATGCATATAGAGGCTTTTTTTTTGTGGACACAAACTCATTTGGAACCCTCCCTCCCCCCAACCGCTAAGTCAACCGATACCAATTCTCTATCTAATGCTGACTTTGTCAAACCCATACACACTATACCTACCTCTTTTGTGGTCATATTTCTGGATGAATTCCCCAAAGCATGTAGTGCAAGGGCCTGCCTGAATTCTTTCAAATGGTACTGTTTAAAGTTTGGTTCTCCTATTGTCTTGATAGTTAATTGCAGAATGTAAAAATGTTCTTCCATTTATACAGTGTGTATTTATATTTTTGTATTATGACACTTCTTACCTGTCCAGTGGGCTGCCAATAGTGTAAGTAAGGAGAAGCTGGCCAAAGTAACACACATTATTTATGCATTCATCCTTCAATGAAGTGTAGAGGGTCACCTGTCCAAAACACCCCCCCCCCCCAAATATTTCAAAGGGGCCATCAGAGGGGGTGAGGAATCTGATAAGTGGACCTTATATTTTTGCCTTTAAATACTCTTTCAAAAAAATGTTATGCGGATGTTGGCCAAGAATTTTTGTGTCTAATCTGCTTGCAATGTTTATGTGCAAAATTACAAATTTTTATGTTTGACTCCACAGTTTCCTTCAACGCCACAGGAATGGCAAACTGTGGCATCCCACTTTGCTGATCATTGGGACTTTCCCAATTGTGGAGGGGCAATTGATGGGAAACACATCCACATCGTCTCACCACCCCATTTGGGGTCATACTATTTTAACCATAAGGGGTTTCATAGTATCGTGTTGATGGTGGTGGTGTCGGCGATATATGAGTTCTTCTATGTGGACATGGGGATGAATGGCCGGATGTCGGATGGTGGAGTCTTTGCCCGGACCGAGTTCTATTGATGTCTCCAGAGTGGTGGCTTGGGATTGCCACCTGCGGAAGATAACGTTGAGGGACTGCCATTTGTGTTTGTCGCAGATGAGGCATTCTGTCTGGGTGATCACATGATGAGGCCATTCCCCCAGAGGACCCTCATCCCGGAGAAGAGGGTTTTTAATTACCGGCTGGTCAGACCCAGAAGAGTGGTGGAGAATGTGTTTGGCCAGCCAGTTCTGCCTATTTCAAACTGCCATAAATATGGATGAGTACAAACGTAACCACATTGTGTTATCTTGCTGCATACTGCACAACTTTTTAAAACGAAAAACTGGGCCTGAGGCCGGACTTAGTGAAATACTGATGGCCCTGGAAGTGGGCCATCCTGGCTTGCCCCCCCAAAGGGCTCATGAAGTGCAGGAAAATATGTTGAATATTTAAGGGTAGGGAGGCCATTGCTATGCCAGCAAATTTTTAATACATTTTCTATTTTATTAGATAAAATCTTGATTTTCATTTACTGCTTGTGTTTCTTTTTGCTGTCTCCTAGGTTCTCCTAGTGCACTTGTAGTGCCAAGTGGTTTTTCCATTATTAAGTAACACCCATTGTCACTGTAAACACCAATTTAAGACAAAAACTGGTATTGATCATTGAAAGAAGCCACACATTGTTGAGTATAAAACCTTTTACTCCATACACGGGCACATGTACGTTGTAAAACATTTTTTGTTTAAAAAAAAAAATCTTGCTTTCCTAAAGTTCTACCTTGATTTTTTTTTTAGGGTACATAAACAGGCATGTTTCAAAACATGAAATATCTGTAAAATAGTAAACAATTGGTGCGCTTCTATCAACCTTTGATAAATACGCAGTGCCACCTAAACACATAATAGATGGGCTAATTTGCACATAAAATGAACCAAAAATAGTGAATACATCAATACAATACGAATCTTCTGTGTCAAAATATGATAATACAATATTAACCACTTCAATACCCGGCCATAGTCATATGACGGCCACAGATGGGATCTCCCATCCTGGGTGGACGTCATATGATGGCCTCTGTATTTCGCTGCTCCTGCGGGCCCCTGGGGGCCCCCAGCGCATTGATCGTGGATGAGCTGTGTCCCTCGGACACAGCCCATCCCCGATCTGTGGGATTTTCCTCCCCATCGACCCCCCCGATACATGTGACCGGCCGTGTCCAATCACAGCCGGTCACATGTACTGTGCCGTTATAGGGCTTGTGCACGCGCCCAGGGCAGAAAAATTGGGCTGATGGCATCAACCAGAACCAGAAATGTTCTTCCAACATATCAGCGGAGGAGGAAGAGGATAGATAATCAACATAAAAGGACAGTCACTCAGCATCAGCATAGGCAGTCTTGAAGGGATGTGATATTTCAAAAAAAATTATTCTGTTACATCAGCTTCAGGTGCTTGGTAGCTGTGGGTGATCCAAGACTGATTCATCTTGATGAAGGTCAGTCGATCAACTGATTCGGTGGACAGGCGCACCCTGTGATCGGTAACAAAGCCACCAGCAGCACTGAAGGTGCGTTCCGAAAGAACGCTGGATGCAGGACAGGCCAGTAGCTCAATTGCATACTGTGCAAGCTCTGGCCAGTGATCCATCCTCAAGACCCAGTAAGCCAGAGGATTTTCGGTGGGAAAGGTGTCCAAGTCTGACCTTGCCCCTAGGTATTCCTGCACCATGTAAATCAGACGCTGGCGATGGGTGCTGGAACCGATCATACCTTGGGGCTGCGGACTAAAAAATTGTCTGAAAGCATCAGTCAGACGGCCACCTTCTCCACCGCTCCTTCTGACCGATGCCTCAGCAACACGTTGTCCAGGACCAGGAGTTTGTAACCTCCCAGTCTCTGGGAACGCGTTGCACAGAGCTTTCTGCAAGGCCTCCCGGAGATGTCTCATCCTCTGCTCCCTCTGCGATGGCAAGATAAGGTCGGTAACCTTACCCTTGTACCGTGGATCAAGGAGAGTGGCCAGCCAGTAATGGTCCCTCTCCTTGATCCGAAGAATACGAGGATCCTTCCGCAGGCTTTGCAGGATCAGGGAGGCCATGCAGCGTAGGTTAGCTGAGGCATTCGGTCCGGAGTCCTCTGGGTCACTAAGGACAACATGATCCGCAGCTACCTCCTCCCAGCCACGTACAAGTCCACGTGTTTCTTGGGACTGTAAATCATCCCTACAAGACTGCTGCTGCTGCTGCTGATGCTGAGTGCCAGCCTCCACCTCCATGCTGACACAATCATCCTCCTCTTCCTCATCCTCTTCCTGTGTGATGGGTGGCACAGCAGAAACACTGTCTGGATAAAGGGGGCCTTGAGAGGCAAGGAAGTCCTCTTCTTCCTGCCTCTGTTCTGCCTCAAGTGCCCTGTCCATTATTCCACGCAGCGTATGCTCCAAGAGGTGGACAAGAGGTACAGTGTCACTGATGCATGCACTGTCACTGCTCACCATCCTTGTGGCCTCCTCAAACAGTGACAGGACAGTGCATGCATCCCTGATCGTGCCCCACTGGCGTGGTGAGAAAAAACCAAGCTCCCCTGACCCTGTCCTGGTGCCGTAGTCGCACAGGTACTCATTGATGGCCCTCTGCTGCGTGTGCAGCCGCTGCAGCATGGCCAATGTTGAGTTCCATCTCGTGGGCATGTCACATATAAGGCGGTTCTTGGGCAGGTTCAACTCCTTTTGGAGCTCAGCCAGCCGAGCACAGGCATTAAATGATCGGCGGAAATGCACACAGACTTTCCTGGCCTGCTTCAGGACATCCTGTAAGCCAGGGTACCTGCCCAAGAACCGCTGCACCACCAGGTTAAGGACGTGAGCTACACAGGGCACATGGGTCAGTTGTCCCTGTCGGAGGGCGGAGAGGAGGTTGGTGCCATTGTCGCAAACCACCATTCCTGGCTTAAGCTGGCGTGGCGTCAACCACCTCTCGGCCTGCCCCTGCAGAGCTGACAAAACATCCGCCCCAGTGTGGCTCCTGTCCCCCAAACAAACCAGCGCAAGCACGGCATGGCATCGTTTTGCCTGCGTACTTGCGTAGCCCCTGGAACGCCTACGGAGCACCGCTGGTTCTGAGGACAGAGCACTGGAAGAGGCCATGGAGGAAGAAGAAGAGGAGGGGGTGGAGGAGAGAGGTGTGTCACAACCAATAGTAGCATTTTGGAGGCGTGGTGGCGGAACAACCTCCAACACTACTGCACCTTGTCCTGTATCCTTCCCAGCTGCCAGAAGAGTGACCCAATGGGCCGTGAAAGACAGGTAACGTCCCTGTCCATGCCTGCTGGACCATGAGTCAGCGGTAATATGCACCTTACCGCTGACCGCTCTGTCCAGCGAGGCAAGGACATTGCCTTCCACATGCCGGTAGAGAGCCGGAATCGCCTTCCATGAGAAAAAGTGGCGTTTGGGGACCTGCCACTGAGGAACCGCACATTGTACAAACTCACGGAAGGGGGCCGAGTCTACCAACTGAAAAGGCAGTAGTTGAAGTGCTAGCAATTTAGCCAAGCTAGCATTCAACCGCTGGGCATGTGGATGGCTGGGAGTGAACTTCTTTCACCGGTCCAGCAGCTGGGGCAGGGACATTTGCCTGCTATAATCGGACGTGGGTGTACCGCTAGCAGAGTTCCCGGAAGCACTTGGCTGTGACACACCTAATTATACACCTTCATTCCTCTCAGAGCAGGTTTCAGAGAGGACTGAAGGTCTAGTGGGGTTGGAGATGCCAGCTGATGAGGAGCAAGGAGAGGTCCGCTTTGTTCTTTGGTGTGGGTCTTTGAGGTACGCTTGCCAACGAGCTGCATGGCAGGTCAACATATGTCTGGTCAAGCATGTGGTGCCCAAACGGCTGATGTTTTGGCCACGTGAGATACGCTTGAGACATATGTTGCAAATAGCAGCGGTGCGATCTGATGCACTTGTTTCAAAAAAGGCCCACACCAAAGAACTTTTAGAATAACGCGCAGAGGCAGCGCTCTGCACAGGCTGAGCTCTGCGGTGTGATTCAGTCGGTGTGCTGCCCCTAAGCTGGCCCCCGGAGGGCATCCTGCCTTGTTGGACATGTGCTTCCTCCTCCTCCTCCTCCTCCTCTCTCCTTCCAGGCACCCACGTGGAGTCAGTGCCCTCATCATCCCCTCCCTCTTCATCGCTGTAGCAAACCTGGCAGTATGCTGCAGCTTGTGGAACATGACTGCCAGATTGCTGTCCTTCTTGAGCATCCCCTCTCTCTGCGCTCACGCTACTGCCTTCCTCTAGCTGAGTGTCATCATCAGAGACCACAAAACACTGGGCATCCTCCTGGAGCATGTACCCAACACTGTGCTCAAAGAGTTCAGGAGACTCCTCAGGAGGACGTGGTGGGTCTAGGGAAGGAGTCACTGATGATGACATTGAGAGGAGGGAAGACAATGCGTTGGCAGCTGCTTTGCTAGTACCCTGAGACTGGGTGAGAGAGGATGAGGAGGATGAAGAGGGCTTGGTCATCCACTCTACCAAGTCGTTGGCATGTTGCGGCTCAAAATGTCCAGCTGCCGAAAAGAAGGACAAGCGTGTCCCATGGCCACATGCTGATGACAATGCACCGCGTCCACGAACAGCACTGTTGTCTCTAGACACAGAGCCTGCTTGCCCTCTTTTATCGGCTCGCGCCTGTCTGCCTCTCTTTGCTGGCCTTCCAGACATGGTAATGGCCTGAAGGGAGTTGGGTAAAAAAGCAGTTGGGTAGTGTATATTGTGCTAGAGGCACACAACACCCACTAACTCCTGCAGATGCCTTTATTATAGAACACCAGAGATAAAGGGGTATATACAGATGTATACTGTGCTGTGCTGGAGGCACACACAACTTCCAATAACTCCTGCAGATGGCAAGTGGGCTCAAATAGAGAACAGCTATGTAGGTGGATATAGCGGTATGTACTGGGTACAGAGCATGCAGACAGCACGCACTATCTCCTAACACTACTGACTGCAAGCTCTATTATAAAAGATAGATCACTATATAGGTGAGGTGAATATAGCGGTGTATACTGCGGTCAGGGCACGCAGACAATAACCGCTACACAACAGCAAGATCGAAAATCGGCCGAAAACGATCGGTGTGTACTGTGTTGAAGGTACACAGAACACCCACTGCTTCAGACGCCAACACACTACACAAGGCCGCCGCGCTGGCGGCCTTATATAGTGTGGGGCGTGCACTACACAGCCTGAGCTATGATTGGCCACAGGCATCCTGCCTGTGGCCAATCATGGCTCTCCTCGCTGCTGGCGCTGCGATTGGCCAAGCATGCGGGGTCACAGTGCATGCTTGGCCAATCATGAGCCAGCAATGCACTGCGCCATCGCAGTGCATTGTGGGCCGTGAGCACCACACGAATTTGGCGCGAACGGACCAAAATGTTCGGACTTCGCCGAACGGACGAACAGCCAATGTTCAAGTCGAACGTATGTTCGACTCGAACACGAAGCTCATCCCTAGTGAGGAGGAGATTGCGGTAACATTTCGTTACCGCTCAGTGTACACACCAACCACACTGATTACCCCCCCCCAATAAAGAGGACCTGTCACCACCCATCAAGGTACCTGTCATCACCCATCAAAGTACCTGTCATCGCCCATCAAAGTACCTGTCATCGCCCATCACAGCCCATCTGAGTACCCGAGTGCCTGTCAGCCCATCTGAGTACACAAGTACCTGAGTACCTGTCCCAGCCCATCTGAGTACACGAGTACCTGTCCCAGCCCATTCGTGTACCCGAGTACCTGTCCCAGCCCATCTGAGTACCTGAGTACCTGTCCCAGCCCATCTGACCAACACCTGACCTGTCCCAGCCCATCTGAGTACCCGAGTACCTGTCCCAGCCCATCTGAGTACCCGAGTACCTGAGTACCTGTCAGTCCATCTGAGTACCCGAGTACCTGAGTACCTGTCAGCCCATCTGAGTACCCGAGTACCTGTCAGCCCATCTGAGTACCCGAGTACCTGAGTACCTGTCACAGCCCATCTGAGTACCTGAGTATCTGTCACAGTCCATCTGAGTACCTGAGCACCTGTCAGCCCATCTGAGTACCCGAGTACCTGTCCCAGCCCATCTGAGTACCCGAGTACCTGTCCCAGCCCATATGAGTACCCGAGTACCTGAGTACCTGTCCCAGCCCATCTGAGTACCCGAGTACCTGTCCCAGCCCATCTGTGTACCCGAGTACCTGTCCCAGCCCATCTGAGTACCTGAGTACCTGTCCCAGCCCATCTGAGTACCCGAGTACCTGTCCCAGCCCATCTGAGTACCCGAGTACCTGAGTACCTGTCAGCCCATCTGAGTACCTGAGTACCTGTCAGCCCATCTGAGTACCCGAGTACCTGTCAGCCCATCTGAGTACCCGAGTGCCTGAGTACCTGTCAGCCCATCTGAGTACCCGAGTACCTGTCACAGCCCATCTGAGTACCCGAGTACCTGTCACAGCCCATCTGAGTACCTGAGTACCTGTCATAGTCCATATGAGTACCTGTCACAGTCCATCTGAGTACCCGAGTACCTGAGTACCTGTCACAGCCCATCTGAGTACCTGAGTACCTGTCACAGTTAATCTGAGTACCCAAGTACCTTTTACAGTTCATCTGAGTACCCGAATGCCTGTCATCAGCCCATCGGAGTAACCAAGTACCTGTCACCAGCCCATCGGAGTACCTGAGTACCTGTCACTAGCCCGTCGGAGTACCCGAGTACCTGTCACCAGCCCATCGGAGTACCCGAGTACCTGTCACCAGCCCATCGGAGTACCCGAGTACCTGCCCCCGCCCATCGGAGTGACAGAGTACCTGTCACCAGCCCGTCAGAGTACCCGAGTACCTATTTGCAGCCCATGCCTCATAGAATAAACATTGGGGTGTTTGCTTTCCAAAATGGGGTCATTTTGTGGGTAATTCTATTGTCCCGGTGCTCCAGGACCTTCAAAAGTGTGATAGGAAGGAACAAAATGAGATGTGTAATTTATGCTCCTAGAACGCCTGAAGGTACCACTTCCATGTTGGACCTCTGTATATGGCCATGCTGTGTAAAAGTCTCACACATGTGGTATCGCAAAACTCAGGAGGAGTAGCAGAATGTGTTTTGGGGTGTAATTTTTGCTATATACATGCTATGTGTTAGAAATATCTTATAAATGGACAACTTTGTGTAAAAAAAAAAAAATGTATTTTCTTTCCACGTTTTCTGAAGACTTGTGTAAAAAAATTAACCGCTCAAAAGACTCATAATGCTTCATAGAATATACTTTGGGGTGTTTTTTTTTCCAAAATGGGGTCATTTTGTGGGTAATTCCATTGTCCTGGTGCTCCGGGGCCTTCCAAATTGTAATAGGTCGTTAGGAAATTAGAGGTGTCATTTATGCTCCTAAAACACCTGACGGCGCTCCCTGCATGTTGGGCCTTTGTATGTGGACACGCTGTGTAAAAAAGTCACACACATGTGGTATCGCCATACTCAGGATGAGTAGCAGAATGTATTTTGGGGTGTAATTTTTGCTATGTACATGCTTTGAGTTAGAAATATCTTATAAACTGACCACTTTGTGTAAAAAAAAAAATGTTTTCATTTTCGTTCCACGTTTTCCGAAGACTTGTGGAAAAAAATTAACTGTTCAAAAGACTTATTATGCCTCATAGAATATACGTTAGGGTGTTTGCTTTCCAAAATTGGGTCATTTTGTGGGTAATTCTACTGTTCTGGTGCTCCAGGGCCTTCACAAATGTAATAGGTCATTTTAGAGGTGTAATTTATGCTCCTAGAACCCCTGACGGTGCTCCCTGCATTTTGGACTTCTCTGTGTGGCCAGCCTGTGTAAAAGTCCCACACATGTGGTATTGCCATACTCGGGAAGAGTTGCAGAATGTATTTTGGGGTGTAATTGGAAGTATGCATATGCTGTGTATGAGAAATAACTTGTTATTATGACAATTTTGTAAAAAAAAAAAAAAACATTCTTCTTTTTCCCAAGAATTGTGGGAAAAAAATTACAACTTCAAAAAACTCACCATGCCTCTTACTAAATACCTTGGACTGTCTACTTTTCAAAAAGGGGTCATTTGGGGGGTATTTGTACTTTCCTGACATTTCAGAGCCTCCAGAAATGAGATAGGCCGTCAGTGCATCAGGTGTAATCAGATGTGATCAATTTTCAATGATTTGCACCATAGCTTGTAGACTCTATAACTTTCAAAGAGACTAAATAATTTCCACCAATTTGGTTTATTGTTACCAAAGAGATGTAGCCGTATAAATTTTGGCCCAAATTTATGAACACAAATGAGTTATTTGCAAAATCATAGAAACTAAAAAAAAGTGTTTTTTTTTTTTTTAATTCGCAAAAAATAAAAAAACCCAGTGGTGATTAAATACCACCAAAAGAAAGCTCTATTTGTATGAAAAAAATGATAAAAATTTTGTTTGGGTACAGTGTTGCATGACTGAGTAACTGCCATTCAAAGTGTAAGAGCGCTGAAAGCTAAAAATTGGTCTGGTAAGGAAGCTGTATAAATGCCCTGTATTGAAGTGGTTAATGACCACCTGTGAAATACCCAATCACCTTCCAACAAACTAGGCACAAAAAGGTCTCTGGAATTCTCACATACATATGACGATCAAATTGACTCCAATCTGCGGTGAATACCATTAAAGTTCTTCAAACCCCTTTTCAATGTCCGTAATCCTCGATGCAAACTCATTTTTTCACCATGAATGCCGATTCTCAAAAGAAAGGATAAGAAATATCGCACAATATAGTTAAGGACAACTGAGCTATGTAAGGCTAAGATGAATACACTCACATGTGCCCAGGTAAATAAAACGTGTAACAGTCAGGCTCACAGGCTTACTCCTCCTCACAGCACCTCCATGTAACTAAACACTGGAGTGATGTCCCTGGCTCCTCCTTCCGATGCATTGCATCACAGGTTACGTGACATTTTCAAGGGAAATAAAGCCTTGTGACGAGCGTGAAGGGATTTATAACCACACATTGTTTGTGGGTTGCCATAGTGATGTAGGATTCATTGTAACATCATGCCGTTACACACTACGAATAACTTAGTATAATGATAGTTACTAGTTGCTAATACAAAATACAAAATCGTATACATTGTTCACATGTTGCAGTAAAGATAAGGTGCATATTTGGCAAGTGGCTGTTACATAATAAAATACATTAATACTTTAATAAACATACAAAATACAAACTAAAGGGGTTATAAAAACCACTAATGCAACAAATCCATCAGACAATTAGACCGTGTGTGGGCTTCATCAGACCTTTGCTGTCGAAAAATCAGATGGACTTGAGATTTAGAACATGTTTCAAATCTTTCAGACGGACTCGAGTCCGGTTGAAAAATACGTTTGTCAGTATGCTAGTCCGACGGATGAAAACTGATGCTAGGTCAGCTATTGGCTACTGGCTATGAACTTCCTTATCCTAGTCCTGTCGTACATCATCGTGATCGAATCCATTGGACTTTGGTGTGATTGTGTGTAGACACGTCCGATTCGACAGAAGTCCGTCGAAAGTGCATGCGCATAGTCCCTGCTGTCTCTGGGACCCGTGTGTTTCCCAGCAGACAGTGGGGGGGGCAGGAAGTGGCGTAGATAGCCGCCAAATCTATCTAAGCCCAGAAATGGGTGCAGATACCTGTATTATACAGTTGTTCAAGTCAAACTCATGTTCTACCCAAACATAAATCCCATTCCTAGTCATAAAGTAAGAGAATTGAGCAAAAATGAATCAAGGTGGAGATATGAAATAACTTGCGCCGTTAGGGTTGAACATTGACTTTGATTTAAATTGCTTCATATCTGATTTTTAGGTGTAGTATCATTATCTGCCACTAGAGGGGATGCTCAATTAATTTCCTGCGATTTTAATTTCCTGAGATTTTAAATTTTAAATTGTATCTAAATATTAGTTTCAGTTTTAAACTCATTTTATTATGGTCTAATTAGTGTTTTTTATAACCCATTTATTTTGTATTTTTTATGCTTATTAAAGTATTAATATATTTTATTATGTAACAACCTATTGCCAGCTATGCACCTTACCTTTACCACAACATGTGAACAATGTATACGATTTTGTATTTTGTATTAGTAACTTTCATTGTACTTGAAGTTATTCGTAGTGTGTAACGGCATGATGTTACAATGAATCCTACATCACTTTGACAACCCACAAACAATGTGTGGTTATAAATCCCTTCACGCTTGTCTCAAGGCTTTATTCCCTTGAAAAGGTCACATGACCTGTGATGCAATGCATTGGGAGGAGGAGCCAGTGACGTCACTCTAGTGTTGAGTTACACAGAAGTGCTGTGAGGAGGAGTAAGCCTATGAGCCTGACTGTTACTAACACACTTGTTTTACCTGGGCACATGTGAGTGTATCCATCTTAGCCTTACATAGCTCAGTTGTCCTTAACAATATTGCGCAATATTTCTTATCCTTTCTTTTGAGAATCGGCATCCATGTTTGCATCGAGGATTACGAACATTGAAAGGGGGTTTGAAGAACCTTAATGGTATTTGCCACAGATTGGAGTCAATTTGATCGTCACATGTATGTGAGAATTCCAGAGACCTTTTTGGGCCTAGTTTGTTGGAAGGTGACTGGGTATTTCGCAGGTGGTCATTAACCACTTGCAGACCGGACCATTTTGCTGGTCAAAGACCAGACCACTTTTTGCGATTCGGCACTGCGTCGCTTTAACTGACAATTGCGCGGTCGTGCGACGTGGCTCCCAAACAAAAATGACGTCCTTTTTTTCCCACAAATAGAGCTTTTGGTGGTATTTGATCACCTCTGTGATTTTTATTTTTTGCGCTATAAACAAAAATAGAGCGACAATTTTGAAAAAAAACGCATTATTTTTTACTTTTTGTTATAATAAATACCCCCCAAAAATATATAAAAAAACATTTTTTTCCCTCAGTTTAGGCCGATACGTATTCTTCTACATATTTGTGGTAAAAAAAATTGCAATAAGCGATTATTGATTGGTTTGCGCAAAAGTTATAGCGTTTACAAAATAGGGATAGTTTTATAGCATTTTTATTAATAATTTTTTATTATTTTTTTTTTACTAGTAATGGCGGCGATCTGTGATTTTTATTGTGACTGCGACATTGTGGGGGACCCATCGGACATTTTTGACACATTTTTGGGACCATTGTCATTTATACAGTAATCACTGCTATATAAATGCAGTGATTCCTGTGTAAATGACACTGGCAGTGAAAGGGTTAACCAGTGGGTGGCAGTGTAGGGGTTAAGTGTTCCTAGGGGTGTGTTACTAACTGTGGGGGGGTTGGGCTTTCATTTAGTGTACACTGATCTCTGCTCCAATCACATGGAGCAGAGATCAGCGTCACTAGTTGCTAGGCAGAATGGAGAAATGTTGTTTATACAGCATTTCCTCCATTCGGCTGTCCCGTGAGACGATCGCGGGGATGCCCGCGGCGATCGAGTCCGCAGGGTCCCGCGACCGGACTCACGGGGGTCCCAACCAGCGCGGGAGCGCGCCGCCGGCGGCGCGCTCCCGATGGCAGGGCGGCATTGAATATTGGACGTACCTGTACGCCAATATGCCTGCCCGCGCCATTCTGTCTACGTACATCGTCGTGCGCTGGTCGGGAAGTGGTTAATATTGTATTATCTTGTTCAATATGTTTATTGAATTTTACAGTAAAAAGAAGAATATAACATTATATTGACATGTACATAAGATTTGGAAATTAAGGAACATTTTCATACATTTGATGATACCATCTCACTTAGATAATACAAGAAAGAGCTTAAATATATGCAAAAGAAGTTGAAAAAGAATCAAGAACAAACTCGATCCTATTATTAGAGAGTATAAGACCCTATGAAGAAAAAAAATAAAAACGGAGACACAAATAAAATTCCCTCAGTTATCTGTACATCAATTGAGTCATGCCTCCAGACCACCCGACCACCCCAAATGGGATCAAACTGTGGACGAATGGGGGCATGATCTTAAGATAATGAATTATTAATTTACAGAATAGAGGGAATGTTTGACGAATCTTAGCCCTTGTACACACGGTCGGACATTCTGCCAACCAATTTAGTTGGATTTTGTCAGACAGATTTTGTCCGACGGATTGTGTCCGAAACTGTTGCATACACACGGTCGGACAGAGTTGTCGGAAAATCCGATCTTTCAGAACGTGATGGTGTTATTTTGTTACGACGGGACTACGTTCACGCTAGTAGCCAATAGCTTTGATGTAGGAATTTGATCTGAGCATGCGTGACACTTTGTCCGATCAAAATTCTCTACACATGATCGGAGTATGTCCGATCGGACCAGTTTGTCGGAAAATATTTCCAACAAGTTGGAAAATTGGGTCCGACGGATATTGTGACGGAAACAGTCCGATGCATACCACACACAGTCGGATTATCCGACTAAACGGTCCAATAGGACACATTCCGACGGATTCTCTGACCGTGTGTACAAGGGCTTAGAGTGATCAAGGTAAATAGACAATAACTTGTGTTTTCTTCACGTATAGAGTCAATTTTTTATTCTATACTAAATAAAAAGGTGATATTATAAGAAAAATAAACAATGTATGACTGAAGTTTCAGTACAGTTAAATGATCTCATGTATGAGGATAATAGGATGGAAATAAAAAGGAAAAAAAGAAGAAAAAAGGAATGGAAAAACAAGGGAAAGATACTATTAATAGAACCAGAAGTGAACAACACAAGCTCTAATCTACATATGAGAAAAAAAATGTAAAGTAAGTATCATTCACCTCTAACTTAATGTTAGTAAGCCAATATGTGGAGAGAGAAGAAAGTAAGAATAAAAGTCTCTCGTGGTGGTGGTGCGGCCCCCACCCGGGCAGTGCATATGTCTAATGACAGGGAGCCAAAGGAAGAAGAGTAAACTTAGCAAAGTAATAATAATAACGATTGGTCAAAATCAGTTGGTAAGTAATGTTTGACCCAAGGTTGCCAAATCTTGCAAAATGTATTTATATTATTATTTTCTATAGCCGTCATTTTGGAAAAAGTAAGGGCTCTGTCCATCCTATGTTTAGCCTCAGCCACTACCAAAGTTTGAGATTTCCATGCTTTGGCTATAGTTTGTTTAGCTGCAGTGGCAAGGGGAATGAATAATTTGAGTTTGCATTAGGTCTGATGGTTTGAGTTTCAAAAGCTCCATTGCCGAATCAGGAAGAATAGAGGTGCCCAGAGCTTTGGAGGCTATCTCAAATATTTTTTTCCAAAATTCTTGGGCTATAGCCACCAGATATGAAAGTGTGTACCAGGCATTGGACATCTCCGAAAACAGGATTCTGAATAGGAAGGAACAAATTTTGCTATTCTGGCCGGTACTAAATACCATTGTGCCAAAACTTTAAAGTTGATTTCTAACGCAAAGCAATTTGGGGAAGAAGTTTTAATAGCTAACCAGATATTAGACCACTCTTCTATGTCAAAAGTGAGATCCATATCTTGCGACCATTTGACAGTATATGAGGGCAGTGTTTCATTGGAAGGCATATTAATGTGTATCGATATAGGAGTGAAATCAGGCCACTAATGTGTGGGTCGCTCTTACGAATGCACTCAAACTGCGACATCTGGTTGAGTGGAGAACCTGTCCTAATGAAGGGTGCATAAAAGTTTTTAATTTGTAGGTATTGTAATGTTCGGGGGACCAGGTAGACCGCAGGACACAGGCTTTTCATACAACAAAGGGTTTATTAACTTAAATAGCTTTACAGCAGCCAAAAACAAAAGGAAAAAGATTTGTAGTCTCACCGACTTGCAAAGTCCAGAACAGCTGTCCTTATCAGAAACAGAGCTTGGTCTTGATGGCAGGTAGCTTCTCCTACCAGGAGCCTTCCAAACAGGACACTGCTGTCCACTTCATTTGCTGCAACCCAAAACAAACGCCAAACACCAAACACCATCCACCATGTGTTCTCCACTCCTCCACACCCATCTACAACTTCCTGTCTTGCCTTTTAAAGACACTTCCTCTAACAGGTGGGTTATTCAATTTTCATTCCCTAAAGAGAGCACAACCCAAACAGAGGGGAAATATAGCGTCCTTCCAGGACCCAGCCACGGCGTCCATTACATATCCCCCCCCTGTGCCCCAACGCCAAGGAGGTGGAGGCAACAGTGGAGCTCAAACAATGGACTCGGGAGAGGGCATCTGCGTTTTGATGCAGTCTCCCGGGCCTATGCTCCACTACAAACTTAAATTCCTGGAGTGCCAGGAACCACCGGGTAACCCTGGCATTAGTCCCTTTTCCCTGTCTCAGCCATGTTAAAGGGGCATGGTCAGAAATCAACCTAAACTTCCTTCCCAAAAGGTAATATCTGAGGGATTCCAGAGCCCACTTAATGGCCAGACACTCTCGTTCAATTATGGCATAGTTTTTCTCCGCTGGTGTTAACTTCCTGCTGAGGAAGACTATCGGGTGTTCCTCGCCATGAATAACCTGTGACAACACCGCTCCCAATCCTACATCGGAAGCATCAGTCTGGACAATAAATTCTTTTGAAAAATTGGGTGCTACAAGGACAGGGTGTTGGCACAGCGCCAACTTGAGCTCCAAAAAAGCCTTCTCAGCGTCTGCATTCCACTCCACCATGACCGATTTCCGACCCTTAGTCAGATCGGTCAACGGAGCCGCCAACGTGGCAAAGTTGGGTACAAACCTCCTGTAGTATCCCACCATGCCCAGGAATGCACGTACCTGCTTTTTTGTGAGGGGGCGGGGCCAATTCTGTATAGCCTCTATCTTGTTGACCTGAGGTTTCACTACCCCTCTACCCACGATATAACCCAGGTATTTCACCTCCTCCATTCCCAAAGCACATTTTTCAGGGTTTATTGTAAACCCCTCCTTCCAAAGCGAGTCCAGCACTGCCTGCACTTTGGGCAAATGTGATTCCCAGTCTTTGCTAAAAATGACTATATCGTCCAAGTATACTGAGGCATACTTCCGGTGAGGTCGTAAAATCCTATCCATTGCTCTCTGGAAAGTGGCTGGAGCAGTTTGCAATCCAAAAGGCATCCTTTTGTACTGAAAACTCCCCTCTGGGGTAGAAAAAGCAGTTTTCTCTCTAGCAGCCTTAGTCAACGGTATTTGCCAATACCCCTTGGTAAGGTCTAACGTAGTGATATACCTGGCTGGACCTAGTCTCTCGATAAGCTCATCTACCCGGGGCATAGGGTAGGCATCAAACTGGGAAACTTCATTAAGTTTCCGGAAATCATTGCAGAATCGCAGAGTCCCGTTGGGCTTCGGTACCAACACAATCGGGCTCGACCACTCACTCTGCGATTCCTCAATAATCCCTAGGTCTAACATCTTTTTTACTTCCTCTGAAACGGCCTTCCTTTGAGCCTCTGGGATGCGGTAGGGCCGGACAAAAACTTTGACTCCTGGTTCTGTGACAATATCATGCTCTACGACACTAGTGAGCCCGGGCAAGTCTGAAAATTTTTCTTTATTTCTCTGCAAGAACTCCTTTGCCTGCTGACTTTGGGTTTTAGACAGGGTATTTGCGATTTGGACACTCTCCACCCCAACCCGAGGCTCAAGTTTTGTACTAGCCAGGGAGGTCACTGGTTCCCTGTCTGTCCAGGGCTTTAACAAGTTTACATGATATATCTGGAAGGGTTTCCTCTTGCCTGGTTGGTGGACTCTATAATTTACCTCTCCCACTTTTTCTACAACCTCGAAAGGGCCTTGCCATCTGGCCAAGAATTTACTTTCCACAGTGGGAATCAACACTGCTACTCGATCCCCCACTTGAAAGTTCCTAATTTTGGCTGCCCTATTATAGACCTGTCGTTGAGCCTCCTGGGCTTTTTGTAAGTGTTCCTTAACTAGCGGCATCACAGTTCGGATCCTCTCCTGCATTTGAGAGACATATTCAAGAACACTTTTATGCTGGATTGGTTCACTTTCCCATTCTTCTTTAACAAAGTCCAGTAGTCCGCGAGGTCTCCGCCCATATACCAATTCAAAGGGCGAAAACCCAGTGGAGGCCTGGGGCACTTCTCGGATAGCGAACAGGAGAGCTGGTAACAGGCAGTCCCAGTCTTTCCCATCCCTTTGTACCACTCTCTTGAGCATAGACTTAAGGGTCTTATTAAAACGTTCTACCAATCCATCTGTTTGGGGATGGTAGACCGATGTGCGCAGCTGTTTAATCCGGAACAGTTTGCATACATCAGCCATAACCTTCGACATAAACGGGGTGCCCTGGTCTGTGAGTATTTCCTTGGGAAAACCTGTCCGTGTAAACAACTGGAATAACTCTCGTGCAATAGCCTTAGAGGAGGTATTCCGCAGGGGTAGCGCCTCAGGATATCGAGTGGCATAGTCAAGGATCACTAGTATGTAAGAATGACCTCGAGCCGACTTTACCAAGGGACCCACTATATCCATGGCTATCCTCTCGAATGGGACCTCAATTATGGGTAGAGGGACCAACGGGCTCCGGAAATGGGTCGCCGGAGCGGTCAACTGACAGGTGGGACAAGAGGTACAGTATCTCCTTACCTCTGCTTTCAAGCCTGGCCAGTAAAACCGGTCGGCGATCCGTGCCTCCGTCTTTTCAACTCCCAGGTGTCCCCCTAACACATCATCATGGGCCAGGTCCAGGACCTTGCGTCTATATTGTTGGGGTACCAATAATTGTTCTACCACATTTTCTCTCACTTTAGTAACCCGATAAAGCAATTCATTACGTATTGAAAAATGTGGCCACCGCTCATTAGCACCTGGCTCTTGGGGCTCCCCATTTATTACTACAACCTGTTCCCGTGCCCTGGCCAAAGTGGGGTCCTGCATCTGGGCAGTACCAAATGCCCCCTGGGGAACACCCAAATCTGGCAAGTCAGGGGTAGAGGCCATTTCCTCATCATCTTCCCCCAGCATTACCTGAAGCGGGGAAGGTTCCCCCCCCTCAGTGTTCAGGTAGGTCTGAGAACCCCACATATTGATATCTTTAACAGAATCAGCACTATTTTCATCATTATTAACCAAAGTCTTGGCGTTTTTATCAACTGGGTCCATATTATGAACATGTGGCATCTCAGGGTTATTACCCTCTACAACAGGAACAGAGGGACTAGTTTCTTCCCAGTCTCTGGACCTTTCAGATAGTTCTCCTTGTCTCCAAAGTTTTGCAAATAATGGACAGTCTCGTCCTATGATAACGTCATGTACCAAGTTCTTTACCACCCCCACCTCTTGAGTACCAGTGCCACATGCTGTGGAGATGGACACCGAGATGAGAGGGTACTCTCTAGTGTCCCCATGAATGCACACAACCCGCAAAATTTTGCTTACCGGACCGATCTTCCCAATTACTCTAGGGTGAACCAGGGTTACCATGCTTCCAGAGTCCAGCAAGGCCCATGCAGGGTGGTGGTTCACTTGGACTTCACACTCAAAATTCCTCTCTCCAAGGTCAAGATGTGTTGTACACGATTTATGGGCATAAAAAGACCCCCTCCGAAGAACCCCGCATTCCATGGGTTCTTCCTGCAATGGGCAGTGGGCCCGGGTATGGCCCCAGGCATGACATCGCCAACATTGTACATCCCCTCCTCTCCGATCAGGAACAGGTCGCTGAGGGGGTAACGGGTGTGACTCTTGGCCTTCCGGGGTGTTGGTTCCAGGGCTCCTGGGGACATCCGTTCGAAGGGCGGCAGTTGGTCGGAAGGGCCGTGGCCGACTGGGCCCTTGACGCTTGGTGGGGCCAAGCAGATCCTCCACCACCGTATATCGTTCAACCATCTCAACAAGGCCGTTCGCGGTTTTGGGGTCTCCATGACTGACCCACCGTTGAAGGTCATCTGGCAGTGACCTTAAGTACCGGTCCAGCACGATCCGCTCCACAATTTGGGGGCCAGACAACACTTCGGGCTGCAGCCATTTTTTTACTAGTTGCACCAGGTCATGCATTTGAGATCGCGGTGGCCGGTTTGAATGATACTTCCATTGGTGCACTCGTTGGGCCCGAACGGCCGTAGTCACCCCCAACCGAGCCAGTATTTCTGCCTTTAGTTTTTGATAATTTTTAGCATCTTCTGGTGGTAGGTCAAAATAGGCTTTTTGAGAATCTCCGGTGAGGAAGGGAGCAATTAAGCCGGCCCACTGGTCCTGGGGCCACCCTTCTCTCTCTGCCGTCCTCTCAAATGTTGCCAGAAACGCCTCTACGTCATCACTCGGGGACAACTTCTGCAAGAAATGGCTTGCCCTTATGGTCACCTGGTTGCCAGGGGCAACGGCCACTTGTTCACGGACCTGAGAAAGCTGCTGCACTGCTTCTTTTAAGGCCGCCATCTGATCCTGCATAACCCCTTGTTGGGTCGCTTGCTGGGCTGCTAACTGGGCCACCAACAGGCGAGTATTTTCTTGCTGCAAAGCCAGTGCCTCGTTGTGCTGCGTTGCTAAGCGCTGATTAGCTTCCTCATGGCGGGTCTGCGCTTGTATATTTGCCAAGGACAGCTGTTTAATTAGCTCCTCCATGGTTTCAGCTTTCCGCAGTTGTGCAGCTTTAACCCAGGACATAAATTCACTGTACTGTCCCTTTAAATGTCAGTTCAAATTCACAAAAAAAAAAAAAAAAATAGCAAGAAAAAAATGCCTGTTACTTTGTCCTGCCCGCATTCGAGCACCACTTGTAATGTTCGGGGGACCAGGTAGACCGCATGACACAGGCTTTTCATACAACAAAGGGTTTATTAACTTAAATAGCTTTACAGCAGCCAAAAACAAAAGGAAAAAGATTTGTAGTCTCACCGACTTGCAAAGTCCAGAACAGCTGTCCTTATTAGAAACAGAAAAAAGAAGAACTGCGCTAGCCACAAGATACCCAATGTGATTAGGGTATATGAAAGTATCAGACCCACACTGTGGGTCTTAGTATCTAGTGTGTTAATATTGTGAATTCCCCAAACTCAATATATGTGCATCAAACTCTGTGCATAAACCCCTAAACCATAAAGATAAGAATATAAAGAATATATATTTGCTATTAGGCATAAATGACCTATCGAAAAAATACTAAATCTGTGTTCAGAGACACTCTGTATAATGTCCATACAGTCACATATCAAAAAATTGAAAAATTGAAAAAAATAAACATAAAAAATAAATGTCCATATAGTGAATGAACACCAGTGAAACAAAAATTTCAAATGAGGTACGGCAATAAAGAAAAGTTCCAAACGACTGAATTGCAAATGCACGGATTGAAAATCTTCTCCAAAGACGTGGTGTGCTTATCCCATCACCGAAATAAATGAATCAGCTCCTTAGGTGCTTGAAAAAGAAGAAAAAGATCAGAAAATTAAGAAAAAACGGAAATACAATAGAGATAAGGAGGATTACAATACGGGGATGGTATTTTCCTGGCAGAGGGATTTAGATTTGGAAGAGGTGGTGGAGGTCCAGATGGACACATCCCAACAACTGAATTTATTGGGTGCAGTGGGAGGTAAACCCGCACAACCACCCCCGAACAGCACCCAACCTAATCCCGGTACTAGTTATGGGTTTAGGAGACCTATGAACAATCATAAAACTCCAAACCAGTCTAGGAATCAATATGTGGGAGCTCCCCAACAGAGAATCCCCAAAAAAGGTCCCAAGCCAAATGGGCCACACCCTTATCGAGTGCCTTTCTCTCCGAGAACAGGACGACCCAGCCATTCAGGGACCTATGGGCCCCCAGAATGGACTCAGGCCCCCTATCAAGGGAACCTCCCCTATCACAACAGAGACGATAGGAATTATAACTATAATGTTCCCACTCAAAATCGTTTTTTTCCCCTCTCTGATTCTGAGACCCCCAGGGGATCGGGCCGAGCAGGGGGGAATTGGAGGGCGGACCATAGACGCCATCCGGACCCCCATTTTCAGGGGAGCCCAGGGTTCAGACAGGGACACCAACAGCCCGCCTATGAGGAAGGGCCCCACATCAGTGGAAATAATAACCAACATTTTTTTCCCAGGGACAGCAGAGGCCTAAAAAGGTCCGTCGAACAAAGAGAGGGGTTAGAGGGGGGAGGCGAGCCCAATCAACAAAAAAGAAAGAGGCCATAGGAACTGGAATCTTTAACCTCAGCAAACAGATACTCACTACCTCTGAAACCAAAATACTAGACAAAGGTTTGAAATTTGCTCCGCCCAGATGCCTGAGCAAGTTTCAAACTTATATGGACGTACACAAATTCGTCCGTAAGTTAAACATAAAACGATATATGCTGGGTAATCCCATCAGAGAGAGTACTACGAGAATTACGGAGTTTCAACACTCCAACCTCTCAAATGCTTCCCTTTTTAACCCTCCAGGATCCCTTGCACCCAGTATTAAGGTGTTCAGGGATGTGGTACTACGTGACCTGGAGGATATTAGGGTAAAGAAAGTTAAAATGCGGAGAGATTTGGAGATGGGCCTAGACACCTTGTGTAATAACAAGTCCCTGGTCATTAGACCTGCCGATAAAGGGGGGGGGGGATTGTGGTACTAGACCGTTGTGACTATATGAAAGAGATGCATCGCATCTTGGAAGATAGGGAAACGTACACTATCCTGAATCGGGACCCAGTGGACAAGTATAGGAAGGAATTGGGTAGGATCGTGGAGGGAGGTCATCGGAGGGGCATTCTAAATGATAAAGAAAAACTTTTTTTGATACCCTGTGCCCCCCGTACACCTGTTATTTATTACCTCCCGAAGCTTCATAAGAATCAATCTTGCCCCCCGGGACGACCCATAGTCAGTGGTATCGACTCGGTTACGTCCCGGGTGGGCAAGTATATAGATCATTATCTACAACCTCTGGTCCAAAAGGTTCCGTCTTATGTCAAGGACACCAAACATATAATCAATCTCCTGTCCGGTATCACCCCTGGAGATGGTCTTTGGTTGGTCACAGCAGACGTGAACTCACTGTATACCATCATTCCCCATTCTTTAGGGGTCGAGGCAGTGAGATTATTCCTACAGAGGGGATCAGGCCTTCCTTCAGCTCAGATTGACTTCTTAATAGAACTGTTGGAATATGCGGCCGGACACAACTATTTCTGGTTTGACCAGCAATTTTACCGCCAGGATAGGGGAGTGGCCATGGGGGCTAAATATGCCCCCAGCCTGGCCAACCTCTTTATGGCCAAATGGGAGGAGGACGCCGTCGATGCCCCTAGAAGGTCTGAGATAGTCCTGTGGGCGAGGTATATCGATGACGTCCTCCTCCTTTGGGAAGGAACAGAGTCAGACTTGCGGTCGTTTATGGCTGGTCTAAACGAAAACAACAGAGGAATTAAATTTAGCTTTGAGGCTAGCCAGGATGAGGTCAACTTTCTTGATCTTAACATCAGGAGGGTTGGCAATGAGTTCATTACATCTACATATTTCAAGTCAACAGACAGGAATTCGTACATCCCTACCGATAGTTGCCATTTTCAACCTTGGCTAAAAGCTGTTCCCCTGGGGCAATTTCTACGCCTCAGACGGAACTGTTCGGATATAGTAAAATATGATGAACAGGCAGCGATTTTGGCAGGTAGATTCCTAGAAAAGGGATATGATCCCGTTTCTCTTGGTGACACTATGGAGATTGCCCGGACTAGAGACAGACCCTCACTACTGGCAGATAGACAAAGTGCCAGGGCAGGTACACAGGGTGGCGTACCGCTTGTCACGACTTTCTCAGTCCAGCATCGTGGTGTGAGAAACCTGATTCAGAAACATTGGCACTTACTTACTAGTGACCATGTTTTGAATCCAGTTCTGCCTGTTAAACCTCAAATAATTTTTAAAGGGGCCTCTTCACTGGGAAACAAGATTGCCCCCAGTGTACAAGACCCGCCTAAGGCCAATAGATGTTTTTTTCAAAATCTAGTTGGCTATTATAAATGTAAGAACTGTCAGGTCTGTACCCTGAATTCATATAGGGGCTCTAAGATTTCTAGTATCGCATCTTCGAGCACCTCTAGGACATATGATATAGAGTCCTTTATCACTTGCTCCTCGGAGGCTGTGGTTTACCTTTTACAGTGCCCCTGTGGCCTCCAGTATATTGGGCGGACCAAGAGGGCATTTCGGGTCAGGGTGAACGAACACATTGGCAACATCAGACGGGGGTTTGACAAACACCCTGTGTCCAGGCATTACGACCAGACACACAAGAGAGACCCATCAGGCACCCTATTTGTTGGCTTAGACAAATATAAGCCCCACTGGAGGGGAGGGTCCTTGGTCAGGGAGATATCCAAGCTCGAAATGGCCTGGATTCATAAATTAAAAACATACACTCCGTTTGGCCTCAATGTGGACACCGATGTAAATGCCTTCATTAATAACTCATGAGGTGACCTGTTTTGATGTAATGTTTCCCTACAATGGTTTTACTGTATTAGTTACTGTGAAAAACCACCTGATTGCATTATTAATTTTTCTTGCTGCATTATTAATTTTTTCTTGCTGTTTACTTTGGTGTATATCACTGTAGAGCACATTCTGGTGTGACAGACCTGGCTTTGGGTCTGGCGGCCTTTTAGGTTACTGTTAGGTCTATCCCTCGACGTTGTTTTGGGGCACTCCAGAAAAGTCCCTGGGGAACACGTGAGACAAGAAGGCACTTGAAATACATGTCTACAGCAATCTCATTTCCTAAGTGAATTTGATTGCTATATAAACACACCGGGTAAACGCACTACCTTTGAGGTACCTTTACATCTATTTGTCCACACGTAACTGGACCTGTTGGCCGTATGAATGCAGCAGGAAGCGTAGAATTTCTGATGCATTCTTGTCCCTATTTGGGATGGCTTATTTATATTTTTTTTATTTTTTTATTATTATTTTTTTCTAATTCATTATTATAATTTTTTATTTTTTTACCCTATTGATTTTTAATCTATTTTACCCTTCTGTTTTGGCGATCCACACTGTACCCTGTTCCGGGGTTCAGGAGGCGCACTTTCATGTGAGGGCATCTGCCATGTTACTCTGCCGATAGGGCTAATACCTGGAAGCGAGGCTTGGCTTATGACCCTATAACGTCCACATGAAAACGAGGCTTGGCCCGCAACCATAGGACGTTCGTTGCGGATACGCACATTTGACGTTCGTGAGTGATAGTGAGGCTTGGCCTACGTTCTCTTTGATTACTATTGTTTGTGACGTCTAAAATGGCCGCTGACCCAAAGTGAGGCTTGGTTAAATATATGGTTATAAAAGGGGTGACGTCGCACGCCGCCCGTGCCCCTGGACGACGTAAATTATTACGAAACGCGTAGGGCGGTGCGAACGTGTCGACGTCACCCCAAGTCGTGTTCGTTTTTGTGGACCAGGAAGGACGGGTTGGTCTTGGTGTTGGCGTGTATCCGGCCGGTGCACGTCTTTGTTTTGAACCTGCTTTTAAAGTCTTTTATGTAAGTGTTTACGTTCGCTTTTTAAGAATTAAAGTCATTTGGTTTTACACTATCTGGAGCCTATGTTTTCCCTTATGTGACACCACGTCGTGTTGGGAGTGAGTAACAGCCATAACCCCATCGTGTGGAAGATTCGTGACCATCTGAGGAGGAGGCGCTATCCGGACACCCTTTTGACTACTACTGCTTGTGGTGACCCTCTGTAACGGGGGGTCGTCTGGATCTGGTAAGGAGCTGATTCATTTATTTCGGTGATGGGATAAGCACACCACGTCTTTGGAGAAGATTTTCAATCCGTGCATTTGCAATTCAGTCGTTTGGAACTTTTCTTTATTGCCGTACCTCATTTGAAATTTTTGTTTCACTGGTGTTCATTCACTATATGGACATTTATTTTTTATGTTTATTTTTTTCAATTTTTCAATTTTTTGATATGTGACTGTATGGACATTATACAGAGTGTCTCTGAACACAGATTTAGTATTTTTTCGATAGGTCATTTATGCCTAATAGCAAATATATATTCTTTATATTCTTATCTTTATGGTTTAGGGGTTTATGCACAGAGTTTGATGCACATATATTGAGTTTGGGGAATTCACAATATTAACACACTAGATACTAAGACCCACAGTGTGGGTCTGATACTTTCATATACCCTAATCACATTGGGTATCTTGTGGCTAGCGCAGTTCTTCTTTTTTCTATTTTTGTTTGATATATTTTTGGTATATATTTGAATTGCAGCTTCCGTTCAACACTATTTGCTTCTTTTTCCCGTAGCGCAGTTTTTCCCCTCTTTTTCCTTATCAGAAACAGAGCTTGGTCTTGATGGCAGGTAGCTTCTCCTACCAGGAGCCTTCCAAACAGGACACTGCTGTCCACTTCATTTGCTGCAACCCAAAACAAACGCCAAACACCAAACACCATCCACCATGTGTTCTCCACTCCTCCACACCCATCTACAACTTCCTGTCTTGCCTTTTAAAGACACTTCCTCTAACAGGTGGGTTAATCAATTTTCATTCCCTAAAGAGAGCACAACCCAAACAGAGGGGAAATATAGCGTCCTTCCAGGACCCAGCCACGGCGTCCATTACAGTATCTAAAAATTTCAGTTCTGGGAAGTCCAAAGGTTTCACATAATTTGGAAAATGTTTATAATGTGTTGTTGGAAACCAAATTATGCAATCTGATTAGGTTAGTAGAGGACCAAGCTGTGAATGACATTGGGAAATTCCAAGCTGGGTAGAAAGCTGGGTTTTTAATAAAGGAAAGGAGGAGATTATGTGAGGACTGAAGATTGTGCAAACTTTAAATTTGTCCCAAATAGCTAAACAATGCTTGGTAATAGGATTATATATATATATATATATATATATATATATATATATATATATATATATATATATATATATATATATATATGTACTCTATCTTTAGGCTGGAACCATAACATGTTAGCCACAGAGATGGGGTCAATATCAACAGATTCAACAGCAACCCATAGAGGAGTTTCCATAGTGGGATGGTATTTAGGCAATTGGGATAGTTGTGCTGCGTAATAATAGGAAGAAAAATTTGGTAAAGCTAATCCTCCCCTTCAATTTAGTAAGGAACAATGTAGATTTAGGGATAAGGGGCTTATTAGTGACCCAAATAAATGACATAATTCTGCGCTGTGTAAGACGTAAGAAGTATGAAGGTATTGGAATGGGGAGTATCCTAAATAGATAAAGGAATTTTGGTAAAATTAACATCTTAATGGCATTAATCCGCCCAAACCAAGACAAAGAAAGAGAAGACCATTGCTTCAATAAACCGGTAATTGATTTTAGAAGTGGTAAGTAGTTAGTTGAAAAAAGATCTGTTAATGAGTTTGTGATTTGTATTCCCAAATATGGAAGATGATGACATACCAAGTTAATTGGTAATGAGGACTTAGCTTGGATTTCTTGTGTTAAAGAAACTTTTAGCACATTTGATTTATTATGGTTAACAAAAAGTCCAGAGACTACAGCAAATTTGTCTAATAAGTCTACTAAGTTAGGGGCCGAGACATGTGGATGAGTTAAGAAAATAAGGACGTCATCAGCGAAGAGACATAATTTGTGTTTGTATCCACCCAACTCTATGCCTTTGACATTCGTATTAGAATGGATTAATTGTGCCAAGGGCTCTATAAGTAAGGCAAAGAGCAACAGGGATAAATGACAACCTTGCCTAGTTCCTCTACAAATGTCGAATTTTGCTGACTTATAACCAGCGTATTTAAGGTAGGCCTGTGTATTAGCATAAAGAGAGGAAACCCATGTTAGAAAGTGATTTTTAAACCCCCATTTTTGCAGAATATATTGCATGAAAGGCCAGGAAACTGAATCGAAAGCTTTTCTAATATCTAAAGATATAAGGCATGTCGGAATCTTTCTTTTTTTAGCAGTATTAATAAGCAAGAGAGCTCGTCTTATATTGTCACCCGCCTGCCGCATGGGTATTACACCTGTTTGATCATGACGTATTAATTGACCTATAATCGCATTCAATCGTGTCGCTATGATCTTGACTAATAATTTGATATGTAAATTTAGGAGGGAAATGGGGCGATAATTAGTCCAGGAGGTGAGATCAGAATGAGGTTTGGGAAGCATGGTTATTATAGAGGTCAGGGTTTCAGTTCTAAACGAATTTCCAGACAACAAAGAGTTGAAAGCTCTAGTTAAAATTGGAGATAGAATAGATGTGAATTGTTTAAAATAAGTTCATCTGGACCTGGTCTCTTATGGAGTTTTAAGGATTTGATGGCGTTTTGAACTTCTAAAGTTGTAATAGGTTTTTCAAGAAGATCACATTGTGTTTGTTCTAAAGTAGGGAGATGAATACCAGCGAACAGGTCGTCTGCCTTAATTTTGTCAAAGTCAATGTTAGAGGAATAAAATGTAGCCAGGTTAGAATGAAAAATCTCCAATATTTTAACTGGATTACTCATGTAAGCATCACGAGAAGTTTTCAGTCTTATAGATGTCTGTGTATGTTTTGTATTTTTCAAAGAATACATGCCATTAAGTTGTAAGGTTTGTGAGCCTTAAGATATTGAATGTGATATTTTTGTGTAAGCCCTTGTACACACGGTTGGACATTCCGACAACCAAATCTGTCGGGTTTGTCCAAAACTGGTGTTGCATACACACAGTCAGACAAAGTTGTCGGAAAATCCGATCGTTCAGAACGTGATGATGTTATTTCGTTACGACGGGACTACGTTCAGGCTAGTAGCCAATAGCTTTGGTCTAGGAATTTGATCTGAGCATGTGTGGCACTTTGTCCGATCGGAATTCTCTACAAACGATCGGACAAAGTCCGAACGGATCATGTTGTCGGAAAATTTTATAGCCCAGCTCTAAAACTTTGTTGGTCGGATATTCAGATGGAAACAGTCCGATGGAGCCCACACACGGTCGGATTATGTACAAGGGCTAAGACTTTATCAGCTGAGTCAGTTAGAAATAGGTCTAAAGCAAGTTGTGCTTTATCTAAATTTGCATTTTTAGTAGCGTTAGGATTAGACTGAAAAGCCATATGACTAGCATTAAAATTAGCTTCCAACTTTGCAAATAAAATCTTACATTCTCTTTAAAGAGATGAGGCCTGTTGTATAAGTATTCCATGAATGAAAGTTTTATGGGCTTACCATCAATGCTGATATATCTGCATTATCATTAAATGAAAGGTATTCTGTGAGTGCTGCCTCTATCTCTAAGTGATGGGATGGGTAGGCTAGTGTAGAATCATTGATACACCAAGTTGTATCTTGTGACCTGGGTATCGAAGAAGCTATGGTGGTGACAATCGCACAATGATCAGTCCAAGAAAAGGGCATCATTTTAGCATACTAGCTAGGATCAAGATGTGGTCTACAGTGGTGTGAAAAAGTGTTTGCCCCCTTCCTCATTTCCTGTTCCTTTGCATGTTTGTCACACTTAAGTGTTTCGGAACATCAAACCAATTTAAACAATAGTCAAGGACAACACAAGTAAACACAAAATGCAATTTGTAAATGAAGGTGTTTATTATTAAAGGTGAAAAAAAATCCAAACCATCATGGCCTTGTGTGAAAAAGTGATTGCCCCCCTTGTTAAAACATACTATAACTGTGGTTGTCCACACCTGAGTTCAATTTCTCTAGCCACACCCAGGCCTGATTATTGCCACACCTGTTCACAATCAAGGCATCACTTA
Organism: Lithobates pipiens; assembly: GCF_037356315.1. NCBI lineage: Eukaryota > Metazoa > Chordata > Amphibia > Anura > Ranidae > Lithobates > Lithobates pipiens. The sequence goes on along the minus strand of NW_027507790.1, from coordinate 275,803,350 downwards.
AATAGGAGCTGCTTGACACAGTAAGGTCCACCAGAAGATCCTTAAAAGCTACACATCATGCCGAGACCCAAAGAAATTCAGGAACAATTGAGAAAGAAAGTAATTGAGATCTATCAGTCTGGAAAGGGTTATAAAGCCATTTCCAAAGCTTTGGGAATCCAGCGAACCACAGTGAGAGCCATTATCCACAAATGGCAAAGACATGGAACAGTGGTGAACCTTCCCAGGAGTGGCCGGCCGCCCAAAATTACCCCAAGAGCGCAGCGACGACTCATCCAAGAGGTCACAAAAGACCCCACAACAACGTCCAAGGAACTGCAGGCCTCACTTGCCTCAGTTAAGGTCAGCGTTCATGCCTCCACCATCAGGAAAAGACTGGTCAAAAATGGCCTGCATGGCAGAGTTCCAAGGAGAAAACCACTGCTGAGCAAAAAGAACATCAAAGCTCGTCTCAATTTCTCCACAACACATCTTGATGATCCCCAAGACTTTTGGGACAACATTCTGTGGACCGATGAGACAAAAGTGGAACTCTTTGGAAGGTGTGTGTCCAAGTATATCTGGCGTAGGAGGAACACTGCATTTCATAAAAAGAACATTATACCAACAGTAAAATATGGTGGTGGTAGTGTGATGGTCTGGGGCTGTTTTGCTGCTTCAGGACCTGGAAGACTTGCCGTGATAAAAGGAACTATGAATTCTGCTGTCTACCAAGAGATCCTGAAGGAGAATGTCCGACCATCTGTTCGTGTACTCAAGCTGAAACGAACTTGGGTTCTGCAGCAGGACAATGATCCTAAACACACCAGCAAGTCCACCACCGAATGGCTGAAGAAAAACAAAATGAAGACTTTGGAGTGGCCTAGCCAAAGTCCTGACCTGAATCCTATTGAGATGTTGTGGTATGACCTTAAAAAGGCCGTTCATGCTCAAAAACCCTCTAATGTAACTGAATTAGGACAATTCTGCAAAGATGAGTGGGCCAAAATTCCTCCAGGACGCTGTAAAAGCCTCATTGCACGTTATCGCAAACGCTTGGTTGCAGTTGTTGCTGCTAAGGGTGGCCCAACCAGTTATTAGGTTTAGGGGGCAATCACTTTTTCACACAGGGCCATGATGGTTTGGATTTTTTTTCACCTTTAATAATAAACACCTTCATTTACAAATTGCATTTTGTGTTTACTTGTGTTGTCCTTGACTATTGTTTAAATTGGTTTGATGTTCCGAAACACTTAAGTGTGACAACCATGCAAAGGAACAGGAAATGAGGAAGGGGGCAAACACTTTTTCACACCACTGTATATGCGAAAAAAGAATTGTGTGGATATGAGTAATGAGTAAAGCACCTAATAGTGGGGTTAAATTCTCTCCAAGAGTCTACCAAACCATGGATATTTAGCAAGCTTTGGTGGGATAATTTGTTAGAATTTGTAATAACGGATGGCGGAAATTTATCCAAATATGGAAAAACAGTAGTATTCAAGTCCCCACATAAAATGGTTGTCCCAAACTTGTGAGTAACGATAATTTGTAAAAGATGTGATAGAAAAGCCTCTTAGCATTTATTGGGGGCATAGTACGATATAATTGTTACTGGTGTATCCAAAATATATCCTGTAGGTAGAAGATATCTACCCTCAGGGTCGTTCAGTTGGGACACAAGAGTAAATGGCATAGTCCTATGAAACCTGATAAGTGTACCACGTTGCTTAACAGTAGCTGAGGCTGTATAGAATTGTGGGTATGTGGCAGATAAAAATTTAGGAGAGGCCTTATCAATGAAATGAGTTTCCTGTAGACAAATAATATGAGCTTTTTTGGTAGCAAGGGAGCGCATAGCCTTAGTGCTCTTATGTGGAATATTGAATCCTTGTACATTCAAGGACAATACATTTATGGGGGCCATAACACGTCAAAGACAATTGTTATGTCAGGGAATATACAACCTGAACCGTGAGCCACAACCACCACCCCGAGAGAAGAAAAAGAGAGGAAAGAGAGAGAGGGATAAAAAAAATGAATTCCAAATGAACAACCCTATTTAATGCAAAAAAAATTAACATATAAAATGCTATCAATAGGGTACAGGAGTGTCTCTGAGGAAATTCAAAACATCACAGAGCGTCTCCAATGTCACCATCACCAGAGTCCCACATAATCTTAGTGGGGGTCTGGGGATGACGTAAGGGGCTGCAAGATGTTCCAAAAGGAAGGACAGCACCGGAGAACCACTATATCTAATCAAAAAGTAATAGTGCATTGAGGATCAAAATAACAACAAAATCACTATGCATTCATCAGGGCCACTTGTGGCCAACAATAACATAGAGAAATGACTGTAGAGAAAAAAACAAGTTAAAAAAAGAAAAAAAAAAACTATGCAAAAAAGAATAGTCTAGAATCGACTTCAGTTCATCAGGACTGCATAGACTATCCAATATGTAATATGCGAACCATATTCATTTTGATGAGTCCCATTTCCTATTACTTTCCTGGGAGCTTCCATTAAAAGTTTCTTAAAACATAAAGAGAACACTGAATCAGGCTGAGTCTCATAAATTAAAAGATGAAACAGGAACTTTAAGGTAAGAGCAGTTTCCTAGTGACACTAAAGTCCTGTGCAGGTAAAGATTATGGGAAGGGAAGAAAAAATTATTAAAATATATGAGAAAAAAATATATATATATATATTCCTGGAAGAAAGCAATGAAAGTGGAGTTATAACAATAAGCCAGAATCCAGTAGAATGATTATTAACTGATGTTACCTCTAACCAAAATTTCAGAAGGCTATTGAGGAAAATGACAAGAAGTAGGATAAAATGGTAAAATTCACTCATGCCACGTACACATGATCGGAATTATGGTCGGAAAAAGGTCTGATGGGTTTCCCAATGGAATTCCAATGGAATCCCACTCAAGTTGTCTTGCATACACACACACGGTCACACCGGATTCTGACTGCCAAGAATGCGGTGACATACAACACGTGCGACGGGACTAGAAAAAGGAAGTTCAATACCTAGTTGTCAATAGCTTCCATCTCGTAGTTGAATCTGAGCATGCGTGAGTTTTTGCACGTTGGAATTGCATACACACGATCGGAATTTAACATATCTACCACTTTTGTAAAGATTTTGATGTGATGAAGCAGGTGTTTCAAATCCAGCTCATAAATGTTGTTGCTGTGGGGATCTATAAGCAGAGCATCTGGGAGGGTGGTTTCTAGATTAAATTTGATCCACAAGGCCCATTTTAAGCAATGCTGTTTACAATTCCTCAGAAGAGCGACACACATACAGTATTTGTGTTCAAGATGGGTGAAGCATGGTGAAAACGTGAATCCCCAACTGTATGTAATTTGATTGTTAATAAGTACTTGCAATTGGGGTTTGAGCGTGCATCTCTTGGCAACAGTGAGTGGAGAAAGGTCTGCAAAGAGCTGATATTGGTGTCCTTGAAAATTGAGATTGTTATTACCTCTGGCTGCTGAAAGTAATTGGTCTTTAGTACTGAAGAAGTGAAATTTAGCAATTATGTCCCTGGGATGACCATTTGTCTTGCATAGGGCTAGAGCTCTATGTACTTTGTCCATCTCTAGTCTTTCAACAGGAATGCCAGGTTGCAGTTCCAGGAAGAGGGCTATAATAGTAGCCTGTAATTCTACAATGGACTCAGGAATCCCCCTGATTCTCAAATTAGAACGACGGTCCCTGTTTTTCTGGTCCTCTAAATGGGACTGTAACAACAGATTCTCATCTTTAAAGTTATCTAGTTCAGAAGTATAATGTTGAGTATGATTTTCAATCTCATCTACCTGCACTTCTAATTCAGCTGTTCTCTGCCCCAGCTCTCTAATTTCCTTAGTCAGCTTGTCAGTTATGTGGTCAGATGTTTGTTTAAGAGCTTTATGCAGCATACAGTGGTGTGAAAAAGTGTTTGCCCCCTTCCTCATTTCCTGTTCCTTTGCATGTTTGTCACACTTAAGTGTTTCGGAACATCAAACCAATTTAAACAATAGTCAAGGACAACACAAGTAAACACAAAATGCAATTTGTAAATGAAGGTGTTTATTATTAAAGGTGAAAAAAAATCCAAACCATCATGGCCCTGTGTGAAAAAGTGATTGCCCCCCTTGTTAAAACATACTATAACTGTGGTTGTCCACACCTGAGTTCAATTTCTCTAGCCACACCCAGGCCTGTTTATTGCCACACCTGTTCACAATCAAGGCATCACTTAAATAGGAGCTGCTTGACACAGTAAGGTCCACCAGAAGATCCTTAAAAGCTACACATCATGCCGAGACCCAAAGAAATTCAGGAACAATTGAGAAAGAAAGTAATTGAGATCTATCAGTCTGGAAAGGGTTATAAAGCCATTTCCAAAGCTTTGGGAATCCAGCGAACCACAGTGAGAGCCATTATCCACAAATGGCGAAGACATGGAACAGTGGTGAACCTTCCCAGGAGTGGCCGGCCGCCCCAAATTACCCCAAGAGCGCAGCGACAACTCATGCAAAAGGGCACAAAAGACCCCACAACAACGTCCAAGGAACTGCAGGCCTCACTTGCCTCAGTTAAGGTCAGCGTTCATGCCTCCACCATCAGGAAAAGACTGGGCAAAAATGGCCTGCATGGCAGAGTTCCAAGGAGAAAACCACTGCTGAGCAAAAAGAACATCAAAGCTCGTCTCAATTTCTCCACAACACATCTTGATGATCCCCAAGACTTTTGGGACAACATTCTGTGGACCGATGAGACAAAAGTGGAACTCTTTGGAAGGTGTGTGTCCAAGTATATCTGGCGTAGAAGGAACACTGCATTTCATAAAAAGAACATTATACCAACAGTAAAATATGGTGGTGGTAGTGTGATGGTCTGGGGCTGTTTTGCTGCTTCAGGACCTGGAAGACTTGCCGTGATAAAAGGAACTATGAATTCTGCTGTCTACCAAGAGATCCTGAAGGAGAATGTCCGACCATCTGTTCGTGTACTCAAGCTGAAACGAACTTGGGTTCTGCAGCAGGACAATGATCCTAAACACACCAGCAAGTCCACCACCGAATGGCTGAAGAAAAACAAAATGAAGACTTTGGAGTGGCCTAGCCAAAGTCCTGACCTGAATCCTATTGAGATGTTGTGGTATGACCTTAAAAAGGCCGTTCATGCTTGAAAACCCTCTAATGTAACTGAATTAGGACAATTCTGCAAAGATGAGTGGGCCAAAATTCCTCCAGGACGCTGTAAAAGCCTCATTGCACGTTATCGCAAACGCTTGGTTGCAGTTGTTGCTGCTAAGGGTGGCCCAACCAGTTATTAGGTTTAGGGGGCAATCACTTTTTCACACAGGGCCATGATGGTTTGGATTTTTTTTCACCTTTAATAATAAACACCTTCATTTACAAATTGCATTTTGTGTTTACTTGTGTTGTCCTTGACTATTGTTTAAATTGGTTTGATGTTCCGAAACACTTAAGTGTGACAAACATGCAAAGGAACAGGAAATGAGGAAGGGGGCAAACACTTTTTCACACCACTGTACGTTCAAATTGTTTAAACCTAGTCGATTGAACTACTGATTTTAGGCTCCCTGTGTCAGAGTCAGACTCACCAGCAGATTCCTGTGACTTTAAGCTGTGTGACAGAGGCTTGAGGCTGCTCTGTGTACTGTGCTGTGAGAGAGCAGCAGACGCCATCTTGGATAACAGACCAGACGAGGCTTCCTTTTTAGAAACAGCTTTAAACTCGATTTTCTGGCCTTTAAGGACCATGATATCGGTACCGAAGGGTCCTGTGATGTGAAGGACACAATCGAGTGTAGTTCGTTTGAGCGCTGAAGCCCATGGGTCTCCAGTGTGTCCGTCCCTCAGACTCTGTGCATGCCTAGCCTGTGCATGCCAGCCTAATATTGTATTATCGGCGGCGGCGGCTACAGAAAACCGGGCCACCGCTAGTAAAAGAGCTGGAAGAAGAAGTGGTGGCCCGGCAAGAAGAACCGAAGAGGGGGACAAGACCCCCGAAGTCGGAAGAAGAGGACGGCGATGAAGAAGAAAGTCGGGCTCCTCCGCTAGTAAAAGAGCTAGCAGAAGATAGCGGAGGAGTCCGGCGAGAAGACCCCCGGAGCTGTGCAATAAACTATTTTAACCCTTGTGTGTTGTTTTTTTTTACATTTTCTTCACAGGTGAATGGGTAGGGGTACATTGTACCCCATACTCATTCACATAGGGTGGGGGGCCACTATCCGGGGGCCCCGTTATTAAAGGGGGCTCCCGGATTCCGATAAGCCCCCAGCCCGCAAACCCCGACAACCAACGGCCAGGGTTGTCGGGAAGAGGCCCTTGTCCTCATCAACATGGGGACAAGGTGCTTTGGGGTGGGGGGGATGCACAGCCCCCCCTTCCCCAAGGCACCCCCATGTTGAGGGCACGTGGCCTGGTATGGCTCAGGAGGGGGGGGCGCTCACTCGTCCCCACCCCCTTTCCTGGCTGGCCGGGCTGCTTGCTCGGATAGGGGTCTGGTATGGATTTTGGGGGGGACCCCACGCCATTTTTTTCGGCATAGGAGATTCCCCTTAAAATCCCTACTGGACCTAAGGGCCTGGTATGCCCCCAAGAAGGCATGCAGGCTTCATGAGTGAGGCAACATTATTGCCGCTCTCTCACTCTCGCTACTATAGGAAAATGACATTTTCCTATTGCAGCCAGCACGAGAACCAGCGCAACAGGATCACGCTGGTTAGAGAAGCCTGTTGCTGGGAAGCAGCACGACAGTATCGCACTGGAAACACAATATCGGCGGCACCTACTGTAGTTCTGACATGTTTAGCAGCCCAGAAAACACACTATCCAGACATTGGCTTTGGAAGAATTTGAAAAATAGAAATCACAAAGTTAGTAGATCTGTGTGGACATATATCTTGTACCTATCACTGCCCCAATGGCCTACTTTTTTCAAAACATCTACAGATAAACCCATAGAATCAGCTGTAGTAGCCACCCAAATCCTAAAGGAATGAGATAAAAAGCAAAAACCTGAAAGATTCAGGCGTTTTAAACAGGAAGCTAATACAGCTGAAAACTGGTACCTTGTTAAAGAAGACAGGTCCTGTTGAATTTTTTGATTCAGCAGGACCTGTCCTCTTTAACAAGGTACCAGTTTTCAGCTGTATTAGCTTCCTGTTTAAAGTATAAGTAGGTCTGACTGAAAGATACCTGGCGACAATGGCCTCTACCTACATGCAGGGATTTGGACCTACAAAAGGTTCAGGAACCCCTCACCCAAAGACACATGGCAAAAACAAAGAAAAGATATAGACCTTCTATTCATGGCTGTAAATTACCCCACCCTCAGGGCTCCAAAAAAGGCAATTGCAAAGGCAGCTCTGAAGAGGAAAAGCTCAAACTCCAAAAAACAAACCTCCTCCAAAACCCAGAGATGGTCAACTAACACATTAACCGAAATGGGGGGCCTATTATCACACATAGGTCTAGACCTTCTAAGGCCTTTGAGCACTTGACTAACCTGAAAGAAAGAATTTAACCAATTGCAGCCCGCCCTATAGCAGAATGACGGCGGCAAAGTGGTTTCAAAATCCTGACCGGGCATCATATGACGTTCTCAGGATTTTGAGCCTCTGCGCGCCCCCGGGGGTCACACATCGTGGCGATCGTTGTTGCGGGGTGTCAGTCTGACACCCTGCAACTACGATGTTGGTAAAGAGTCTCTGACGGAGACTCTTTACCACGTGATCAGCCGTGTCCAATCACAGCTGATCACAGTGTAAATAGGAAGAGCCGGTGATCGGCTTTTCCTCACTCGCGTCTGTCAGACGCGAGTTGAGGAGAGGCAATCGGCTGCTCCTCTGACGGGGGGTCTGTGCTGATCGATTATCAGCACAGCCCCCCCCGAGGATGCCCACACTGGACCACCAGGGATGCCACCAGACCACCAAGGATGCCCAGCACCAGGTATGCCACCCTAGACCACCAGGGATGCCAGTCAGTGAGCACAATGGATGCCAATCAGTGCCCACAATGGATGCCACTGATTGGCATCCATCAGTATAATATAATACAATACAATGCCACCTATCAGTGCCCATCCGTACCGTCTATCAGTGCCCATCTGTGCCACCTAGCAGTGCCCATCTGCACCACCTATAAGTGCCCATCCATGCCATCTATCAGTGCTCATCCATGCTCATCCGTGCCGCCTATCCATGCCCATCTGTGCCGCCTATCCATGCCCATCCATGCCGCCTATCCATGCCAGTGCCAGTGCCACTTCATTGGTGCCACCTCATCGGTGCCCATCAGTGCCACCTTATCAGTTCCCGTCAGTGCGCCCCATCAGTTCCCATCAGTGAAGGAGAAAACTTTTTTGAAAAGTTTTGAGACTGAAATTTTTTTCTAAATTTTCGTTATTTTATTATTTGTTTAGTAAAAAATAAAAACCGTAGAGGTGATCAAATACCACCAAAAGAAATCTCTATTTGTGGGAAAAAAAATGATAAAAATTTAATTTGGGTACAGTGTAGCACGACCGTGCAATTGTTATTCAAAGTGCAACAGAGCTGAAAGCTCAAAATTGGTCTGGGCAGGAAGGTATTTAAGTGCCCTGTATTGAAGTGGTTAATGCAGGTAAACCTGCACATTTTAGAAAAAAGAACACACCCGCTAACATCCTGCTTACTGACGCGGGACTGATTTTTGCTTGAATCAGCCTAGACACGAACGCCAGAGAGGCATATGCAGACACATTCAAGGCATCCAGGCCCAACTCATGACAGAATGAACACCATCTGAACCATGAACAGTGATAGTCTAGCCAAGTCTTTCTTGAGTTTCTTGGAGTTTTTTAGGTTAGACAGTATCAGTCCCAAATTAAGCCCCAGAGGAAAATCTGGGCAAAGGGTGCCGCACTGATCCGCCACCGGAGCCAATTCCCGAAACTTCTCAAACTGCAAACAAGATAAAGCATCAGCTATGTTATTATGTATACCTGCTATATGTGTCACTTTTAACCAAATGTTAAAATGCATGCAATGTAATACTAGAAAACGCTATCTGGGAATCATTATTCCAGAGACCTGTTCTGCCATAATTCAGGTCCTGCAGAAGGACTATATGAAGGTAAGTTTTATCCTTTAACATCACATTCTATGTATTTAATATTTGCTAATGTATTGTATTTATTTCATCATTCCATAATTACCATGCTTGTAATATGCTGTGAATGTCCTCTTTATACTCATGCATGCTGTAAACTTTTGCTGTTCCTTTTTTTGTCCTGCATGCATATTTGCCTTCACTAACCTCCCCAGCATGCTATGCTGGGCCCATACACACCTCACCTAGTCACTTAACAATGTCTTTTTTGTCAGCTCCATTGTAATGCTTACCCTAAACACCCCCTACAATGTGTCCAAATGTTATTGTTGTCCTTAAATTCAGGCAGAGTGCAAGAGGCTTTTTTGGGGGGGCCAAAACTAATTTGGAACCCTCCCCCCCAACCACTAAACCTCTTTTGTGGTTATATTTATGGATGAATTCACCAAAGCATGTAGTGCAAGTGCCTACCTGAATACTTGCAAATGGTACTGTTTAAAGTTGTGTTCTATTATCTTGATAGGTAATTGCAGAATGTAAAATTGTGCTTCCATTTTTTACAGTGTGTATTCATATTTTTGGATTATGACACTTCTTACCTGTCCAGAGGGCTGCCAATAGTGTAAGTAAGGAGGGGGTGGCCAAAGTAACACACATTATTTATGTATTCAGCTCTCAATGAAGTGGAGATGGTTACCTGTCCAGAACATATCCCCGACCCTAAAAATTTTTACAATGGGCCATCAGAGGGGGTAAGGAATCTGATAAGTGAGCCTTATACTTTTGTCTTTAAATGCTAATTGCAATTAATGTTATACTTATGTTGGCCAAGAATGTTTGTCTGCTTGCAATGTTATGTGCAAAAGTATTCATTTTATTTTTCTTGTTTGACTCCACAGTTTCTTTCCAACCACAGGAATGGCAGAATGTGGCCTCCCAATTCCACCAGCAGTGGGACTTTTCCAATTGTGGTGGTGCGAAAGATGGAAAGCACGTCCGGATTGTGCCACCAACCAACTTGGGGTCATACTACTGCATTTATAAGGGGTATACTAGTATTGTGATGTTGGCGGTGGTAACAGCAAATTATGAGTTTCTATATCTGGACGTATGAATAAAATACTTGTATAGCGCACAATGCGAACTGCCTCTAGGCGCTGTGAACGTAGGGAAGAATGGCTGTATGTCTGATGGAGGAGTGATCACCCAGACAGAATTTTACCGGCATCTCCAGAATGGCACCTTGGGGTTGCCATCCCCAGAGGATAACATTGCGGGCCTCAAGTTTGTTTATATATATATTTTTTTTAAACTAAACTCATATTTCATTTGAATTACTGTTTGTGTTTCTTATCTGTCTCCTAGGTTCTCTAATGTCCTTTTATTATTGACCATTTTCTGCAATAGTGCAAATGTAACTTATTTGATACATGAGGTGACAATCTCTTCTTCAGCTAACTATTATGTTGTGCTGTGGGTTTGCTATACACACACAATGTTTTTGTTGTTAATGTATGTAATGAATTAATGATAAAAAAATAATCACCCTTTTCAACTCCATAAATGAATTGCTTGTAGTCCCTAAAATGGCCTGATATTGGCAGATTTTACAGTACAGTGGGGTTATTTACTAAAGGCAAATCAACTTTGCACTACAATGCACTTCAAGTGCACTTGAAAGTGTACTTGTAGTGCAAAGTGGATTTGGCTTTAGTAAATAACCCCCCATTATAACTGTAATTACGCCAACTTAAAAAATAAACTGGTATTGAGTATTAAAAGAAGAAGCCACACATTGTTGAGGCCACACATTGTTGAGTATAAAACATTTTACTACAAGCACATTTACATGTGCGTTCTAAAAGTTTTTTTTTTAACAAACCAACATCTTGGTGTATAACATGTATGTTTGAAAATACATAGCTTTTTTTGTGGCTAAACAGGCATGTTTAAAACCATAACATACACATCCCCAACTCAGGAACTTACAAAGTTCAACTTTGTTAAAGTGAAGCCCACATGAGACATTAGTATGAAAACTGTGTTGATTTTGCCTTCATCAGACGAGGTGATCTCAACCCTGTAAAAGCCAAATTTTGAAGATGCACACAAATTGGGACTCAAAATTTGAATTTCCCTCATAATCCCATGCCTAAAATGTGTGTATTGTCCCTACATCTATTATGCCAAAGACACAAAACACACAGTGTGTCAACATGTGCTATCTTCCATCATGGGATATCAATGTACGCATTTTGTGGGTGCAACCCCTTCCTCAAAACTAAAGTAGGTGAGAGTGTTTTGTACCCCCAAACACATCCATTGATCCCCCATGATGTGAGCTAGCACATGCTGACACACTGGGCCTTATTTCAGAAAGGACAATCTACTTTGCCCTACAAGTGCACTTTCAAGTGGACTTGCATTGCACTTGTAATGCAAAGTGGTTTTCCCTTTTTGAAATAAGCCACAGTGTGTCAATATGTGCTAGATCCCATAATGGGGGATCAATGGACATGTCTTAGGGGTGCAAACCCTTCCTCTCACCTAATTTAGTTTTGAGGAAGGGGTTGCACCCACAAAATGCATACATTGATATCCCATGATGGCAGATAGCACATGTTGACACACTGTGTGCATCTTCAAAATTTGGCTTTGCAGTTCCTTTTAAACTTTTAAAACACATACAACAATAACGAGAATTTTAACAATTCTAGTTTTTTTAGATTTTGCCTAAAATATCAATGATGTTGCTGTTTTTTTTGAACATCATTGATATTTTTTTTATATTTTCTAAATCCCGATTGCACACCATTATCTCACTGATGAGTACTTGTGCACTTGCACCACTGAAGTGAGTTTTAAACTGTACAACAGTAAAGAAATGCACATGGACTAGCACAAAAGTACTAATAATACGAAAACACAACAAATAATTACTTTTTTGTAGCACTCTCCTGATCTTTCTATACTGATCTTGCTCCTTCAATTTTAGGTCTGACCAGTGTTTCCTCAATTGCTCCTTGGATTATCATACTCCAAAAGTCCTGTGCAGACTTCTCACAACTTTAGCCATGATCTTTGCCTTTCGCACATTAGGGTTTCTGTAAGGTCCATGCTTCAGGCCTTATCTGCTCCTGGATGTGGAACTGCCTTGCTCCAGGGTTTCCTCGCCGTTGCTGCTCACAGCACACACTTGCTGTGTCTTCACCATATGTTCTTCCACTGCCCGAAAAGAGAAGAGGAGGGAACTACACTAGATAGAAGTACAGGGGCGGAGTTTCATACATGCGCAGTGTATATAAAGCATAACATGCGGGCGACATATGTACGATCTGTGAGTGAAGGATGGAGGATCATTAGCGCTTATTGTTCAAACTAAGGTACAATTGTAACTTGGGGCATCAGGATTTAGTGGCATATACTGCTTATAGATTGAGACCTATATTTTGACAAGATTAGGAGAGTTTAGCCTGACATTAGGGGTTGTCTCTTGCAGATAAAATGGTTGACAAATTCACAGCCCCTGACTTCCTGCCCAACTTCATAGACAAGTACAGGAAGCTGCCATGTCTCTGGCAAGTCCAATGCAGAGACTATTCGAACAAGCAAAAGAGGAAGGCAGTGCTGGATAAACTGTTGGAACTGGTCAAGGCTGTGTATCCCACAGCAGACATCAACTATTTGAAGGCCAAAATTGGTAGCATGAGGAGCACATATAATAGGGAGTGCAAGAAGGTCCAGGATTCCCAGAGATCCGAAGCAGGAGCAGGTGACGTATATGTCCCCAGGCTGTGGTACTACGACAGCCTGCTTATTTTGTCCGACCAGATGGAACCCAGGCCATCAGTATCAACACTTCCTTCCACTTCAGCTGAGGCTCCTGAGGTCCAACCTGAGCCTTCCACCCAGGAAGAAGATGTGAAGGAGCCCAGCATGACCCAGGTATAGCATCGTTGAAGATATTTCTTTGTCAAAAATTGAATGATGCTAACTAGATGTTATTGATCACAAATTTCTGATTTAACAAAGTGGTTTACATATTAATAGACAGTAGTAGCCAAAAATGATTGTGACAAGAATTAAAAATGCTGGGGTCAGAATTATAGTCTTTTCTATGTGTTAACATTCAATTTGCAACAGTCATGAGCTCAAAATTGTGTGTGATTGATCAAAAACTTTAAACTATGTACCATTTAAATACACAGGAAAGTCTCAGCCAGGAGGAGGCCATGGCAAGCAGCCTGATGGAATCCCAGGTTCCTCCCCTCCGCCCTCTAACCAAAAGGACCTGGAAGGCAAGGAACCTGAAGGAGTCCAAAGCTGCTTTCTTAAAACAGGCCACTGCGGCAATTTCCAAGACCTGGTGTCCACGAGGCTTTTGGATGTGTCACTACCAGCAAACTAGAACATATGAGGAGAGCCAACACACAATATGTGAAGAAATTATTCTGAATGCCCTAAACAAGGGGATGAGGGGCAAACTTGCACCTCAAACACACCTGTGTGAGTTGGACCATGCTCCTCCAACACCCTCAGCAACACCACAATGTCAGCTGTTGCTGCTCCCGATCTCTCGGAGTCCTCAACCGTATTGTGCTCCCTATTAAATGGACTCCTCAGATTACCAATTTTGACAGTCAAATAATTGATGTCTACCCTGGGGTACATAGGCTTATTCAATTTAAACTGTTGACTTTCTCTTTATTTTGTTATGAATTTGTGCTCCCTATTTAATTTTACATTTTGGTTTTGACAAATACTTGCCTATGTGTTTTACTTCAAAAAGGACAGTTTGTTTGTGAGTAGGTAGGCACATTTCAAAAATACAATGTCAAATTAACAAGGGACACCAACATAGTTGTATCGTTGAGGTTAAAAAATAAAAAAGATAATAATTGTGCTGTGATAAGTTGACACACAAAAGGAAAAAAAAAATATTCTGGGGATCACGAGAGAATAAAAAGGAATTATGGAGATCACTAGAAAAAAAAAAGGGAAAAAAAAGATTATTCTGGAGATCACGAGGAAAAAAACAAACCCAAAAAATATTATTCTGGAGATCACTATAAAGAATAAAAAATAAGTTTGTCAGAACTCTGTGACTATCAGCAGCAAAGCAAACTTCATTATTATAGCATTATAAAGAAGAAGAAAATGTTCTGCATTGAGAGATTTCATAATTTTCCGTGTCACAAATGTGATATCTCCATTGATAACGCTAGTTTTACAAGACCCATCGCTTCCAGCTCGTACTTGATTCCGAGCATGGGTGAACTTTGGTGCGACGGACTTGTAAGAGGCGATGTGAGAGGCTTTCCCTTCTGCGTGGAGAACGGCGCTTCATAGCTTCAGAGGACTGGAGTTGTGGTCCGGTCCCACAGCTATTGACTGACTGCCCTCAGCTTCTATGCTCTGCTCCTTCTGCGTGGGCTTAACACCCGCCTATTCTGTCCAATCCACTGCCTGATATCGTTGACCAATCCCACGGCTGTTGCTGCCCAGGGATACTGCTGCAACCAATAACAACCTGTGAATACAGAAAGCAGGGAGAAGAGATCTGCAGACCCCCCTTTGAGCTATCTCATGTTGGCCCCGCATATTACGACCTTTCATTTTATAACATCCATGTAAAAAATTATAAAAACCATTGATATAGGTGATAAAAACAAAATAATGGACTTGGGGATAGGTCTGTACCAGTCCTTGTTTTGGAGAATTTTCATACACATCGACTTATATTAAATATTTGTCACAATCACAATGTTTACACCTTTATCTGAAGGTTTAATAGTCAATGAGTGACAATTAACCAATTTATTAAGGGCTTGTTTTTCTTGGGTAGTGAGATTCGCTGACAGGATGTTGGTTTGCAGCTTCTTAATCTCATTAGTGGTCATGGATAAAAAGGCACTTAAGTTGAGATTGATGTTTGGAAAAGGAAATGTATCAGATTTTTTTTTTCCTTAAATGTAGATGTGATAGGTGAACTATCTACCTTGCTGCCCAAATGTTCTTGTAGGAGTGATGCAATATCGTCCTGATCAATCAGTTTGGCAGGATGTTGTTCATCCAAGAATGCTAATAGATTATCTAAAGCCTCATCTTGGTGTGCCCTAGTTTGGTCTTGTTGCTGTGTGTTTTAGTATACATACTTTTAAGTATGAGTTTCCTTGCAACTAGGTGTAGGTCTTCTCTGATTTCAAATTTGTCCCTGTCAGAGTCTGGACAGAAATGTAAACCTTTTGAAAGTATTTGAACTTCCTCTGGGGAGAGTTTGTAGTCAGAGAGATTGATAATGTTAAGTTCATTCATCATCTCGTGAATGGTGTCCATTATTTCTCGATTTTCTATGTTTCGTGTTGAGTATTGTGAGCAGGATCTAAAAAAATCAGTATCAGAAAGTGTTGTAGTGAGGAAAGCCCCTTCAAAGGGAAGTGAGGCAGTATGTACTGAAGTAAATTGACCATCCCCCAAATGCCCAGATGGGTGACAGCTAATATCAGCATGTGGTTTACCTATACCCTTGGTACCAAAGGATCCCAAGGAGGGAGAAGTGATAGTGTGAAAAGGAAAAGTGTATTTCATAGATTTTTTTTGTGGCTAGCTGATCCATCACCCGGCAAAAAGGCATTTTGTTATTTGTGGATTCCTGAATTTTTGTGGATTCTGTGAAGAGGAAGAAATAGAAATATTAAGAGAAGAGTTAGATCCTCTATCAGTTTTATAATAAATAAATGCAACTGGTGCCAATAATGAAAGCAAAAAGGAAAGAAGGGTTGCTGCACCGGAAATTAGTGAAGACTAATAAGGAATGAATACTGTGATAAAGGGCGCTCCCAATACAGTCATTAAAAATAAAAGAAGTGATTTATACAAACAAAACCATGTATAAACGTATATTAAATTAGTGAATGACTTTACTTTCTATATGTGCACAAATATTTCAAAAAAAGTTATTATATTAATATATTTATGATTGCTCAAACAAATATATCATTAAAAGTTCAAAACAGCTCCAGAATTCTTTCTAGATGATTCCACTCCAACACCATGTGAGAAATAAAATCTGTGTTCCAAATAATATTTGTGACTTTTCACCCAAAGTGACAACAAATTGCGCTCACCAGATAGCCCTGGCCATCAAGTGACTATAAGACATGAAGTACCTCCTTGAATCCTAGAAACCATTCAACAATCTATTTCCAATCAATCGTTCACATGTATGGCGAACTTGGTCGAATGAGCCCGGGAGCAGCCAGATCAAATCTTAATTATCTATCCTCCGCTTCAATCGCCCACATCTGAATATCAAGCTCTGCCAAAAAGAGCCAGGGAAGGCAGATATAGTGTAGTATTGTTTGTTTATTGTTAAAAAAATATCACTTACAATATTTCCAGAAGGGGAGTGCATCAGTATATCGGAAACACCTAGTGTGATGGAAGTCCATTCAGACAACGCTATCTCACAAGCAGTGTATGCTATACATTAGGCAACCCCCAGTAGAAGTGACGTAAAGTGTGTGTCATCAGGAAGTGGGTCTGACACAGATTTAATTAGCTTAAATAGCGGACCAGCCAACGTGATTGGTCCATAACAAAACATGGGCTAGAACCTAATATTCCTCTTAAAATCTAAAATACTTTCTATTGTAAACAACTGACTTCCACAGCTGCTAGGTAATCCCATTTAGTAACAGATATAGAACAATATGGTACATTTAAAATATCACTGGGGGCAATGGCATTATTAAAGGATGGCTATCCAAAAAAAGAGCTTATTTTCCGGACCTTTTCTTATGGGAAAATTAAATAAAAACCGTAATTTCCCAATACCATCTACAATCTGAGAATAAAAGCTGTACAAATGAGAATCCATCAAAAACGCATTGATACAGTAGGGTATACGTTTATAAAACACACAAATAAACACACAAAAAAAAAACACCAAAACTTTATCAGAATAATAAAAGACATAGGGAGACATCTAGTGGACAGACTTGAGTCTGAAAGAACTATGTGAACAAAAGAGGAAATAAAACATTCCATTCGGATGAAACAAACATACGCTCTGCCAAGACAGACATGCCTTCTACAAAACACGTGTATCTTCAGCAGAACCAATGCCCTACCGGCTTATGGATATATATGATCATACATTAGAAAAAAAGAAATGAATAAAATAATAGAAAAACTAAATACTAGCTGAATGGATGTAACCATTTACTTACAACAAAGTACAGTAATGTGCATAAATTCAACAGTTCAACTCTACTAATAATCCGTAAGAAAATAATTGAGGTCTATGTCTATATTGAGGGGCAACTGGTGCAAGAGAGCCTATTTCAGAGAGCCTATTTCAAAAATCCACCTGGTTTTCAGATCCCCACCTCTTCAGTGTGGTGGAATCTTGTCAATCCCATATCATTTTTAAAGGGCTGGATTTTGATTATGGTGAGTCCTAAAGTAATTGTAAATGCTATGTTTTCTAAATCCAATCTTAATATTGTTTATGTGCCCTAAAGTAATTGGAAACGCTGTTTTCTAAATCCAATCTTAATATTGTTTAAGTGCCCGTTAATCCTTTTATAAAGACATTTTATAGCCCTGCCCACATAGAGTAAATAACATGGGCAGAATAGAAGATACACCACGTATTTTGTATTGTAAGAAATAAATGTATCCCCAGTGTACTCTTTTCCACTATAACCAAAAAAATGTTTTTCTTTTCTTATCTGCTGTGGTTTGGCAAGAGATGCATCTCCCACACCTATAAAACCCAATGGTGACAAAAAAGTTGTCCTTCTCATTTTAGGGGGGGTCCACTATGTTTTTAGCAATCATGTTCCTGAGACCAGGAGCTCTCCTATAAATAAATGAAGTCTTTTGTTGCAAAATTTTCTTTAAGTTGTCTTCTTTTAGGATAGGCCAAAAAAAAATTTGAAGGATTTTTCCACCTGTTTGGAATCTAGATTAAATAACAAAGGCTGACCCATATTTTATTTCCTTTTTTATTTTTGTTATCCAGTAGTTCTTCTCTATTCTGGTAGAATACATCCATTCTGACCTTCCCTAGGTCCGACTGTCTGTATCCTTTCTGCTGGAACCTATTCAATGCAGTTTCTGACTGGACCCCAATAGTCATCATCTTTTCTTTTTTTTTTTTTTATAATTTTTATTGAAAGAATTTTCAGCTTACAATCCACAGTAATACATTATGCAAGGCATTTGTTGACAAATAATACATTGCTACAGATGTCTTGGAGCATATCTTTAGAACTTCCAACAACTGTAGAATATATCTTATGTATAATACATGCTCTCCACTTTAAATTAAATTGCTATGTAAGAGCAAGAACTGTGAGCCATATACCTAAACCATTATTTCACCACAACAATAGTAACAAGAAAAGTAGGAGCTCTGGCTCACTACCAAAAGGGAAAAAAAGAAAGATAAAGTATAGAATATAATAGAGATTTTAAACGGCAGATCTTTTACTTAATTTGTCTAATGCGGATCCCACAAGGGGCTGGCTCAACTCTTGGATCAGACCACTATCAGGAGGATCTTATTGACCATTGTCTAAGTTCAGTAGCATGATGCCACACATGTTTTGAGCCCTTGGCATCATTCAGTTTTTGCTCTTCCCCTTCCAGGGGTGATATACCAACAGCCTTCCTCATCAAGTTGCATTGTTACTGCCTCGTGAATTCCTACCTCTGATACATCAGGTCTTGAGTTGGGCCTACACATACATGGCGCAACCCGGAGTTAGGTGCCAAAGATCTGACAATAAATGCTCACTGTTCTTTCATGATGTTAGCCTACAGTCATCTGCTGTTATGTTCATATGACAGTTAGATAACTGTTTCCCTGCTTTAAATTTTACTTTATCTTGAGATTAATACAATGTATGGTATTTAATGTATTGCTATTGCATTGTAAACCACTTATGTTTTCAATAAAATTAGTTTGGAGAAAAAAATAAAAAATAAAGGGGCTGGAGGACCTCACCTTTGAGATGTGAATATAATCATTAAACATATTCTCTCTGGCAAAGAGATACATAAGAGGTGATATTATCTCAATTTACAAATATTTAAATTGTAATTCTATCATTGGCAGAATATATTTAGTCTCAGGTTGCTTAAGAAGACATGTGGCCACTCAATGAAGTTGGATGAGAAGCGTTTTTAATATTGAACTGTGTAAAGGATTATATAAAAACCAATCAAATAGTTGTGCACTGCCACCTAGTGGTAATTGAAAATAAATAACTAAAAATAGCTGCTGCTATCACCTATGTGTTCCCATATTCACACTAAATATACAAAATATCTATGTGATAGCACTGCTAAATGAGACTCCTAAGTGCATATATCCATAAATAATCAAAAAGACACACAATTCATCATAACATAACATAACATATACATCATATACATATATAATTGAAAAAAAAGAGAATTATTCTTAAAATGGTGCGCAAAAAAAATCTCTGTGAAGCCGTGCTTCGCAAATAACTCCTCTCCGTGACTTCTGTCCCCTTCACTGAGTGCTGTGCACCTTACTCACCTTATTCTTACACCCTAGAATGGTCAAGTATGCTCTGAACACAGTATGATTTCCCTTTAAATGTCGCTCCTCACTGGTAACCAGCAGCTCCAAGATGACATAAAAGGACAAGAATGCTTCCAATAGCGCAGTACCTAGATATTATTCAGAACAAATCTCGCCACCTCAGCTTCATATAATGAACTCACATTTATTGAATAAAAACATAGCATAAAACAAGGTCCAACAGATCTCACGTAATGCATGTATAATCCCACTGCCACGTGTTACGTCACCATCCACGTGGCTTTGTTTGTAGGATAAAAGCTTTGCCCAATCTGGGCACAGAATGCACTGTGCAGTGTTCAGTGTATTGCAAGGAGTTTGTTGGGAGGAAAATCTGGGGAACACTCTGCAAATTTGGGTGTTCACTGTACGATAAGTAGAAAGTGTTCTTTGGTGTGATAGCGTTGCATTCTCAACAGGACATCTCTGGGAACCTCTGCTGTTAGGAAAGAGGGTTTTGGAACTATATGGACTCTATTCATTGTGAGCTCCAGAGCCAACAATGAGGGTGCTAGAGAAGTGAATAAGTCATGAACATATTGTTGGAGCTGAGAGTCAGGCACAATTTACTTTTTGTTTTTTTTGTTTTCAACACAGTGTCATCAGAGTAGTGCAGTGTCAACATAATGACACTGTACTGCTCTGGGGGTGGGGTGATCAGGATTTATTTTACACTGTTATTGCTTATTACATTGATGATCACTATATAAGCAATAATTTATATCTGCCTGGCATACATTCATGAAGCCATTGTTTACTATTGTGATCTCTGTGATTGGTTAGTCATGACAACCCTATACCATGTGATCACAGTGACCAATCACATAGATCATATTAAGCAATGTTATCATGAATTACAGCCATTGTTTACTACTTTTCATGTGATAGCAGTGACTGGTCACAGCAATCACATGGTATCAGGGCCACTCATAGCAGCCCGGTATAACGATCTGCTCTCTGCTGTGTCAGGTGGGACAACACTTGTCCCACTTGGCCAATGCACAAATGGGGTGTGAGGAGGGTAAAGTGCCATTTGTATATTTATTAGACATTGTACAAACACCCCCAACATACCAATTATGTACTGTAGATTAATATTTGGTATATATATTTTTAAGCACCTCAACAGTAGTTGCACTCTATGGGTTTGACTCCTCTAATTTAGAGTCAAGTTTATTTCTGACCATACTTTCAGAGTGGCCTGAGTAGTGGGGAATTGGGCAGAGATTTGGATTAGGACATCCTGATTTTATGGCAAATTAAATTTCAGAGATATCGTCTTTGAGTACTGATTGTGCTTCCAGCTTTTCCAAAATTATCTCATAATCAGAGGCCCTCCGATGTTTTATTTGGTAGTACATAGTTACATAGTAGGTGAGGTTAAAAAAGGCACAATCCCATCAAGTCCAACCTATGTGTGTGATTATATGTCAGTATTAAATTTTATATCCCTGCATGTTGCGGTTATTCAGGTGCTTATCTAATAGTTTCTTGAAAGTATTGATGCCCCCCGCTGAGACCCCCACCTGTGAAAGGGAATTCCACATCCTTGCCACTCTTACAGTAAATAACCCTCTACATAGTTTAATGTTAACCACTTTCAGACCGGACCATTTTGTTGGCTGAAGACCAGACCACTTTTTGCGATTCGGCACTGCGTCATTTTAACTGACAATTGTGCGGCCGTGCGACGTGGCTTTCAAACAAAATTGACGTCCTTTTTTTGCCACAAACAAAGCTTTCTTTTGGTGGTATTTGATCACCTCTGCATTTTTTTTTCTTTTTTGCGCTATTAACAAAAGTAGTGCGACAATTTTGAAAAAAACACATTATTTTTAAATTTTTGTTATAATAAATATCCCCCAAAAATATATAAAAAACATTTTTTTTCCCTCAGTTTAGGCCGATACGCATTCTTCTACATATTTTTGGTAAAAAAAATCACAATAAGCGATTATTGATTGGTTTGCGTAAAAGTTATAGCGTTTACAAACTAGGGGATAATTTTATGGCATTTTTATTAATATATTTTTTTACTAGTAATGGCGGCGATCAACAATTTTTATTGTGACTCCGACATTATGGCGGACACATCGGACATTTTTGACACATTTTTGGGACCATTGTCATTTATACAGCAATCACTGCTATACAAATGTAATGATTCCTGTGTAAATGACACTGGCAGTGAAGGGGTTAACCAGTGGGTGGCAGCGTAGGGGTTAAGTGTTCCTAGGGGCGTGTTACTAACTGTGGGGGGCTGGGCTTTGTTTTAGTGAACACTGATCTCTGCTCCAATCACATGGAGCAGAGATTAGCGTCACTTGTTGCTAAGCAGAATGGGGAGATGCTGTTTACAATGGCATCTCATCATTCAGCCGCCTCGTGAGATGATCGCGGGTATGCCCACGGCGATCGAGTCCGCGGGACCCGTGACCGGACTCACGGGGGTCCTGACCGGCAAGTGAGTGATGGCAGGGCGGCATTTAAAACTGGACCTATACGCCAATATGCCTGCCCATGCCATTGGGGAAATGGTTAAACCTCTTTTCTTCTAATTGTAACTGAGTGGTCACGAGTCTTGTTAAACTCCCTTCTGCAAAAAAGTTGTATCCCTATTGTGGGGTCACCAGTAGGGATGAGCCAAACACCCCCCAGTTCGGTTCACACCAGAACCTGCAAACGGACTGAAAATTTGCGCAAACTTCAGAACTCCGTTAAAGTCCATGGGGCTCGAACGTTCAAAATCAAAAGTTCTAATTTTAAAGGCTCATATGCAAGTTATTGTCCTAAAAAGGGTTTGGGGACCCGGGTCCTGCCCAAGGAGACATGTATCAATGCAACAAAAAAGTTTCAGGAGCACTGATTTTAATGATGCTTAAAGTGAAAAAAAGTGAAATATTTCCATGCTTAGAACAGTCCCTGCATAAAATGACATTTTTAAAGGAATAAAAGTCATTTAAAACTGCTTGTGGCTTTAATGTAATGTCTGGTCCCGGCAATATGGACAAAAATCAGTGACACAAACGGCATGCCCCAGTCCATTACCAGGCCTTTTGGGTCTTGTATGGATATTAAGGGGAACCCCGCACCCAAATTAAAAAAGGGAAAGGTGTGGGCCCTATATACTCTGAACAGCAGTATACAGGCGGTGCAAACAAGACAGGGACTGTAGGTTTGTTGTTAAATAGAATCTGTTGGTACAAAGTGTAGCTCCAGCCAAAAAAAAAAAAAAATTTAAGCTTTTTGGAAAACATAGGGAAGGGTTATCACCCCTGTAACTTTTTTTGCTGTCTGTGCACCTCTTCAGAAGATTTCACCTCACTTTCTGTCCCAATGACAAATATTTTTTGAAAATTTGGGGTTTTTAGTGAAACAAGGATTGGTGATAAAGCATCAGTGGAGAGGAGACACGTTTTTCCCATATCAACTCTTAAAGGAGAGAATTTTCCTCCCTAGAGGTAGATTTCATCTCACTTCCTGTTGTCTCGTTCCGTTTGCAAATAAGAGACGTTTGTAAGTTGGATGTTTGAAAGTAGGGGCCTGCCCTATATGCTCTGCAGAAATTTAGGCCTAAGGTGTTGGTGTTGCCACTGTAAGCCCTCAAAGTGACTCTTGGTAGGCGCTGGAACGCCTTGCTGTGAACGAATATATCAAGAATTGTAATTACATGCCATTGTTGAACAGTGGTATAAAAATTGGGCCTTTGGTGGTGGTGGTGTTGCCACAACACTGTAAGCCCTCACAGTTACTCTTAGTGGGCACAGGAATGGGCCCTGCTGTGAAATATTAGAACAAAAATTGTAATTACATGTCCCTGTTAAACAGGGGCAGAAAAATTGGTCAAAAAACGTTATCCTGTGACACTGCGCTATCCAAAAAAAGAACCAAAAAAGCTGCTAACACAATCACAAGGATATAAAACAGTGAATAATTAACAAATATTAAGTCATAGTGTAGCGCTAAAAGAAATATAAATGACCTAATACATAGTGATACGTGGTCATACAATAATTTAACCAAACATTAAACACAAAAATCATAAATTGTGCAAAAAATACACCTTAAGTGCAAAAATTCATAAGTGTATAAACAAAAGTCCAAGAAAAAATAAAAGTCTCTATATAAATGTTGATCCAATCCAAGCGTGAGATAAGGGTCACCATCCACCTTCTTTAAATGAAGCTAGCATGCAGACACCCTGTGATATTCCCGTCACCTTTTAAGATGAAGGCTTACCAGATGTAATGGATCCAAACGAATATACATTCGAAGGATCATACGGGCTTGTACACTCGAATACGAGATTTCAGACGTAAATTATCCAGGGAAGTAACGAATCAAACTGCTCATACAGATGCCCCGGCTAGTTGTTATATCCTCAGCGGTAAAATCCAACTCAAAATGTTGAACATCCTCCCCACACCTTCATACATCAGCGTTGCATCTGGAAAGCTCTTGATTTCTACACTGGTAAGTTGGGCATGCTTCTTTGTTCTTGTCAGCTGCTCTATCTGGAGGTCTGCAAGTTTTACCTTTTGCTGAGTATCAATCACTTTGGCTTGAAGCTCTGTAAAGGCCTTTTACAACAAATAAAAAATACTACAGGCAGAAAAATTGGGCCTTAAGCACTGGTGTCTCAACACTGCAATACCTCACAGAAACTATAGTTGGAGCACAGTAATAAGCCCTGCTGCAAAGTATTGCATCAAAAATTGTAATTACATGCCACCGTTAAACAGGGGCTGAAAAATTGGGCCTTAGGCACTGGTTCTGGTGCCACAACACTGCAACCCCTCACAGATACTCTAGCTAGAGCACAGGAATGAGCCCTGCTGCAAAGTATTGCATCAAAAATTGTAATTACACGCCCCTGTTAAACAGGGGCTGAAAAATTGGGCCTTAGCCACTGGTGGCGTTGCCCAGAACCAAAAGTGTTCTCGCAAGCTATCAGCATGATCATTGAGGAGGAAGATGATAGTCACTAAGCATAACAGGATAGTCACTCAGCATCAGCATGGGCAGTCTTGAAGGGATCTGACATTTCAAAAAAAAATATTCAGTTACATCAGCATAAGGTGCTTGGTAGCTGCATCCAGCGTTCTGAAAGAACACTGGAGGCAGGACAGGCCAGTAGCTCAATTGCATAATGTGTAAGCTTTGGCCAGTGATCCATTCTCAAGACCCAGTAACCCAAATGATTTTCAGTGGGAAAGGTGTCCAAGTCTGATCTTGCCCCTAGGCATTCCTGCACCATGTAAATAAGACGCTGGCAATGGTTGCTGGAACTGATAATACCTTGGGGCCCTGCGGACTAAAAAAATTGTCTGAACGCATCAGTCAGACGGACACCTTCTCCACCGCTCATTCTGTGACTGACCAAAGCCTCAGCAATGCATTGTCCAGGACCAGGAATTTGTAACCTCCCAGTCTCTGGAAACGCATGGCACAGACCTTTCTGGAAGGCCTCCCAAAGATGTTTCATCCTCTGATCCCTCTACGACTGCAAGATAAGGTCCGCAACCTTACCCTTGTAACGTGGATCAAGAAGGGTTGCCAGTCAGTAATGATCCCTCTCCTTGATCCGATGAATACGAGGATCCTTCCGCAGGCTTTGCAGGATCAGGGAGGCCATGCAGCATAGGTTAGCTGAGGCATTCGGTCCGGAGTCCTCTGGGTCACTAAGGATGACATGATCCGCAGCCACCTCCTCCCAGCCACGTACAAGTCAACGGGTTTCTTGGGACTGTAAATGATATATAAAAGACTGCTGCTGATGCTGAGTGCCAGGCTCCACCTCCATGCTGACACAATCCTCCTCCTTCTTGTCCTCTTCCTGTGTGATGGGTGGGACAGCAGGAACACTGTCTGGATAAAGGGGTCCTTGAGAGGCAAGGAAGTCCTCCTCTTCCTGCCTCTGCTCTGCCTCAAGTGCCCTGTCCAATTTTGCATGTGCTCCAACAGGTGGACAAGAGGGACAGTGTCACTGATGCATGCACTGTCACTGCTCACCATCCTCGTGGCCTCCTCAAATGGTGATATGACAGTGCATGCATCCTTGATCATGGCCCACTGGCGTGGAAAAAAAAAAAACAAGCTCCCCTGACCCTGTCCTGGTGCTGTAGTTGCACAGGTACTCATTGATGGCCCTCTGCTGCGTGTGCAGCCGCTGCAGCATGGCCAACGCTGAGTTCCACCTGGTGGGCATGTCACAGATTAGGCGGTTCTTGAGCAGGTTAAATTCCTTTTGGAGGTCAGCCAGCTGAGCACTGACATTATATGACTGGTGGAAATGCACACAGACTTTCCTGGCCTGCATCAGGACATCCTGTAAGCCCGGGTATCTGCCCAAGAACCACTGCACCACCAAGTTAAGAAAGTGAGCCACACGGCACATGGGTCAGCTGTGCCTGTGGGAGGGCGGAGAGGAGGTTGGTGCCATTGTCGCAAACCACCATTCCTGGCTTAAGCTGGTGTGGCATCAACAACCTCTCAGCCTGCCCCTGCAGAGCTGACAGAATTTCTGCCCCAGTGTGGCTCCTGTCCCCCAAGCACACCAGCGCAAGCACCGCATGACATCTTTTTTCCTGCGTACTTGCGTAGCCCCTTGAACGCCTACGGAGCACCGCTGGTTCCGAGGGCAAAGCACAGGAAGAGGCCATGGAGGAAGAAGAGGAGGGGGTGGAGGAGAGAGGTATGTCAGAATCACCAGTAGTAGCATTTTGGAGGTGTGGTGGCGGAACAACCTCCAACGCTACTGCACCTTGTCCTGCATCCTTCCCAGCTGCCAGCAGAGTCATCCAAAGCACAGTGAAAGATAGGTAACATCCCTGTCCATGCCTGCTGGACCATGAGTCAGCAGTAATATGCACCTTACCGCTGACCGCCGTGTCCAGCAAGGCCAAGACATTGCCTTCCACATGCCGGTAGAGAGCCGGAATCGCCTTCCATGAGAAAAAGTGGCATTTGGGAACCTGCCACTAAGAATGAGCCGAACACCCCCCGGTTCGGTTCGCACCAAAACCTGCGAACAGACCTAAACTTCGTGTGAACTTTAGAACTCTATTAAAGTATATGGGAATCGAACGTTCAAAATCAAACATGCTAATTTTAAAGGCTAATATGCAAGTTACTGTCCTAAAAAAGTGTTTGAGGACTGCCACTGGGCATATACTGCCCTTAAGCTGGCCCCTGGAGGGCATTCTGCCTCATTGGAGATGTGCCTCCTCCTCCTCCTCTCTCCTCGTCACATGGAGTCCGTGACCTCATCATCCCCTCCCTTCTCATCACTGGAGCAAACCTGGCAGTATGCTGCAGCTGGGGGAACATGACTGCCAGATTTCTGTCCTTCTTGGGCACCCCTCTCTCTAGGCTCACGTTACTGCCTTCCTCTAGCTGGGTATCATCCTCAGAGCCTTCAAAACGCTGGGCATCCTCCTGGACCATGTAACCAACACTGTGCTCAAACAGTTTGGGGGACACCTCAGGAGGACATGGTGGGGCTAGGGATGGAGTGACTGATGCCATTGAGACAAGGGAAGAGGCCGCGTTGGCAGTTGCTTTGCCAGTACCCTGAGCCTGGGTGAGAGAGGATGAGGAGGATGAGAATGAATTGGTCATCTACTCTACCAAGTCTTCGGCATGTTGTGGCTCAACACAGCCAGCTGCCAAAAAAAAGGAGAAGTGTGTCCCATGGCCACGTGCTGATGAGGATGCACCATGTCCACGACCAGCACTGTTGCCTCTAGACACAGAGCCTGCTTGCCTTCTTTTTTTGGCTTGTGACTGTCTGCTTCTCCTTGTTGGCAATCCAGACATACTAATGGCCTGCAGGGAGATGTAGCTGCACAAAGCTGTGAAGTATGAACTGATATAATGCAGCTAGCAGAATCAACTGCCTGCCTGTAGTATTGTTAGTATGAGAACACCAGCAATTGGGGTAACTTTATGAGCACACTGTGCAGAGATCACAGTAAACCAAGTGTAATCACTGCAGCTGGCTGCGGTATAGCATAATAAGAACACCAGCAATTGAGGGAGCTTTATATGCGCACTGTGCAGAGTACACAGTACACCAACTCTAATAACTTCAGCTGCTTTTCTATGGTATAGGATCAGAAGAATACCCTCAATTAGGGTAGCTTTGACTGCACACTGTGCAGATGACACAATACACCAACTGTAATTACTGCAGCTGCCTGCCAGTGGTATAGGATCAGAAGAACACCAGCAATTGGGGAAGCTTTAAGAGCACACTGTGCAGATGGCACAATACACCAACTGTAATTGCTACAGCTGACTGCAGACAGGATCAGCAGAACACCAGCAATTGGGGTAGCTTTACACGTACACTGTGCAGATGTCAGAATACACCAACTGTAATTGCTACAGCTGCCTGCGGATAGGATCAGCAGAACACCAGCAATTGGGTTAGCTTTAGGTGCAAACTGTGCAGATGGCACAATACACCAACTGTAATTGCTACAGCTGCCTGTGGATAGGATCAGCAGAACACCAGCAATTGGGGTAGCTTTAGGTGCATACTGTGCAGATGGCACAATACACCAACTGTAATTGCTACAGTTTCCTGCGTATAGGATCAGCAGAACACCAGCAACTGGGGTAGCTTTAAGTGCACACTGTGCAGAGTACACAGTAAACCAACTGTAATTACTGCAGCTGCCTATAGTCAAGGGTCAGAAGAACACCAGCAATTTTGTGCAGATGACACAATACAACAACTGTAATTACTGCAGCTGCATGATTGTGGTATAGGATCAGAAGAACACCAGCAATTGAGGTAACTTTAAATACACACTGTGCCAAGTACACAGTACACTAACTATAATTACTGCAGCTGCCTGCAGTATAGGATCAGAAGAACACCAGAAATTGGGGTAGCTTTAGGTGCACACTGTGCAGATGACACAATACACCAACTGTAATTACTGCAGCTGCCTTCCTGTGGTATAGGATCAGAAAAACACCAGCAATTGGGATAGCTTTAAGTGCACACTGTGAGGAGTACACAGTTCACCAACTGTAATTACTGCAGCTGCCTGCAGATAGGATCAGAAGAACACCAGCAATTGAGGTAACTTTAAATACACACTGTGCCAAGTACACAGTACACTAACTATAATTACTGCAGCTGCCTGCAGTATAGGATCAGAAGAACACCAGCAATTGGGGTAGCTTTAGGTACACACTGTGCAGAGTACACAGTACACCAACTGTAATTACTGCAGTTGCCTACCTGCGGTATAGGATCAGAATAACACCAGCAATTGGGATAGCGTTAAATTCACACTTTGCAGAGTACACAGCATACCAACTGTAATTACTGCAGCTGCCTGCGGATAGGATCAGCAGAACACCAGCAATTGGGGTAGCTTTAGGTACACACTGTGCAGATGGCACAATACACCAACTGTAATTTCTACATCTTTCTGCTGATAGGATCAGCAGAACAACAGCAATTGGGGTAGCTTTAGGTGCACACTGTGCAGATGGCACAATACACCAACTGTAATTGCCACAGCTTCCTGAGGATAGGATCAGCAGAACACCAGCAATTTGGGTAGTTTTAGGTGCACACTGTGCAGATGGCACAATACACCACCTGTAATTGCTACAGCTTCCTGCAGATAGGACCAGCAGAACAACATCAATTGGGGTAGCTTTAGGTGCACACTGTGCAGATGGCAGGATACAACAACTGTAATTGCTACAGCTTCCTGCGGATAGGATAAGCAGAACACCAGCAATTGGGGTATCTTTAGGTGCACACTGTGCAGAGTACATAGTACACCAACTGTAATTACTGCAGCTGCCTGCCTAGTGGTATAGAATCAGAATAACACCAGCAATTAGGATAGCGTTAAATGCACACTTTGCAGAGTACACAGTACAACGAATATAATTACTGCAGCTGCCTGCGGATAGGATCATCAGAACTCCAGCTGCCTGTGGATAGGATAAGCAGAACAACAGCAATTGGGGTAGCTGTAGGTGCACACTGTGCAGATGGCACAATACACCAACTGTAATTGCTACAGCTGCCTGCAGATAGGATCAGCAGGACACCAGCAATTGGAGTAGCTTTAGGTGTACACTGTGCAGATGGAACAATACACCAACTGTAATTGCTACAGCTGCCTGCGGATAAGATCAGCTGAACACCAGTAATTGGGGAAGATTTAAGTGCACACTGTGCAGAGTACACAGTACACCAACTGAAATTACTGCAGCTGCCTCTGGTATAGAATCAGAAGAACACCAGCAATTTAGGTAGATTTAAGTGCACACTGTGCAGAGTACACAGTACACCAACTGTAATTACTGCAGCTGCCTGCCTATGGTATCAGATCAGAATAATACCAGCAATCGGGATAGCTTTAAGTGCACACAGTGCAGATAACACAGTACACCAACTGTAAATACTGCAGCTGCCAGCCTATGGTATAGGATCTGAATAACACCAGCAATTGGGATAGCTTTAAGTGCACACTGTGCAGAGTACACAGTTCACCATCTGTAATTGCTACAGCTGCCTGCAGATAGGATCAGCAGAACACCAGCAATTGGGGTAGCTTTAGGTGCACACTGTGCAGTTGGCACAATACCCCACCTGTAATTGCTACAACTTCCAGTGGATAGGATCAGCAGAACACCAGCAATTGGGGTAGCTTTAGGTGCACACTGTGGAGATGACACAATACACATACTGTAATAACGGCAGCTGCCTGCCTTTTGTATAAGAACAGATAAACACCAGCAATTGGGATAGCTTTAAGTGCACACTGTGCAGAGTACACAGTACACCAACTGTAATTACTGCAGCTGCCTGCCTCTGGTATAGGATCAGAATAACACTAGCAATTGGGATAGCGTTAAATGCACACTTTGCAGAGTACAAAGTACACCAACTATAATTGCTCCAGCTGCCTGCGGATAGGATCAGCAGAACACCAGATGCTTGCGGATAGGATAAGCAGAACACCAGCAATTGGGGTAGCTTTGGGTGTACACTGTGCAGATGGCACAATACACCCACTGTAATTGCTACAGCTGCCTGCAGATAGGATCAGCAGAAAACCAGCTGCCTGCTGATAGGATCAGCAGAACACCAGTAATTGGTGTAGCTTTAGATGTACACTGTGCAGATGGAACAATACACCAACTGTAATCACTACAGCTGTCTGCAGATAGGATCAGAAGAACACCAGCAATTGGGGTAGCTTTAGGTGCACACTGTGCACATGATACAATACATCAACTGTAATTACTGCAGCTGCCTGCCTGTGGTATATGATCAGAATAACACCACCAATTGGGATAGCGTTAAATGCACACTTTGCAGAGTACACCAACTGTAATTACTGCAGCTGCCTATAGTATAGGATGAGCATAACACCAGCTGCATGTGAATAGGATCAGCAGAACACCAGCAATTTGGGTAGCTTTAGGTACACACTGTGCAGATGGAAAAATACACCAACTGTAATTGCTACAGCTTCCTGTAGATAGGATCAGCAGAACAACAGCAATTGGGGTAGCGTTAGGTGTCAACTGTACAGATGGCACAATACACCAAGTGTAATTCCTAAAGCTTCCTGCAGACAGGATCAGCAGAACACCAGCAATTTGGGTAACTTTAGGTGCACACTGTGCAGAGTACACAGTACACCAACTGTAATTACTGCAGTTGCCTACCTGCGGTATAGGATCAGAATAACACCAGCAATTGGGATAGCGTTAAATTCACACTTTGCAGAGTACACAGCATACCAACTGTAATTACTGCAGCTGCCTGCGGATAGGATCAGCAGAACACCAGCAATTGGGGTAGCTTTAGGTACACACTGTGCAGATGGCACAATACACCAACTGTAATTTCTACATCTTTCTGCTGATAGGATCAGCAGAACAACAGCAATTGGGGTAGCTTTAGGTGCACACTGTGCAGATGGCACAATACACCAACTGTAATTGCCACAGCTTCCTGAGGATAGGATCAGCAGAACACCAGCAATTTGGGTAGTTTTAGGTGCACACTGTGCAGATGGCACAATACACCACCTGTAATTGCTACAGCTTCCTGCAGATAGGACCAGCAGAACAACATCAATTGGGGTAGCTTTAGGTGCACACTGCGCAGATGGCAGGATACAACAACTGTAATTGCTACAGCTTCCTGCGGATAGGATAAGCAGAACACCAGCAATTGGGGTATCTTTAGGTGCACACTGTGCAGAGTACATAGTACACCAACTGTAATTACTGCAGCTGCCTGCCTAGTGGTATAGAATCAGAATAACACCAGCAATTAGGATAGCGTTAAATGCACACTTTGCAGAGTACACAGTACAACGAATATAATTACTGCAGCTGCCTGCGGATAGGATCATCAGAACTCCAGCTGCCTGTGGATAGGATAAGCAGAACAACAGCAATTGGGGTAGCTGTAGGTGCACACTGTGCAGATGGCACAATACACCAACTGTAATTGCTACAGCTGCCTGCAGATAGGATCAGCAGGACACCAGCAATTGGAGTAGCTTTAGGTGTACACTGTGCAGATGGCACAATACACCAACTGTAATTGCTACAGCTGCCTGCAGATAGGATCAGCAGGACACCAGCAATTGGAGTAGCTTTAGGTGTACACTGTGCAGATGGAACAATACACCAACTGTAATTGCTACAGCTGCCTGCGGATAAGATCAGCTGAACACCAGTAATTGGGGAAGATTTAAGTGCACACTGTGCAGAGTACACAGTACACCAACTGAAATTACTGCAGCTGCCTCTGGTATAGAATCAGAAGAACACCAGCAATTTAGGTAGATTTAAGTGCACACTGTGCAGAGTACACAGTACACCAACTGTAATTACTGCAGCTGCCTGTCTATGGTATCAGATCAGAATAATACCAGCAATCGGGATAGCTTTAAGTGCACACAGTGCAGATAACACAGTACACCAACTGTAAATACTGCAGCTGCCAGCCTATGGTATAGGATCTGAATAACACCAGCAATTGGGATAGCTTTAAGTGCACACTGTGCAGAGTACACAGTTCACCATCTGTAATTGCTACAGCTGCCTGCAGATAGGATCAGCAGAACACCAGCAATTGGGGTAGCTTTAGGTGCACACTGTGCAGTTGGCACAATACCCCACCTGTAATTGCTACAACTTCCAGTGGATAGGATCAGCAGAACACCAGCAATTGGGGTAGCTTTAGGTGCACACTGTGGAGATGACACAATACACATACTGTAATAACGGCAGCTGCCTGCCTTTTGTATAAGAACAGATAAACACCAGCAATTGGGATAGCTTTAAGTGCACACTGTGCAGAGTACACAGTACACCAACTGTAATTACTGCAGCTGCCTGCCTCTGGTATAGGATCAGAATAACACTAGCAATTGGGATAGCGTTAAATGCACACTTTGCAGAGTACAAAGTACACCAACTATAATTGCTCCAGCTGCCTGCGGATAGGATCAGCAGAACACCAGATGCTTGCGGATAGGATAAGCAGAACACCAGCAATTGGGGTAGCTTTGGGTGTACACTGTGCAGATGGCACAATACACCCACTGTAATTGCTACAGCTGCCTGCAGATAGGATCAGCAGAAAACCAGCTGCCTGCTGATAGGATCAGCAGAACACCAGTAATTGGTGTAGCTTTAGATGTACACTGTGCAGATGGAACAATACACCAACTGTAATCACTACAGCTGTCTGCAGATAGGATCAGAAGAACACCAGCAATTGGGGTAGCTTTAGGTGCACACTGTGCACATGATACAATACATCAACTGTAATTACTGCAGCTGCCTGCCTGTGGTATATGATCAGAATAACACCACCAATTGGGATAGCGTTAAATGCACACTTTGCAGAGTACACCAACTGTAATTACTGCAGCTGCCTATAGTATAGGATGAGCATAACACCAGCTGCATGTGAATAGGATCAGCAGAACACCAGCAATTTGGGTAGCTTTAGGTACACACTGTGCAGATGGAAAAATACACCAACTGTAATTGCTACAGCTTCCTGTAGATAGGATCAGCAGAACAACAGCAATTGGGGTAGCGTTAGGTGTCAACTGTACAGATGGCACAATACACCAAGTGTAATTCCTAAAGCTTCCTGCAGACAGGATCAGCAGAACACCAGCAATTTGGGTAACTTTAGGTGCACACTGTGCAAATGGCACAATACACCAACTGTAATTGCTACAGCTGCCTGCAGATAGGATCAGCAGTACACCAGCAATTGGGGTAGCTTTAGGTGCACACTGTGCAGATGGCACAATACACCAACTGTAATTGCTACAGCTGCCTGCGGATAGGATCAGCAGAAACCCGGCAATTGGGGAAGCTTTAAGTGCACACTGTGCAGAGTACACAGTACACCAACTGTAATTACTGCAGATGCCTTTAGTATAGGATCAGAAGAACACAATCAATTGGGGTAGATTTAGGTGCACACTGTGCAGAGTACACAATACACCAACTGTAATTACTGCAGCTTCCTACCTATGATATAGGATCAGAAGAACACCAGCAATTGAGGTAGATTTAAGTGCACACTGTGCAGAGTACACAGTACACCAACTGTAATTGCTACAGCTGCCTGCAGATAACATCAGCTGAACACCAGCAATTGGGGTAGCTTTAAGTGCACACTGTGCAGATGGAACAATACACCAACTGTAATTGCTACAGCTTCCTGCAGATAGGATCAGCAGAACACCAGCAATTGGGGTAGCTTTAGGTGCACACTGTGCAGAGTACACAGTACACCAACTGTAATTACTGCAGCTGCCTGGAGTATAGGATCAGAAGAACACCAGGAATTGGGGTAGCTTTAGGTGCACACTGTGCATATGACACAATACACCATATGTAATTACTGCAGCTGCCTGCCTGTGGTATAGGATCAGAATAGCACCAGCAATTGGGATAGCGTTAAATGCACACTTTGCAGAGTACACAGTAGACCAACTGTAATTACTGCAGCTGCCTATAGTATAAGATGAGCAGAACACCAGCTGCATGTGGATAGGATCAGTAGAACATCAGCAATTGGGGTAGCTTTAGGTACACACTGTGCAGAAGGAAAAATACACCAACTGTAATTGCTACAGCTTCCTGCGGCTAGGATCAGCAGAACACCAGCAATTTAGGTAGCTTTAGGTGCACACTGTGCAGATGGCACAATACACCAACTGTAATTGCTACAGCTGCCTGCGGATAGGATCAGCAGAACACCAGCAATTGGGGAAGCTTTAAGTGCACACTGTGCAGAGTACACAGTACACCAACTGTAATTACTGCAGAAGCCTGTAGTATAGGATCAGTAGAACACAAGCAATTGGGGTAGATTTAGGTGCACACTGTGCAGATAACACAATACACCAACTGTAATTACTGCAGCTTCCTACCTCTGATATAGGATCAGAAGAACACCAGCAATTGAGGTAGATTTAAGTGCACACTGTGCAGAGTACAAAGTACACCAACTGTAATTGCTACAGCTGCCTGCAGATAGCATCAGCTGAACACCAGCAATTGGGGTAGCTTTAAGTGCACACTGTGCAGATGGAACAATACACCAACTGTAATTGCTACAGCTGCCTGCAGATAGGATCAGCAGAACACCAGCAATTGGGGTAGCTTTAGGTGCACACTGTGCAGAGTACACAGTACACCAACGGAAATTACTGCAGCTGCCTTGAGTATAGGATCAGAAGAACACCAGAAATTGGGGTGGCTTTAGGTGCACACTGTGCATATGACACAATACACCATATGTAATTACTGCAGCTGCCTGCCTGTGGTATAGGATAAGTATAGCACCAGCAATTGGGATAGCGTTAAATGCACACTTTGTAGAGTACACAGTAGACCAACTGTAATTACTGCAGCTGCCTATAGTATAAGATGAGCAGAACACCAGCTGCATGTGAATAGGATCAGCAGAACACCAGCAATTGGGGTAGCTTTAGGTACACACTGTGCAGATGGAAAAATACACTAACTGTAATTGCTACAGCTTCCTGCGGATAGGATCAGCAGAACACCAGCAATTTAGGTAGCTCTAGGTGCACACTGTGCAGATGGCACAATACACCAACTGTAATTGCTACAGCTGCCTGCGGATAGGATCAGCAGAACACCAGCAATTGGGGAAGCTTTAAGTGCACACTGTGCAGAGTACACAGTACACCAACTGTAATTACTGCAGATGCCTATAGTATAGGATCAGAAGAACACAATCAATTGGGGTAGATTTAGGTGCACACTGTGCAGATAACACAATACAGCAACGGTAATTACTGCAGCTTCCTACCTGTGATAGAGGATCAGAAGAACACCAGCAATTGAGGTAGATTTAAGTGCACACTGTGCAGAGTACACAGTACACCAACTGTAATTGCTACAGCTGCCTGCAGATAGCATCAGCTGAACACCAGCAATTGGGGTAGCTTTAAGTTCACACTGTGCAGATGGAACAATACACCAACTGTAATTGCTACAGCTGCCTGCGGATAGGATCAGCAGAACACCAGCAATTGGGGTAGCTTTAGGTGCACACTGTGCAGAGTACACAGTACACCAACTGTAATTACTGCAGCTGCCTGGAGTATAGGATCAGAAGAACACCAGAAATTGGGGTAGCTTTAGGTGCACACTGTGCATATGACACAATACACCATATGTAATTACTGCAGCTGCCTGCCTATGGTATAGGATCAGAATAGCACCAGCAATTGGGATAGCGTTAAATGCACACTTTGCAGAGTACACAGTAGACCAACTGTAATTACTGCAGCTGCCTATAGTATAAGATGAGCAGAACACCAGCTGCATGTGGATAGGATCAGCAGAACACCAGCAATTGGGATAGCTTTAGGTACACACTGTGCAGATGGAAAAATACACCAACTGTAATTGCTACAGCTTTCTGCGGATAGGATCAGCAGAACACCAGCAATTTAGGTAGCTTTAGGTACACACTGTGCAGATGGAAAAATACACCAAATGTAATTGCTACAGCTTCCTGCGGACAGGATCAGCAGAACACCAGCAATTGGGGAAGCTTTAAGTGTACACTGTGCAGAGTACACAGTACACCAACTGTAAGTACTGCAGATGCCTGTAGTATAGGATCAGAAGAACACAAGCAATTGGGGTAGATTTAGGTGCACACTGTCCAGATGACGCAATACACCAACTGTAATTACTGCAGCCTCCTACCTATGATATAGGATCAGAAGAACACCAGCAATTGCGTTAGATTTAAGTGCACCCTGTGCAGAGTACACAGTTCACCAACTGTAATTGCTACAGCTGCCTGCAGATAGGATCAGCAGAACACCAGCAATTGGGGTAGCTTTAGGTGCACACTGTGCAGATGGCACAAAACGCCAACTGTAATTGCTACAGCTGCCTGTAGATAGGCTCAGCAGAACATCAGCATTTGGGAAAGCTTTA
Organism: Lithobates pipiens; assembly: GCF_037356315.1. Classification (NCBI taxonomy): domain Eukaryota; kingdom Metazoa; phylum Chordata; class Amphibia; order Anura; family Ranidae; genus Lithobates; species Lithobates pipiens. The sequence goes on along the minus strand of NW_027507790.1, from coordinate 275,766,101 downwards.
AGTGCACACTGTGCAGAGTACACATTACACCAACTGTAATTACTGCAGCTGCCTTTGGTATAGGATCAGAAGAACACCAGCAATTGGGGAAGCTTCATGGTGCACACTGTGCAGATGACACAATACACCAACTGTAATTAAGGCAGCTGCTTACCTATGGTATAGGATCAGAAGAACAACAGCAATTGAGGAAGATTTAAGTGCACACTGTGCAGAGTACACAGTACACCAACAGTAATTACTGCAGCTACCTGTAGTATAGGATCAGAAGAACACCAGCAATTGGGGTAGCTTTAGGTACACACTGTGCAGATGACACAATACACCAACTGTAATAACTACAGCTGAATACCTGTGGTATAGAATAAGAAGAACACCAGCAATTGAGGTAGATTTAAGTACACACTGTGCAGAGTACACAGTACACCAACTGTAATTACTGCAGCTGCCTGCCTATGGTATATGATCATAATAACAGCAGCAATTGGGGTAGCTTTAAGTGTACACAGGGCAGAGCACACAGTACACAAACTGTAATTACTGCAGCTTCCTGCCTGTGGTATAGGATCAGAATAACACCAGTAATTGGGATAGCTTAAAGTGCACACTGTGCAGAGTACACAGTACACCAACTGTAATTACTGCAGCTGCCTGCAGATACGGGCAGCAAAACACCAGCAATGGGGATAGCTTTAGGTGCACACTGTGCAGATGGCACAATAAACCAACTGTAATAGCTACAGCTTCCTGCGTATAGGATCAGCAGAACACCAGCAATTTGGGTAGCTTTAGGTGCACACTGTGCAGATGGCTTAATACACCAACTATATGCTACAGCTGCCTGGGGATAGGATCAGCAGAAAAACAGAAATTGGGGTAGCTTTAGGTGCACACTGTGCAGATGGTGCAATACACAACCTGTAATTGCTACAGCTTCCTGCATATAGGATCAGCAGAACACCAGCAATTGGGGTAGCTTTAGGTGCACACTGTGCAGATGGCACAAAACGCCCACTGTAATTGCTACAGCTGCCTGCGGATAGGATCAGCAGAACATCAGCAATTGGGGAAGCTTTAAGTGCACACTGTGCAGAGTACACAGAACACCAACTGTAATTACTGCAGCTGCCTATAGTATAGGATCAGAAGAACACCAGCAATTGCGGTAGCTTTAGGTGCACACTGTGCAGATGAAACAATAAACCAACTGTAATTACTATAGCTGCCTGCCTGTGCTATAGGATCAGAAGAACACCAGCAATTGAGGTAGCTTTAAGTGCACACTGTGCAGAGTACACAGTACACCAACTTTAATTACTGCAGCTGCCTACAGTATAGGATCAAAAGAACACCATCAATTGGGGTAGCTTTAGGTGCGTACTGTGCAGATGGCACAATACACCACCTGTAATTGCTACAGCTTCCTGCAGATAGGATCAGCAGAACACCATCAATTGGGTAGCTTTAGGTGCACACTGTGCAGATGGCAAAATACCCCATCTGTAATTGCTACAGCTTCCAGTGGATAAGATCAGAACCCCAGCAATTGGGGTAGCTTTAGGTGCACACTGTGCAGATGACACAATACACCAACTGTAATTACTGCAGCTGCATACCTGTGGTATAGGATCAGAAGTACACCAGCAATTGAGGTGGATTTAACTGCACACTGTGCAGAGTACACCGTACACCAACAGTAATTACTGCAGCTGCCTGTAGTATAGGATCAGAAGAACACCAGCAATTGGGGTAGCTTTAGGTGCACATTGTGCAGATGACATAATACACCAACTGTAATTACTGCAGCTGCCTACCTATGGTATAGAATAAGAAGAACACAAGCAATTGAGGTAGATTTAAGTGCACACTGTGCAGAGTATACAGTACACCAACTGTAATTTATGCAGCTGCCTGCCCGCGGTATAGGATCAGAATAACACCAGCAATTGGGATAGCTTTAAGTGCACACTGTGCAGAGCACACAGTACACCAACTGTAATTACTACAGCTTCCTGCCTGTGGTATAGGATCAGAATAACACCAGTAATTGGGATAGCTTTAAGTGCACACTGTGCAGAGTACACAGTACACCAACTGTAATTACTGCAGCTGCCTGCAGATACGATCAGCAAAACACCAGCAATGGGGATAGCTTTAGGTGCACACTGTGCAGATGGCACAATAAACCACCTGTGATAGCTACAGCTTCCTGCGTATAGGATCAGCAGAACACCAGCAATTTGGGTAGCTTTAGGTGCACACTGTGCAGATGTCTTAATACACCAACTATAATTGCTACAGCTGCCTGGGGATAGGATCAGCAGAAAAACAGAAATTGGGGTAGCTTTAGGTGCACACTGTGCAGATGGTACAATACACAACCTGTAGTTGCTACAGCTTCCTGCATATAGGATCAGCAGAACACCAGCAATTGGGGTAGCTTTAGGTGCACACTGTGCAGATGGCACAAAACGCCCACTGTAATTGCTACAGCTGCCTGCGGATAGGATCAGCAGAACATCAGCAATTGGGGAAGCTTTAAGTGCACACTGTACAGAGTACACAGAACACCAACTGTAATTACTGCAGCTGCCTATAGTATAGGATCAGAAGAACACCAGCAATTGCGGTAGCTTTAGGTGCACACTGTGCAGATGAAACAATAAACCAACTGTAATTGCTATAGCTGCCTGCCTGTGCTATAGGATCAGAAGAACACCAGCAATTGAGGTAGCTTTAAGTGCACACTGTGCAGAGTACACAGTACACCAACTTTAATTGCTGCAGCTGCCTACAGTATAGGATCAAAAGAACACCATCAATTGGGGTAGCTTTAGGTGCACACTGCAGATGACACAGTACACCAATTGTAATTACTGCAGCTGCCTGCCTGTGGTATAGGATCAGAATAACACCAGCAATTGGTATAGCTTTAAGTGCACACTGTGCAGAGTACACAGTACACCAACTGTAATTACTGCAGCTGCCTGCGGATAGGACCAGCAGAACACCAGCAATTGGGGTAGCCTTAGGTGCACACTGTGCAGATGGCACAATACACCAACTGTAACTGCTACAGCTGCCTGCAGAGAGGATCAGCAGAACACCAGCAATTGGGAATGCTTTAGGTGCACACTGTGCAGATGGCACAATACACCAACTCTAATTGCTACCGCTGCCTATGGATAGGATCAGCAGAACATCAGCAATTGTGGAAGCTTTAAGTGCACACTGTGCAGAGTACACAGAACACCAACTGTAATTACAGCAGCTGCCTACAGTATAGGATCAGAAGAAAACCAGCAATTGGGGTAGCTTTAGGTGCACACTGTGCAGATGAAACAATAAACCAACTGTAATTACTGTAGCTGCCTGCCTGTGCTATTGGATCAGAAGAACACCAGCAATTGGTATAACTTTAAGTGCACACTGTGCAAAGTACACAGTACACCAACTGTAATTATTGCAGCTCCCTGCCTGATTTAAAGGATCAGAATAACACCAGCAATTTGGATAGCTTTAAGTATTCACTGTGCAGATGGCACAATACTCCAACTGTAATTGCTACAGCTGCCTGCTTGTGGTATAGGATCAGAATAACACCAGCAATTGGTATAACTTTAAGTGCACACTGTGCAGAGTACACAGTACACCATCTGTAATTACTGCAGCTGCCTGCAGTATAGGATCAGAAGAACACCAGCAATTGGGGTAGTTTTAGGTGCACACTGTGCAGATGGCACAATACACCAACTGTAATTACTGCAGCTGCCTGCCTGTGGTATAGGATCAGAATAACACCAGCAATTGGTATAACTTTAAGTGCACACTGTGCAGAGTACACAGTACACCAACTGTAATTATTGCAGCTTCCTGCCTATGGTATAAGATCAGAATAACAGCAGCAATTGGGATAGCTTTAAGTGCACACTGTGCAGAGTACACAGTACACCAACTATAATTACTGCAGCTGCCTGCAGATACGATCAGCAAAACACCAGCAATGGGGTAGCTTTAGGTGCACACTGTGCAGATGGCACAATACACCACCTGTAATTGCTACAGCTTCCTGCGTATAGGATCAGCAGAACACCAGCAATTTGGGTAGCTTTGGGTGCACACTGTGCAGATGGCTTAATACACCAACTATAATTGCTACAGCTGCCTTTGGGTAGGATCAGCAGAAAAACAGAAATTTGGGTAGCTTTAGGTGCACACTGTGCAGATGGCACAATACACCACCTGTAATTGCTACAGCTTCCTGCATATAGGATCAGCAGAACACCAGCAATTGGGGTAGCTTTAGGTGCACACTGTGCAGATGGCACAAAACGCCCACTGTAATTGCTACAGCTGCCTGCGGACAGGATAAGCAGAACATCAGCAATTGGGGAAGCTTTAAGTGCACACTGTGCAGAGTACACAGAACACCAACTGTAATTACAGCAGCTGCCTACAGTATAGGATCAGAAGAAAACCAGCAATTGGGGTAGCTTTAGGTGCACACTGTGCAGATGAAACAATAAACCAACTGTAATTACTGTAGCTGCCTGCCTGTGCTATTGGATCAGAAGAACACCAGCAATTGGTATAACTTTAAGTGCACACTGTGCAAAGTACACAGTACACCAACTGTAATTATTGCAGCTCCCTGCCTGATTTAAAGGATCAGAATAACACCAGCAATTTGGATAGCTTTAAGTATTCACTGTGCAGATGGCACAATACTCCAACTGTAATTTGCTACAGCTGCCTGCAGATAGGATCAGCAGAACAACAGCATTTGGGGTAGCTTTAGGTGCACACTGTGCAGATGGCACAATACACCATCTGTAATTGCTACAGTTGCCCATGGATAGGATCAGCAGAACACCAGCAATTGTGGAAGCTTTAAGTGCATACTGTGCAGAGTCCACAGTACACCAACTGTAATTACTGCAGCTGCCTATAATATAGGTTCAGAAAAACACCAGCAATTGGGGTAGCTTTACGTGCACACTGTGCAGATGACACAACACACCAACTGTAATTACTGCAGCTGCCTGCCTATGCTATAGAATCAGAAGAACACCAGCAATTGGAGTAGCTTTAGGTGCACACTGTGCAGATGGCACAATACTCCAACTGTAATTGCTACAGCTGCCTATGGATAGGATCAGCAGAACACCAGCAATTTGTATAACTTTAAGTGCACACTGTGCAGAGTACACATTACACCAACTGTAATTACTGCAGCTGCCTGCCTGTGGTATATGATCAGAATAACACCAGATAGCTTTAACTATTCACTGTGCTTAGTACACCGTACACCATGAAAGCATGAATGAATGAAATACTTGTATAGCACACAAAGCGAACTGAATCACCTCTAGGCGCTGTACCATCTGTAATTGTTACAGCTTCCTGTGGATATGATCAGCAGAACACCAGCAATTGGGGTAGCTTTAGGTGCACACTGAGCAAAAGGCACAATACACCATCTGTAATTGCTACAGCTTCCTGCGGATAGGATCAGCAGAACACCAGCAATTGGGGAAGCTTTAAGTGCACACTGTGCAGAGTACATAGTACACCATCTGAAATTACTGCAGATGCCTGCAGATAGGATCATCAGAACACCAGCAATGGGTGTAGCTTTAGGTGAACACTGTGCAGATGGCACAATACACCAACTTTAATTGCTACAACTTCCTGCGTATAGGATCAGCAGAACATCAGCAATTTGGGTAGCTTTAGGTGCACACTATGCAGATGGCACAATACACCAACTGTAATTGCTACAGCTGCCTGCGGATAGGATCAGCAGAACACCAGAAATTGGGGTTGCTTTAGGTGCACAGTTTGCAGAGTACACGGTACACCAACTGTAATTACTGCAGCTGCCTATAGTATAGGATCAGAAGAACAAAAGCAATTTGGGTAGCTTTAGGTGCACACATTGTGCAGATGGCCCAATACTCCAACTGTAATTGCTACAGCTGTCTATGGATAGGATCAGTAGAACAACAGCAATTGGGGTAGCTTTAGGTGCACACATTGTGCAGATGGCCCAATACACCAACTGTAATTGCTATAGCTGCCTATCGACAAGATCAGCCGAACACCAGCAATTGTGGAAGCTTTAAGTGCACACTGTGCAGAGTACACAGTAAACAAACTGTAATTACTGCAGCTGTCTGCCTATGCTATATGATCAGAATAACACCAGCAATTGGGATAGCTTTAAGTGCACACTGTGCACAGTACATAGTACACCATCGGTAATTGCTACAACTTCCTGCGGTTAGGATCAGCAGAACACCAGCAATTGGGGTAGCTTTAGGTGCACACTGTGCAAAAGGCACAATACACCAACTGTAATTTCTACAGCTTCCTGCGGATAGGAACAGCAGAACACCAGCAATTTTTTGTAGCTTTAGGTGCTCACAGTGCAGATGGCACAATACAACAACTGTAATTGCTACAGCGGCCTGCGGATAGGATCAGCAGAACACCTGCAATTGGGGTAGCTTTAGGTGCACACTGTGCTGATGAAACAATACACCAACTGTAATTGGTACAGCTGCCTGAAGATAGGATAAGCAGAACACCTGCAATTATGGTAGCTTTAGGTGCCCACTGTGCAGATGGCACAATACACCAACTGTAATTTCTACAGCTGCCTGCGTATAGGATCAACAGAACACCAGCAATTGGGGAAGCTTTAGGTGCACACTGTGCAGAGTACACAGTACACCAACTGTAATTACTACAGCTACCTGCAGTATAGGATCAGAAGAACACCAGCAATTGGGGTAGCTTTAGGTGTACACTTTGCAGATGACACAATACACCAACTGTAATTACTGCAGCTGCCTGCCTGTGGTATAGGGTCAGAATAACACCAGCAATTGGTATAACTTTAAGTGCACACTGTGCAGAGTACACAGTACACCAACTGTAATTACTGCAGCTGCCTGCCTGTGGTATATGATCAGAATAACACCAGCAATTGGGATAGCTTTAAGTATTCACTTTGCTGAGTACACAGTACACCATCTGTAATTGCTACAGCTGTCTGCGGATAGGATCAGCAGAACACCAGCAATTGGGGTAGCTTTAGGTGCACACTCTGCAAATGGCACAATACTCCAACTGTAATTGCTATAGCTGCCTGCAGATAGGATCAGCAGAAAAACAGCAATTGGGGTAGCTTTAGGTGCACACTGTGCAGATGGCACAATACACCAACTGTAATTGCTACAGCTGCCTGTGTATAGGATCAGCAGAACACCAGCAATTGGGGAAGCTTTAGGTGCACACTGTGCAGAGTACACAGTACATCAACTGTAATTACTGCAGCTGCCATTAGTATAGGATCAGAAGAACACCAGCAATTGGGGTAGCTTTAGGTGCACACTGTGCAGATGAAACAATACACGAACTTTAATTACTGTAGCTGCCTTCCTGTGCTATAGGATCAGAAGAACACCAGCAAATGAGGTAGCTTTGAGTGCACACTGTGCAGAGTACACAGTACACCAACTGTAATTACTGCAGCTGCCTGCAGTATAGGATCAGAATAACACCTGCAATTGGGATAGCTTTAAGTGCACACTGTGCAGAGTACACCATCTGTAATTGCTACAGCTTCCTGCAGATAGGATCAGCAGAACACCAGCAATTGGAGTAGCTTTAGGTGCAGACTGTACAAAAGGCACAATACACCAACTGAAATTACTGCAACTGCCTGCCTGTGGTATAGGATCAGAATAACACCAGCAATTGGGGTAGCTTTAAGTGCACGCTGTGCAGAGTACACAGTACACCGACTGTAATTACTGCAGCTGCCTGCAGTATAGGATCAGAACACCAGCAATTGGGGTAGCTTTAGGTGCACACTGCAGATGATACAGTACACCAACTATAATTACTGCAGCTGCCTGCCTATGCTATAGGATCAGTAGAACACCAGCAATTGAAGTAGCTTTAAGTGCACACTGTTCGGGGTACACAGTACACCAACTGTAATTATTGCAGCTGCCTGCAGTATAGGATCAGAAGAACACCAACAATTGGAGTAGTTTTAGGTGCACACTGTGCAAATGACACAATACACCAACTGTAATTACTGCAGCTGCCTGCCTATGGTATAGGATCAGAATAACACCTGCAATTGGGATAGATTTAAGTGCAGACTGTGCAGAGTACACAGTACACCAACAGTAATTACTGCAGCTGCCTGTAGTATAGGATCAGAAGAACACCAGCAATTGGGGTAGCTTTAGGTGCACATTGTGCAGATGACACAATACACCAACTGTAATTACTGCAGCTGCCTACCTGTGGTATAGAATCAGAAGAACACAAGCAATTGGGGTAGCTTTAGGTGCACACGGTGCAGATGGCACACTACACCAACTTTAATTGCTACAGATTCCTGCTTATAGGATCAGCAGAACACCATCAATTTGGGTAGCTTTAGGTGCACACTGTGCAGATGGCACAATACACCAACTGTAATTGCTACAGCTGCCTGCGGATAGGATCAGCAGAACACCAGCAATTGGGGTAGCTTTAGGTGCACACTGTGCAGATGACACAATACACCAACTGTAATTACTGCAACTGCCTGCCTGTGGTATAGGGTCAGAATAACACCAGCAATTGGTATAGCTTTAAGTGCACACTGTGCAGAGTACACAGTACACCGACTGTAATTACTACAGCTGCCTGCCTGTGGTATGTGATCAGGATAACACCAGCAATTGGGATAGCTTTAAGTACACACTGTGCAGAGTACACAGTACACCAACTGTAATTGCTACAGCTGCCTGCAGATAGGATCAGCAGAACACCAGTAATTGGGGTAGTGTTAGGTGAACACTGTGCAGATGGCACAATACACCAACTGTAATTGCTACAGCCGCCTGCAGATAGGATCAGCAGAACACCAGCAATTGTGGAAGCTTTAAGTACACACTGTGCAAAGTACACAGTACACCAACTGTAATTACTGCAGCTGCCTATAGTATAGGATCAGAAGAACACCAGCAATTGGGGTATCTTTAGGTGCATACTGTGCATATGACACAATACACCAACTGTAATTACTGCAGCTGCCTTCCTATGCTATAGGATCAGAATAACACCAGCAATTGTGATAGCTTTAAGTGCACACTGTGCAGAATACACAATATACCAACTGTAATTACTGCAGCTGCCTGCCTGTGGTATAGGATCAGAATAACACCAGCAATTGGGATAGCTTTAAGTGCACACTGTGCAGAGTACACCAAATGTAATTGCTACAGCTTCCTGCGGATAGGATCAGCAGAACCCCAGCAATTGGGATAGCTTTAGTTGCACACTGTGCAGATGGCAAAATACACCACCTGTAATTGCTCCAGCTATATATATATATATATACATATATATATATATATATATATATATATATACATATATATACATATACACTGTATTCAGTTTAGCTAAATTTGTTCCTCTGTCCTTTGCACAGTGTGCACCTAAAGCTACCCCAATTGCTGGTATTCTGCTGATCCTATCCGCAGGCAGCTGTAGCAATTACAGTTGGTGTATTATGCCACTGTGCAAAGGGCACAGGAACAAATTTTTGCTAAATTTTGCTATTTTGCCTGCTTTACCTAACTCAAATTAAATGAAATCACACTGTCTTTCTGTCTATCTCCCTCCGCGCAGCAACACACTACACAAAGCCGCCATGCAGGCGGCCTTATATAGTGTGGGGTGTGTACAAAACCCCCTGAGCCATAATTGGCCAAAACCAGACATCGCTGTGATTGGCCAAGCATGCAGGTCATAGTGCATGCTTGGTCAATCATCCACCAGCAATGCACTGCGATGCCCCAGGGAATTATGGGCTGTGATGCACCACTCAAATTTGGCGCAAACGTCCCATAATGTTCGGAATTCGCTAAATGGACGAACAGACAAAGTTTGAATGGAACATGGGTTTGACTCAAACACGAAGCTCTTCAATCGTCACCAGTACGGTATTTGTATAATGAAATCATATCCCCTCTCAAGCTTCTCTTCTCCAGAGAGAATAAATTCAGTGCTCACAACCTTTCCTCATAACTAATATCCTTCAGACACTTTATTAGCTTTGTTGCCCTTCTTTGTACTTGCTCCATTTCCAGTACATCCTTTCTGAGGACTGGTGCCCAGAACTAGACAGCATACTCTAGTTTTGGCCAGACCAGAGTCTTGTGTAGCGTGAGAATTATCATTTTATCTCTGGATTTAATCCCCTTTTTAATGCATGCCAATATTCTGTTTGCTTTGTTAGCAGCTTGGCATTGCATGCCATTGCTGAGCCTATCGTCTACTAGGACCCCAGGTCCTTTTCCATCTTAGATTTCACCAGAGGTTCTCCCCCCAGTGTATAGATTGCATTCATATTTTTGCCACCCAAATGCATTATCTTACATTTTTCTACATTGAACCTCATTTGCCATGTAGTTGCCGGCCCCATTCATTTGTGCAGATCTTTTTGCAAGGTTTCCACATCCTGCAGAGAAGTTATTGACCTGCTTAACTTAGTATTGTCCGCAAATACAGAGATTAAACTGTTTACCCCATCCTCCAGGTCGTTTATAAACAAATTAAACAGGATTGGTGCCAGCACAGAACCCTGGGGGACCCCGCTACCCACCCCTGACCATTCTGAGTACTCTCCATTTATCACCACCCTCTGAACTCACCCTTGTAGCCAGTTTTCAATCCATGTACTCACCCTATGGTCCATGCCAACGGACCTTATTTTGTACAGTAAACATTTATGGGGAACTGTGTCAAATGCTTTTGCAAAATCCAGATACACCACGTCTACTGGCCTTCCTTTATCTAAATGGTAACTCACCTCACGTTAAAAGATTGGTTTGGCAAGAACGATTCTTCATGAATCCATGCTGATTACTGCTAATGATACCGTTCTCGTTACTAAAATCTTGAATGTAGTCCCTTATCATCCCCTCCAATAGTTGACATACTATAGATGTTAAGCTAACTGGTCTGTAATTTCCAGGGATGTATTTTGGGTCCTTTTTAAATATTGGTGCTACATTGGCTTTTCTGCAATCAGCTTGTACCATTCCAGTCAGTAGACTGTCAGTAAAAATTAGGAACAATGGTGTGGCAAATACTTGACTAAGTAACCTCAGGTGCAAGTCATCTGGTGTTTTATTAATGTTAATTATCTCAAGTCTAATTTTAATTATGTCCTCTGTTAACCATTGTGGTGCTTAATGTGATGTGTCATGAGGATAAACACTGCAATCACACTACACACTACACTAACACTGCACTGACACGTTACACTGACACTACACAATACTTACACTATACTCAGACTACACTAACACTACACTGACACTCTACACTCAGGGTCACAAGAACACACTAGCTCACTAGTAACTATCTCTACTTCAACAACACACTGCAAAAGGTTCCTGTGGGAAGGAAACTTTTATCATGTGGGGTGGGACTATGAACACTGAGCCATGATTGGACAAAGTCCTCATGACTTTGCTCAATCATGGCTTTAACTGTGCTCTGTGCCTTGCTTAGGCAAAGCCTTGCACCTGATCTGTGAGGTGCATTGCTGCATCCAATTAGGACCTTATAATGCACTGTGCAGTACATTGTGGGGCACTCGACAGGTTAGCACCCCACAAATTTAGGTGTTCAATGTACAGGGGGAACAGGCGATGTTTGGGCCAAAATTTTGCTTGGCCCGAACTGCTTGCCCAACTCTAGTTCTAATATATGTTGTCAGAAAACAGTTGTAGGTGAGCATAGGGTTCAGGTAGAGTCCCCGTGAGTCTATATTTCTGCTTAAGTTGTTTTTTTGCATGACAGAAAGGGATGCACAGGATAACATCCCTGGGTATGGAGTAAGGCATTGTTGAGGTCTGGGGAGCCTGTGAATGCATTCAATCTGATAGATCTGCCAACTTGTCTTTGATCCAGTTATTTTCCTTGATGTGTGCATCATGAGTATCAATAAGGTCATTTATAGTGGATCCATAGTCCCCCATTTTTGTTTCCATATGTGTCACTCAATCCCCTAGGGAGGTAATATCATGATTAAATTACTGCATGAGAGAAAGCATATCTGACTGTGTCAAAGGGACATTAAAGTGGTTGTAAACCCTCCCCCACAACTTTGTCCCATGTAAATCAGCATAAAAAACCCTAATGAACAATGCTTGTAGATATCTCCTTACTTGCTTAGTATTGGTGTAATCCTTGTTGTTCTGTAGAATGAAGTCACTGAGCATGCCCAGATCTCCCCTGATTTATGGCACACTATGTCTTATCTATCTGCTATCAGGACTTCCTATGGCACAACACTAAACTCTGCTAATCATTCAGAGCTTCCTCCTACACACCATGTGACCTCACATACAGTCTAAATTTGGCTATTACTGCAGTCTTATCAGCTGAAGCTGATAAGTCTGACAAAGGCAAACATTAGACATCGGCACAAGTAAATACTATGAAATAAACAAGTAAGCTATGAACAGGGAAGCAGGGTTGCCATAGAAACGTTGGATTGAGAAGGAGGCTTGGTTAACAGTACAGGAAGTGCTCAATGTAAGGCCGGAAATACACTCCACTGTGGATTCAAAAAACAATACTTAAGATGGCGCTGCCTAACCCCTGGAAACAAGTTTTTTATAGTTTCTTTAAACAGTAAGTAATATGCGATTTGGTCTGGATTACAGTGGCTATAGTCTGATAATTACTTATTATAATGGACTAAATGAAAAGAAGCATCAGAGTGGGAGAGTTTACTTCCTCTTTAACATATGTTTGAGGGTAGTGTCCAATAGGGATGAGCTTCGTGTTCGAGTCGAACATACGTTCGACTCGAACATCAGGTGTTCGCCCATTCTGCGAATTCCGAACGTTATGGGCCATTCGCGCCAAATTCGTGTGGCGCTCACGGCCCACAATGCACTGCGATGGCGCAGTGC